>NC_134487.1:179846967-180446967 GCF_040206685.1 Ascaphus truei
ATGGGACCAGGGACGTTCAGGAATGGGGAGCGGGCGTAGCAGACCAGAAGGCTTTTTTCGGACGGACTTATTACGAGCACAGATGGAACAAGATGAAACAAATTCCTTAATGTTGTTCAACATCTCTGGCCACCAGAAAGTACGTCTGATTAAATTGGTGGTTCTTCTGATCCCAGGGTGACCTGCCGACCTGGAAGCATGACCCCACCCCTTAATTTTTTGACGGAATTTGGTTGCCGCATATAGGCAGCCCTCAGGTACCTCCAGGCCCCTTGGAATCCGGGTTTGAGAGTTCAGAATCTTGTCCAAAATATCGAAGGAATTTGCTGCAATGATCAATCTTGAAGGAAGAATAGTCTCAGGAAGGTCGTCGGATCGGTCTCCGGAAATGAATTGACGGGATAAAGCATCGGCCTTCAAATTCTTTGTACCAGGAATGTAAGAGATTACATATGTAGCCAGGTCCCCTGCGGTATTACCTTCTCCCCTGTAATATGCGAGCCGAGTAGCACTAAGGGTTGCGGCCGGTATCGCGTTGTGGTGGTTCCGCCGGTTCGCGGAGCAGGGCGCCGCCATTGTTAGGGGAGATGCGCATGCGCGAGGAACAGGAGCACTCCAGGACTACAGGGAGATCGCGTCTGCGCAGTTAAGGTCCAGAAAGCCCGCGAAGGACTAGCCAATAGGGAAGGAAGATCTCGGTTGGCAACCAGAGATATATTTCGCGCGCAGGAACTACGTCGTCAGTCGGCGACTGGAGCGGCAAGGGGTAAGAGGTAGGGTGCTGGAGTCCGTGACATCGAGCACTAGGCCAGTTCTCCCCTAGGCCCCAGACAGCCCTGAGCCACCCTAGCGGAGTGTGATAGGGACCGGCCCTAGGTTAGGGAACCTGCCCCCTTATCTAGAAGCCAGTGAGGAATCCAGCGGACGCTGCGCTTTCCGCCGAGAGGCTTGGGCCTATGCTTGGTCTCACAGGGATCTTTAGACTATAAGTGCGGAGGCTCCATGCGGAGTGACTGCAGCCTGTGGACATCAACCGGGTTATCATTAAAGTACAGACGACGGAAGAAGCGGTGATATTATCCACGCTGGAATTCACCTCACCTTTGGAGGACATCCAGCGATCCCATTGCGGTATAGCAGCACCCGTGGCTGGAGCCCGGGCAGGTAACACCACAACCCACGTGCACCAACCAGGCCTATCATTTGACATAGTGGCTGCGCAGTCACACACAAATACATATACACTGGTCTATGAATTGGGAGTGCAAGACGTTGGGTGGGACTCATTGGACTTGAGGGTGGGATTATTGTGTTGGGATGGTAGCATCCGCCGAGACGCATAAAGTGTGGACACCCGCCGTGGTGTCCGTTATAGTTAACCTTGAGGAAACGTTGAGTCGGGTTACCTTTAGAGAGGGACACCTGTTACTACATGATTGACGTATATGTTCTAGTAATCAGTAAAGAGGTATTCGTTCTTATACATTTAGTTGTATGTGGTTATTGGGTATTGTCCTGCGAGAAACCACTCCCCCGCTGGCGGGAGCCGTCGCAGGTGGAGGCGCTGCATCATTGTATGGTATATGCTAATATTGTGCCCCAGGTTTCCCCGTGGCGGAACCTCAGTCCTCCTATGAGCCAACAGGTTAAGCACCACACTGAGTAACAATATATGTTTCCTGCACCCACACAGTATAATCTGCGATTGGGGGGGGAAAAACCCGTTACATTTAGAGGCGCTGCTGAGATCTTAGACCTGGGGTGCCCTATTCAACAAACGTTCTAGAATGTCTCCCGTATACCCGTGCCTGTCGCGCTCAGAAGTATATGAGTGGGCTACGAGGCTGGAAGTGCCACCGGCCCACACTCTGGCGGTGTGCGGCGTCCCTATAGACATCCCATCTATGGCCATCCGAGTGGCTCTGCGCCAACATTCGCATCTCCGGGGTAAAAACGCCCTAGCCTTGGTGGACCAATGCACAGAGACCAAAGGGCACTATTCAGTATTAGTGGACATTGGGCACGATGTAAATTAAGAACAAGGACCATCTAGTGTATGGTTTGACGGCCCGGCCGAGTCAAGCTGTGCGGTAGTATACCCCGCACGGCCCATCAAGTCAAAGCTGACAGCTCTCACACGAACTTAGAGGAGGTTGATATGTGCGCCTCGTCTTCTACCCCTGAGAGCTATTGCGAGTCTATAGTAGGCACAGCTGCCGACCACAGCCCGCCGCTCAGTATTACACCTGTCCCATCTAGCGGAAGAAATGAGATTCAAATGTTAGCTCAAAGTCTTGCCGAGTTGGGAGGCGACAGGGCTGACGCATCAATGCAACAAAAATATCGTAAATTGAAGACCTTTTCAGGCACTAAACCGACACCAATGGGCGAAGAGGCATACGACGCCTGGATAGAGTATACCTCACAGGTGGTGGAGGAGTGGACATGTCCTGAGCTAGTCAAACGACAACGCATAATGGAGTGTCTACGGACCCCCGCTTCCATCACTATACGGATGGCTAAAGATCAACATGCAGACATCACTGCTCAGAAAATGTTGGAGACACTCGAGCGTGCCTACGGGCGGACCGAGGATGAAGGTCAACTGATGCTGAGGTACCTCAATCTCCGCCAGAAGCCGGGGGAGGAGCTGTCTGTCTATCTCCACCGAATTAGGAAAGTCCTATGGGATATGCGGAAACGAGATCAGATCAAGTCCACTCAGGTGGACGAGTATTGTTGGAATCAATTCCAGAAAGGAGCCCTGCCCGACAACCCTATCGCCCTCCGGGACAAATGCTCCCTGATGCGGAACGAACCCCCTAGCTGGGAAGATCTTGTAGATGAGATCAACAAGCATGAGGCATATGGCCGGTTGCATACTCCCGTCAAGAGTAAAGAGTCCACCCCCAGTGACCCGCCTAAAGCCACTGGGGCTAAAGCCAAGAATCCCGCGACTCCAGAAGAGGAAGTCGCCCCTAAGTGTGCGGTCCCCAAAGCTAGGCTGAATCGAAATTCCCCGCCCCCGTACCGTGGCTATCCGGAATCAAGGGACCGCCTTTGCTACACCTGCGGTAAGAAGGGCCATCTCACTCTGGCCTGCCCAGAACGGGAGGAGCTCCCCGAAGACAAAACTTCCACTCGACCCAACCCAGCTCGGACGATGGTATGCCAAGCGCGAGCCGCCGAACCTGACGGAGAAACCCCTCAAGGGAATCCCCCAGCCCCGGCCGATACCGAGGCCCAGACGGACCCCTCCAACCGATGGCCGTACAGCCAAGTAGGCCCTGCAGCAATTGTACCCGTCTTAGTAAAAGGGATCTATGCCTTGGCCCTACTGGATACAGGGTCGCAAGTGACCATCATATATCACCCGTTCTACGAACAGCACCTCCGGCACTGTACCCTGCGCACGGCTGAGCACGTGACCGTACGAGGGCTAAACAATGAAGACTACCCTATCACTGGAATTGTACAGGTGCAGATGGAAATACTCCAGTTGAACACCGGGAAACGACACCCCATGCAGTTAGCGGCCTTGGTATGTCCAGAACCCCAAGGCCAATGCAAGTACCCGATCATTCTAGGCACTAACGCGGATATAGTACAAGCAGTGTTCCGGCAGTACCTAAAAGAGACTAACGAATTACCCCTAGCCACTGCTCTTCTAGACCCAGTTCTACGAGACGAGTGCCAACGGATTTATGCCCTGGAACGACATGGGGACTTATACAATCGCCAGGCTGGACTGACGACCATATTACCGGGGGGAGTACAGAGACTGCCTGTCTGGTGTTGCTACCCGGACCGGGATGGGGAGGATCAGCTTTTCTCTCTGGAAAGTACCCTGGAGGAAGAAGTCCAGAGAGGGTATAAGATACTACCGGAGGTGAGGGAATGGACCACTAAGATTCCCCGCCGAACCCACGTGTATGTACAGAATATCTCCCCTTTTCTGATGGAGTTGGATGTCGGGCAGAAGTTGGGGAGCATATATCCGGTCAGCCCTTTCATAGACACACCAGAGGTGAAGGCGGCGGCCGCGGGTGAGCGGTCCCTTGAAATGAATTTCAATTTCGGTGAGTCGACACTATCTACCCAGTGGAAAGAACGACTGGTCGCGCAGCTGACCCAATGACGACATGTGTTCTCCACGAGTGAGATGGATGTGGGGTATAGTCGCAGTGCCCAACATACCATCCGATTGAGTGATACCACCCCGTTCCGAGAACGGTCACGCCGCCTCGCCCCACAAGATATAGACGATGTGAGGAACGTTCTCCACGATATGGAAGATTCCGGGATCTTGATAGAGTCTCGGGACCCATATGCGTCCCCCATCGTGGTGGTGCGTAAAAAGAACGGAGCCGTACGACTGTGTATTGATTATCGGACATTGAACAACCGCACGATACCGGATCAGTACACCCTCCCGCGCATCGAAGAAATACTGAACGCGCTAAATGGAAGTCAGTGGTTCAGTGTGCTCAATCTCCGATCCGGGTACTATCAGGTACCTATGAGCGCGGAGGATCAAGAAAAAACAGCTTTCGTCTGCCCCTTGGGATTCTATCAATTCACCCGTATGCCCCAAGTTATATGTGGGGCGCCGGCCACGTTCCAGAGGTTGATGGAAAAGACTATCGGGGACATGATTCCACGGGAATGTCTGGTATACCTAGATGACATTATCGTCTTCGGGAGAACTTTAGAGGAACACGAAGAGCGGTTATTTAAGGTACTCGACCGTCTGGGGAACGAAGTGTTGAAATTATCCCTAGACAAATGCCGTTTTTGCCACACATCGGTGACCTACGTGGGACACAAAGTGTCCGCCAAGGGGATCGCCACTGACGCTGCCAAGGTAGAGGCCATAGTAAACTGGCCTCGCCCCGAGTTGCGGTCCTTCCTGGGATTCTGTGGGTATTACCGCCGCTTTGTGGAAGGATACTCGAGCAAGGCTAAGCCCCTAAACAACCTATTGAAAATATACCCTTCAGAGACCGGGAAGAAGGCTGTATCGGCTAGCCAGCCGTTCGGTGACCAATGGACATCGGAGTGTGAGCAAGCCTCCTGAAACTGAAGGGATGTCTGACCGAGGCGCCCGTGCTTGCATATGCGGACCCAGAGCAGCCATACGTCCTGCATGTGGATGCCAGTCTAAATGGACTGGGCGCCGTCCTGCACCAGAAGCACCCTGAGGGTCTGCGGCCTGTGGCTTACATCAGTCGCAGCTTGACACCCAGCGAGCAGAGATACCCCGTCCACAAGTTAGAATTCCTGGCTCTCAAGTGGGCTATTACCGAGAAACCACACGATTACCTGTACGGGGTTGCTTTCGAAGCAAGGACCGATAACAATCCCCTTACTTACGTCAATACCTCGGCCAAACTGGACGCTGCCGGACACTGCTGGTTGGCCGCCCTGAACAGTTACAACTTCTCCATGAAGTACAATCCAGGACCCCTGAATGTTGGAGCGGACGCCCTTTCCCGAAGACCCGGGCTAAGTGCTATCCCAGATGACGAGGAATAGGAAGAATTGCCTGGGCCCGCCGTGCGAGCTATGTGTAGCATGGCCGCTATCATCGACGACTAAGTGGCGTTCTCAGAATTAAGAGTGGTCGATTCATTGGGATGTCGGTCGCAGGCTGTCCCAGACGCTTACTGTGATCCCAAAGGGATGAATATTACGCCTGATAAAGTACTACGGTGGAAGGACCTAGTAGATTACCAAGTGCGAGACCCTATTATTGGTATCATCCGGAGAGCCGTAATAAAGGGGAGCCCGGCCCTGCTTAAGTGTGCACCCAAAAACTTGGTGGCCCTACTCATGCGGGAGTGGGACCATTTCGAAATAGACAATTGCTTACTCTACCGGGTGGTCCAGTATCACAACCACCCGGATAGAAGACAACTAGTCCTCCCTAAGAACCTACAATTTCTGGTGCTGAAGGCTCTACATGATGATCATGGACACCTTGGTACCGATAAAACCTTTGGGCTGGTCCGAGATCATTTTTTTTGGCCTAAAATGCGAGAGGCCGTTGAGCGTCATTGTCGCCGATGTACCCGGTGTATACAGAGAAAAACCCTGCCCACCCGAGCGGCCCCCATGGGTCATCTGCAGAGTTCGGGCCCCATGGACCTCGTGTGTATGGACTTCCTGTGTATCGAACCGGATTGCTGGGGGATATGCAACGTGCTGGTTATCACAGACCACTACACGCGTTATGCTCAAGCTTTCCCTACTAAAGACCAAAAAGCCATCACCGTGGCGAAGATATTATGGGAAAAATACTTTGTACATTACGGCCTTCCCAACCGCCTCCACTCTGATCAAGAGCGGGACTTCGAGAGTACCTTGATCAGGGAACTGCTACAAATGCTGAACATTGCCAAATCCCGAACGACCCCATATCACCCCGAAGGAGATGCACTACCAGAACGGTTTAATCGGACATTGTTAGACATGCTCGGAACACTACAGAGCGCCCAGAAATCGGAGTGGAGTCGACATGTAGAAACCTTGGTGCATGCGTAAAATTGCACTCGACACGAGTCAACCGGGTTCTCCCCGTACTTCCTGATGTTTGGGAGAGAAGCCCGATTACCAGTGGATGTGCGTCTTAGAATCTCCACGGATGGGATACATAATGCTACCCATTTTAAATATGTGCAACGACTCAAAGACAGCTTGCAACAGGCATATCGGCAGGCAGAGAAATCCACCGCTAAGCTCAATGCTGATAATAAGAGGCGATACGATCATAAAGTCCGATATCGGGAACTTCGGCCAGGAGATGCTGTGTTGCTTCGGAACTTAGGCGTCCCAGGAAAACATAAACTGGCCGACCGTTGGAGAGATGGAGTGTATGAGATAGGATCCCAAATTCCTGGCCTCCCAGTCTATCGTATCAAAGACACTAACGGCCGGGTAAAGGTATGGCACCGCAATCATCTTCTTCCCATTCCTCAGGTGGAAGATGAAGAGATTGAGATATTGGCCACACCGCTCAACGGTGAGCCCGATTAAACAGAGCAGGGTCAAGAGACTGTCCATAATGAGACCCCCTCTGACACTACTGAAGATCCCTTGGAGGGACCCTCTCAAAGGGACTACTCCACAGAAGGGGCATCTCCCGGAGGAGCTACGGGTAAAGGGCACTGTAGGCCAACGCCTACTAAGGTGGCACCAACAGGCCAGCCTTTGGATCCACAGAGACTATTCAGAGACATTTCTCCCCTCAAGGAAAGAGGCTGAGCCTCAGGACTGTGCTTATTACTCCCCCAAAGGAGTTGCTGAAGAACAGCTCAGACGGAGCCAAAGAAACAGGTACCCTCCAACTCGGGTAGCCTATGATCAGATGGGGGCACCCCATTATGAGTCTCAGCAGTGTTCTCGGAGCAAGATCCAATCTGTGATTGTGATGCTCACGGAGTTGTGTAACATTGTATAGAGTCATGCATGTGCTAAGTTATGTCTCCAATGCAATTTTCATTATATAAATGCTGTATATAGTTATGATATTGGTGTCCCAAGCGAGGACGTTGGGGATTTTACCGGGGGGAGGATGTAGCCATGTCCCCTGCGGTATTACCTTCTCCCCTGTAATATGCGAGCCGAGTAGCACTAAGGGTTGCGGCCGGTATCGCGTTGTGGTGGTTCCGCCGGTTCGCGGAGCAGGGCGCCGCCATTGTTAGGGGCGTTGCGCATGCGCGAGGAACAGGAGCACTCCGGTTCTACAGGGAGCTCGCGTCTGCGCAGTTAAGGTCCAGAAAGCTCGCGAAGGACTAGCCAAAAGGGAAGGAGGATCTCGGTTGGCAACCAGAGATATATTTCGCACGCAGGAACTACGTCGTCAGTCAGCGACTGGAGCGGCAAGGGGTAAGAGGTAGGGTGCTGGAGTCCGTGACTCCGAGCACTAGGCCAGTACTCCCCTAGGCCCCAGACAGCCCTGAGTCACCCTAGCAGAGTGTGATAGGGACCGGCCCTAGGTTAGGGACCTGCCTCCTTATCTAGAAGCCAGTGAGGAATCCAGCGGACGCTGCGCTTTCCGCCGAGAGGCTTGGGCCTATGCTTGGTCTCATAGGGATCTTTAGACTATAAGTGCGGAGGCTCCGTGCGGAGTGCCTGCAGCCTGTGGACATAAACCGGGTTATCATTAAAGTACAGACGACGGAAGAAGCGGTGATATTATCCACGATGGAATTCACCTCACCTTTGGAGGACATCCAGCGATCCCATTACGGTATAGCAGCACCCGTGGCTGGAGCCTGGGCAGGTAACACCACAACCCACGTGCACCAACCAGGCCTATCATTTGACATAGTGGCTGCACAGTCACACACAAATACATATACGCTGGTCTATGAATTGGGAGTGCAAGACGTTGGGTGGGACTCATTGGACTTGAGGGTGGGATTATTGTGTTGGGATGGTAGCGTCCGCCGAGACACATAAAGTGTGGACACCCGCCGTGGTGTCCATTATAGTTAACCTTGTGGAAACGTTGAGTCGGGTTACCTTTAGAGAGGTACACCTGTTACTACATGTTTGACGTATATGTTCTAGTAATCAGTAAAGAGGTATTCATTCTTATACATTTAGTTGTATGTGGTAATTGGGTATTGTCCTGCGAGGAACCACTCCCCTGCTAGCGGGAGCCGTCGCAGGTGGAGGCGCTGCATCATTGTATGGTATATGCTAATATTGTGCCCCAGGTTTCCCCGTGGCGGAACCTCAGTCCTCCTATGAGCCAACAGGTTAAGCACCACACTGAGTAACAATATATGTTTCCTACACCCACACAGTATAATCTGCGATTGGGGGGGGGAAACCCGTTACACATAGTTGAATCTTGAGAAAAAAAGAGCCCAGCGAGCTTGACGGGAACCAAGGCGTCGAGCACCTTCAATATACAATAAATTCTTGTGGTCAGTAAGATTAAGGATCGGTTTCTCGGTACCTTCAAGAAGGTGTCTCCACTCTTGGAGTGCAAGTTTGATAGCCAAAAGTTCTCTATTACCTACATCATAGTTGATCTCTGCGGGGGAGAATTTCTTGGAAAAGTAGCCGCATGGATGCAGGTGATCTTGAGGAGAACGTCTTTGGGAGAGCACTGCCCCGGCTCCAATATCCGAAGCATCGACCTCCAACGTGAAGGTAAGGGAGGGGTCGGGGTGATGCAAAATGGGAGCGGTGGTGAAGGCCTTCTTTAAAGACTCGAAAGCAAGATCAGCCTCCGGTGGCCAGGAGGAAGGATCAGCAGCTTTCTTGGTCAAAGCGGTAATAGGAGCAACCAGTGTGGAGAATTTGTGGATGAACCTACAATAATAATTGGCAAATCCAAGGAAACGCTGGATGGCTTTAAGCGACGTGGGCTGGGGCCAATCTAATACCGCCTTTAGTTTCTCAGGATCCATGGAAAATCCCTTCTCGGAGATTATATAACCCAGGAAGGAAGTAGAATTTTTGTGAAACATACACTTCTCCATCTTGGCATCGAGACGATTCTGACGAAGCCGAGAGAGTACTAGCTTAGTATGCTGGATATGTTCAGGCAAGGATTTAGAAAAAAATAGTATATCATCAAGGTATACAATGACTAATAAATTGAGAACATCACGGAAAACCTCATTAACAAACTCCTGAAAAACCGCAGGGGCGTTACAGAGTCCAAACGGAATTACTACAGTAGGTACTCATAATGGCCGTCGCGGGTGTTAAAAGCCGTTTTCCATTCGTCTCCCTCCCTTATGCGTATCAGGTTGTAGGCACCCCGGAGATCAAGTTTGGAGAAAATGGAGGCACCTTGTAGACGGTCAAACAATTCAGATATGAGTGGTAATGGGTAACGGTTCTTCTGTGTTATCTTATTCAAGCCTCTATAATCTATGCAGGGGCGAAGAGATCCATCCTTTTTCTTTACAAAGAAGAACCCTGCCCCAGCAGGAGAGGTGGAGTTCTTAATAAAACCTTTTTTTAAGTTCTCCTGGATATACTCGGACATGGCTCGGGACTCAGGAAGGGACAGGGGGTAGGACTTGCCTTTAGGCAGAACGGCACCAGGAATCAGATCAATGGGACAATCGAAGGGACGATGTGGAGGAAGAGTCTCTGAACGGACCTCTTCGAAAACATCAATAAATTCATGGTAGACTTCTGGAAGGGACCCCTTGGAAGGATCCGCAGTCTCTAAGTCGGCAAGAGAGAGTGAAGTGAGAGCACAAGGAATGGCACATGGGGTAGACCAACGTATGGGTTGTTTATCAGTCCAGTCAATCACGGGATTGTGCAGTTGTAACCAGGGGAGACCCAAGATTACCTGTACAGATGGTGAATGAATGACGTCCAACGAGATTTGTTCCTTGTGTCCGTCCTTGGTGGAAAGGGTGAAGATCACAGTCTCCAGGGTGATAAAGGCAGGCTGGAGTGGACGACCGTCTATCGCTTCGAGTCCTATGGGAGTGGACTTCCTAAGCAGTGGGATCCGGTGTTTTATTGCAAAATTCTGGTCCACGAAATTTCCTCCAGACCCAGAGTCGATGAAGGCAAGTGCAGAAATATGAAAGTCCGTACCCTCCATTATGATAGGTAGAAGGATCCTTTTTGGCATACTTTCCTTGGAAGAGGAACAAGAAGATATGGTATCCAAAGCAACTCCATCATACCTTATAGGCCGCTGGCGTTCCCCTGGACGCGTAGGACAGCGGTACGCCAAATGACCTGCTAGGCCACAATAAAGACATAGCCCCTCGCTTCTCCGGCGCTGTTTTTCTGTAAAGGACAAATGGTGAGTACCCAGCGGCATGGGGTCTGGTGCTTCAGGAACTGGAACAAAAGAAGGAGAGAGAGTAGGAGAGATAGGTATAGGTACCGGCATACGTGTAATCCGACGTTCACTTCGTCTCTCTTGAAGGCGTTGATCCACCCGTATACATGTAGAGATCAGATCCTCCAGGGCAGTGGGTCTTTCACATGCAGCCAATTGATCTTTCACGGAGTCAGAGAGGCCATGCCAGAAGGCTGCAGTTAAAGCCTCGCTGTTCCAACCGGTTTCCGCTGCAATAATCCAAAATTCAAGAGCTTACTTCACGACGGTCCAGTGGCCCTGGGTGATATGAAAAAGAGAAGAGGCCGCAGTCGCCTTGCGGCCAGGAGTGTCAAAAACCTGCTGAAACCTTTTTTTGAAAGAAATAAAGTTCTGCGTGAGTTCAGGCATTAACTCCCAGATAGGATTTGCCCAGGCCAGTGCATCTCCGGTTAACAATGAATAGATATAAGCCACTTTAGACCTATCAGTAGAGAAGCGAGAAGGGGTTAATTCAAAGTGGACATCAAATTGGTTTAGAAAGCCTCGGCATCCTAGGGGTTCACCCGCATACTGATTGGGTGACGGAAGACGTGGTTCCTGGGGTATGTTTCCCACTAGAGTAGCAACAGTTGTGGTTTGGCCCACCTCAGGGGGGTCAATGTTTGTTGGGCTGAACATACTGTAACGCTTGCGCGAGCCCACAAACAAGACCTGACCCCGGCACTGAGGTGGGAAGGACTGTGCCACACACCCACAGTAGCGGGGGCGAGCCCAGAAGGTGTTTTGTAGCGTTGCTGGGTCTGGGTATGTAGAAAGGGTTAATCCAATACTTGCCTGGGTCCGTGAGTTGGAGAGGTACACGTAGTTGGAGTCCGTAAGCTGGTGGTCTGGGGTTGGAGAGGTATTCGTCGTCGTTATCCATAAGCCAGGGGTCCAGAGCCAGAGAGAATCCAAATGCAAAGCCAGGTCGGTATACGAGAGGTTAACTGCAGAGAACAAGACAAGACTGGGCTGGACAAGACAGGCACACGCAAAGGCTACACAAGGTTATGTTCAGCAAGGTATGACAGGAAGAGGAAGTTTCTTATAGGAGACAGGAACCAGTAGGAGAGGGGGCGGAGTGGAGGCGGAGCCGCTGCAGATGCAAAGGATAGGCTGCAGGAGACAAGGGCTAACAGCAATCTTGACTCACAGCTGGGGCTCGTTGTGCGACGTCACGCGTGCATGCTGCGCGCAGCGGAGGTGCGGTGTGACTGAGGGGGCGGAGCTAAGGTCTGTGACCTGGTAGAAGAGGAGCGGGTGCGCACGTGCTCTGTAAACAGAGTGGGGGTGCGCGCACCAGCGGGGGGCAGATCGGAGGCAGCAGCCGCTGCAGTACTTTTATGTAAAGAGGAGGAACCGCGCCGCAAGGGACGCAATCCCCGAATCCTCACAGTGTGTCAGTCAGTGTGTGTGTATGTGTGTGTGTATGTGTGTCAGTCAGTATGTGTGTCAGTCAGTGTGTGTGTGTGTGCGTGTCAGTGTATGTGTGTCTCTCTTTCTGTGTCCTGCCCCCTCTCTCCTGACTCCCCCCCACCCCAGGCGGAGCTGCGGCTCTGTCTGAGTCCCCCCCCTCCCTCCTCCCTTCCCTCCCCTCCCCTCTTCCCTCCCCTCCCCCCCCCCCCCCCCCCCCCCACGGAGACGCGGCCGCACCGGGTCCGGCGTATGTGAGGGGCTGATACCGTGCTGCGTGGGAAGCGCACAACCCCCCTGCTTCCCGTGTTACCGGAGCAGGAGCCAGGAGCGCACGATAACGTGTCTGTGCGCACATGCGGGGCACATGCTGACAGCGCAGCGGCCGTTAGCGATATTCCCTTCATGATCCCGGGGCTCCTCTCCTCCTCCGGCACCGGCGGCGCTCAGTCAGCGGGACTCGGGGAAGGGGAAGCGTAGGTATAGAATAGGGAGCAGAGTGGCTGAGCAGCGGCTCCTCCTCTCACAGCCGTTGGACTTGCGGGGCTTCTGCCATCTTGGTACACCCACAGTACCGGAAGCTCTGCGCCAGCCAACTTGGTATACCCATGGCAGCGCACGTCTGGGGGTAACGGCAGCCGTTAGGAGCGGCGCCGGCGGCTATCGCCGCCGCATGTCACAGCGGGTGGGTGGGGGGGAGGGAGCGGCCGCCGTTAGAAGCGGCGCTGGCGGCATTCGCCGCCGCCGCATGTCACAGCAGGCATGGGGGGGGGGGGTGGGGGAGTCACGTCACTTCCGTTTCATTTTCGTCTCCTTTGCTCCAGTTTTGCCCCATGAGAATAGGTGTCACTAAAGAAGTTTCACTTCAATAATACATGGTTACAAGTACAGATACATAAATGAACAGGGTATACATTATATACAAGACATTGCGTGCACAGTTAAAGAAAATATATATTATGAGCGTATGAAACAGTTACAGACCAGATTAAAATGTGAGACAGCCTTAGATTTGAAAGAACTTAAATTGGTGGTGGATGTGAGAGTCTCTGGTACTGTAGGTTGTTCCAGTTTTGGGGTGCACGGTAGGAGAAGGAGGAACGTCCGGATACTTTGTTGAGCCTTGGGACCATGAACAGTCTTTTGGAGTCTGATCTCAGGTGATAAGTGCTGCAAGTGGTAGGGGTAAGGAGCTTGTTCAGGTAGCTGGGAAGCTTGCCCATGAAGAATTTAAAGGCAAGACAGGAAAGGTGAACTTTGCGCCTAGACTCTAGTGTTGACCAATCTAGTTCTTTGACAATTTCGCAGTGATGTGTGTTGTAGTTGCATTGGAGAATAAAATGACAAATTGAATTGTAGAGGGTGTCAAGTTTGCTAAGGTGGGTTTGAGGAGCCGAGCCATATACTATGTCTCCATAGTCAATAATTGGCATTAGCATCTGCTGTGCGATACGCTTTCTGACCAGGAGACTTAGGGAGGATTTGTTCCTGTAAAGTACCCCTAGTTTGGCATAGGTCTTGGTTGTCAGGGTATCAATGTGCATCCCGAATGTTAAGTGGGAGTCAAACCATAAGCCCAGGTATTTAAAACTAGTGACAGGTGTTAGGGTGGTGTTAGCGTTGGTTCTAATCAGGAGCTCAGTCACTGGAAGCTTTACAAATTTAGTCTTGGTCCCAAATACCATTGTTACAGTCTTGTCAGTGTTTAAAAACAGTTTGTTTTGGGAAATCCAGTTTTCGAGTCTCAAAAAGTCAGACTGAAGTATGTGTTGAAGGTCAGAGAGGCTATGGCTGTGTGCATATAGGATTGTGTCACCTGCATACATGTATATTGAGGCTTCCTTACAAGCTGTGGGAAGATCATTAATGAACACTGAGAAGAGTAGGGGCCCCAGAACAGAGCCTTGCGGGACACCACAGGTGATATCCAGGAGGTTGGAGTTAGAGCCTGAGATGGACACATGTTGGGATCTTCCTGATAGGTAGGACTGAAACCAGTTTAAAGCATGCTTCCCTATTCCAGAGCTCTGGAGTTTGTTAAGCAGGATAGCATGATCAACTGTGTCAAAAGCCTTTGCAAAATCTAGGAATACTGCACCAGTGAGTTGTCCCCGTTCCATTCCACACTGGATTTCATTGCAAACTTTTAGCAGGGTAGTTTCGGTGGAGTGTTTGGGACGAAACCCAGATTGGAATTGGCTAGGGAAATTTGTCTTGGTATAGAAATCGCTTAATTGGGAGTGGACACATTTTTCCATGACTTTGGATAGAATTGGGAGAAGTGAGATTGGCCTGTAGTTTGAGACAGTGTTTTTGTCCCCACTTTTGAAGATTGGGACAACTCTGGCAGTTTTCCAGTTCTTAGGGATATGGCCTGCAGACAGGATAGAGTTGACTATGGACGCAATTGGTTTGGCAATGGCTGGGGCACCAAGTCGTAGGATCCTAGATTGTAGTAAGTCGGGTCCACATTGGCTGCTTAGTTTTAGTTTGAGGAGCGCTTGTATAATCTCCTCTTCAGATACTGGGCCAAATTGAAAATTGTGGGCAGTGTTGGGAGGGGGTGGGACTATAGGGGTACTCATAGGATGAGATTCAGGTTTGTGGTTTGGGCTGTGTTTCGCTAATAAGTTAGTGGCACACCCCACAAAGTAATCATTGAATGCATTTGCAATGTCAGTCGGGTTTGTCAGAGTAATATCCCCCTTAGTGATATTTCTTGGTTGTTGATGGTTAGGAGGCTGGAATATATTGTTGATAACCTTCCAGAAGTTAGCTGGGTTTGATGTATTCTGGTGGAGATTGTCAGAGTAATATTGTGCTTTTGCATGCCTTGTTTGCCTTGTGCACATGTTCCGCATGCATCTGTAGTGGTTGAGATCCTTGGTAGTGCCAGTTACTTTGTAGCTTTTCCACAAGGCATTCCTGAACTGGTAGAGTGCTATAAGGTCAGGTGTAACCCATGGAAGGTGGGCCCCCCGTACCCTTATTTTGCGTAGTGGAGCATGGGTATCGCAGAGTTTTAAGAACTCAGATTGGAAATAGTCGAGCGCAGAATCAGGGTCGGGAATTAAATCGATTCTGTGCCATGGGCAGTTGGTAAGATCATCCAGAAACTGTTGTGGGTTAAAGTTTTTTAATGTTCTAGTGAGGAGAACTTTAGGGCTTGAATGGGGCGGTTTAATTTTCCTTACACAGTACACTATTGCATGGTCACTGAAAATATCAGGAAGGATGCCAGAGGATTGGATTCTGCTGGGGTTTGAGGAGAGAATCCAGTCTAGCAAGGAATGGTTATGCGATTTCAGGTTTATCCGTGTGGGTTGGGAAATGAGTTGCGATAGGTTAAGTGACTTGAGTTGTATTTGGATTTTGTGGTTTTTAGGGTCAAGCCAATTGAAGTTGAAATCCCCAAGAACTAGCAGCTCACTCTTCTCATTCAGAGAGGAAAATGGAGCCAAGAAATTGGGTGATATCAGTCAGGGATTGTAGAGGGGCTTTAGGGGGGCGGTAGATGCCAGCAAGCAAGATGTGCTTAGAAAAGGGGAAGCAGATTTTGCCAATATAAAATAACACCCCTCCTCCTCTCTTTGACCTATCTCTCCTAAAAATGGAGTATCCCTGAATGGCGATATTTACATCAGGGGTTTTAGGGGATAGCCATGTTTCTGTAAGAACGATGGCTTTGGGTTTATGCATAAGGCACCATGCTCTTAGTTCATCCAGTTTGGGCAGCAGGCTCCGGATGTTTATATGGGCGACAGATAGCCCTTTTTGGAATTTAAAGGTAGAATTCTCAGGGGCATGGGACAAATTTGAAATGGAAGGACCTGGGTTAGGTTCAATATCACGTGCTAAAGAGAGTAATAGTATGAGTAGAAATTTGGGTAGTTGTTTGCAAGTTGTAAATTTGTGGTGTTTGCCATTTGAGTGAGCAGTGGTTGGTGTGCTGGTTCTTAGAGTTCTGCACCAACATTCAGTAGATAGTGCAAGGCTTTTGAGTAGTCCAGGGTGTATGGTGATGTTGGGTGTGGGCCAGGATGGAGGAGTTTGTAGTGGATAGAGGGAGTAACATCTCCATGAGGCCAGGAGAAAGAAAAAAGTTAAAATACATAGCAGGTTCATGATGTCAGAGGTTGGCAGTGCTGCAAGGAGCTGTTGTGAGTAGAGTGAGTGTGTGCAGACTAAACAGAAGGTGTGTGCCTGTTCCTTGTCAAATGTATAGCTGTATTGCAATGCTAGAGTCAATTCAGGGTTTCAGTGTATTGTGCAGTCAGTTTTGGGAGAGACTACATTGAATAAGTTGTGATGGGGTGGGGGGTTGAAATATGCAGGTTAGCAAAAATGACAGAGGGAGAGGAGAGAGAGGGGGAGTGAGGAAAAGAGGAAGTAAGGCTGCGTCCTCGCTAGCGGTGAGCGGGCGGCGCTTACGGCGGTTACTTATATATATAGATATATGTAAGTCCCCGCTCACGCGGTGCTCGTGCGCGGGCACACATGCTCACCCGCGCTTGGCCTTTATGTAAACAGAAAAGACTAACTTTCTAGCGCGCTTAACTACCCGCAATGCCCCCCACACGCTTGTGTAAATGCCAGGACACCCGGCGCTCATGCTTGAAGCGCTTTCTAAGCATGAGCGTGCTCAGCGCCAGCGGGGCCGCAGCATTAGTGAGAAGCAGAGGAGAGAAATACATGCGAGGCGGGAGAGTGAGATGGGGTGAGACGGAAGGGAGAGAAATACATGGGAAGGGGGGAGAAAGAGAGGGGCTCGTGAGGTGTGAAATGGGGGGGGAGGGGCGACGGACAATATTGCCAACACAGGGGGGGCCCTACTTAAAATGTTTGTCCCAGGCCCCAAAATTTCTGTTGGTGGCCCTGGAATGGTGTATACATTATATGTAAGACATTGCATGCACAGTTAAAGAATATATATATATTAGGCGTATGTAACAGTTACAGAACAGATTAAAATGTGAGACAGCTTTAGTTTTGAAAGAACGTAGACTGGTGGCGGCTGTGAGAGTCTCTGGTAGATTGTTACAGTGGTTCTGCTGAACATGTGGGATGTCCTGAACCTCACCACCCTGACTCAAGTGTTGCCTTCAGTGAATTCAAGATTCCTATGTTGCAATGCCCTCCATCCATGTACCCATTAAATGAATATCTGGTATGCTATTCATGTTACTCATGGGTATCCATTACCCCTTCCCCATTTCTTATTTTATTTGTGTATTCCCCTACCTTCCCCCCCACACAATAAATACAATTTTTAGTTAAAAATAAATAAATACATAATATGCCTAATGATGGCCATAACTGTGTTAGTCCTTGTTAGCCCACTAATGCTACATGTACCATGAGCACTGTGTTAGGAATTCACTTCTTTAATCATAATACGTATCAGGACAATGTAACTCACAGAAGGATCACTTATGAATAAAAAAAGAGCCACAATAGACTAGATGTTTCATCCAATCTCTAAACACCGTAGGCACCCTAGCGTCTCACATACGGTGCTAATATAGTGTCCCCAAACAATTCCCTCATAGATCTACATAATCCTATCCAACAATCGTTTGAAGCTTTGTAAATAATTTTAGCTACAAGGCTGTGTTATCATGAATGGTCCCTGTAATTTTAATTAAAATGATTTTAATTGGGTCTTTATGCACTTCTTCTGTAATTCTTTGAATAAAACAGGTGAGCGAAATTTCAATACAAATAAATGGGGAAAATCATAAGGGAATGTCAGGGGATGTCAGATTATCCATCAGCATGCAAGCTCCTGAATGGAAGGTTAGAATATGATGTATTTGGCAGTTGTGCTCTTTGCTTATGCCATAAGAATGTGTAGGCATTGCTAATTCACATGGTGTTTTTACAGAAAAGTAGCTGTGGCATCTACCATATTTATATATTATGAAACCCGAGGCATACTTAAAAACAATATATATATATATATATATATATATATATATATATATATATATAGAGAGAGAGAGAGAGAGAGAGAGAGAGAGAGAGAGAGAGAGAGAGAGAGAGAGAGAGAGAGAGAGAGAGAGAGAGAGAGAGAGAGAGAGAGAGAGAGAGAGAGAGAGAGAGATTCCAAAAAAATCTATTTACAATAAATGAATAAAGCGATAGGAAATATCATATCCGTTTACATACCAATGCTACAGTAAGTACACAGGTACGTACCTCTAAATATTCCAATACATTTGGTTAAAGTACAATCTTACTTAGAAAAACATACTTAAGGCTGGTGTGTTTCATCATTTCAGATATATTTCCTAAAGTTTCAACGTTAACTCACACCCAAAATGCTAAAGAATTTGCATGAATAAAGACGCTACGTTACTGAGAATTACTGCAGAAGCAGTTGGAAAAAAAACCTGATACATTTGGGGGAAATTATATAATTGATATTTAATGCACCTACTGCACATTTTCTGTCAACATATTATACACTTAAATAATATATTAAATCAGGCCTCATCACCAGGCAGCCCGCTAAGTGTCTTGGTGTAGCCCTTGGATTCTGCTTCTGCTACAGTAATTTCATACTAGTTACTTAGCCAAGTGCAAAGGGTCTCACTAAAACCCACTGCTGAGGTAATGTAAATATAGTATATGGTGCAGATGTAATAACCCTAAAGATGTAAAAAATGTACCTTGTGGCCCTTTTACTTCGAATGTAAATGTTTTCTGGTCTATCCCCTTTGGAGAACTAGGTGAAGATATGTATTGCATGTCTTTATTGTATGTCTTTATTTATATAGCGCCATTAATGTACACAGCGCTTCACAGTCGTAATACACTTGACAATCATATAAATACCAAATAATACAAATATCAGATCATGTGAATAAGTGCTTCAGACATAAAAGTAACATTTCAGAAGAGGAGTCCCTGCTCCGAGGAGCTTACAATCTAATGGGTAGGGAGAACATACAGAGACAGGGGGGCATTCTGGTAAGTGCGTCTGCAGGGGGCCAAGCTTTATATATCATGTGTATATTATTAGCCACTGTGCTACTCATATGCTTCTTTAAGTAAGTGTGTTTTAAGGTGGTTCTTAAAGGTGGATAGAGAGGGTGCTAGTCGAATATTGAGGGGAAGGGCATTCCAGAGGTGTGGGGCAATCAGTGAGAAAGGTTTAAGGCGGGAGAGGGCTTTAGATACAAAGGGGGTAGAGAGAAGACATCCTTGAGCAGAACGCAAGAGTCAAGATGGTGCATAGCGAGAAATTAGGGTTGAGATGTAAGGAGGGGCGGAAGAGTGTAAATCTTTAAAAGTGAGGAGGAGAATTGAGTGTGAGATGCGAGATTTGATAGGAAGCCAGGAGAGGGATTTCATGAGGGGAGACGCTGAGACAGATTTAGGAAAGAGTAGAGTGGTTCTGGCAGCAGTGTTTAGTATAGATTGTAGGGGATACAAGTGAGAGGCAGGAAGGCCGGACAGTTACAGTAATTGAGGCGGGAGAGAATGAGGGCCTGAGTCAGAGTTTTAGCAGTTGAGCAACAGAGGAAAGGGCGTATCTTTGTTATATTGCGGAGGAAAAAGCAACAGGTTTTAGTGTCACGGCGAGTTTATTCTAACATTTGCCCGGTCTCGGTGGCGACAGATACCGGGCGCGCACCGAGTTGTCCCGCACGCGCGCTGGAGCCTCGGAGGATCGGTCCTCTGATCGAGGCATCCCCCTCCCCTCTCCGGGTCCACCGGGTCCCCCAGAGCCCCCCACCACCATCCCCCACATCTCGGGACACCAGGGCTCCCTTCGGGGAGCCCTGGGCACGCACACCGTGCTCGCGCGCTCCCGATGAAGCATGACCGCGCATCGGTGACGCGCGGCACGCCAAGGGAATTCAATGACAAAGCCGGGAAACCTCGCGGCTTGCGGCTCTAGCTGTATAAGAATAAACTGTGTCGCCACTGTAGATACGTTTTGAATGTGAGAGGAGAATGTGAGAGAGGAGTCTAGTATGACCCCTAGGCAGCGTGCCTGTGCTACTGGGTGAATGATAGTACTTCGAAGATATGGCTAGAAGAGCTTTTTTCCGTTACCATATTTCTTTAATATCCAGCAATAAAACTTCCAACAAGGCCCTTCCACTTTGCATTTTAAAACAAAACATATTGCAGGATGTAAATACAGCGTAACTCACTGTGCTGGGAACAAAGCACAGCACTGCAGTAAATCAGTCATTTGTTTACAACTGTTCTAAATATTGTAACAGTGTACAGTAGTTCAGGCCCAAAGAAAGAAAAATAAATGTTTACAGAAGGTGGGCTGGTTATTTTTAACCCCTGCACTGCTAGAAAGACCAGGAATAATCTGTTGCTTTGGAAGTGGGTGAACCTGCCTTAACATACTGTACACCAGTGTCAGCTCTCTTTGTGGCCTTGGGCCTCAGATAGCAGAATTACATCTGAGTTATTGATCTGACATGGAGAAGTATTTTTAAAGTTAGTTTGTGAACATGGGGAATTAAGACTTGGAAGGGGTTTGCATTTCTCTGGCTGCTTCCTTTTAATGATTTCACTTTGTGTTCAGCAAGAATTTGCACAGTTGTATATTCCTCCCACCCCCTCCCCATATGGTTTACTTGCTGTAACGATGCGCTCACCACAAACAAGATGTGACCGCGAGGCTGAGGTGGAGATTTGATATTACACCAACCCACAGCCGCGTGAGCGGGTCTGAAGTGTAGATTGGTCGAGGTAGCCGGGTCGGGGTAGGACAGATTTGGATGGTCACTAATAATTGCCGAGGTCGGTGTTGGAGAGTTGCGGATTGTCGAAGAGCTAACCGGGGTCGGGATGGAGAGGTGCGGATAGTTGTACGTAGCCAAGGTCAGGAGAATGGAAGAGCGGATTCCGGTGGAAAAGCTAAGGGTGAGGATCAAGGATCTGAAAGCACGACAAGACTGTGGAGGCAAGACAGCAGTGAACACTGCATTAATAGGAAGGTTTATGCTCAGCTGATGAACCAGAGGAACGGCTGAGCATATAAGGCATATTGGGACCAATGAGGGCAAGGCGAGAGGGGGGGCATCAGGAGCGCCTGCTGAGATTGGTTGACGAGGTACAGGAGACAGGTGTGGGAGGGCTTACAAGTGGAGGCTGGTGACGCGGTACCTGTGTGTGTAGAGCATGCATCCCGCGCATACGTGACATGCCGATGATGCCCCCACGCGGGCGCAACCTGGAAGCGGGGCCAGAGGAGTCCGTATTAATACTTGCGCGTGACCCGCACGTACTTGTAGACTGGTGGCTGGTAGATGGCCCAGGTGACATGCCGCAGGAGGCGGGGTAAGCGGAGCACCCGATAGCCAAGGTAAGCGAGAAGCACGCCGAGGGTAGCGAGACTCACAGATCCTTACACTTGCTTTCTGATATGGCAGGATGGCTAAGGATAAAGGGAGGAACGGTAGGAGGAAGCGCTAAAACACTTTAAAACAGTAAAACCATACAAATAAAATCAAAATTATCCTAAAGTTATATACAATCACAGAGATAAAAGAACCTAAAAATCAATACTGATATACTGTCGCGGCCCCTTTTATTCTCCAACATCACCGCATTTTTCCGGGATTTTTTTCCGAATGCCACGCACTTCACCGCGTTCATGCCGCATTCATACCGTATTCATGTTCCATTCACAGCCGCGGTTGATGCGCGTTGATGTGTTTATTGAGAATGGTTCAGATTTAATTGGTTGCAATTCTTCGCGTGTCCGCCAGATGGCAGATATTCATGAATTGTAATGTGCATGCGCTTCAGTAATGTGTCGACTTGCAGGTGTTTCGTTTAAAAAAGATACCACAGTGGTCTATTGTAAATTGGCCTTGGGACTGAAGGAAGAGGTTACAATAATGTATCAATTTAGGTTTTTCATATTAAAGAAAGATAAGCACCAGTTTCTTATTGTCCAGAGATTCCCGCCATGAGTGTACAAGTGCAGCCCATGTTCCAAAAACCCAACAGAACGTACGCTTATTTGATATGGGCCGCGATTAATGCAACAGTTGTTCAAATTTATCAGTGTTTTATCGAAAACTATGACTTTTACAAATTTTCGCCAGCTCCTCATGTGTGGAAGCGTGCAATAAGGAAAAAGTTATGTAGTGATCCATGTTTTTTTCGTATTGATCCCGAATTTATTGGAGGATATTGGTGTGTATCACGGGTTTTTCCCGTATCTATGATCATGCAGATGGCAAAAGGCGAAAGGTCGTGTTAAAACCAAGTAAGAAATGTCAGTCGCTGGCAAGCAATGCGCCAGCACCAGCACCGGCTTTCAATAACGGTCCGACCGTCAGTGACAACCTGGTGACCTGCAACCCTTGCTGTCTGTCCACGCACGGATACCTGCAGTCTGAGCCGGATTTCGCGTACAGTTTCGAGCAAGCTTGCATGTACCTAAGCGATTTCCAGCCTCATCAGCTGACTACAGGTGTAGTAGTCCCGCTGTCACCTGTCAACGTGTATGATCAAGAATACTGGACTGGCAGTGGCCCAGCGCCGGCGCCAGCTGAATGTGAAATTCTATGGTGAGTAATGTTGCCGTATTTTTATTTTTTTGAAAATATCAATATCAGTGCGATTCGAAAGTCAAGCGATTCTCCTGTAAGCAATATCATTGGCTGAGCGGCTTCTACAGTACTGCAGATACTGAACAATTGGTGGAACGCTAGGCGCATGCGCATTGGAACCTTCTTGAAACGCATATGCGTGTCATCACATCGACGGTAGGCGCATGCGCATGTGAACAGGAGACGCCCCCGAGAAAATTATTGGTGGGACTGACTGGGAACTTCTTTAGGGCACTGACCATTACAGTAAAACTTTTTTTTTTGTTTTTCCTCAGAAAAGAAAACTTTGCCATCTCATGCGGAAAACGGCAAATGGAGGGATTTCGATGGATAATATCGCTTTGTGTAACAATGCCTGCACATTGCTGAATCGGATTTAAAAAACAACGTACCGGAGTCTTTTTTATATACTATACTATATACTTTTTTATATATACTGTGTAATAAACCCGAGAAAATAAAAAGTATGCATCAACATTTTCTTTTATTGGTGGAGTAAGTACAAAAACATTTATTTACAAATACTGTACAATGTAGAAACATTTTAAGTGCACAGCAATTCAAAACATCAACAGGTGTATGGTTTACTGCTAGTGAAAACATTTATGTACAGAAAGTCAAAACATTGACAGTCAGTCAGTATGGTTTACAGTCACATGTTGTTATTAAAAACATGTACAGTACAGTACAGTACAACAGTATAAAAAGAGATTGAATAGTTGCGCCAAAAAGTCCTACTGTAAAGTTCGTGACTACAGTCCTTCACACAGCACAGTCTCGCTGCCCGAGTCTCTCAGAGGTGATTCGCCAACCTCTGTGTTGTTGTAGAGAAAGGGAAAAGGGGGGATCCTCAGGCGCGTCGTTCTGCTTGTGGCTCCAGGACATATGTAAACGTAAGAAAAAAGAGAGATGGGGGACCACAATGAGGGATAATTCAACACATATGGGCACCTTAGATCTCTTTGAAGGGGTAGATAAATAGTAGGAGAGGGAACACACTCACATTAGGTGTCTGATCTTGATCAGATGGCTGATCCTCTGGTATAGTCGTTTGGAGAGGGAGGGCCCCTTGATGATTCCTCAAAATAGGGAAGAGAAGGGAAACCCACATTGTAGTACATAGACTACACCCTTACTGTCACACGTTGAATTGTAATACAACAACACAGTATATGTGTTGAATTATCCCTCATTGTGGTCCCCCATCTCTCTTTTTCTTACGTTTACATATGTCCTGGAGCCACAAGCAGAACGATGCGCCTGAGGATCCCCCCCTTTTCCCTTACAGCACAACAGTATGGTGTTATTAAAAACAATTCTTTATTCAGAAAATGTAAAAAGAGCAACATCTTTATTAAAGTACAGCAAGTCAAAACATTTACAGTAGGATGGTGTACAGAACAGTCAGTCAGGCCCGCACAACTCCAGTCCTCGAGGGCCGCAAACAGGCCCGGTTTTCAGGATAACCCTTGAAAACCGGGCCTGTTTGCGGCCCTCGGGCACTGGAACAAAACATTTACAAAAAATAAACAACAGTTGAACACTCACGCAAATGCATACCCCACCAGATTGTCCTTCCAGGGCCGATGCCTTGTATGGCGCAAAATGCCATTAATGCAGTCTCAAACGCTTTTCATTAAAGGATCTGTAATTGAAAAAAATAGCCGCAATTCCTCCACAATAGTCTTTCTTAAATTTTCAGGAAGCGCCTTTTTTTCGCGATTTCCTTCATAGTTCACTTTGTAGGCCCACTCGCAGTACACCAAGTAGGACACGTGGTGCTTAAAAATTAACATGGCATACTTGTGGGGTAAACCAGCACTCATCACCTTATACTTCTTCATGAGTGGATTGGGCAGCTCGCACAGGATGATGTCGGGCACCGTCTCGATGCAAGAGTATGTAGGTTCGGTTCTGGGAGCAGGTGTGCTTCTGTGAGCGGGTGTGCTTGTGGCAGCGGGCGAGGGTAGGTTGTCTGCGAGGAAGCTTTCCTCCTGTCTTGGTCGCCGTGCTGTCTCCTGGCGTGCTCTTGACGGGGTTGTCATGTTATCCTCCTCCTCAAAGGCATACATGTACGCAAAATCTTCTGGTGGAGGGGGTGTGCTTGCTGATGGAAGGTGGTCGAAGGTCCCATTCATCACATCCATGCCACCCTCCTGCTCCGGCGTCGGGGATACAGGGGCATGAACACCGAGCAAATGATGTATCCCCGCTCTGTCAGTCTCTATCTTCTCCATCTGTTGATCCATCTTCTGCATCCGTTGATCCATATTTAGCATGGTCTCCAGAAGCAGATCTATCTTTGCCAGCACAATAGAGTCCCCGAGGATATCCACACTTATCCCATTCAGCATGCGATCTAACGAGCTGGTTCTTGTGCATGGCATGCTGTGGACATCTGTGTGGATGGGTGCTACGGAGGATGAGATGGGGGTTCCATGGAGAGAAGCGACAGCGTCGCCGAAGAAGGGTGGAGGAGGTGACCTGTGTATTTCCGGGAGAGGAGAAGCGGCAGAGTCGTCTAAGCGCAATGGAGAAAGTGACACGTGGATTTCAGGGGCACCAGCGGCAGCATCGTCGAAGAGCAGTGGCGAAGATGGCCTGTTGCTTTCCGCGAGAATGGCGGCAGCGTCGTGGATGAGTAGTGGAGAAGATGAGTAGATTTCCGGGAGAGTGGCGGCAGAGTCGTCGAAGTATAAACGAGGAAGTGGCCTGCGGGTTCGATGGGTTGGCTGCCATTTGTTTTGCATTGTGTGTACATCACCGAATTTCTTCCTGACATAATAAGGCTTACGTGTTTTAAAACCCTTAGCCTTTGGGGTCAGCAGAAGGTTTTCTTTATTGGCCTTAGCCTGTCGCTTTGGCCTTGGCTTGGAAACGACTGTCGCCGCCGCCACCGCCGCTGCCTTTTCTGCATCACAGGCACGGCAGAGGCGAGTGAGTTCCTGCGTCCGTAGAATCGGGGTTGATCCATGGAAGCAGATGGCACAATGCAGTATCTGGACAAGGGCAAGTTCAGATAAAGATCATCGAGTGGTGGGCTATGCAAAGTGTGTAACCTTTTATGCATGGCGACGAGGTACAGGTGATGAAAGTGGGCGTACTCTAATGTGAGTCATTAACGTATAAATACACCATCCATTTTGTGGATTCACTGCACATCGAATACACATCGACTAAACATCGAATATACATTCTTGTGTTTGTATTACTTTCTACTCGGAGCAATGTCTGTTAAAAAGATTTCAAAGGATCTCAGCATGAGAATTAAGGAGATGTACACGAGAGGACACCGAATTGCAGATATCCAACGCTGGTTAGCTGCTTCTGGCCTCGTTGTGCCATCAACCACCGTGTGCTATCATGCACACGGAAAAACCAAACAACAAACGAGGACACCAACGGTAACTAACGCGTAAGTATATTTATATAACTATATAATACAGTAAATCTATCATTGTTTATATTGCTGCATATTAATAGAACAATATACTGCACCGACACACTTTATTCGAGCAAATACCCAGTATGTACCTGGCAGATACCTGGAATGCGCCGCTCCTCACCTCTGACAAGCCCCGTTGTGTTTGCCTTCCCAGCCTGGGTTCATGCCTGGCTGACGGGCGGCTGATCTGTTAAATGATAATGATTAGGATTTATTAGGCTGCAATGCTTCGCGTGTCTACCAGATGGCATAAATTCATGAATTGTAATGCAGTATATATATATATATATATACTGTGCAGTATTGCAGCCAGCGGGAATAAAATGCTTCAATCCCTGGCTGGAAAATAACCCAATGCACTCGGGCAGAAAACAGTCACAAACCTCAATATACCCGGGTATACCCGAATTCGTGGGACTAGCCGAGCTCGAATAAAGTGTGTCGCCAGTGTACTGTATTGTGTAGATCTATCTAATTTTATAGGTATTTCGGAATATTTTTATAACAACAGTATATATATATTGTTTATATTGCTGCATATTCATAGAACAATATATTGTGTAGATCTATCTAATTTTATAGTTATTTCGGTATATTTATATAACAACAGTATATATATTGTTTATATTGCTGCATATTAATAGAACAATATATTGTGTAGATCTATCTCATTGTATACTATTTTTACTGCAAATGATGTGCTGTGCTTGTGGCCTACTGCACGGTAACTTACCAGATTGTTGTTTTTCTGTACATTGTAGGGAGACAACTCTTCTGGTCGACAAAATAAGTGAGGAGAATGATGAGAAGAGTGCATTAAGGGTCAAATACACTCTGCAGGAAAATCACAATCTCACTGTATCCGAGACCAGCATAAAGAAGATGAGACGCAGAATTGGATGGAAATATGGACGTGTGAGGTAAAAGTGTTGTTTAAGAAATTATTATTTATTCCTTGTCATTTCAGAGCATACCCCATGATAAGGGACGTTAACAAAATCAAGAGAGTGGTCCAGGCCCAGGCATGTATCGACAGTGGAGAAACTTTCCAGGATTGCATCTTCACTGACGAGTCAACTGTTTCGCTGGAGAGATTTGCCACCTTTGCATTCCACAAAAAAGGTCGCATATCTATGAAGCCGCGTCCGAAACACCCAGTGAAGATGCATGTGTGGGGTGCCATCTCTAGGCGTGGACCAGGATGCATCGTCATCTTTGAAGGTACAGTAAAATGTATGTCACACGCTTTTGTCTTACGCACTGTACTGTACTAGTGAGCAGTTTTTTTGAGCACTTTTCTTTTCTTGTTATAGGAATCATGAATAAAGCTTTCTTCCAAGACAAAATTGTGTCTGAGATTGTGGAATACATCACACGTGAGTCCCCGAACTCAAGGATTAAATTGAGGGTATATTAAGCTGTTTGGGATTGTTTTGGCTCCACATACCCCTGACGAAGTGACGTTCCCCATCACGAAACACGTAGGGAGGAGCCAAAGGAGGTGCCTGACTGGTGATTCAACTTACACAGAGACGGTGACGTCATCGCTGTGCGCCGGAGCTATATGGGACACACGCGGTGTACCAAACTGTCAGAGACTGTGCAGGGAATTCTAACCCGGTTAGACATCTCTAACAAATGTTTTTAAACCACGGAGACATTATCTGAGGATAGGAACATTGAACATATTTGAAGCACAACTAATCCGTGAGAGAGGGACCTTTGAAATCCATTTGATCCAGGAGTACCAGGTGGGGTTCATGTGATCCAGTTGCAGAGTGGATTCAGTTTCTCTCCCCTGTATGCTGTCTCTCTGCTTCTAGTAAGTGGGCATTGTTTTGGGACTTTTAAAGGAGGGATCAATTGTTTTTAAACAATACTGTGCAATGCTGTGCCCCCTTTCTGTGTCTTGCTGGAACTGGACAGTAGCTGTTGGAAGAAGAGACTGCACTATTCCTTTTGGGAGCTGAGTCCAATTCTACTCCATTACAGTTTGAAAACTAAGGACACTTCTATCACCTTGATATATCCTTTGTGGACTTACTTTCTTTAATATTTTTTGTATAATAATATTTGTATATTGTTTATTCACATTAGCGCTAAGGTTCATTTCTTATTTATTAAAACATGATTGCACTATTTTGCTCTCTATATCCCTTCTTTAAGGTACAGTTCATCATTTTCTGAGAACTGCAAGAGAATCCTGTACATCAACTCCAAGAACTCTAACTCGAGCCAAGTATCACTACCTTTCCATACTATTTTAGAGACTGTATTGGCAATTTTTATTCTCTTCCACATACATTTTTCCTTTGTCTACAGCCCTTTGCGCCCGATTGCCCAGATTTCTTTCATAAGGATAAAGGGAACATTGATTGACAAATATTCCCTCATTCAGAGAAGTGAAATTTGTAATTGACTTCCAAAGATACTAAAGCAGCCAAATTCTGGCTTTCAGCAGGGTAAGATTGATAGTAGGAAGTCAATTAGAATAAATATTATTGTTATTGTTTATTTGTAAAGTTCCAACATATTCCGCAGTGCGGTTCACGTGGGTGCATGGATTTTAATAGTTACATACAAATAGGGACAAACACAGATGCAAAGAGATAATAAGGTCCCTGCGTCTGAGAGTTTACAATCTCGGGGGAATTAGTGACAATGTTGAAAAAAAAGATAAAGTGGCTGCTGATAGTGGTATGGAGTATATGTATATTAGGTATATGTAGGAATATGGTCAATTAGCAGTATGGTCCAGAAATACAGTTGATCCCATTAAGGTTTGAGGATGCGGATGTTAGGGGGTTACATAATGTGGTCCAATTGAGTTGAAGGGAAGGGTGTGGGAATGGATGTCAGAGGTATGCCAGATAGGAATCCTTGAAAAGGTGAGTTTTCAGGAAGTTTTTAACTGAGTGCTGTAGGAGAGTCTGATGGTGCATGGTAGGGTATTCCAAAGAGTGGTGGCAGCATGGGACAAGTCTTGCAGGCGGGAGTGAGAGGAGGAAATAAGGCAGGAGGAGAGGTGGGTGTGGGCAGAATTTAGGCTGTGTTTAGGGATGTACTGTATTTGTGTATGAGGACTGATATGTAAGAGGAGGCAGTGTCATTGTGAGCTTTGTAAGTCAGAGCTAGGGTTTTACCTTTGATTCTAGAGGATATGGGAAGACAATGTAGGGATTTGTGAAGTGGAGCAGTAGAAGCGGAGTGGTGAGTGAGGTAGGTTAGCCTGACAGTAGCATATTGGATGGATTGGAGTTGGGTCAGGTGGACACGGGAAATGGCAATTAGGAGAAATTTGCAGTAGTGAAGACGGGACAAGATGAGTGAGTGAATTAGGATTTTAGTTGCATCATGAGTTGGAAAAGGGCATATTTTGACAATTTTTTTGAGGTGGAGACGGCACGACTTCGTGTGGGACTGATTGTTAGGAATGAAGGAGAGATCAGAGTCAAAGAGGACCACTAGACAACAAGCTTGGGGTGTTGATGAGATTCTGGTGTTGTAGGGGTGGCAGTGGAAGGGGGAGAGAGTATTAGTTCACTTTTGGACATGTTAAGTTTTAGGTAATGGTGGGCTATCCAGGACGAGATTACAGAAAGACACTTGGTGAAACAGGACTGGAGAGAAGTCATGGGAGGAGATGTAAATTTGGGTGTCATCGGCAGAGACATGATGCTTAAAGCTAAAAGAATGTTATTAGTTCACCAAGAGAAGATTGTAGAGTGAGAAGAGCAAATGGCCAAGGACAGAGCATTGTGGGACCCCAACAGAGAGAGGGAGGGAACATGAGGAGATACCAGGGAAGGAAACACTGAAGGAGCGGTTGGATAGGTAGTACATGATTGGAGAGAATGTTGCATCACAGACTGGGCCGCCAACAGGGGGGGACAAAAGGTACGGGTGTCCCGGGCCCCATGAGAATGGAGGCGATTCCCCATGCGCATGCACAGAGCCGAGGTCCCGCAGGGCAAGCAGGGTGTCAGTCCTGCTGCCTGTGGGCCCGCTCCCCCCTCCCGCTCTCCACGTGGGACGGAGGGCAGGGAAGTGCCAACTCAGCATCCCCAGCGTGCGTGCGCCAACCCAGGATCCCCTGCGCGCGCCTCCTGAGGCAGCAGCCTGCCAGTCTCGCACCCAGTCACTAACCCACCCAGTCACTAAGTCATCCACTCACTCAGTCACCGAGTCACTAACCCACCAAGTCACTCAGTCACCCACCCACCTAGTCACTCAGTCTCGCACCCAGTCAGTAACTCAGTCACCCACCCAGTCAGTCACTCAGTCACCAACACAGTCACTCACCCAGTCACTCAGTCACTCACCCAGTCACTCACCCAGTCACTCACCCAGTCACTCACTCAGTCACTCAGTAACTCACCCAGTCACTCAGTAACTCACCCAGTCAGTCACTCAGTCACCCACCCAGTCACTCACTCACACACCCACCCAGACAATCACACACCCACCCAGACACTCACACACCCACCCAGTCACTCACCCAGTCACTCACCCACCCACCCAGTTACTCACTCACCCAGTCACTCACTCACCCAATCACTCACTCACCCAATCACTCACTCACCCACCCAGTCACTTATTCACCCAACCAGTCACTCACTCACCCAGTCACTCACTCACCCAGTCACTCACTCACCCAGTCATTCACTCACCCAGTCACTCACTCACTCACCCAGTCACTCACTCACCCAGTCACTCACTCGCCCAGTCACTCACTCGCCCAGTCACTCACTCACCCAGTCACACAGTCACCCACCCACCCAGTTACTCACCCACCCAGTCACTCACCCACCCAGACACTCACCCACCCACCCAGTCACTCACTGACCCACCCAGTCACTCACTCACCCACCCAGTCACTCACTCACCCACCCAGTCACCCAGTCACTCACTCACCTAGTCACTCACTCAGTCACTCACTCACCCACCCACTAAACTCACCCACCCAGTCAATAACTCACTCACTCACCCACCAAGCCACCCAGTCACTCACCCACCCAGTCACTCACTCACCCACTCACTTACTCAGCCACTCACTCACCCACCCACTCACTCACTCACCCGCCCAGGCAGGCAGTCACCTGTCTTTTGTTGAAAATATAAAAATTAACAGGTTGCATTGTAATGTTTTATTCTGTATCACAATAAGAAAACAGTTAAGTAAACGTTGGGCGCTACAAAAAAAATATTTTTGTGATACTGTAGGTGCGCTATGGGTTCGGGGGGAGGGGCTGCTCCTTTACTTTGTCCTGGGCCCCATGATTCCTGTTGGCGGCTCTGACCACAGAGTTAAATGGAGTGGAGAGTTCAGGAAAAGGGGGTTATTAACAGTGTCTAAGGTAATAGAGAGATCATGGGAATTAGTAAAGAGATATGACATACTTAGCTGTGAGTAGGTTATTGTCCACTTAGTTAGTGTGGTTTCAGTGGAGTGTAGAGGACAGAAACTTGATTCCAAAGAGTCAAGCAGGGAGTTAGAGGAGAGAAAGTTTCAGGCGGTTGTATACAAGTCACTCAAATAGTTTGAAGGCAAAGGGGAAAAGAGAGATAGGGCGGTAGTTCGAGAAGGAGGCTGGGTCAAGAGAGGCTTTCTTTGCAATGGGCATGATGTGTGCGTGTTTATAGGAAGATGGCAATGCGCAAGTGAGTTAGGGTGGGGCTTATCATGCCAGAGAGGAAGCGGAGGAGATGTGAGGAAATAGGATCAATGCGCAGGTTGTAGGGCGAGATGATGAGAGAAGCATGGAGACCTCGTCCTCAGTCACAGGGAAAAATTAGCAGAGGTGATTTATGTCTAAAAGGTCAGGTATGTGTGGTATGTGGAGCTTGACATGAACAGATGTCATGTCTCATGACTGAATCTTGTCTGTGAAGTAGGTGGCGAGGTCGTGGGCTGTTAGGGTAGAAGCAGGCACAGGTGTAGTTGGGCGTAGAATGTTTCACGGTTGTGCTCGCCACAAACTGGGGCCGGACCGAGTGGCTGAGGCTGGGTTATGAAATCACCGACCTTAGACCGTGCAGACTGGTCCGGAGTGCGTAGTTCATAGTCGTACATATCAGGGTCGGGACTGGAGAGAGCAGCGTAGTCAGTGGATGACCCAGGGGTCAGGATAGGAGACATCAGGGTGAACGTTAGTCAAGCAGAGTTTCGGTAACAGGAAGTCAACTAGGTCCCGCTTCAGCGTAGTAGCTGCAGGGCGGGAGCGGGTTCTGCGCGTGCGGCGACCATGGCCCATGGTACCGGTCTCCGAAAGGGGTAGGCAGACCGGAGTGGGCACACCGCCAGGCAGCACTGGTAAACCAATGCTTCAGCACAGGAGTCCAGAACGAGCCTGTGCAAGGAGAGAGAGCTACAGACCTCAGGACTAGTAGACCGGCCTCTGCTAAGGGAAGGGCAGCAGGCCTCAGGAAACAGGGAGCTGAAGTAAACACTGGAGACACTCCGCTTCAGCACAGGAACCAGGTCACGGCCTCTGCAATGGAGAGGGAGCAGCAGGCCCCAGGAACCAGTAGACAGGCCTCTGCTATGGAAACAGGGAGCTGAAGAAAACACTGGAGATCCTCCGCTTCAGCACAGGAACCAGGAACAAGGCACAGGAACTAGGAACAAGGAACATGAACATGGAAACAGCAACAAGGTGGTCAAACAGATGGCTGTGGCAAACACAGTGAACATCCAAGAAGGATTATGCTCGGCAGAGAAGGATTGTGGGAATGCAGTACTTAAAGGCCAGCGGGCCAATCCCCAGAGGCGGGTGTGAGGGCACTGCTCCAATGAGTGAGTACAAGACTAGGTTGCAGTGATAGCCCACACAGCTGCTGTTGATTGCAAAGAGGGAATTGGTGAGACAGCACCCTGCAAGGCCACGAGAAAAGCCAGGAGTGGATTCCTGACAGTACCCCCCACCCCCTTTCAGGTGAGACCTCCGGGCAAACAAGGCCACTCAAAGAGTTGGGGGACCAGGAATTGTTCCTGAACTGTTTAGGATTGGGGGTAGAGTCGTGGTCTGGCGACACATGGGCACTCCTTTGCGTACCCCCACCCCCCGGTGAGAACTGCAGCCAGACAGGGCCATCCATGGGTCTCAGGGACATTGAGTTGTTCCTAAAGTGCTTTAGGCGGGAAGGGGATCCATGAATGAGCAAGTACTGTTCTAGGATAAGAGAGTGGTGGCACAGACATTTTAGGTACGGGGCTCGCCACGCAAAATGATTTGTAAATCCAGAGCTGTGGAGAAGGAGGCGTTTCCAGAATAGAAACGGCAGAGGGACCCCAGCTGGGTGCCCGGTCCCCAGTAATCGTACCAGAGTGCAGGCCAAGAGGCACAGATAATTGACCGCGTATAACAGGGAGACACTCCGGACAGGCCAAGTTTTTGCTGACATCTGCACGTGGGAATTTGAGAGGGTCCTCTCCTCCAGAGGTTTTCCGGGTAGTGGTCAGCAAGGGTATAGGGTGGGTGGGTGCATTGCCAAGTATGGGTATAGTAGATGACAAGGTGAACAGTAAACCAAGCTTAGGGACCGAAATCTTGAGGTGCGAACTGAGTGTTTCCAACACAGAGGACACAGGCACAACAGAAGGTTCCGTGAGGGATAACCATGGGTTCGCTGAGGCAGAGAAGCAATCAGTAGTGGAGCTCCCAAATACTGTAGAACGCTCAGAGAGAGACAGTACAGTCTGTGATCTCCACTTCCCAGAGTCCAAGCCAGAGACAACCTGACCTTATAGCACTCTACCAGTTCAGGGATACCTTGTGGAAAAGCTACAAAGTAACTGGCACTACCAAGGATCTCAATCACTACAGATGCATGCGGAACATGTGCACAAGGCAAACAAGGCATGCAAAAGCACAATATTACTCTGACAATCTCCACCAGAATACATCAAACCCAGCTAACTTCTGAAAGGTTATCAACCATATATTCCAGCCTCCTAACCATCAACAACCAAGTAGTATCACTAAGGGGGATATTACTCTGACAAACCCCACTGACATTGCAAATGCATTCAATGATTACTTTGTGGGGTGTGCCACTAACTTATTAGCGAAACGCAGCACAAACCCCAAACATGAATCTCATCCTGGGAGTATCCCTACAGTCCCACCCACTCCCAACACTGCCCACAATTTTCAATTTGGCCCAGTATCTGAAGAGGAGATTATACAAGCGCTCCTCAAACTAAAACTAAGCAGCCAATGTGGACCCGACTTACTACAATCTAGGTTCCTACGACTTGGTGCCCCAGCCATTGCCAAACCAATTGCGTCCATAGTTAACTCTATCCTGTCTGCAGGCCATATCCCTAAGACCTGGAAAACTGCCAGAGTTGTCCCAATCTTCAAAAGTGGGGACAAAAACACTGTCTCAAACTACAGGCCAATCTCACTTCTCCCAATTCTATCCAAAGTCATGAAAAAATGTGTCCACTCCCAATTAAGCGATTTCTACACCAAGACAAATTTCCCTAGCCAATTCCAATCTGGATTTCGCCCCAAACACTCCACCGTAACTACCCTGCTAAAAGTTTGCAATGAAATCCAGTGTGGAATGGAACGGGGACAACTCACTGGTGCAGTATTCCTAGATTTTGCAAAGGCTTTTGACACAGTCGATCATGCTATCCTGCTTAACAAACTCCAGAGCTCTGGAATAGGGAAACATGCTTTAAACTGGTTTCAGTCCTACCTATCAGGAAGATCCCAATATGTGTCCATCTCAGGCTCTAACTCCAACCCCCTGGATATCACCTGTGGTGTCCCGCAGGGCTCTGTTCTGGGGCCCCTACTTTTCTCAGTGTTCATTAATGATCTTCCCACAGCTTGTAAGGAAGCCTCAATACACATGTATGCAGATGACACAATCCTATATGCACACAGTCATAGCCTCTCTGACCTTCAACACACACTTCAGTCTGACTTTTTGAGACTCGAAAACTGGATTTCCCAAAACAAACTGTTTTTAAACACTGACAAGACTGTAACAATGGTATTTGGGACCAAGACTACATTTGTAAAGCTTCCAGTGACTGAGCTCCTGATTAGAACCAACGCTAACACCACCCTAACACCTGTCACTAGTTTTAAATACCTGGGCTTATGGTTTGACTCCCACTTAACATTCGGGATGCACATTGATACCCTGACAACCAAGACCTATGCCAAACTAGGGGTACTTTACAGGAACAAATCCTCCCTAAGTCTCCTGGTCAGAAAGCGTATCGCACAGCAGATGCTAATGCCAATTATTGACTATGGAGACATAGTATAAGGCTCGGCTCCTCAAACCCACCTTAGCAAACTTGACACCCTCTACAATTCAATTTGTCATTTTGTTCTCCAATGCAACTACAACATACATCACTGCGAAATGCTCAAAGAACTAGATTGGTCAACACTAGAGTCTAGGCGCAAAGTTCACCTTTCCTGTCTTGCCTTTAAATTCTTCATGGGCAAGCTACCCAGCTACCTGAACAAGGTCCTCACCTACCACTTGCAGCACTTATCACCTGAGATCAGACTCCAAAAGACTGTTCATGGTCCCAAGGCTCAACAAAGTATCCGGACGTTCCTCCTTCTCTTACCGTGCACCCCAAAACTGGAACAACCTACCAGAGACTCTCATATCCACCACCAGTTTAAGTTCTTTCAAATCTAAGGCTGTCTCACATTTTAACCTGGTCTGTAACTGTTTCATACGCTCATAATATATATTTTCTTTAACTGTGCACGCAATGTCTTGTATATAATGTATACCCTGTTCATTTATGTAACTGTGTTTGTAACCATGTACTATGTGTTTTACTCTGTGCCCAGGACATACTTGAAAACGAGAGGTAACTCTCAATGTATTACTTCCTTGTAAAATATTTTATAAATAAATAAAATAATAAATAAATAATAAATAAATAGGGAGAGAACCCCCATAGTTAAAGTCATACTGAGGTACTTCAGGGGCCACCGAATGGTCAGAGAAAAGAAACTGCCCTACCGCAATGGGGATTTGGGGCGCGGCAAGGGTTACTTCAGATATGGCATCAGCGTCCGGGGAAGATATACTGGTCCTTGCAGGGATTAGAACAACCGCATGGGGCGGACTACGTGCTGCAATGAACTCCAAGGGCATCGTACTTGTCATAGGAGTGGGAGTAGGAATAGGCTCTGAGGATTTAATATCTGGCACTTGATAATCAGGCAGCGCAGGGGCAGCGGGGGGAGGGGAGCTAGCATCTTGAGCTGAAGTCTGTACTTCAGTAACAGGAATCTGAGAGACTACAAGAGCAGCAGCGAGTAGAGGAAAAGAATCCGGAGCTGGAGGCTCAGAATCTATAACAGGAACATCTAGCACTGCAGGGCACTGTTAGGAGGAGAACTAGCGCCTGGAGCTGGTGCCAGGGAATCAGTGACGGGTAGCGGGGGAGTAATGGTGGGAGTTAGAGAGACAATAAGCGGTAAGTTGGAACCGGGAAGACTCTTAATAGCAGAAACCTTAGAAGAAAAAAGAGTCTTATCCAAAACTGCAAGGGCCCTAACAACAGGGGTGCTTGACATGACAAAAACAGAAATAGGTATGTTTACTAGTGCGGAAATTCAGATAACGGAACTGCTAGTCAGTGATGTGGGTGTCTGGGTTACACTAGTGAGAAAATCAGATACAGTGGTAAGTGACTTAGAAGCAATCACGGAAGTTCTAGGTCTGATGGACATGTGTGAGAAGATACCCCTTAACACAGGAGTTTTAATCTTAGCCCAGAATAACCCAGCGGTTGCTGGAACACATTTAGATGTTGTGCTAAGGAACTGAGGTTTAGCAAGGGAAGGAAAACCAAATAACTCAGATTTAAATACCTGAATTTGTAATGTAGGCAGGGTGGTTTCTGACTGTACTAAGGGGGTGACGACAGATACGCTGATCTCTGGAGGGGTTGCTTGGGCAGAGACATCAGGGGAACCAAAAGCAAGGACGGCCTCTATGGAAAGAGATTCCAAATCTGAAGGAAGGATCTTATCTCTCTGAGTAGCGGGACCGACAAGGCAAATTTCAGAGAGGGGGGAAACTGTGTACAGGCTTCTAGCTCGCACATATGAAAAAACATGACTTTTGAGTGGGAGCAGTGTGTCAACAAAAATTCCTGGGAACTCAACAACTTGAGCCTCAGGAGGGGCATAAAGACCACTGTTCACTTTTAACCCTAACATTTGAGAAGAGGAGAACACAGACAGTACAAGGGGGGCAACCACAACTGTGCTGGTCTCTGAAGTGGGTATTTGGTAAGGAGTGTCTGGGAAACCAGAAACGACTACAGATTCCATGACAAGGGGACTATGCGCTGAAGCAGGGATTACAGTTCTCTGAGTGACAGACTGGGTCAGCGAAATACCTGGGAGTCAGGATTCTGCGACCAGGCTTAGGGAAAAACCTGGTTCCTGAATACATTTAACTGGAATCAGTACTTTAGCCCGAAGTCTCAGGGGACATGGCAGCGGAAACTTGAGCTGAAGCAGGGGAATTATAGCAAAGAATATCCAAGGACTCCGCAACCTTAGGGGAGTCATTCAGTGCAACCTCTGCTGTCAGACTTGGGGATTCATTCTCTGATGCTAGAAAGGACGCATTAGCCTGGGGGCAGCAAGGATTTACAGGGGTTAATGCAGATAGTACCTGAGAGTCAAAAATAGGAAGATTTGCCTCTGTAATTGGGTACACAAGGAGTTCCTCCTCTGGAGCTAAGGACGTGACCTTGGCTGGCGAACAACAGGGAATTACCAAAGGAGACTCATAGGGCTGCCCCGCAGGGGTTAATACAGGAATGACCATGGGAACAGAACTTAAGGGATTCAAACATAGAACGTGGAAGTAGAAGAGGTTCCTTCTCTGACTGGGGGAGCACGCAGAGCTGCCTATCAGGGGTTAAAGCAGGAAAAACCTCAAGGGCAGGAATGGGAGATTCTGAGTTAGAAAGTGAGGGCAAAGAGGGTTCACATTCTGGTGCTGGGAGAGACACACTGACCTGAGAAATGCAGGGATTTACAGTGGGGAACTCATAGGCTTGACTAGCAGGGGTTAAGACAGGAATAAGCTCAAGGTCAGGAGTTAGGGGTTCCGAGTTAGAAATAGAGGGTAGAAGGGGTTCATTCTCGGACACTAGAGCCATAGCGTTGGCTTGGGAAATACACGTATACTCCACGGGTACCTCACAGGGCTGCTCGGCAGGGGTTAACGTAGACATATCTTTGGGGTCTAAGTAACCGGAGGTGCAATCAGGGCTAGAGACCGTGGCAGCTTCTACCTTAGGGGGCAGGGATAGTGGGACAGTTTGGTCATTTCTTGGAGAGGGAGGTACCCCCACAGGTTTAGCAACAGGACTAACAGAAAAGGATTTGTGAATCGTCCGTGCGTAGGCGGCAAGGAGAGGCACACTCACTTATGCTCCTGTCAAATTCCAGGTATAATTTAAGGGTGGTGTCTATGGCATGAGCCGGTACCCCAAAATCTGCAGTTTCCAGACCCGGAGTAGACATAAGAAGGAGTAGTTGGGAGTACTGGGCTTGTAACATCTTCTTTACCTCTCTACATTCCTGAGATTTAGTCAGTATTTCTTTACGAGTCAGTCTTTCTGCAGGGGTTAACCCTTCATACATACAAGCAAGATTAGGCGGAGGCAGTTTTTCAAACAGATACTGTTCTTAAAACAGGGACTGGTCCGCAGCCTGGGACATAGGTACAGTTACATTTTTACCAACCCCCGCCACAGTGCGGTCCGGTTTTGTGGGGCCGAGCATAATGTCACGGTTGTGCTCACCACAAACAAGGGCCGGACCACGTGGCTGAGGCTGGGTTATGAAATCACCGACCTTAGACTGCGCAGACTGGTCCGGAGTGCGTAGTTCATAGTCGTACATAGCAGGGTCGGGACTGGAGAGAGCAGCATAGTCAGTGGACGAGCCAGGGTCAGGATAGGAGACATGAGTGTGAACGTTATCCAAGCAGAGTTTCGGTAATAGGAAGTCAACTAGGTCCCGCTTCAGCATAGTAGCTGCAGGGCGGAAGCGGGTTCTGCGCGTGCGGCGACCATGGCCCATGGTACCGGTCTCCGAAAGCGGTAGGCAGACCGGAGTGGGCACACCGCCAGGCAGCACTGGTACTGCACCGACACACTTTATTCGAGCAAATACCCAGTATGTACCTGGCAGATACCTGGAATGCGCCGCTCCTCACCTCTGACAAGCCCCGTTGCGTTTGCCTTCCCAGCCTGGGTTCATGCCTGGCTGACGGGAGTCTGATCTGTTAAATGATAATGATTAGGATTTAATAGGCTGCAATGCTTCGCGTGTCTACCAGATGGCATAAATTCATGAATTGTAATGCAGTATATATATATATATACTGTGCAGTATTGCAGCCAGCGGGAATAAAATGCTTCAATCCCTGCCTGGAAAATAACGCAATGCACTCGGGCAGAAAACAGTCACAAACCTCAATACACCCGGGTATACCCGAATTCGTGGGACTAGCCGAGCTCGAATAAAGTGTGTCGCCAGTGTAAACCAATGCTTCAGCACAGGAGTCCAGAACGAACCAGTGCAAGGAGAGAGAGCTACAGACCTCAGGACTCAGCGACAGGCCTTTGCTATGGGAAGGGCAGCAGGCCTCAGGAAACAGGGAGCTGAAGTTACGCTGGAGATCCTCTGCTTCAGCACAGGAACCAGGACACGGCCACTGCAATGGAGAGAGAGCAGCAGGCCCCAGGAACCAGGAACTAGGCACAGGAACTAAGAACCAGGAACATGAACATGGAAACAGCAACAAGGCGGCCAAACAGATGGCTGTGGCAAACACAGTGAACATCCAAGAAGGATTATGCTCGGCAGAGAAGGATTGTGGGAATGCAGTACTTAAAAACCAGCAGGGAGGGTGTGAGGGCACTGCTCCAATGAGTGAGTACAAGGCTAGGTTGCAGTGATAGCCCACACAGCTGCTGTTGATTGCAAAGAGGGAATTGGTGAGAACGACAGCACCCTGCAAGGCCACGAGAAAAGCCAGGAGTGGATTCCTGACAGAATGGAATTAAACGGGGTAAATAGACGTTGAGGGTTAGACAGAGTTTGTATGAGTGAAGAAAAGTAGGGTTACTTGGCAAGGGAGAGGGCAGTGTTATAGGACGAGAGTATGAATTTATAGTTGAGGAAGTCTGCTTTAGAGTGAGATTTCCTCCAGTAACGCTCTGCAGTGCGTGAGTACTTTTGAAGGCAGCAGGTAAAGTATATGTAAAATGCATGTACCACGGTAGTGGTTTGGACTGTCGGGGGTGATGTGTTGTGGCAGGGGCTGTCTTGTCCAAGGCTGGTGAAACTGTACTGTCATATAGGGAGGTTGCTAGGTCAGGGTAGGAAAAGGTAGACATGGGTCAGAAGAGTGGTTGTAAAAATGTTTAAAAATAGAGGTATTCCCTGGCAAATTTAAACCTAATAGAGGTATATTAGTATTTTATCTGGTAGTGTTAGGACCTGTGAACTGGGTCTGCCTAGCTGTGGCTCACAGACTTACTATGCTTTGGCCAAAGGGTTAAACTAAATGGCCCTTTTTCAAGAGAATATATAAGTATTTTACTGTGTATTTTTGTTATATTGGATTTAGCATTGGGCTTCTCTGTTGCTTGTTATTCCCTGGCAAAACCAGGTTTTGGGAATAACAAATGCACATCTTGCTACACGTATGTTCACTTGGAGCACCTGTTCCACGGAGTATACAGCTGTGATAAATGTAAGCAGGTGGTCTCTTTGGAGTCTCAGATTGCTGATCTGAACAGGAAACTTTCACTATTGAGTGACATTGACAATCTAAACAAGGAATTTGGTGCTCACTGAGCAGGCCCTGGCTGGGACTAGTGGTGCAGATGGTGGAGCAGTGAGTGAGGAGCAGGTAGGTAGCTGGGTAACAGTTAAAAGAGGAAGCAGGAGTAAGAGGTAGGTCAGTTCTGAGCTGACCCATCCTAATAGATTTGCCATATTTAGTGAAGATATTGGGAGTGTCATGGCAGAAATGACAAGTCTGTGAGAGACTGATTCCTCTAGCAGTCAGGGGAATAGCTCCTTCAGCTCAGAGGGGACTCGGGATACTCAAAAACCAAGAAATATTGTGGTGGTGGTGGGGTATTCCATTATTAGGAAGGTAGATAGGGAAATCTCTTGCCATTACTGCATGAACTGAACAATTTTTTGTCTCCTGGGGGCTTGTGTTCGGCACATTACGGATCAGGTAGAAAGATTGTTGGGAGGGGCTGGGAATGACTCGGCGGTCTTGGTACACGTTGGCACCAATGACAAAGTTAGAGAAAGATGGAGGGCCCTAAAAAATTATAAAAGATTTATGGACCCGGGGTGGGGATTATAAGGAGGTAATCATCCTGATGGGGTGGGGGGGCGGGGGAGTATTATAATGAGGTAATGAAACTGGGTAGGTGGTATTACAAAGAGGTAGTGGACCTGGGTTGGATTACAAGGATGTAATGGACCTGGGCACGGGGGGGGGGGTTATTGGGCCTGTTGAGGGGGTACTATGCCTAGTGTGGAGTACTGGGCCTGGTGGGCGAGTGGATACTGGGCTTGGGGAGGCGGTAAAAGGGGATATTGTGCTTGGGGAGTGGGTAAATGGGGATACTGGGGAGGGGGAGGGGGTAAAAGGGGATACTGGGCCTGGGGAGGGGGTAAAAGGGGATACTGGGCCTGCAAAGCATTGGTGAGAAAAATGTAAGCACAGTGAATTTCTTCTTTGAAATATAATGAAACACATTTAAATCAGGACCTGGGGCTTGTCAATCAAGAAATCAAGCAAACAGTGTGGTACTCTAATTAACATAACATTGTTCATATATGAGAATCTTACTGGTAGCAATTTGTGGTTAGAGAAATATACAGTAGTGAGAGTACTGCACCTTTGATGCATTAAATGCAAGGTCTCAGTACTCAGTAACTAGCCTCACACTGCGGTTTGTGAGTAGGGTTGCTTACCATGCACTTCTTTAACTCAGACTGTGCTGAAAAAAGATGTGTGCAACGACAATCATAAGCTTATAAGTGTCCATGTTAAAATGTACTGTAATGTTTGAGTGTACATTTGCATATCATTACCCAGAATCCCTAGCTGCAGTGGAAGCATTATATGCTGTGTGATTATGGGGTATGACAAGTTTAAGGGACCTGTCTCAGATGTGAATGTGCTCATACATATTCTTTATCATTTATCATGCATTAAATGTAACGAAGCCTCTGAGAAAGAATAAGTTATAAGATGTAGGTGGAAGCACCTGGCCTTTTCTAAGTGGGAAAAAGTCCCTCTAAAAACACTGAAGTATGAGATAGAACAACATTGCAGATTAAATCAGACGAGGCTTCTATTCCAGTCTGATGTCACTGCCCTCACTTATTATTATTATTAATAATTAAAAATCCAGTATGTCCCCACATTCAGTATATATTGCTTGATAATTTACTTACAAATTTGGTACAATGCTGCTAAATTAGGACACGTGACACCTCAACAGTAGATGTAAAAAAAAAGTTACCTCCCTCCCCATGTCTCCCCTTGAGGTTACCTTATTTTGCTAAATCAGCTCATTCATCCAAAAAGTACTCACATAGATGGAAACATCTGTCTAGCTTCTCTCCTGTGCTCTGCTCCTCAAATATTTATGGAACACAGTGTCTCAAAAGTTCTGCTGCAGATATGATTACTTGTAAAGATGAAGGATACAAATCCTTTGGTACCATAGCTGAGTGCATTCTGAAGTACTGTACCTGCACCAAATGTTGATGTGTCTGCCCTGGGATTTTCTGTGTGGTCTGAAGAAATATCAATGTGCCTATGTTTTTGCTTTATTTTTGATGACATACAAAGTGGTTTTAAATCACTAGTCCCACTGAGCAATCAAGTAAACAAGTCATACATACCTTGGAAGTGGCTGCCGGTAGCAGCTTTTGCTTGGCACCCTATAGGAGGTTTAAAGGTCCCATGGGCCAATCAAAAGCTGCAACATCATCTCTTGCAGCTTCCTATTGATTCTCATGATGTGGACCTTTAAGCTGCCTAGCGATACCGGCACAACCCACCGATGTAAGTATCTCGGGAAGTAGGGGGCCCCAGAGCTGAAATGAATGCGGTTCAGCTCTGCAGAACCTCTACTTTTTTTTCAAAGGCAAAGGTGCTTACATATTTTTTAGATACTATTTTAAATTATTCAATTATAATCAATATTTGTGTGTTTGATAAAGACAGATGCTACATAGATTATTCCTTATAGTAAAGAATGTTATAAAGAGGTTATTTGAAGTAAAGCGGTGTGGCTAACTCCAAGATAGAGATTTTGGGGTGTATGATATGACAGACTAGTCTTGGGCTACCTGAGAAGTGACTTAGAGTTACTACAAAAAACTGTTGGTAAGAAATGATCTGTAATATTTGAGGACTATGATGAAATTACTTCTGATATTAGTCTATGCTCCTTACTTGAAAAGAAACGCTGTATGTGGTTTTACTCTGTATAAGAAGACTAGATATCAGATCAAGTCAGAAAGACGGATTTCATCCAGAGAGGGAGTGGGAAACAGGATAACATCAGAGAAAGGATAATACCAAGATCAGACAGGAGGATTATACTAGGGGAAGAATCCAACAGGACAGGACATTTCAAGTTGAAAAAGAACAGTTAACAGGCAACCTTTTTGAAAAGCATATATATAAGTGCTGTGTGCTGGGTGATAATGGTGAAAGGCGGGGTTGCAGACCTGTCTAAGACGTGCAGATGAGCATACAGTTGTATTTGCATAATTGCTTTGCTGTGGATGGTTTTTGTCACTTTTTTTACTCACCATAACTTAACTCAGTATGGTAAACCCCATCCTTTAGCTTCTTTGCATACCCAGTTAACCAACCCCACACTGATGAGACCCATTAAGGTTGAAACAGCTGTCTGTGTGTGGGTTTTCTGGCTATGCACCTTAACCCTGGCTGTGCTCAAAGCTGTGACCATGCAGCAAGCTTAAGCCTATAGGGAACCATGTTAAAAATGATTTTTGAAGCAAAAAGTGGCACTGTGTGCTCATTTGCATGTCATTTCCCAGTATCCCTTGCTGCAATGGAAGTGCTGTGTGCTGGGTGATAATGGTGAAAGGCGGGGTTGCAGACCTGCCTAAGACATGCAGATGAGCATACAGTTGTATTTACACACACACACATACATATATAGACATGTAGTGACCAGGGAAATCCTGATAACAGAAGACAGCAGTAACAATCCAAAAAAATGTGTATTGTGAACACAGGGCCGCCAACGTTTCGGTCCTCATAGAGGACCTGTGTCTATACCTTCATTATGGGACAAACATCTGCCTTCTGACTAACGTGAGTGCAAATCTCCATACCAATGACTATATATATATATATATATATATATATATATATATATATATATATATATATATATATATATATATATATATATATATATATAATATGTAGCGCACTTTCCCCCACTCCCTGGGAGATGTGTGGCTATGGTATATGAGTGATGCGATACCTGTGGAATACAGGAGATCTACGCCTCCGCTGCTTGGAACCTGGGGTGCACCTGAGTGATCGTTCGGTAGCGCCTCCACTTGTAAAGGAATTCTACTATGTGGAATGACCCTATTGCAGTACAATAAAGAATAATAGCATAACAGTTTAACTATACAAAGAAAAAAGTGAATGATGTGCAGCGCTATTCAAGCGTTAGTGAAAAATACAACACTATAATAAACACTATAAGGAATACAAAAAGTCAAGGGCGCCCCTATTTTCTTTTTTTTTCTGTTTTTTTACAAGGGCGCCCCATTTCTGTTTTTTTCAGTTTTACTATACACAACATAAACCAATAATGAGAATAAGATACACCCTCACAGACCGTGCCTCCCCAAGATCATGTCCACACCCCGGCATGCTTCCTAGCGCGCACAATGTATCTATCCGGCGAGCAGGGAAATCCTCTAGCCCTATTGGCTGCCTTGGGTCAGCTGGTACTCCCTCTAAGGCTCATGGGACATGTAGTCCCTGCTCAATGCCTCCCTACACGTAGATGCCATTCGCACGCATACAATGCGCATGGGCAAACTTCTGGCATTGCCTACCGCTACCGGACCTCACTGTGCATGCGTGAAACATCCTGCGCATGCATAGCCACATAGAAAATGGCGGCGCCCTGCAAAGGGAGCCGCCGGAGCCTTTGACGAGACGATCGCCACTCCATACCCCCCGCAGTGCCGCCTGCACTGTCCCTGCCTCCACTGTCAAGCGCTACCACACCGGGAGGTAAGGGAACACGGGGCACCAGGGGGAACCCATGCTATATATATATATGTGTGTGTGTGTGTGTGTGTGTGTGTGTGTGTGTGTGTGTGTGTGTGTGTGTGTGTGTGTGTGTGTGTGTGTGTGTGTGTGTGTGTGTGTGTGTGTGTAAATACATTGTTAAAGCTTTAACCCCTTTGCTGCCAAATAGGGGTCTGCAATGCAGACAACTCTGGCTACATAAGGATTTTTAAAAAAAGGCAAGCGTTTTATACACCTTAAATGGTAACAGTGTTCTTAACATGACCAATAATCTGTACTGGCTAGAAAAGTAAAAATAAGTGAAGCAGAAACTTGGCAAATCACAATTATTTTATGGGAGAATAAAATAACTAGCATTATGTTTCAGCAAGCTGTGACACCCGCTCCCCCTTTACACTGTATCCTCCTTGAAGGTCTATGGGGGCTATGCACTAAGCAGTGATAACTGCTTTTCAGAGCGCTAAGTGGCTTTTAAGGCTGATATAGCCTGCTGCGCGATTCACCAAGCAGTGATAACAGCGCTTTATCGGCCTTAAAGGCATTTTTTCAGCCCTGTGAGCGAAAAACGTCCGATCAGGCAAAAACCGGCAAAATTCGCCATTTTTTTTGCCATTCAGCAGGATTTACTAAGCAGCGATCAGACAAACTTGCTTTAAAAGTACACCAGAATAACGCGCCACACAGTAAAAAAAGCATTGTTTACCTTTTTTTCCGGCACACCATTAATACAACAGGCCAGTGGCTGTCCCTGGGTGATTCCCGCGGGAGTCCGGAGTCCTCGGGTGATCCCCGCTGGAGTCAGGAGGTCCCAGCTGGCCTGCGGTACCAATCGTGTGCCCCCAAAAAATAAACAATACTTTCAAATAAATACAACCCCCCTCAGCCCCCTAACACATACAGTACAGTAATGGGCAAAATTACTATTATCCAGATATGGCTAATAGTGCATTTGCCTATTTAAAATACAACATTAAGCAGCATAAATAAAGTAAACAGATCTTGCACTCACCCCTGCCAGGCTGCCACGATGAAGGCCGTCCTCATCCTCATCACCGTCCATGTTCTCTGTTGCTGGGATTCTGCGAGGGGGAGAATGTAGCTCCGGTCTTATTTTGCCTCCAGAGACACCCTCTGTAGCGTGCCGAGTGATCGCGGGTGCCGCCGGAGGCAGCGATGGACTCGCCGGCACGCCGAGAAGGTGGGGCCGGAGCAGGGAGCCCTCAGAGGCTCTGCGGCGCACCCGGCTAGCGGGGGCCGCCATTGTTTCTGCTTGCGGTTGCGCAGTGTAGTCGCGCATGCGCTGTACAGTGCCAGGAGTGCCGGCAGCAATGTTAAGGTTGGCGTGAGGTCGCACATGCGTAGAACCACCGCGGTAGCCATTACAGGATCGTGCAGGCACAGTAAGGGTAGCACACGCTGTCCCAATGCTAAAGAGGTCCTGAGTGGACTACAATTCCCAGCAGCCTCTGGGTATTGCCCTTTCACCCACATCACGTGCAGCCAGCCAGCAAATAGGGTTTTGCAGCTTCTCCTGTGGAGGAAGGCAACAATGTTGCGGGGACTACGTTTGGCAGTTGAAGCTGGGAGCAGGAAGGGGGTGGAAGTGTGTAGGGAGCAAGTGGCTCCTACACAGGTAAGTTAGTTCCCCAGATCCCAGGCAGGCCCCAATCCCCACCAGGGTAGTGGGTAGGTACTGAGGGACGGCACCTAGGTTAGGGACCCTGCCCTTAGGTGTGAGTGTGCAGTCTTGTCAGTGTCAAGGCTGGCAGTGCTGTGAGCGCTGACAAGTAGGCACAGTGTGTGAGTGCAGTGGGTTGCTGCAGGTACCGGTTGAGTGCAGTGCGGTTGCTGCAGGTACTCTGTGTGTGCAGTGTGTTTGCTGCAGGTTTAGGTTGAGTTAGCCAGAGGGGATCCGGGAGGTGAAGGGAGAGGTAGAGTGGGTGGAGGGGGTCAGTGACCCACCTGCAAGGACAGGCTACCCCGTAGGCCCCTAGGAGGGTTCCCTGAAGTCACTGAATGTTGCTGTGTTGCAGGGACGGCCATAGTGATAGCGAGCATCACCCCTTACTGTGTGGACAGCTAGGGACAAAGGGACAAGCGTGCGGAGCAGGTTTGCTGGCGAGTCGTCTGGGACCAGACGGCTGGACATTGAGACCCAGGAGACAGACCGCTGATTCATCTGACCCTTTGCGAAGAGGTACCGGTGACCGCCGTGACTGGAAGGTACTATAACATCAAGTGCACCAACACCGGTCAACAGGCGCTGATCCCGCCTTAGGCGTAACTCTTTAGGAACATTGAGCGAGTGGTTAAAGAACTGAGCCTATACCAATAGTACTATACATGGACACGGTGTGTGGGGCATGCGGTGAGGGGACGGAGACGTTATTCCTGATAAGTGGGCGAGCCACTAAGGTTATACCGTTATAGTATAAGGTTATATGTGTTGGGTTATATTGCTATAAGATAGAGTGATAAGGTATCGTGCATTCTCTTATAGTAAACTAGTTGCATCATATATGTGTGTTGTTGTATTTCTTGCACAGGGGAATCTCACATCACGGGGATCCTGGGTAAGTGGAGGCGCTGCGCTACGTAAGTGTATGAGTGTTACACCAGGCTCCCAGCTAGCGGAGGCTCAGATCTCCTGGAGCCGCAGGTGTTGTACAGTGACCAGTAGTTCCTTTGGGAGGGTTCAGAAAAAGGGCTACACTACAAACAAGGGTAATTCTTTATTGTGCGAAGCGGCCGTTCCAGCTCAAAATCCTGAATCACGTCAATGGGGATTTTCAGCTGAAAACCGATCAAACAGCCCCATCAGGCAATGTAGGATGGCTCCCACAATCTGTGCACCATGTAACGCCTCCTCAACTCCACCTGCTGACACTCCCTATGTCACAAGCTGGGGCAGACGAGGCAAAAGTGGAAAAGTGGCAGGGTGAAAATACCCTGGTTTTGTGACAAGATGTCCTTGATACAGTACATAGATCTCTGACATTTGACTGATAATGACCCAGGAAGACCCCTGGTTCTAGCTCTGAGGCATCACCATCATAATTTATTAAACCTTTAGACCTATTACTTGGATTGTAAGCTCTTCAGAGCAGGGATTCTTTTTCCTAATGTTTACTTTTTCTATTTTGTGGCATCTGAAAACGCTGTTTACATGGCGGGCACTATACAACTAAAGATATACATACATCCCTGCCATTATTTTGTTTTGGCATATACCGTATGGGACTGCAAAGACACACACATTAAATCAAAATTATGCCAGTTAAGTCTAAACATTGTCTAGAAGAAAGCTTTGAAGTCGCCAGTGCTATTATTTTAAACCCTGAGTTTACTTTTCACAGTAATAATAAACATGACTTCATACCTTTCCTTTGTTTCTCTCTGCTGACAACACAATGGAAGTGTCCCCAGATCCCACGTGAGCTGAGAAATGTACAATGCTGCAGAAGTAATGCAGGCAGCAGCCTGGCACCTGCCCAAGAGCTGGAAGGCTGATCTAATTATGAACAGTTTACTTAATTGTGGAGGATGTGTATAAAGAGTCACAAATGGGAGTTATGACCGGGAGGTTGATCGAAGAGCATCAGTATCGTGTTCTGTCCTTCTGTGTCAAATCATAGCCCCCAGCACCTGAGGTTGAGGTAACATAACCGAATGGGCCGGCCCCTACTGGGCATTGGCTCATGCTACATGTGTACGGGTGTTAGGTCAGTTAGGAGAGGGGGCATTTGTTAGGGGGAGACTAGGGGCAGGGAGGAAGAGGAAGGGCCACTGATCTCATGGCCGAAGAGGTGCAGGACTCCACTCTCCTGTGTTTCCCATGGTTGTTTTGTGTGTTTTGTCTTAAGGTTGTTTGTTTATTATACAGTACAGTAGCATTAACAACAACAAAATCCCCCCTCCCCCGCCATATAATACCATAATAAAAGAGAATATATAGAAATATTCAGATGGAAAAACAATGATGGGGAGAGTTTAATTATGATATGTTTGTCACAGTTGGGTGGGGCAGTTGTTTATAATAAAGGCCAATAAGTATCAGGTGGGGGCATATTGCCAAGTTAGTATTGTTCAGCCTGCCCCAGGCCACTGGTGTTCGGAGCATCCTATATGGTAGATGGCGTGGTACGGTTGCTGTGTCGGCTGTCTGACAGTAACAGGGGGTCACAAGCACAGCAAAGCTGGTGGTTCTCGACATGGTACGGGCCAGTATGAGTTGGGTTTAAAATGATGTTGCATTGTGGCCTTATTTCTCCAGTAAGCTGGCAGTTGTCTTCCTTTGGCAGTAGAGGCTCATCGGGCCTTCTCCAGTCATGTTTAAAGGGGCTTTGCTTTGCCTCGCTTTCACTGCTGAGCATAGTTTTATGAAGTGCTGGGAGACAGTTATTGGGAGTAGTTATAGCAGCAGTTAGGGGATAAGTTAGGCCGGGGCCATACAGGGTTCAGCAGAGCGGTGGCGTGCTGACGCTGAGGCTCGCCTGCTGAAGTCAGCGCGATTCCATGGACTTGCAGGCGAGCCAGTGTGCGCGAAGGGAGCCGGGGGGAGGTGGTTGGAGGCGGGGCAGTGACGTCACTTGGCCAATCGCCCGTGACACACTGACGTCAACGTCACGGCACCGACGTCACGGCGCCGTGACGTTGACGCTGCTTCAGGCTGATTGGATGTTTTCAGCCGACAGCGCGCTGAAAAACAGCTTGGCTGTTGGCTGAAAATTCCAAAGCCTCAGCACGCCTGCGGACGCTCGCGTGAGCCCCCTCTCAAGGCATCCTCATTGAGTATGCAGGGGCTCAGCGCTGCTTGTCCTTCTATGGACGCAGCCTTACAAGGAGCAGTTAGAGACACAGACATAGGGAGTGGATATAGGAGCAGTTAGAGGAAGAGTTATAGAGAGTGTTCAGGGGGAGTTGTAGGGAGCTGTTATAGTAGTAATTAGGGGAGAAGTTATAGGGAGCGGTTATAGGAGCAGTTAGAGGAGGAGTTCTAGGGAGCGGTTATAGGAGCAGTTAGAGGAGTTCTAGGGAGCGATTATAGGGGCAGTTAGAGGAGGAGTTCTATGGAGCGATTATAGGAGTAGTTAGGGTCAGAGTTATAGGAGCCGTTGGAGGAGTTATAGGGAGTAGTTATAGGAGCACAAGGGAAGGACTTAGAGGGAGTTGTTAAGGGAGAAGTTATAGGGAGCGGTTAAAGGAGCAGCTAGGGGAGGAGGCATACTGTAAGGAGTGTTTATAGGAGACATTAGAGAACGTTATAGGGAGCAGTTGGTGGAGTTACAGGAACTGTCTATAGAAACAGTTAGGGGGGGAGTTATAGGTAGTGTTTAGAGATGAGCAAACCTGTCTTAATCCGATTAGTGTATTTACCCGTTTTGTTTAGACAAAAATGGATCCACACGTTGAAATCCAAAGTCGGATTCCAACCACTTTAGGCCACTCGGATTCTTTCAAATCCAACCATGGGGCTCAAATTCTCAGATTTGAAAGAATCTGACTAAAGATTTAACGTAAATCCGGTTCATTAAACATGTTTATATTGAATTCGATGTCAGATTCAACATAAATCCAACATCGGATTGGTTCCGTTTGTCGAATTCAGATTCGGTTTGCAGGTTCGGATTCCAATTACGATGGTCGGATTTTCAGAAAATAGAAAAACTAATTTGAATCACCCTTTTTGAGACAGATCTGTGAAAATCCACAGCTCAAAGAACTGATCAATCCGTAACTGATTGGGATTTAGGCGGATAACGTGCCCATTTCTTGTAGAGTTTAAAGGAGCAGTTGAGGGAAGCTTTTTAAAGGCAGTTTCAAGGAGCAGTTGGAGGAGGCGTTATAGGGAGAGTATAGGAGCAGTTAGGGGAAAAGTTCTAGGGATTGTTTATACTGTAGGAGCAGTTAAGGGAAAGGGTATTGGAAGTGGTTATAGGGGCAGATAAGGGACAAGGTATAGGGAGTGTTAAAAAAGGCAGTTATGGGAGGAGTTATAGTGAGTGTTTATAGGAGGAGTTATAGTAACAATTAAGGGAGGAGTTACAGGAAGAGAGAGTTATAGTAAGAATTAAGGGAGGAGTTACAGGAAGAGAGAGTTATAGTAACAATTAAGGGAGGAGTTACAGGAAGAGAGAGTTATAGTAACAATTAAGGGAGGAGTTACAGGAAGAGAGAGTTATAGTAACAATTAAGGGAGGAGTTACAGGAAGAGAGAGTTATAGTAACAATTAAGGGAGGAGTTACAGGAAGAGAGAGTTATAGTAACAATTAAGGGAGGAGTTACAGGAAGAGAGAGTTATAGTAACAATTAAGGGAGGAGTTACAGGAAGAGATTATGGGAGCTGTTAGGGGACTAGTTATAGAAAGTGGTTATAGGATAAATTAGAAAAGGAGTGGTTATATGAGCAGTTAAAGAAGGAGTTATAGGGAGTGGTTATACTGTAGGATACACAATTTAATCATGGAAAATACTAATAAATCATACATAGTTTTAAGGTGACAAACTGAGTACTATTTCTTCCAGCATTCATATTTTCTCATGGTGTTTGAGAAGGAAAAGGAAATTAAAAGAGGAAAAGAGATAAGAAAAAAGGAGGAGGGATGTAATAATATCTGATATGTTTATTCCCAAATCCTTCCTCTTTCACTGAGGGAATATTTCTGGGCACCACCTGAGAATCATATCACTTTGATCTGGTTCCTGTATGATACAAGATAGCCCCATAATGATGTTTCTCATCATTGTTACAGAAAGGACCTCATATTGTCCAAACGCCTGATAATTCACTTTGGCGACTCTATCTAAAGAGAGTTTAAATATAGATCATTTAACAGCGGGGAAAATTGCTTCTTAACCCCTTCAATGTCACAGGGACCAACAGAGCAAAATAAAATGATGGAACACAGACACAGAACAAAGACGCAGCCCAACTTATCGGATCAAAAAATATTTTGTAACTAATTTAATGAACAGTATATCAGTGTAGTTTGTTCCCTATCCTCCCCTCCCTCCCCACATTTTACTAGTACTTGTTGGCTTTGTAAATATGTACTGAAAGGGTAACCCACGCAACAGCTAACTCTGTAGTGTGTGATGGTGGTGCTCCCTAGGTAATCAGCCGTTCATTTGGGGTCACTACAGGTTATTTACATGTTATCACTTTCTGTGTACCAGCCTGCCTGCTAATATGTATGTACTTCATCCCCTGTGCTAACAGCCATTTACTTGGGGGCATCAGTGCATACATTGTTATGCCACTAGATACTATTCTGGGTTACATATATCCAGGACGTCAGTATATTTAGCACTGGCTGCGAGTATTTCTGCCATTTGCAACCAGCGGCTTCAGTACACATAGGAGTCACACACCTATAGCGTACCTTAGTACACCTATCCAGTGGACAACTATTTTATCCACACTGTTTTCATACAAGACATCTTTTGTATCAAGTCATACCTAGTGGTGTGATTAGATTAGGAGGTATACATTATAGGGTTACAATCAGGCAGACCTGACAAGGGTCCCTGACTTACTACACACAAGCCCTATATAGGGAACCGCCAATACTCTTAGGCAGCATTTCAGCATTAATTACTAACCATATTTTTCTTGTTCTTAATTTAAGGACAGTGGATATGCGTTTCCACTTTGCTTGATTATGGATAATTGTATCCTTTGTGTAGCAAGTGACTGCATTTAAAATATCCTTTCACGTATTTTGTATCCTGGACACCATACTCAGTGTCTGCATTACAGGGTCAACGTTTGTGTTTAATCATCATTTTAATCACCTTTATTTTAATTGGATATTATTAAACTTATTAATTTTAATTCATTCATAAAACAACCAGGTGATGAGAGAGCGCTCTTACTAGGTTACGTTTTCTTTGTGTGTACAGTATATAGCTTTGTAAATACTTTGGCCACACAGAGCAGAGCACACGGAAACAAAATACCTGGGGCTTTTAGGACTGACAGACAGTCTTCTCACTGGAAAGCATAGCTACAGATTGTAAAAACCCTCCACAGCTTGTGTTTACCATGAAAATGTTAACACTATTTAGAAATACTTATACTTGTCCACTTTTTATAGAAAAAAAAAGTGTCATGCAGTCACACATAGCTCATTAAAATTGTCACCGTCCTTCCTTAGTTCACTTTTGACCTAGGTGGGACCGAGCCTTTAATATACCCCAATATCATAGGGTCCTCATATGTGTCTTCAGGCACCAGACATTGTACAGTATGTCTTATGAAGTAGCAAGCACTGCCGGGCCATACTGTGTCTTATGGTATAACACCTTGCATAGTAAATATGGCCCTATGTGCTCTCTGCAACATCAGATTATTAATTGCATGCTAAAAATGACCAGCACTTTGTGTTGTGTTGTATGCAAATGTAGATGTCCTCTGTACACAAATCAGATTAGAGCAATGTCGTAGATATTGGACAAGTAGTTATGCTGTGCAGTGTGTTGCTGGGCAGTCTGGCAGTGAAAGGTTTCCGAGGGGCTTCTGTACAGTTTATTACAGCGTATAAAAGCCAGGGGGGCAGCACCTGCAGATCGGATCAATTGGGAAGATCTGATTTAGAGGTTATGGATTATAATATACTGATTCCCAAAACAAGACCACCAATCCTTGACACTGAGCCATGTAATATATCCGAGCTGAATTATTGAACTCTCAGCCTCATTACTCATTGCTTGGAATAACTCATTTATGTGTTTGCTTCCAACAGTCGTACATTAACATGAATATTTTAAGACTCAAAAAAAAAAAAGCATCAGTCATTTGTTTTCTCTTTCGGAAAGGGTACGACTGGATTATATCCCAATAATGCATCAGACAAATGTACTGATTCCAAATTTAACTCTTTTGGTGTCAGAATTGCGACCCAGATGTTGATTTACATGACAGAGAGGGGTGTAATAAAGAAAGACTTTCCTGCCACATCAATAGCAAGTTAAATTCAATGCTAGGGGAGGTCTTGTTCGATAAACTCTGACCCTTGGTTGGCAAATCTAAATATATTCTAAGATCACAGTTGAGTTTATCTTCTGATATGCAACATTAGGAATCATTGCCGCATTGTTTTAAGCTACTAAAGGCAGCAATACGCACTGGCCATGTTTTGTTTGGGAGAAGGGGGGTTAATTATGGTAACTGATCCGTGATATTACTCTTTCTGCAATTGGGGGCTGGGGGGATGGGAGAGAATATTTCTTCCTGAACAGAAAACATCTTGGTCATGCGCGATCAGGGGCAGCCGCTAGACAGCTGCAACACTGACATTGTAGGTTTCTATTTGTCCATGTTTGTAGATGTTAATCAGTTACCTAGGTAGCCTATACTAAGTCCCACACAACCAAGTGCATACCATTTCCTTCCCATGGTTTATTAAAGGAGCGATTATTCCCTGACAGTGTCCCTTTCCTCTGGAATGGTACCTGGTTATTTACCTTGACCCTTTCACTGCCAGGGAGGCCGAGATAAAACACCCAATAAAATCAGAGCATTCAAGACCTTAGCACTTTCTCACTTGAGATCTGTTTGAAATACTTGAGTTGGTTCCCTTCAGTGGTGTGCAAATGTCTTTAAATGTTTCACCGATTTTCTTCAAGGTTTAATTTTTTGCAACAATGTTGCGAAAGTGATAGTGCTCAAAATGTTTTACAATTTCGCCCCAAATTTTGCTAAAATGGCAGTATAATAAAGATCTATTGACCTGAATTAAGGCTCATCTGACCTGCAAATTGACTTTTAATGTTTGACAACTTTTGTTTTATGAACATATTTGCACACAAAAAGAAAAATGTGTCTGGTTCACAAACTCGAGAACTCAAAAATGTGTCACGTCTAGTCCTTTTGTAGTACTGTGTACCCAAAGGCATGCTTGAAAATGAACGTTATCTCAATACATCTTTCCTTGTAAAATACTTAATACATGACATGGAGGCAATCAAATCTAAAGGGCTATTTTAATCAGCCCTTTGCTCTCACCTCCTAAAAACTTAATTTAATTCATACAAGTCAATGGAATCACTCTCTTAAAATTCAGGATTGCCGTCTTAAATCATTTCCCCCATTTAAACAGTGAGATCATTATCCTGAAAGCCAAGGCCACCCTCTAACACATAATTTAAAGCCACAAAATTAGAATCAATTAGATCATTCTCTAAAAATTTGGGATTGCACGGTTATACAGACCAGATGCCTCTATATAAACACATATACCCCCTGTACCTCGTACTGATTTCAATGGCATCACTAATGTACTTTACAACGCAACAACAAAAACACAAAGCGAAGCTGATTTCTCTGGCTGATCTTCTGGGCCTTTATTCATCTGACTGAGTGACCCTGATCTGCTGCCTTTTTAAATACCTCAGGCATTGTGATGTCATAATGAACAGTGCCATGTAGAAGCAGGATTGTGTCACTGTATAGCTACAAGATGTACTGTGTCATGAGTAGCTTTACCACATGGCTCCTGATCCATACTTCAGGGCAATTTTTTACATTTGGGAGGGCAAGATAGTCTCAGTCAATCACTAATGAGTGTTGCGTATCGTAGCCACATTTTCGTTACTGATTGGGTCACCTGTGTCTGTTATCTTCTTCGGAAAACAGGTAGCTGCGGAACCGTAGGGATGTATCCAGTCTACTCTGATGTAGTCCACATGAACATAGAAACATAGAATTTGATGACACATAAGAACCACTTGACCCACGTAGCCTACCCATTTTCCTACCTGCGGAGACCCTATTTGATCCATGGCTTCCTTTTGTATTTAGGATAAAATTATGTCTATCCTGAGCACGTTTGAATTACTGTACTATTTTAGCTCCTGCCACCATGTCATGCTTGGGGTTGACCAGATTACTACAGCGGCAAATACCAGGCAGAAACAAAGGTTAATAAATGTTAGTTTATTTGTCCAGAGCCAACAGTAAGCAACACGTACAAACCAGAACAATAACCCACAAAACAGAGACTTATGGGGGAATGCTAGCTCTCTAGGTACAAGGCGCTGCCTACATTAGCTTACACTGGCTACTGCCTCAAAAGTTATTGTCGAATATCCCAGTCTCTAGTCACAATTGGAGACTGCTCCAGGTATATACAATGCATGATAAAGCTGGTCTCACGACACCGAGACTAACCTGGAACAACTGTGGAGCTCGGATCAGCGTCAGCTTCTATAGTTTCCTAGCATCCATTTGAAACATGGATAAAGAGGGGCAGATCCAATCAGCTGAGTCCCTTTAATCTGCTGAGCCAATCTGGAGTGAGGGGGGGCATCCAGAATGGACCAATCCAGAGAGGGGGTAGAGCCAGTGTGGAAGGATGGCAGAGCCTGGTAGCGTGGGAAATTAGAACTGACCAATAGCAAGCATGCAGAGTCTGATAGGGCTAAGGTTCTGAGATCAATTCCAGGCATCCCACGGAGTTAAACACCTGCTGCTGTGGAGAGAACAATGTTTGGACGGTGTACTCTCCCAGCAGGTGGACATGTCCTTCCCTAGCTCCCCATTGTCCCTGAACATAGTACCAGGCCCACACAATGGCTACTCAGATATACTTATACAGTGTAAAACATATACATAAACACAAGTTACAAGTTGGGACACTTTCCAATCCTAGGATGGCAACATTAACCCTTACAGTAGGTCACTATCTTGACGAGCCAAAGCAGCATGAAGGCTTAACCTTTATTTGGAGTGCAATGCTGCCCCTTCCGCCAGACACCTCTGTTGAGAGGCTGTTCTTCGAGTCTCCCAAGCTTTCTGTTAATACGTACTTCACATTTCCCCTCTGGCTGCCGCTTTCCAGCTTCAGAGCATGATCTTTTGTGCCAGTACTTCTCTTTCTCGGAAATATGTTGCCCTCTTGTACTTTGTTGAAACCCTATATGTATTTGAAATTTCAGGGAAATGACATTGGCTGACAGTGTAAAGGGCTTAGTGTCCTGATTTGCCTGTTCCTGGCACCTCTGAATAGTCTGCGTGGATGCTCACCAATTGGCTGCACAATAAAGCTCCAAACTCTCCCCCTTCTGGTTAGTGTTTAATCCTGGGCCGGTGGAAACATGCCTGGGTGCACTGCTGCTCCAGCCTGGTTTAATGCCCCAGACATTTTACAATACACCACCCGATTAGCTAGTTTAAGTATAAACTCTATTAAAATAAATAGGGAGGGGGGGGAGTGAGGGGATAAGCTCTTGCTACTGTCCTAGGAACGGTGCCAGGGGTAAGTGCAACTAGGTAACATATAAAGTACTTGCATAGGCAAGAAGGAGGACCCCTTTAGAACAAGCACTCGTGAGGTGATAAAGGGTATGGATAAATAAACTTTTAATAAATAGTTAGGGTAACCTTAACTATTTATTAAAGGTTTATTTATCCATACCCTTTATCACCTCACGAGTGCTTGTTCTAAAGGGGTCCTCCTTCTTGCCTATGCAAGTACTTTATATGTTACCTAAACTCTATTAAACCCTTGCATTCTTGGGTGCTGGAAAATAACTCTTCCCTGCAACAAAGGACTTTTTCCCTCTGACTTCCCTCCCCGAGATGTATTCACAAAGCAGGGGAGTGGGGGACATGTACCATGGAGGAAGAAGAAAACACTGGCATAGAGTAGTACATCAGGGATCAGTGTGTATTCTATGGTGTTTAAAACCAGAGACAGAACATGAAACACAGACAGAGCTCAGTGCACATCCAATGAAACTTATACATGGTACAGTGCCTAAATATATATGTATAGATATCTTTTGAATAAAATGGTCTTTTAGTTTAACATTTTGGCCAAAGTGTTGTAAGCCCCTGAGCCACTACATGGCAGACCACATCTCAAGGGTCCCTAACACTAATATAAATTCTTAATAACCTGTGCATTACCAGGAAGAATGATTTATAATAAATCTGTCAAAATTAGTTGCAAAGTTCTAAGTCTGATTGAAGCTCTTATTAACCTGTACATTACCCCTGCCCACTTTTAAATGGTTAAAAGCTCACTCCATTGCATCTCCCACTCTCAGGGGATCTTGTTTGCTTACAGTTTGATTGTGACAAATCTAATACAGAGTGCTTTTCCTGGTAATTTGACTCCTAATTTGGGGGTCTATTAGCATAGCTAGTGTAGATAGTTAGGATTGAGCCCTATAAATATTAGTCTATTTATTTTGACATACAGTGGCGACACACTTAATCCTCACGTGGCTAGAGCCGCAAGCTGGGAGGTTTCCCGGCTTGCTCATTTTTTTCCCTTGGCGTGCCGCGCGTCATCGATGCACGGTCACGCTTCATCGGGAGCCCTGGGTTCCTCTAATGTGGGGGATGGCGGTGGGGGGCTCTGGGGGACCCGGTTGACCCGGAGAGGGGAGGGGGGTGCCTCGATCGGAGGACCGATCCTCCGAGGCTCCGGCGCGCGCACGGGACACCTCGGCGCGCGCCCGGTATCTGTCGCGGCCGAGACCGGGCAAATGTTAGAATAAACTCGGCCGCGACAGTATTATGGTGCTCAATTGTTACGCCGGTGCTGCCCGCAGACCAGACCCGTCCCCTGAGCTGAAGGGGGAAGTGGTAATACACGCACCCGCAGCAAAGGGAGCGTGTCCGGAGTGTGGTATGAAGCGTTGCCAGGCCAGGTGTAGTAAGGTAGACAATACTTGCCGGTACCGGTTGTAGAGATAGAGTGAAGGATGCCTTGCCGAAGTCAGGGAGTGGAGAGTGGAAATCGGTCGTAGTCCAAGCCGTGTTCAAGGGGTTACCAGAGTGAGCGTTGTCCAAGGAGTGCCGAGATCGAGAGCCAGAGGAGGTAGTCGTATGAGCTGCGTCAGAACCTGTGAAAACACTGAGAGAATCCAGAAGTACTTCTATACAGAGACTATGTCAAGCAAAGACTGAGAGCAGAGAGGAACTAGATAAAGCAAGGAGGTCCAATTAGGAACGGAGGCGGGACAGGAAGGGCTACAGGGAAACACTGCAGATTGGTGCAGGCATAACAGGCCAGGTGAGTCTTGTTGGTAACCTGAGTATGCCTGTGCAGTGTGCGGGGGCGGAGCCTGAGGTCCGGGGGACGGGAAGAAGAGTGTGCAGACTGAGCGTGCTCCGTAACTCGTGTACGCGCGTGAACCAAGCCAGTGGACGGTGCAGGTGTGCGTGCAGGAGGGCGTGGGCATGCCCGGCGCTGAGCAGAGGAATCGCCGAGGGGAGTGATCCAGCGACGGCGGCAGGGGCGGGGAGCCGTGGAGGCCGGTAAGGCAGAATTGTAGTGTGTGTCCAGGGGCTCCCTGCAGGGAGGGAGTGCTCTGAGTGGGGAGCGTGGAGAATGCCGATTCCTGACATCAATACAATATACAGTATACACATATTTGAATGTCTCTTTTGTATGTTTTGATATTTTATTTTCATTTTTTACAATGTTGTGTATATTGATCTAGTACTGTGGTTTTATCATGTATATGTATAAAAGTTTGATAGTAACATTGTTTTGTATATTAGATTGTCTGCCAGATTGTGATTAGACATAATACATTTAAAAGTCAGATGCTCTGATTCCTCATCCTATTGATTCAAGACAACTGTGACGCATTTACAATTAGGAATGAGATGAGGTATATAGCTGAGCATTGTAGGTAGGGGCCAGAAACTCCTGATGAAGCCGATTGATAGTGAAACCCATTGAGTGTATTGTCAGCCCCATCGGAGACTCAAGAGAGAGGATCAGTGCAGGAGAGAGCGTCATCCTGGTTGCCGAGCAGCCGCTACCGGATCCGGAAGTGATGTCATCGGCAGATACAGTCTTGTGAAGTGTAGTGAGAATGCAACTCAACTCACTTGCGGGAGTGGCCGATTGAGCTACAATATTGCCTGTTTATGCTGTCTTGATGTAAGCCTCGAATCTGGAGGGACATCTTTTGGTTTATAAGTTACTTTTATAGTACAATCTGCGCTATTATTGCCTTTCTTTTCTGGGTTACCGGAACGAGTGTACTACACTGTTACCTACACCTGCCACAGTTTTGGATATGCCCCATGATATTGTTGGTTAGTGAGTATAACATTTGAAGGCTTACCTCATAGAATACACACCTATCCCCGCTGTGCTACTCTATGCCAGATTTTTCCTCTTTCTCAATGGTATAGATGCAGCCACGAGTATTAGAACACTTGTACCTGGGAAATTCTTGGAGATTCTGGGGAAGTCTCACAGTAAATGCCTCAACATTTCTGTGAGATTCTTAATGGCCCATATGATTAACACAGTGGGGGGTCCCTGCAGTCCCATTGAAACTGAATGTGTTAATCCGATGGGCCATTAAGAATCTCACGGAAATGTTGAGGCACTTATTGTGAGACTGCCCCAAAATTTCCAAGGCAAGAGTTCTAATACTCGTGACTGCATCTGTACATGTACAGTACCTCTACCCTGCTTTGTGAATACGAGTCGTTGTGGCTACTGTGGGACATATCTTGTTCCAGGGTCTGCGTGGAGGAGTATATTGATCTATTTCATGAATTGTGCACATATATTGCACTAAACTCTATTATATAATTGGTATCATTTATTGTGTTTTGCATTGTCAAACACTTTTATTTGCACTGTTGTGTTGTAAATAGACACCACTATCACTTCTTCCCTGGAGTCCTTTCATTTGAAGGACCTCTCAATCCCATTTATTATCACTAGCGTTGAGCGCCACTTTGAATTTTCTGTACATATTTCCTCTCCGAGATACCTGAAACTAGACCTAGAACTGTATGGAGGCACCATTCTGGGTGCAGGCCACACAAAAGATTTTTTGTAGTGGTCATAGTGCTTAGAGGCCAAATGCACTAAGCTCTATTACAGTAAATCTGGGCAAATAACATTAGGTTACCTAAATTGGTAACAGACATTATTTTCCATAAGCTCAACACATTTCCACAAAAGTAATTATATGCAAAAACGTAAGCCATTGTTTAACTCATTAGCATAGTCAATACGAAGGTTAACACTGCCCTGAGTTAGCTTCAAATGAAAAAAGGAGAGAGAAAGGGTCTGGATGGGGAGAACGCCACCCTTAGGTATGACCTAAATTACGTCAGGTGAAATCCCTGCATTACCCTGAGCAACCTGTGGTGGATATGTGATGATATGGGGAATGCCTCTTTTGCATTTTTTCAAGGAGTAGCACTGGGTTAATGTTAGGCTATTCTCTTTACTGGATAGGCGTTATGAATAACCTGATGTTCATTTTGGTTATAATTAGGTTAAATAGCCTAATGGAGATGAATGCATCTGGCCTTTAGGACGTTAGTGTAGTTCCCTGTACCGGGTGAGGTACCCCAGAGAATAAGAGCGGTGCCCTTGGGTATCCTTTGGGTGGTGGCCGCTACCGTTTGGAATAAGTTCATGTATTTTGTTTTGTGATTCTTTTGTGTACTCAGCTCTGGATTCCCTGCCAGTCGGAGGACCCAGATGCATGTAAGGACTTTTTTGGTCACCTATATTTTGTGGTACCTTACTGTAGGTCATGGCCATTATGTGACAGTGGCATCTTTTAATTCCTTACAAGTAAACTATTTAGCTTGGCAGCCGACTGCTGTAGGCCTGGTATATACTGTTGTAGAGGTGATCCCTAGTCTGTGGGATCTGGAGACGCGACGGGGAGGCATGTTGGAGGCGTGCCCGTGACATCACGTGAGCGGTTCACACTCATTGGCTGAGCTGCTCACGTGACCCGGCAGTCGCACGTCAAAATCAAATAATTTTGTTGCGTGAAAAATTGACCGCGACGTAGCTCACGTGCATGCGCGTGCACTATGGCCGTCCTCATTGAGGTAAGGCCTTTTGTTCTCGATGTCGCGCACGTCATCGCTCTAACTATGGACGTGGGTTTAGGTAGTAGGACCCTGCAAGGTCATTCGGTTTTGAATTTGGTTACATTGTTATATAGTGTTTTTTTTTTAATAAAAACTGTGGTCTGTTTGCTAATGCTATGGTTTGCAAGCTCTATTGCGACTTTATGTTACTCACTGTACTGCCCTGGGGAATATGTTGGCATCCTAATAACTAATAATAGCAATAATAGTGAACAAGAGAGTGTTACAAGAAAGGGTCAGTGTACGCGCTTAAGAAGACATTCATGATAAAAGTGAGAAATTAGGGCATAAAGACACTTCCATAGGATAAAAAAGAAACTATAAAAAAACATCATTTTGGATCAAAGTATCTAATTATTATTCTTTTGAACTGCAGTAATTATTTGAAGAGTCATTTGATTTCGCTGTGCACACAATAAGGAAAGTGTGTACTTGCAGTCCTTAAATATTGCTGTTGCCGCATCTAAAATGATTCATACTGTAGCTTAGGCAAACCCACCAACACCTGTGTGATACTATGGGAGTTATATATCAAACTCTCCTGGCTGGTGAACTGGGCCAAAAAAATAAAACATCACATTTATCAAAGAAACAAATCTTATTGCTTTTAATGGATTTTGTTCTTTGATGCTCATTGGGCTTATTTAGTATAAGTCTTCCAGCTGCATAAATGGGGCAAAACCAGCACACAATTGATCAAAGAAAAGGTATCCCATAGAAAACAACAGGAGTTTGTCCTCTGATAAATCTAATGCAGTGATTTTGCTCTGGTTAGTAAATAACCCCCTGTGAGACACAACAGGAAGATGCCTCACTCTGCATCAAACCTGCCCCATATATTTCCTTTATACACATACCCCACCGTGAAGGACCTTTTAAGACACAGTAGTTCGGTGACAGGCTTTGCGTATCTTAATTGCAAACTTCAGTACACTTTAAAGCTCCTTCCACAAGGGACTTTTGTGAAGCTTTCATGCTGGCCTTCTGGTAGCCACCACATCCTGCAAAGAAACTAGTCTTCTTGATGTTTGCTGTTCCATTATTTAGCATAGAAGGAAAGAAGAGGCATTCAGCAGAACATTCTGAGCAGAGGTCATTAGGAATCATACAGTCTGCATTAAGAATGACTAATCACATCAGACAGGTGACTGACATGCTATTCATCCTCAGGCATATTTCTCATGTATTTGAGAACTTGTCCTAAAGTTATGGGCTCTTGGGAAGAAAGGTGGTGTAGTTGATGATCAAACCGCTTTACTGCCAGAAGGGCTTATAACACTATATATATGTGACATGTGACATGTAATATTTCATGACAGTATCATCACTGCACATCCAGCAATGATTACGTATTCTCCTTAAAGGAACTTTAACCAAGGAAAAAGTAGAAACAGTATAGTTTCATCAGCAAACTATAAGGAGGTCATATAGATCTATAGCAAAAGTGCGCCAGTAAAGTGGTACATGATTTTCCCAACATTGCTTTCCATGCGACTCCTAATTGGTGTGGAAACCCAAACTTTCTTGCAGACTGGGATAAAGAAATATTCACTGGGGAAATTCCATAAAATGCTCATAGCTATATCAATCCCGGAGGAGTGCCGGTTCAATACAAATGGGGATGCCGTTTAAAAGGTTAATATAAAAGTTATTCACAGATGTAGAATGTATACAAGCTTTTAAGTGCTTTCCTGAAATACATCTGAGGAAAACATGGCACCATCCACGTGTTGAAGATGTTTTTTTTTAATTAGGATTTGGGGTATCTAAATTATCTGTTAATTTCACGCAGAAGGCTATGGCTTAGATTAGGCAGCTGCTACTTTAATTTTGGAATTAAAGCCTCTGGAAAGATGCCCCTTGTTATTGTAACAGGATACTGTATGTGTGTGTGTGTCTGTTCTTTGGTGCATTAAAGATTGGCCTGTCATTCAGCACAAGCATCTCTGGCTCAATAATTAGAATGCTCAGGATGAATGTACAAGAACATTGTGCAGAGAGAGATATGTTGGAACTTTCTTCAAGGGATCACATGCGACTCCTCTCACATTCAAAAGGTAGCAGAAAACTGTAGTTTTTTTCCTCCGCAATATAACAAAGATACGCCCTTTCCTCTGTTGCTCGACTGCAAAAACTCTAACACAGACCCTCATTCTCTCCTGTCTCGACTACTGTAACCTCCTTCTGTCCGGCCTTCCTGCCTCTCACCTGTCTCCCCTACAATCTATCCTAAACGCTGCTGCCAGAATCACTCTACTCTTTCCTAAATCTGTCTCAGCGTCTCCCCTGCTGAAATCCCTCTCCTGGCTTCCTATCAAATCCTGTATCACACTCAATTCTCCTCACTTTTAAAGCTTTACACTCTTCTGCTCCTCCTTACATCTCAGCCTTAATTTCTCGACAAGCAGCCTCTCTATCCACCTTTAAGACCCACCTTAAAACACACTTGCTTAAGGTAGCATATGAGTAGCTCCATGGCTGATAATTAACACCTCATACATTAACCTTGGCCCCTAGCAGACAAGCAGACGCACTTACCAGAATGCCCTCCTACTGTCTCGGTACATTTTTCCTACCAACAAATGAGATTGTAGGCTCTTCGGAGGATGGACTCCTTTTCCTAAATGTTACTTCTATGTCTGAAGCACTTCTCCCCTTCATGTGTTATTTATATTATTTATATGATTGTAACGTATATTACTGCTGTGAAGCGCTATGTACATTAATGGCGCTATATAAATAAAGACACATACATACAAGTATCACTGAAGATTTGAGTAAAGCTAGGAGAAATGAGGGATAACTCCTAGACTGGTGCTACTGGGTTTTCCAACACGGACAAAATATCATTTGTAGAACCGAGACAATGTATGTCATCAAGAATGTACCCCAAACTTTTCACAGTGGGTAATGTATGTATAATCAACATAGTCCTGCTCACAATAAAGCCCCTAAAGAGCCGATATGGGGAAACTAACACTGCGCAGTAAAGGGTAAGTGATGAATACAGCAGCACTCACACCATGGTATGCACAGGCGTTATCCCAGCGGCATAGGCGGCTAGAGCGATGTGGAGACACACTGGCTGTCGGAGAAGGTAGAAAGTGAAAGTAAATAATCACTCACAATAGCGGTATCTCTGCGGTCTCGGCGTGGCGTGCTTCAGTCCAAGGTAAGTAGATTGTAGAGTTAAAGACTGATCACTGCACTCTACATGTACAACTAAATAGTGTATATACAAATGGTACAGTGAAAATCAAAGGACATGATACAGTAAATGAAACCCATAAGACATGACATACAAAAAAGACTAACTAACATAAAACACACACAGACAGAAGTGTCACAAAAACTCAACTATAATTAAACCATCATCAATGATAAATCTTCCAGAATACATATAGATAGATAAACAGCCGAGACGGAGGTTTAGAAGCGCAGGTCCATCATAGTAGAAGCGCAATCAACGCCTGTCAAGGAAACATTTAAGGTTTAATTGCTTGTTGAGACCACCTCCAGTACTTGTCCTTTAATGAAATATCCAGTACGCCTCCCTCCTTAAAAGAGCAGTGTCCATATCCAAAGATCCCTTTAATAAAGGTACAGTCTTGATACCCATGACCCTCATACAGTAGCTGCTATGGGGTGCTTATGCTGGACACAATGCTGTATCAATATCGTGCGGTCAGTACCTTTCTTAATGACGCTCTTATGTTCGATAAAATGTTGTTTAAACATCCTCATCGTCTTATGGACATAAAATAACCCACAGGACATGTAAGGAAGTATACTACATGTCGAGATCTACACGTACTGTAATGCGATGTTTAATTTTTATACTTTCCCCAGTAAACGGATGACTGAATGTATCCCCTGTGCATAAACTATTGCATATGGAGCAATTGCAGACCCTAAAATTACCAGGTTTACCCTGAATTAGGAAATTTGTACTCTGATAAAAATGTTTCCTTATATGGAACATCCAAAATGTCCGGTATATTACACGCTGCTTAAAATTCATAAAAGTATGACTAGATGCCCTAGGGGACCCATCATTGCTGCTACTTATTCTCTTAATCAGCCACTGGCGATTTATGTGGATAACATTTTACAGCCAGTGGTTTATATGGTACCCTCGTATCTTAAGGATACCTCAGATTGCTTTTAAAAATGTAGAGCATTTCCAAAGTTTGATGATAGCGTTATCATGGTTATCATGGACGTAACTAGTCTTTGTACCATCATACCCCATGATGATGGTCTGGAGGTGGTTTAGGCAGCATTTATTTCCCATTTTGCAGATACCGTCCCTACAGAGTATATTATACTGCTCTTACATTTTATTTTGTACAAAGATTATTTAAAATTTGAGCAGCAATACTATTTGCAGGTCAAATGAACTGCAATGGGCAGTAACGTGGCCCCTGCTTATGCAAATTTATTTATGGCACATTTTGAAAAAGAGCATATTTATGGTTCGGTACATTTTGCCCATATGCCCTGCTATTACCGGTACATAGAAGATATTTTCATTCTATGGAAGGGAACTGAAGACCAATTGATTTTATTCTTTGATTATCTTAATCTATTGTTCACACTGGTACTATTTACCAATATGTGGAGCAGTACAGAAATATATTTTCTGGATGTTCTGATAAGCTTAGAAAATGGGGTAATCCACACGGACGTATACAGGAAGCCTACTGATAGGAATGCTATGCTCAGGGCCGATAGTTATCATTCACCGGCCCTTATTAAAGTGCTCCCCTATTCACAAAAGGTGCAAATCTCGAGGATAATCGATAGACCTGAACGGTTGGGGGCCCTGCTCTTTTGGATTTGAAAGAACGCTTTATGGCCAGAGGTTACACACCATCCTTGTTAGAGGAGGCATTTGAATGGAATGTACCAGGCATTGTGTCACGCTTGTGCTCTCCACACAAGCGCAGGGAAAGGGAAGGACCCGTTAGCGAGGTGGGGAGGCCGCAGGGGATACAAAGCTTAGTAAGTTACCGCGCAGCTAGGGATCGGTGCACATAGTCACGTGACCGCGCCGCGCACATGAGAATGCGCGACGCGTCCGGAGGTGCGGTGCCTTGCTCAGAGACACGAGTGATCCAGCTGCATGTGCGCGCATGCTCTGACTGCAGAGCGGAAGTGCGCACGTTCTCAGGCACCAACACAGGGGTTTCTTTGAAGCCAACGCTTCAGCACGGGAGTCTGGAATGGGAACCAGGAACTAGGAACATGGACATGGAACTAGGAGCATGAACAGGAACATGGGAGGTAGAGTCCAGAGCACAAGGTAACATCCACAAGGGAATTGCTTCTTGGAGGACGTCCAGCCTCCTTAAAGGCATAGTGCCAGAAACAGCAAGGTGCAGTGAAACTAAACATAACATAAGGGTTCTTAGTCTAATCCATTGGCCAAGGAATTATAAGCCTGCTACCACGTCAAGGTGAACCCTACTAAGCAGGTACCTACAATACCCGACGGTAAACTAACCTCAGTAGTATAAGAATGACTGTCCCAGTCTTCCGGAAACCAAAGAAGATAAGTAAAGTCCCAAGGAGGTCCAGGCAGGATCAGCATGCGATGGGTACTAGCAGGCACCAGGGCAGGCAGCAAAAGACTAAATGCAAAGAGAAAGTCAAAGAGAGGCTTACTTCCTGACAGGAGGAAGAGGGCAGGATTTGCCAGGAAGCAAGATGGCGTTGCTTGCTTCAGAATCCTTAAAGACACAGGATCTTGACTCGCAGCTAGAGGGCGGCGATCAGAAGTAAACAGGTAAGGAAGGAACACGCCGCAGGGGGCGTGTTCCGCGCATCGTTACACATTGGTCAAAAGAGAAATTCCAATGATAGAATAATATTCCCTACTACTTGCAATAGAGGGAGTAACTTCCTAAGGCCTACCGAAAGAAAACATTGGCATATTTTGCAGCATGACCAAATCTTATCAGAGGTGTGCCGAGAACCCCCCATGTTGGCTTTTAAACGTGGGAGGAATATTTCAGACACACTGATTAAATCTGATGATAACATTTTTTATCAGAGTACAAATTTCCTAAGTCTGGGTAAACCTGGTAATTTTAGGTGCTGCACTTGCTCCATATGCAATAGTTTATGCACAGGGGATACATTCAGTCATCCGTTTAATGGGGAAAGTATAAAAATTAAACATCGCATTACGTGTAGATCTCCACATGTAGTATACTTCCTTAGATGTTCCTGTGGGTTACTTTACGTCGGAAAGACGACGAGGATGTTGAAACAATGTTTTATCGAACATAAGAGCATCATTAGGAAAGGTACTGACCGCACGATAATGATACAGCATTGTGTCCAGCATAAGCACCCCATAGCAGCTATGAGGGTCATTGGTATTGTAACCCATGTTCCCCCCCACCCCCCTGTCGCAGACTGGACCCCTAGGGTGTAGTGAGGGCTGGCTATGTGTATGTGGGTGGTGTGTACCTTTGAGGAACAGGAGGGCCTGAGTCTCCCGCAGTGGTATAGGGGATAACAGGGACAGGCTTCTGGGGTATATGCCTGCATCTTCTTTAGCAACGGTGGTGCAGCGCCTCCATCTCTGGCGAGCCTTTAGGGATAAGGTGAAATCCTCCCAGAGAAGCCCTGGTCTCAGGGCGAGAGATTTCAGTCTCACACAGTCTTTGTAATAAAGCAGCAATGTCTCTTTATTCTGTACAGCAGATCAGTAGCAGCACACAGCAGCAGTTCATGCACAGCAACAGTTCATATGCAGTGTACAGGGTCTTGTCCTCCTCTCCTTCTCCTCCAGGCTGTACCCCTGCAGGATGGGCTGTATGGGGCTTCAATACCCCCGACACCCACCCCAAGGGTATACCCTCTGGGTGAGGCAAGATCCCCCCCTCACCCCCTGAGCAGGGTGAGGGGCATGGGTCCACACCTATAGTCTTATCAGCTCTAAACAGACTGGTCTTCTGCCTCCTCTCCAAGCACAGGTGTCACTCTAATCATGACCTCTCAGGTCAGACACTCCAGCACTCTCTGCTCCCAGGACAGAACTGCTTGTCACTTATAGGAACAGGCAGGACTAAGTTTACTCAGCCCCACCCCTCAGGAAGTCAGCAGGCCCTCCCCTGTGTCTCATGCCTGCACACAGAGTCAGGTGCCTACCTCCACCAATCACGGCAGGTCTTGAAGCGGGGGAAACCCATGATAACTACTGGCGGCCTGCCCTTAGCAGGACTTACACCAGTAGGAGAAAGATATATAGCCCCCATTTCTTACCGGGGCTACAGTATCAAGACTGTACTAAAGGGAGCTTTGGATAGGGATACAGTTCTTTTAAGGAGGGAGGCGTACTGGATATTTCATTTAAGGACAAGTACTGAAGGTGGTCTCAACGAGCAATAAAACCTTAAATATTTCCTTGACAGGCGTTGATTGCGCTTCTACTATGATGGACCTGCGCTTCTAAACTTCCGTCTCGGCTGTTTATCTATCTATATGTATTCTGGAAGATTTATCATTGATGATGGTTTAATTATAGTTGAGTTTTTGTGACACTTCTGTCTGTGTGTGTTTTATGTTAGTTAGTCTTTTTTGTATGTCATGTCTTATGGGTTTCATTTACTGTATCATGTCCATTGATTTTCACTGTTCCATTTGTATATACACTATTTAGTTGTACATGTAGAGTACTGTTGTTTTATGGGTATGTTTTACCCTTTATTTATGGGATTATCACTTGGTACTGGTGTGCTGGGATTTGGTTCTTTAGCCTGTTCCTTTTGTTAGGTATTATGTCAGTAGTGAGCCACAGGCACCCGTGTGTTGGTGCAACTCCCGTTCACAGCATCATGTTTTATCATGAGTGCTGCGTTCGACGTCTTGTTGCCAAATCAAACATAGGGGGGGCTGCTGGGATAGTGTGGTACACGGCCGTCATTATGGTGAGCTGCACGCTGGCGCCAGGCTCACATGCACGTGAGCAATGTAGTGTGCATGCGCGGACCCCGTCGCGGCCGTGATGGTTTCACGCTATTTACCAGCTGCTGTGATTCACGATGGGTGAGTCGGGATATATATGTGGACTTTATTGATATGTGTCAGCCCTCACCTTGATAAAGACTGTGTGGCAGTCGAAACGTTGGTTTCATTGCTGAATAAATTTTCTGAACAGAAGACTGTGTGCTTGGATTACTTCCTTCCTCATATCATTCCTTTGGTACCTCTCAGGAGATTCCCTTCCCTCAATGAGCATGGCAGGTGATATATTTTTTGTATACAGGAAACGTGTGCCAGACAGCCACTTTATATAGCTCTGTAACAAGCCTCATGTGAGACATAGGAAAGGGATTACTTAGCTCACATTTGGGCTGATATAAGGAGGAATACAGAGCAGAGATGTCCTTAGCCCACAACTGGGCTGACCTGAGGAAAATATGATGGCTTGATGCAAACAGAAGGACTCTATGCTGACAGCAAGACAAGGGGACAATAACTCTATACCTGGACACAGAGAGTGCCATAGCACACAAGGATGCAGACCCAGGAGAAGAGAGAGGTCTGTCCCTACAACAAGAACAACAGAAACAGATAAGAGACGTTCTTGTTGGACTGTAGTGTGTGTGTGTATATATATTTGTTTGGGGTGGTAATCAGCCTAGCTACCCACCCAGTTAGATAGGGCATATACAGTACTGTCTAGTTATTCTCCAAAGTGGAGCAGGTTTTTCTTTTATGTTTTGTGTTTACATTGTTAAAGGAACAGGCAATAAATCCTTATATTTATTTCACCCTAAAACGTCTCCATTTGCATACCTCTGCAAACATCTCTTACACATGCAATATAACATGAGGGCAAAAATGGTATTCACTAAGAATGAATGCCATTTTTTTAAAGCTTGTTAACAAAAATGCACTATCGTATGACCATCAGTGCTATCATGCTATAAATCCTATAGCATGGTAACTGCTAGAAAAAAATTCAGCCTGGAAGAGCTGCATAGAAACGCTGCGTCTCTATGCATGGCTCTTACAGGAGATCGTACAGTTCAAATATTCATTTTAATAATAGCGTACATCAGTAGGGGGTCTCCTGATTTGATTTCAGCCCTGGGGACCCCCTCCTTCCTGAGACCTGTTATGGGGTGCCAGTATCCCCTGTGCTTTTAAATCTCCTGCGTCACGTGACCAGGGAATTTAATCCTTTAGGGGATACCGGCACCCCATAACGGGGCCTGTATCTCAGGAAGTAGGGGATCCCTGAGGCTAACATTAAGGTGGTTCAGCTCAGAACACCCCCTGCGCCTGCACACTGGTATCAAAACCTTCATCAAAATTTTTTTAAATTATTACCGTAGCGGCTAGCCGCTAAGATAATAAAGCTGCTTTAATTTTTACTAATAGTGTGCGGGAGCATGGGGTCTCCTGTGCTGATCCGCATTAATTTCATCCTCGGGGAACCTTTGCTTCTCATATTACAGGCCCCGGTATGGGGTGACGGTATCTCCTCCAGTATTTAAATCCCCCGGTCACATGATGTTGAGGATTTAAAAATGGCGGCGATACCGGCACCCAATACCAGGGCCTGCAACTCGGAAGCAGGTGGTCCCTAAGACAGAAATCAAAGTGGTTCAGGTCAGGAGACCCCCTGCTCCCATTCACTAGTATTAAAAATTACATTAAAGCAGCTTCATTGCCTTAACGGCTAGCTGCTAAGGCAATGAAGGGGTTAAGGCACAATAGCAGGTTTATTGGGGCAGAGGGGGTGAGGGAAGGGGGTACTTGGCTCAGGGTGGATGGTTAGGCCTACCGGGATTGTTGCGGGAGGAGTTAACGATTTCATTACCATAGCGGTAGTAACCTCTATGATAATGAAGGGGTTAACCCCCCCCCCCCTCCACTGCCGCGACTCACACAGTAGGTTTTGGTGCTGTATCGGCCAAAGTAATATACTGCAGATGAAGACACAGCTGAATTCCCAAAAGGAGGCAGTCGTACTAGTCCCCTACAGGTCACGTGAACGCATATTATGTGCACTGAATGATTAGGCAGTCAACCAGGTACGAATCTATGAATGTGAAAACCAAAAAAGTGTTATGAAATAGCGCTTAAATCTAATAAAGTGATATTGCTGTAAATAAGGATATGACCAGTGTTGTTTCTTTAACAAAGAAGTGATATATGTGTATGTATATGTAGTGAGAAGTGATATATGTATATATAGCCCTTTTTCCCTTTAATGTGAAGGGTCTACTAGTGCTGGCGGTACCTGTCGGTTCACAGGGATCTGAGCCTCCACTACTGGGAGCCTGGGGTAACGAATATAATGAGTGGCAGCGCTTCCACCTGCACGGGATCCCAATTGGAGGGGATAACCCGAGCAGGAGCTATTAATAACAGTCCACAGATTATAAGAATAACAATAATAACATTTACTGTGAGCAATAACCATAAACCACATACAGGAAATAGCAATACTAGTGGTTACAGCTATACCTCGCCTCGCGGGGCGTTGTCCCACCACCGTGTATCCCCACACCGTGTCTACAGTACCAGAGGTGTCCTTTGGTCACTTCACCCAACGTGTCCCCAAAAATGCCCACCCCTCTAGGCGTGATCAGCGCCTTATTACACCGGTGTTGATGCACGTTTGGTGAACGGTACCTGCCGGGTGTGTCCAAACCCGGGCGCGCTAACAATGAGAAGCAGGGGATCCGCCGATCCAACAATATCCTCCACTGGATGGGATGTCTCCCTCTGGAGTGACTCTACCGCTCAATAAATCTCATTTATTTTCTCTATTACATCACGTAGCTGGCACTTCTTTCTTTTTGTTTTTTTGCATTAATTGTGGTCAGGCTTGATTACTGCTGAAGCTTTTGCCTCCCCCGTAAGGATTGTTCCTGATACTGGACTGTTTTTCATTATTTTTGAACATCAATCGACCCTTTATCACTTTATCACTTTTTTCACAGCATACATGTCTTATTTCAATTACACTATTCATTGTTTTAACACTATATTGTATTGCACACTCCACTATATATTATTCACTATCTAGCGCTACTATTTAGAGAGATAGAGAGAGAGAGAGAACAGAGAGCGCACGTCCCATAGTGTAAAACAGTACATTTAATCAATAAAAAAGAGGACAAGGGGATTAAGAACACTCACAAAAGTACAAGATAAAAAGGCAATTTGTGATATATAATCACCACCAACAAGGCCACACCGTCCTGGAACACATCAGATGGTAGATTGTCCCTCCGGTTCACATCCAGCAGTTGTCGGGTGCTTTGGAACAATGTCTCTCTGCGTCAGTGCAATTTAGAGATTTTTTCAGCCTCAGATCAGCTCCATGCGCTCTCCGGCCGTAAAGCGCGCACTGCGTGATGACGTAGTGTCGTGATAACGTACCCTGACGCGTTTCGTCACGACAGTGACTTTCTCAAAGTCTCCCATTTGTAACATTTTTTCACATTTATTGTTTTTTGTATTGCTAGATTGATATTTTATTTTGATTAATATTATACACAGTATTTGCACGGTTTAATTCACATCATTTTATTTTGTTTCACAAGTGGCGCTACTGAATTTTTCTTTTCATATATACTGCACCGACACACTTTATTCGAGCAAATACCCGGTATGTACCTGGCAGATACCTGGAATGCGCCGCTCCTCACCTCTGACAAGCCCCGTTGCATTTGCCTTCCCAGCCTGGGTTCATGCCTGGCTGATGGGCGGCTGATCTGTTAAATGATAATGATTAGGATTTAATAGGCTGCAATGCTTCGTGTGTCTACCAGATGGCATAAATTCATGAATTGTAATGCAGTATATATATATATATACTGTGCAGTATTGCAGCCAGCGAGAATAAAATGCTTCAATCCCTGCCTGGAAAATAACTCAATGCACTCGGGCACAAAACAGTCACAAACCTCAATACACCCGGGTATACCCGAATTCGTGGGACTAGCCAAGCTCGAATAAAGTGTGTCGCCAGTGTATATATACACTGAGTGCTTAATAAATTATTTAATAGTGATTAAGTGATAAGTAAAAAGTAAGTAAAATTTAAATACAAACAACTCAGTAAAATGCAGCTCAACCGTTAGTATGGATTGCTTTCCCAATCCATGTAATTCTTAGATGTTCAGGGAGCGCGAATACATGTAACAAGAAAACACACAGACGATTGTGCAATATGTCTTGAAGCGAATCTAATGAATAAATATTTTCAGTAGTCCAATGAAATGTAGTCCAATGAAATTTGCTCTCACAAATTTCTCTGTATTATGGTGCGTATAAAGGTTTCTTTGTAATGCAGCTGTATGGTATCAGTGATGTCAGCACATCTAGGAAACGCATATATGGGAACCCTCGTAGCATGTAACAAGAAGGGCGGCCATAGTACAGACTGCTAAAAAAAACTTTTATCTGCAGTAAACATTTTATAATGCACACACATGGTGTTAGAACAATATGCACAATTAGATCAAAATAATCAACGCAGACAGTTGAAGCTGTGGAGCGATCTCTCTGCTCCGGTACACTGCAGCACTCGCGCCGTCTGTCCTCCGCACTTACTGTTTGAATCCCCGGATGGAAGACCAGAAACAGCTATGGATGAGCAAGTAACACTGCGTGGAGCCTCCCACTCAATCTTCACTGGGTACTGGACACACTTTACGCGTTTCACCTTATCGAAGGTTTCATCAGGAGAATCTATGAATAAAATCTATGACTCCCTCAAAAATGAAAGACAGGGTGGTAAAATGCTTGATTGACAAACAGAGGACCATAAGATTAACTTCCAGAGAAACAAAATCAGCGACATCTCTGTTTCTAGTGTAGTTAGATTTGCTTAAGCAATTACATAGTTACATAGTTACATAGTAGATGAGGTTGAAAAAAGACGTACGTCCATCAAGTTCAACCTATGCTAAATTTAGACAACAGATACTTTATTCTATATCTATACTTACTTATTGATCCAGAGGGAGGCAAACACAAAACCCCATTAAGGGGAAAAATTAATTCCTTCCTGACTCCAAGAATTGGCAATCGGATTAATCCCTGGATCAACATCCTTCCCATGTATACTTATTTGGTATATCCCTGTATACCTTTCCCATCTAAAAAGATGTCCAACCTTTTTTTGAACAAATCTATTGTATCTGCCATCACAGTGTCCATGGGTAATGAATTCCACATTTTAACTGCCCTTACTGTAAAGAACCCTTTCCTTTGTTGCTGGTGAAATTTCCTTTCCTCCAACCTTAAGGGATGGCCCGAGTCCTTTGTACTGCCCGTGGGATGAATAGTTCTTTTGAAAGCTCCTTGTATTGTCCCTGAATATATTTGTATATAGTTATCATATCCCCTCTTAGACGCCTCTTTTCTAATGTAAATAAATCTAATTTAGCTAGTCTCTCCTCATAAGTTAGAATGTCCATCCCCTTTATAAATTTGGTGGCTCTTCTCTGCACTCTCTCTAGTTCTAATGTCTTTTCTTAGGATTGGTGCCCAAAATTGTACTCCATATTCAAGGTGTGATCTTACTAATGCTTTGTAAAGGGGCATAATGATGTTTACTTCCCTTCCATCCATTGCCCGTTTGATGCAAGATAAGATCTTGTTTGCCTTTGCAGCTACTGCATGACATTGGGCACTATTTCTAAGCCTGCAGTCGACAAGCACTCCTAAATCCTTCTCCATCAAGGATTCCCCCAATATATCTCCATTTAATTTGTAAGTCACCTTTTTATTCTTGTATCCCAAATGCATAACCTTACATTTATCTGTATTAAACCTCATCTGCCATTTTCCTGCCCACGTTTCCAGTCTCTCCAAGTCCTTCTGAAGAGAAATTACATCCTGCTCTGATTCTATTACCTTACACAATTTAGTATCATCAGCAAAGATGGAGACTTTGCTCTCGATCCCAACCTCAAGGTCATTAAAAAACTAGTTAAAAAGCAGGGGTCCAAGTACTGATCCCTGAGGTACTCCACTCACGACTTTAGCCCAACCTGATTGATGCTAATTGTATTGATGATGCTTAGTTTATATTTGATTTTCATGATGGCATTGCTGGTTAGGGGACATTGTTCATATTGTATTTTATTGTTACATATATTTTGCATAGTGTTACATGATGCACAGATTAATTGCATCATGTACACACTCAATGCAATTGTGTTACATTTCATATACATTTGTGTAGCTGCTGGTTTCTTGGGTTATATTTACAATGGCTGCTGGATTTATTTTAACATGCAATGTGGTGATTTTAAGATTAAAAATTCATGTTTTGATTTATGCATGTTTTATGTGTTTAATAATGGGCAAATAATCTATTATCCATATCTGGAGAATAGTTATTGGGCACATTATTGTACTGTATGTGTTGGGGGGGGGGGATGTACACTACCGACACACTTTATTAAAGTGTGGCCGGTACCGCAAGCCGGGAGATTTCCCGGCTTGCTAGTGGCCGCCCCTCGGCGTGCCGCGCGTCATAGACGCGCGGTCACGCGTCTTCGGGAGCCTGCGCCCCCTGCACGCGCGTCCAGGGCTCTCCGAGGGAGCCCTGGTGTCCCGCGATCGCGGGACGGCGGCAGGGGGTTCCGGGGGACCCGGCAGACCCGGCAGCGGTAGGGAGAGCGCCCCGATCGGAGGGCGCTTTTCCACTGCTTCGGCGCGCGCCCGTCACCCTCGGGCGCGCGCCAGGCTACTGCTGCGGCCAAGAACGGGCAAATGCTCGAATAAACTTGGCCGCAGCAGTATGTATTGAATGTATAGGTCAGGTTTATTTATTTTACATTCAGGGTTGGTTCCTTGGTTCTGCGTGAGACCTCTGGAGACCACCTGAGGTATCCTTGGGTATCTCACGGGTACCAGGCTAAGTGGTCCACGGGTGACACATGTGGGGAAAAACCGGTGGCCAAACATCTGTGGGGGCACCACGGACCCGTAGTCTGCGGTGAAGAACCGGTTGCCTCACATCCGTGGGGGCACCGCGGACCCGTAGTGTGCGGGGAAGAACCGGTGGCCTCACATCCGTGGGGGCACCACGGACCCGTAGTGAGCTCCCGTGGATCCCCAGACCCCTGTGGGAACCACCCGAGGCCCCTCAGACACCTGTGGGTCTGACCCGGGGCTCTCAGACATCCGCGGGCCTACCATGGGGACCCAAGTGTGGCACACGGTGACCCGCAGAGACCACCTGGTGGGCCATGGCGCCTTGCGGGACCCACCAACAGGCCTCCAGAACTATATGAAACAAGTTGCTGGTACCCTGTAGGTCTGTCAGGTGACCCGCCGGGCCCACCGGGGACTCGCGTGGGGCTGGGGTATGAACCATGTATGTAAAAGAATAAATCATGTGTTTATGGGGGGGCACAGGGGGTGGGTAATGTATTTAATAAATAGAATGATGTTTATTGTGGGGCTGTGTATTGTTTTTATTGTGGGTACTGGGGGTGGGGGGAGGGGGTATTGGCCCCAAAGGTATGTGGGTAGGCCCCCCGTCTGGGTAGTGGGTGAGGGTGGTTAGGCCTCACGGGGTGGGGGGTTAGTGGGGGAGGGTATGTAGGCCTCCCGAGTGGTGGGTGAGGGTGGGTTAACCCCTTAATGCCTATAGCGGTTAATAACCGCTATGGTGATTAAGGGGTTAGGGGACATTACATTGGCTATTGTGATTGTTGTGCATGTTTTGCAGCATCGGAGGGGCATGGGCAGGATGAAGATGAGGATGAAGACGGCCTTCATCGTGGGTGCCTGTAAAAGGTAAGTGTCATATATATTGCCTGTATTTATTGTAATTTATATGTATTTAAAATGGGCAAATGCATTATTATCCATACACTGGCGACACACTTTATCGCAGTGCGGCCAGATCCGCAAGCCGGGAGATTTCCCGGCTTGCTAGTGGCCGCCCCTCGGCGTGCCGCGCGTCATAGACGCGTGGTCACGCGTCTTCGGGAGCCTGCGCCCCCTGCACGCGCGTCCAGGGCTCCCCGAGGGAGCCCTGGTGTCCCGCGATCGCGGGACAGCGGCAGGGGGTTCCGGGGGACCCGGCGGACCCGGCAGCGGTAGGGAGAGCTCCCCGATCGGAGGGCGCTCTTCCGCTGCTTCGGCGCGCGCCCCTTCCGCTGCTTCGGCGCGCGCCCGTCACACTCGGGCGCGCGCCAGGCTACTGCTGCGGCACAGAACGGGCAAATGCTCGAATAAACTGTGCCGCAGCAGTATGTGGATAATAGTAATTTTGCCCATTACAGTACTGTATGTGTTAGGGGGCGGGGGGGATGTGTGTTGTTTATTGGGGGCAATTGTCCCCAATAAACATGCTAATGTGCCTTAACCCCTTCATTGCCTTAGCGGCTATCCGCTAAGGTAATGAAGCTGCATTAATGTAAATTTTAATAATAGTGTGCGGGAGCAGGGGGTCCCCTGAGCTGAAGAACCGCATTGGTTTCAGCCTCTGGGACCCACTACTTCAGGAGATTCATGCCCCTTTATGGGGTGCCGGTATCCCCTCCAGAATTTAAATGTCCCTGTCACGTGACGCGGGAGCTTTAAAGTGCAAGGGATACCGGCACCCCATAATGGGGCCTGTTTCTCCTGAAGTAGGGGGTCCTCGGACCTGAAACCAATGCGGTTCAGCTCAGGAGACCCCCTGCTCATGTACACTATTATTAAAATGTATTTATTTAGTGTACGATCACCTGTAACAGCCTTGCATGGAGATGGCAAATCTCCATGCAAATGTTACATGCGGCTTTTTTTCTATCAGGTAGCGTACGGGAACTTTAAGTGCGATAGCAGAGGGAAAAAAGCTTGCACGCACGATATGCCAGTTTTGGGCACGTCCAATAGAAAATGGGCTCAGGGCCTTAGTGAATCGCGCCGCCGGCTTCATTTTTTATCGGATGTGCTAATTAAGCTCGGAGTTTAGTGCATAGCCCTCAGAGATTCTCCTCATATGCACCCTATCAGCGATTGGGGGGGGGGGGGGGGAATATGGGTTACATATATATATATATATATATATATATATATATATATATATATATATATATGCCAAGATAGTGTGTACAATAAGAAACCCTGAAATATTAGAACAATATTTTGGAAAAATATACGTTAGAATACAGTATGAAGCAAATGTAGACAAGGTGCAAATATATGAAAAGAACAAAGTATAATACTGAACATAATAAAAATGTGTTAGAATGACGGACACTAGACATGTAAAAATATAATATTTATCAGAAGATGATAAAATTCAAATAAAAAAATCCACCAGGTTAGTATGCAGGGCACTATATAAACATATACAAGTATATGTTGTTCTTCAAGAGAGCAGCAGTAGAGGTATTGTTAATAAATATTTAGTAAGATAGTCCTCTGTAGATGTATGTGCGAGGTCGAAATATGGATGTATGGGCACTTGCTGCTTTTTAGAAGGTGATCCTATTCAACAGCAAATACTGTAGAACATATATCCTGGAAAAAAGCTCAAAGCATCTCCAATGGTGGAATATTAAAAACGGTGTCTTACTATTAAAATAAGTGTACTCACAAGTGTGCTTATGTTATAAGCATCAATAATGATATAAAACCGTCTCTGCTTCTCTAGCCGCTATTTCCATCCTCGGACGTAGGGCTCTAGTGAGCACGTCATCTAACCTCCTTCCTCATGGTGTCAATCGTAGCAATGACATAGAGCTTGTTGACATCACTTGGGTGTGTGACTCCTCAGAGTACCGTTAGAGTTCCTTCTTTTTCAGATACATATATACTATAAAAAAAAATGTCTGGGGGGAAAGTATGGCGAAACGCTGAGCACATTCCCCAGCAGGAAATACTGTTAGCCAACTGTGCCATCTGGCTTTTATATCTGCCATGCCGTGATGAGGATATTCTCAGAAGAATAGCCAATATTAGTCTGTGTGAAATTTCCCAGAATATATCTCTACTAAAGGCCAATGTATTAACCCATTCATAAGGCAGGTGACAAGCGACCATATATAGAAGAAATTACAGGCTTCCAATATGAGTATTATGTATTATAAATAGATTTAAATAGATGCGGGAATGTTTGTAGGGATATGCTATAAACCAGGGGAGCACAAACTTTTTCCCCTGTGCCCCCCTGCCGGCTCTCCCACCCCTGATCGCACCCCCCCCCCCCCTCCTTACCTTGCCACCGGCGTTCTGACGGCACGTTACCCTGCCGCCGCGTTGCCATGGTGATGCAATGCCAGATGCCGCCAGAGCCAGGGTAAGGGAAGTTACAGAGGCCTTCGCAGGTCCCCTGGTATTTCATTTAAATACCTTCAGGAAGTGCGCGAGACCTATGTAACCACTGTGCCCCCCCCCCCCGAAAATCTTGCGCCCCCAGTGTGCGCACCCCTGCTATAAACCACCAAATATCTGTTAAATTGAGGAAGCCAAACTACTTTTGCAAATGGGGAAGGTATCCAAACTAGGTAGGGTGACCAGATTTTGAAAATGAAAAACCGGGACACATTTTTTTTTTTACATAATAGTTTATTTATTGTAGTACACTTATATTTTACTACCATTAGTCCTTGTTACATAGTTACGTGTGTGTGTGTGTGTGTGTGTGTGTGTGTCGTATGACCTCACTAATTGAACAACAAAAAAAAGCCAGATGTGAATGATTCTGAACCCATTAACCAGTGTCAGGATGCCCCCTCTTCACAATTTCTAAAGCAGCAATCCCGCCTGGGATCTTACCTGATCCGCAGTCCCTCAAGGTACTATACTGGAGGGGAGGTGTTCCCTACCTGTCTTCCGATGTCTCCCGCGTGAAACTTGAGTCAGATCTGGTAGAAAGCAGGGTAGGTTACTTTGGTGTAGGTATACGGCAGTTAAGATAAGACATAGAGGGTGAGGAAGACAGGGAGGGTGAGGGAGACAGGGAGGGTGAGGGAGACAGGGAGGGTGAGGGAGACAGGGAGGGTGAGGGAGACAGGGAGGGTGAGGGAGACAGGGAGGGTGATGGAGACAGCGAGGGTGAGGGAGACAGGGAGGGTGAGGGAGACAGGGAGGGTGAGGGAGACAAGGAGGGTGAGGGAGGGAGACAGGGAGGGTGAGGGAGAGGGAGACAGGGAGGGTGAGGGAGACAGGAGGGGGAGGGAGACAGGGAGGGTGAGGGAGACAGGGGGGGGGTGAGGGAGACAGTGAGGGTGAGGGAGACAGGGAGGGTGAGGGAGACAGGGAGGGTGAGGGAGACACGGAGGGTGAGGGAGACAGGGAGCGTGAGGGTGAGGGAGAGGGAGACAGAGAGGGAGAGGGAGGACAAAGAGGGAGACAGAGAGAGGGAAAGAGAGGGAGAGGGGTGATAGAGAGGGAGAGGTAGACAGAGAGGAGAGGGGGACAGAGAGGGAGAGGGGTACCGAGAGGGTGAGGGAGACAGGGAGGGTGAAGGAGACAGGGAGGGTGAGGGAGACAGGGAGGGTGAGGGAGACAGGGAGGGAAAGGGAGACAGGGAGGGAGAGGGAGACATGGAGGGTGAGGGAGAGGAGACAGGAAGGGTGAGGGAGGGGGAGACAGGGAGGGTGAGGGAGACAGGGAGGGTGAGGGAGACAGGGAGGGGTGAGGGAGACAGGGGGGGTGAGGGAGACAGTGAGGGTGAGGAGACAGGAGGGTGAGGGAGACAGGGAGGGAGAGGGAGACAGAGAGGGAGACAGAGAGGGAGACAGAGAGGGAGAGGGAGACAGAGAGGGAGAGGGGGACAGAGAGGGAGATGGAGACAGAGAGGGGGACAGGGAGGGAAAGGGAGGGAGACAGGAATGGAGACAGGGAGGGAGAGGGAGGGAGACAGGGAGGGAGGGAGAGGGAGGGAGGGAGAGGGAGACCTTGTTACATAGTTACGTGTGTGTGTGTGTGTGTCGGATGACCTCACTAATCGAACAAACAAAAAAAGCCAGATGTTAATGATTCTGAACCTCTTAACCAGTGTCAGGATGCCCCCTCTTCACAATTTCTAAAGCAGCAATCCCGCCTGGGATCTTACCTGATCCGCAGTCCCTCAAGGTACTGTACTATACTGCAGGGGAGGTGTTCCCTACCTGTCGTCCGATGTCTCTGGCATGAAACTTGAGTCAGATCTGGAAGAAAGCAGGGTAGGTTACTTCAATGTAGGTATACAGCAGTTAAGATAAGACATAGAGGGTGAGGGAGACAGGGAGGGTGAGGGAGACGGAGGGTGAGGGAGACAGGAGGGTGAGGCAGACAGGAGGGTGAGGCAGACAGGGAGGGTGAGGGAGACAGGGAGGGTGCGGGAGACAGGGAGGGTGAGCGGGAGACAGGGTCCAGGGAGACAGGGAGGGAGAGGGAGACAGGGAGGGAGAGGGAGAGGGAGACAGGGAGGGTGAGGAGACAGGGAGGGTGAGGGAGGACAGGGGAGTGGGTGAAGGGGGGGAGACAGGGGGGGTGAGGGAGCAAAGTGAGGGTCGAGGGAGATAGGGAGGGTGAGGGAGACAGGGAGGGTGAGGGAGATAGTGAGGGTGAGGGAGATAGTGAGGGTGAGGGAGACAGGGAGGGTGAGGAGACAGGGAGGGAGAGGGAGACAGAGAGTGAGTCAGAGAGGGAGACAGAGAGGAGCCGAGAGGAGAGGAGACAGAGAGGGAGAGGGGAGACAAAGAGGGAGACAGAGAGGGGGACAGAGAGGGAGAGGGGGACAGAGAGGGGGACAGAGAGGAGAGGGGGACAGAGATGGAGATGGAGACAGAGAAGGGGACAGGAGGGAGAGGAGGGAGACAGGAATGGAGACAGGGAGGGAGAGGGAGGAGACAGGGAGGGAGAGGGAGGAGAGGGAGGGAGACAGGGAGGGAGAGGGTGGGAGGAGAGGGAGGGAGACAGGAAGGAGAGGGCGGGAGACCGGGAGGAGAGGGAGGGGACAGGGAGGGAGAGGGAGAGAGAGGGTGACAGGGAGGATGAGGGAGAGAGAGGGTGCACAGGAGGATGAGGGAGAGAGAGGGATACAGGGGGAAGAGGGAGAGAGAGGGAGACAGGGAGGAAGAGGGAGAGAGAGGGAGACGGGGAGGAAGAGAGAGGGAGACAGGGAGGGAGACAGGGAGGAAGAGGGAGAGAGAGGGAGACAGGGAGGAAGAGGGAGAGAGAGGGTGACAGGGAGGATGAGGGAGAGAGAGGGTGACAGGGAGGATGAGGGAGAGAGAGGGATACAGGGGGGAAGAGGGAGAGAGAGGGAGACAGGGAGGAAGAGGGAGAGAGAGGGAGACGGGGAGGAAGAGAGAGGGAGACAGGGAGGGAGACAGGGAGGAAGAGGGAGACAGGGAGGAAGAGGGAGAGAGAGGGAGACGGAGAAAGAGGGAGAGAGAGGGAGACAGGGAGGGAGAGAGAGGGAGACAGGGAGAGAGAGGGAGAGGGGAGGGGGAGGGAGAGAGAGGGAGACATGGAGACAGGGAGACAGGGAGACAGGGAGAGAGAGGGATACAGAGAGGATGAGGGAGAGAGAGGGAGACAGAGAGGGTGAGGGAGACAGAGAGGGTGAGGGAGACAGAGAGACAGAGAGGGTGAGAGAGACAGAGAGACAGAGAGGGTGAGGGAGACAGAGAGGGTGAGGGAGACAGAGAGGGTGAGGGAGACAGAGAGGGTGAGGGAGACACCCACCCACTGATACACACACCCAATGATACACACACACACCCACTGATACACATATACACACATACCCACTGACATACATACCCACCCACTGATATACACATCCACCCACTGACACACACACACACACCCACTGATACACACACTGATACACACTCTGATACACACACACACTGATACACACACACACACACACACTGATACACACACACACTGACACACACACACACACTGATTGATACACACACACAATACACACACACAGATACACACACACACACACACACACTGATACACACACACACTGATACACACACACACTGATACACACACACACACAGATACACACGCACACACACTGATACACACACACACTGATACACACACACACACTGATACACACACACACACTGATACACACATACAGACACACACTGATACACACTGATACACACACTGATACACACACACAGATACACACACAATGATACACACACACTGATACACACACCCCGCCTCCCCCTGCACAGCCCGCCAGCCCCTGCACCGCCCACCAGCGACCGCTCAGCCACCACTGCCCGCCCCCAAGCCCATCTCCCGCACCAAGGGGACGGGGGGAAGTGAGCACCAGGAGAGGCAAAGGTGGGAGCGTCAGGGAACAAAGGTGGGAGCGCCCGGGGACAAAGGTGGGAGCGCCGGGGGGCAAAGGTGGGAGCGCGGGGGGGCAAAGGTGGGAGCGCCGGGGGGGGGGGGGGCAAAGGTGGGAGCGCCGGGGGGCAAAGGTGGGAATGCCGGGGGGCAAAGGTGCAAGATGGTACAAGGTAGGTGGTACAAAGGCAGGTGCACCCCCGCTACCACCTCCTATTACCCCCCCCTGGCTGGGACCCGGGACAGAAGGGGGACACACTGCGCAGCCGACAGTGGAGCCAGGAGCGGGAAGACAGACACACACACGTGTGCTCTGCACAAAGCGGAAGCCCCGCCCCGGCTTCCTCTGACATGCCTGCGACCAATCCCCTGCAGGCCGGCCGGCATTCTAAGTCCCACCCCCGGCATTCGCCTTCATTAAATCCCCCCTGAAATCTGAAATTCACATTCAGCCAGAGTAGAACGGACATAAATTTTCTCGACCTGTCCCTCTATGTAGTGAATGGCATAATTCACACCAAAACATTCCATAAAGAGGTAGATGCCAACACTTATCTATTGGCATCAAGCCACCATCACCCCAATTGGTTGAGAAACATCCCTAAGGGCCAGGCGCTTAGAATCAGGAGGAACTGTTCAGAGAATTCTGTTTATCAGCAACAGGTCAGAGAATTGAAAAGAAGGTTTATTGAGCGAGAATATAAAAACCAAGATCTAGATCTCGCCATCTCAGAGGTCAATAAGATCGATAGAGCATCCTTATTATGCCAAAAGGAGAAGACACCTGAAAAAAGACAGGCCCAGTTTCCATTCTTCATTACCCAATATAGTGGTATAGCTCCGACCATATCCAAGACACTGAACAAACATTGGAATATTCTCCAAAGAGATCCGATCTTAAAAACCATCCTCCCCAAAAAAACAAAAATTGTCTTTAAAAGGGCTAGGAATCTAAAATCCTCTTTGTCTCCTAGTTGCCCGATAGATGGTCTGAGAGATCGCCATGTAACATGGTTAAATGATCTCAAAGGTTATTATACATGTACCAACTGCATTGGATGTAAACACAGTAAAAAAACCAAAACATTCAAATCCAATGTGACAGGGACAAGCTTTAACATAAAAACCTTTATGTGACGCGGGACATTTACATGCATAGGAGATACCGGCATCCTATAACGGGGCCTGTATCTCAGGATGTATGGGGTCCCCTGACCTCAAATCAACACGGTTCTGCTCCGGAGACGCCCTGCTAATCTACACTAGTAATAAAACTTTAATTAAAATATGTAATAAGCATTAATACAAAACCCACCCCGTGTCCCCACATAAAACCATTATTTATTTTTTTACACACAGGATTAATACCACAGGCCGGCGAGGGTCCCTGGGTTGTCCCCACGGGTGTCCGCAGGCCCCTCAGGGCACCCCGGGGTGTTCCCACGGGTGTCTGGGGGCGCTCGGTGGTCCCCGCTAGGCTCCATGGGCCTCCAGGTGGTCCTCGTGGGTGTCCGTGGGCCCCAACGTGGTCCACAGGTGGTCCCCGCGGGTGTCTCGGGGTCCCAGGGTCATCCCTATTGGTGTCTGGTGGCCCTCGGGTGGTTCCCATGGGTGTCTGGGGCCCTTGGGTGGTCCCTGCGGGTGTCCGGGGCCCCACAGTGATCCTTGGATGGTCCCCGCAGGTGTCCAGGTGTCCTCAGGTTGTCCCCGTGGGTGTCTGAAGGCCCTCGGGTTGTCCTCATTGGTGTCTGTGGGTCCTCAGGTGGTGTCCGTGTGTCCCCGCTGGCCTGCGGTACCATTTCTGTATGTAAAAAAACAAAAACATGGCCTACATTTCAATAAATACACCTCCCCACCAAACACATACAGTAAAGTAATGTGCAAAATAACTGTTATCCAGATATGGATAATAGATTATTTGCCCATTATTAAACACAACATTAGCCAGCCAGCATAAATAAATTAAATAAAAAACATTCTACTTACCTTTGCCAACATGAAGGGCATTCTCGTCAGCATACTGCAGGGCCATGTCCTCCGATGCCAGCAACAATACATAAATAAATACAATCTAATGGCCCCTACACTGGCGACACACTTTATTCGAGCTCGGCTAGTCCCACGAATTCGGGTATACCCGGGTGTATTGAGGTTTGTGACTGTTTTCTGCCCGAGTGCATTGAGGTATTTTCCAGGCAGGGATTGAAGCATTTTATTCCCGCTGGCTGCAATACTGCACAGTATATATATATACTGCTGCGGCCGAGTTTATTCGAGCATTTGCCGTTCTCGGCCGCAGCAGTTACCTGGCGCGCGCCAGAGGGTGCCGGGCGCGCGCCGAAGCAGCGGAGGAGAGGCCCGCCGATCGCGGCTTCCCCCTCTCCTCTCCGGGTCCGCCGGGTCCCCCGGAACCCCCTGCCGCCGTCCCCCACATCGCGGGACACCAGGGCTCCCTCGGGGAGCCCTGGACGCGCGTGCAGGGGGCGCAGGCACCCGATGACGTGTGACCGCGCATCGGTGACGCGCGGCACGCCGAGGGGCTGCCACTTGCAAGCCGGGAAATCTCCCGGCTTGCGGAACTGGCCACACTTCAATAAAGTGTGTCGCCAGTGTATACTGCATTACAATTCATGAATTTATGCCATCTGGTAGACACGCGAAGTATTGCAGCCTATTAAATCCTAATCATTATCATTTAACAGATCAGCCGCCCGTCAGCCAGGCATGAACCCAGGCTGGGAAGGCAAACGCAACGGGGCTTGTCAGAGGTGAGGAGCGGCGCATTCCAGGTATCTGCCAGGTACATACTGGGTATTTGCTCGAATAAAGTGTGTCGGTGCAGTAACTCCTTAATCACCTTAGAGTTTAATAACCGCTATAGTAATTAAGGGGTTAACCCACCCTGCCCCACTACCCACCCGAGAGGCCCAACCACCCACCCCGGACACTCTATACCCACCATGTACCCATTGAATGGCATAGTAGTATATCATACCCATATAATATGGACATGATAAGCTACTATAGCAGTCAATAGTCACACTAATACAAAAGCATGAATGTCAAAAATACACAATACTAAAACAGATACAACAAGCACCTAAACAAAAATTAAAACCACTAGCCAACAAGCAATTAACTAAGTAAAACCACTAGCCAACAAGCAATTAACTAAGTAAAACCACTAGCCAATCAATTAAAGAAATAAAACCATTAGGCATTCAATAAAATATTTAAAATCACTATGTAATCAATTACATATGTAGCCCTGTTTCCCCCTAAACAAAGAGGCTTCTGGTGCTGCCTTTACCTGTTGGCTCACAGGAAGCCTAAGCCTCCGCCATGGAGAGCCCGGGGTGATTTAATAGTAGTTTTGGTGCAGTGCCTCCACCTGAGAGGGATCCCAGCATAGTGGGAGGAGCCCCTCACATGACCCAATGAGAATAATCACATGCAGTGTAAAACAACAATACCTTTACTGGCAGCATATATATCTTAATGTACTACTAATTGCTAACCAGATACAGCTACCCGATAAAGCCTCAAGGGCCGTAACCCCACCACTGTGTACCCCACACCGTGTCCCAAGAGTCCCACACCCAACCCCAATGTGTGAGACAGCGCTGCCTACTAGATGATGTGAAACAATGGTTGGTGCACTTGGTGTATAGGTACCTGCCGGGTGCTCCAGCACCCGGGCACACCAACTGGTAGCTGTGCAGGATCCGCTGATCCAGCGATGGTGTCTGCCTCTGTGATGGGTCCTCCTCCACGTGTGTGGTATCCAGCTGGAGGGTCCCACATACAGATAGTCTCTATATCTTGAAGAGTGATCTGGTCCCAGACCACAATCTTCAGGGTTGTGCAGCGTTGCAGCTGTGTCCGTGAACTCAAGCAGCTAATCGGGCAGTATCCATGCCTAAGGGCCAGTCCCTGTAGCAGCCACAATCTTAATATGGGAGTCGGGGCCTTGCTGGGGCCAATAGGGGGTCTCTGGCCTAGTGCAGGGGCCACAGACGCCCTGCACATACAACCTACCCTACTGTATCTATGTCCCAGCTCCGACTAACGTGGTCCCCCAGCGCGTGAAATGTATAAATCTCTTGGAGCAGGGGATTGCTGCAGCCCTATTGGCTTGTTACCTGCACCTGACCAAATGCAAAAAAGAGATGGGAGGTGGAGCGCAGAGAAAGAAAATACCAGGGTGAGATAGGGTCAATTTATTGTAACAACAAAACACAGAATTACTTACAATTGGTGAAACAGCAGCATGTAGATACTCCCACAGAAATCTGGTCTGCGTCTATTTGGTTGCCCCCGTCCTGACTACGACACACTGCTTCAGTCACACAGGGTCCCTGACCCGGAACCGGAAGTGTAGCAACCGAGTGAAACGCGTAGAGGGTTGTTTGAATACTTTTATGTTGCACTCCTGGGTAGGAGTGCATTTTTTAGCACAGTAGAATCTCCCTATTTTCTGTATTTGCTGGGAAATCCCCCCGTCAGTCTGGAGTGGCTGTTGCTATTGCTATAGCTTTTGCCACAACCTGAGAGAGCCCGCCTATCACTCGGTTGCTACACTTCCGGTTCCGGGTCAGGGACCCTGTGTGACTGAAGCAGTGTGTCGTAGTCAGGACGGGGGCAACCAAATAGACGCAGACCAGATTTCTGTGGGAGTATCTACATGCTGCTGTTTTACCAATTGTAAGTAATTCTGTGTTTTGTTGTTACAATAAATTGACCCTATCTCACCCTGGTATTTTCTTTCTCTGCGCTCCACCTCCCATCTCTTTTTTGCATTCTGGACTGTTATCTGGCCGGCTGATCACCGGAGGGAGAGGGAGCAGCGGGAGAGGAGACCTTCCTGAGGAATTTCCCTAAAGATCCCACACGAGCGCAATCTCCATCTCCAGGACCTGACCAAATGCCCCTGTGCATTGTGGGGCTTGTAGTCCCCGCAGAGCCTTGTGTGGATAATATCCGCCTCTTGAGTACTGCACTGCGCATGCGAGACTCTGTAATGGTCAGCGCAACTCCCAGCACCTAACTGCGCATGCGCGACTCACTGCGCATGCGCGCGCATATAAGCAATATGGCGGTGCCCTGAGCGCTCGTTCCCCACGGAGCTCCGGCAATGATCTTGCCCTGCCAATCCTCCGGCCCATCCCTCGCTACAGTGGAGGTAAGGGGGGGAAACGGAAAACAGGAGGACCGGAGGGGACCTGATTACACATAAATCATACCACTAGCCAAATATTACATTTAATACCTAAAAAAATTAATCAACACAACAATTAATTCATACAACCACTAGGCAACACATTAATTAAAACCAGTAGCCACCAAAATACATAATTAAATAAAATCGCTAAACAATCTGTAAAAAGAAAAAAACAAGCCATGACAATTCAAATCAATTTAATCTAAACAATAAAAAGACATACAAAATAAAACAGTCAATAGAAGAAATGCATTTGTCAATAAATGCATTGGCTATTACTGTATTCATCTGTACCATAAACAGGCACAGATTAATACATTAGCAGTCAATGAGCAATGAGAAACATAAAAAAATAAAAAATAATCCAATCAAAAAACCTGTAAAAATAAAAGTACATTTATTCAATATTTATCTTACCTTTAGAAGCGTTGGCCCTCAGAATCCTGGGAAGTCAGCAAGCTCTCGTACCGTGACGTCACAAATCACAATCCAACACCATCCACCGTGAAGATCAAGGACGGGTAACAAAATTCCTCTTTCTTTAATCTTCTCTCATCTTCTTCTTTCTTTAATCCCATCATCTTCTTCTTACTTCATCTGTGATTCTTTCTTGTTTTTTTTTATCTTCTGTCTTTATCTTCATCTGTTAATCCAATAATCCCATGTTAAATCAACGATACCAATGGCTTCTTGAGCTCAAATAAGACATCACGGCCTTAAATATTGCCTGTGACGTCACATTTGGGCATTACATGGTTCCCACACCATCTGATTGGCTGTGAAAACCATGTGCCCTTTTTTTTTCCATGTAACATCATGAAAGGGACTAAAGCCAGCTAATCAGAATGGCTGTGCTCCATTTCCCTTTAAGATGATGTCACAAAATCAAACATTTAATTGATTGGCTAGTGGTTTCATGTAGTTAATTGCTTGGTTGGCTTGGTTGGTTTTAATTTTTTGTATGGGTGTTTAGGTGCTCGTTGTATCTGTTTTAGTATTGTGTATTTTTGACATACATGCTTTTGTATTAGTGTGACCATTGACTGCTATAGTAGCTTATCATACCCATATTATATGGGTATGATGTACTACTATGCCACTCAATGGGAACAGGGTGGGTATAGTGGGTCCGACGTGAGTGTTTAGGCCTCCCTGGTGGGTAATGGAGGAGGGCGTGTTAACCCCTTAATTACTATAGCAGTTATTAACAACTAAGGTGATTAAGGGGCTAGGGGCCATTAGATTGTATTGCTGACGAGGACGCCCTTCATGTTGGCAGAGGTAAGTAGAACGATTTTTATTTACTTTACTTACTGTATGCTGGCTGGCTAATGTTGTTTAATAATGGGCAAATAATCTATTATCCATATCTGGATAATAGTTATTTTGCACATTACTGTACTGCATGTGTTTGGTGTGGGGGAGGTGTATTTATTGAAATGTAGGCCATGTTTTTGTTTTTTAAATAGATGAATGGTCCTGCAGGCCAGAGGGGACCCACGGGGACTACCCGAAGACCCCCGGACACCCACGGGGACCACCTGAGGACCTCCTGACACCTGCAAGGACAGCCCGGACACCCCTGTGGGGACCCCAGACAAACGCAGGGACCACCTGAGGGCCCCCAGACACCCATGGCAAGCACCTGAGGGCCCCCAGACACTTGTGGGGATGACCCAGGGACCACCAGACAACTGCAGGGACCACCTAGAGACCCATGGAGTCTAGCGGGGACTACCCGAGGGCCCCCAGACGCTCGTGGGAACAACCCGGGGACCCCCGCTGGCCTGTGGTATTAATCCTGTGTGTAAAAAATAAATAATGGTTTTATGTGGGGGCACAGGGGGTGGGTTGTGTATTGTTGTTTATTAAATATTGTAATGGTTTTTGGTGGCCTAGAAGATGGCTGTAGAGCTGGTGTGCGTATTTTTTTGTATTGTGGGTAGCGGTGGTGGGTGAAGGGGGTATTAGCCCCAAGTACGGATGTTTAGACCTACTGGGTGGGTAGCGGGAGGGGTTAACCCCTTCATTACCATAGCGGTATTAACTGCTACGGTAATGAAGGGGTTACGTCCACCCGCAAGCCCCCCCGCAAGGCCTAAACACCCACCAAGGGCCAAATACCAACTTCACCCACCCCCGCTACCCACAATAAGCATGGCACTGCTGGTTAACCCCTTCATTGCCTTAGCGGTTAGCCGCTAAGGTAATGAAGTTGCCTGTTTATGCATTTTTCATGCATATGATTCATTCTGGGGGTCTCCGGTGCTGATATTAATGGTTATCAGCTTTTGAGTCTCCCCGCATCAATCCGATGCAGGAAAAAAGCATTTTTTTTTTCTAAGTGTCATGTCGCCGTTTCTCGGCAGCTTCTCCCCACCTTCTTGCCAACTTTTTGTGAAGGGACGATTTGGAGAGGAAATCTCCATTCTCGAGCAGCGATCACCCTCGATAAGCTGATCGGTGGAACTAGAATTGAGCGAGTTTGAGAAGCTGGCGATAAGCGGCTTATTGCCGTGCGTTTAGCAGGGGTTTTTTTCGACAAAAAAAGCAGCGTTTTTTTCTCTTATCGCCAGTTTATCGGGGCTTACTTAATAGCTGTAGGCTTTTTTGGCGATAAGTGGCGATAAGGGGCTTATCGCTGCTTATAGCATGAGGCCCTATGTTGTATTTTTGGTTCCTGATAAGTTAATTCTTTGAAATCTTTTCTAATTATCTTGAAAAAAAAACTTCCAGATGATTCCATTTAGAGGTTTTTGGGTATATACTATGGATCTTTGTGGGCTGTAGATTACTTTTGATTAAGTTTTCACTTGTTACATTGGGGATGGTGTTTTATCGACTATAGGATTTTGCTAGTTTCTGAGATCTCTACTTCTTTATTTAAAAAAAAAGAATCTTTTAACTGTAAGTTTCCTCAGGAACCTACTGGCATCTAAAAATAGGTCAAAACTATTGCCTTGATAAAGTGCTCTGTGTAGCATGAAACATGTTGGTAGGGTAATGCCTTGCCCTTTTTCCTTCCATGACTATTACATTTTTCATGGATAATGCACTTTCCTCCTAATTTCTTGTTCGGATGATTCCGGTTGTGCTCTGCCATTTCTCTCTCTGATCTGCATCCCTCTCCAAGGACGGAGGCACACCCAGAGGTCTGGTGGGATCAACGTCTGCAGCAGACTCGTGAGTTTTCTTGCTTGCTTCATGGTCATATCATTATTCCACAAAAGGATTAGGGTACTATTCATTGGGGTGATCATTAGCCTTTGGGTTCCTGGACAATTTGAGTGCCATCTATGGTGGTTTACCAACTAGGATACCACACCCAGTACCCACCTACAATCAAGAATATATCCCAGACCTCATATAGGAATCATTATCTTCTTAATATTATCATTATAGCTGTATACAGTTCTTAGCACCACACATTATACTTCTGCAAAACTATTAGGACCAGATGTTGAGCAAACGTTAACCCTCTAGAAAAAAGATTTTCTTTGGCTTGTGTTAAAACTTTTGTACTTACTGCTGCGGCCGAGTTTATTCGAGCATTTGCCCGTTCTCGGCCACAGCAGTTACCTGGCGCGCGCCGGAGGGTGCCGGGCGCGCGCCGAAGCAGCGGAGGAGAGGCCCGCCGATCGCGGCTTCCCCCTCTCCTCTCCGGGTCCGCCGGGTCCCCCGGAACCCCCTGCCGCCGTCCCCCACATCACGGGACACCAGGGCTCCCTCGGGGAGCCCTGGACGTGCGTGCAGGGGGCGCAGGCACCCGATGACGCGTGACCGCGCATCGGAGACGCGCGGCACGCCGAGGGGCTGCCACTTGCAAGCCGGGAAATCTCCCGGCTTGCGGTACTGGCCACACTGCAATAAAGTGTGTCGCCAGTGTAGATTAAAGATGTTCCTAGTTATTTGTTTGGTCTTTTTGACTGTCTTAAATTTTCTTAAATTTTCTTCTGCCCCGTTTTTCCTCTGGTTTCTTCCTCTTTTTTTCCCCATCGGTGATTCTCTGCCTGTTACGGGTAAAAACCTGTTTGAGGTTTCCCAAAAATTGGAAGACCCCCTGAGCCCCTAAAAAAATCACTGGATCCGGGGACTCTTTAGAGAAATTATAATCACTTCTTTCCTGTAAAAATTCTCTTTCACCTTGCTTTTCATTTGGTGTAAAATGATTGTTTTCTTGGAAATTCCTGTGTTGTAAATGTCTGCCTCTATGTGAAGAGAAACCGTTTTGATATGTATTTTGATTTTCATATTTGCTATTTTGATATCCATTCCCATCATGAGATATTATCTGATGGTTATGATTACAAATATTTCTCTTTTCCCAGTGAGGTTTATATGAGTATTTCCTACCATTTGCCATTTGTATACGCACAGTAGCATTCCCCTGGTACAGTTCTCTAGGAATGGTTTTATACTTATTCCAATTCCTTTGTGAACCTTTAGTGTAATCTTCCTCGTCTCTTCTGTACTTTTTAACTTTAATAGCAACTATTTCCTTCTCCAATGCATCTAGCTTTCTCTCTAGGTTTTTATCTCTACTCTTTAACTGAGCAGTATTTTCCAAAAGTCCGATTTCCCCATCCAGATCCTTAAGATGTTTCTTTTGTTGTTTAATTATCAGATTCATAAGACCCTGAGAAAATTCCTCATCCTCTAAATCAAAGGATGGGTCCTTTTGAAGTCTCAGACCTCTTGGGACTCTTCCACATTCTATATATTTTTTTTTTTAAATGTATGGTCCCAGCACTTTAGTTTCTTTTATGAGTAGTTTCTCAAGTTTATTATATTCGACCTCTAATAAATCATTTTGTTGTAAAGCAATCAAGAAAGACCTAGAAAATGACAGTGAAACCACTATGTTCAAAAGGGGTTTTAATTGAGAGCACAACATTTGGTTTGATGAGAGTTTTTCCTACAGAAATGTGGGACCGCCATGGGGACTAGGTTCTAGGGCTCGGAGGGTGCAGGGGGCTTGGCCGGCTGGTGCTGAGTTAGGCCTGACCTCTGAACTGACCCCAGTTATCCCGGGGCCGCCAGCTCTGCATCCAGATGTCGGGCCCCAGCATCCCCCCCTGCAGCAGGCATCTCTTCGCTGTTGTTGCAGCCTCCCGTGTAGGCCCCACCTCGGAAGTTCGGCAGCTGGACTGCGTGGCACAGAGGTGCGCATATGATGTGCAGGGGAGTATTATGGATGTGATGTGCAGGGGAGTGGGGGATGTGTTGTTTGGGGGGGGGGTGATGTGCAGGGGGGTGATGTGCAGGGAAGTGGGGGATGTGTTGTTCGGGGGGGAATTGCAGGGAAGTATCATGTGTGTGATGTGTAGGGGTGTGATGTGCAGGGAGTAGGGGTGATGTGTGTGATGTGCAGGGGAGTAATATGGATGTGATGTGCGTGGGGTGGATGTGATGTGCAGGGGAGTATTACAGCTGCGGCCGCCTTTATCCTAATGCAGCCGTAGCCGCGTCGCTCTGACAAGACGCGGCCAAATGAGGCAAGATGCGGTCTGTTTTCTTTTTTTTTCGTAGCGGTTTTCGGTATGAGCGCTCGGATTTTTAGCGCTGTCTGCTATACTGCAATACCGTCTAAAAACACAGGTTGACGTTCGCGAGCTGTTGTCTTAAAAGTCTAATAGCAATTCAATCTACCGTATAGTACAGCCGTACATTCTCTGCAAGTCTGTGTGCGCGCGCAGTACTGTACTGCAATTGTAAAATGAAACGCATAGGCGTGTTACAGTATCCCATTTTCGGCGGATACAGCGCTCTCCCTCTCGCCCCCGCGCGCACACAAGGCTAAAGTACTATTTCAACTTATTATCTACTTCTTATCTACAGTACACATCTCCCACACCATTCCTTGGAATTTATGGCTTTCTGGCTTCAATCTTCCCGAACCTGTCATCATATTCCTGCGTGTATAACGTACAGAGCCTGGTGTCACATTTCAATGATTATGATTATCGTGAATGTAATGAAATATTTATTTTATTTTATCAGGAATAAAAAATACAAATAATCATGAATAATACAAAATTCAGTCTTTATCTTCTTTGTACTGTACATGTACTGTAGTTTTTCCATCAGTTGAAAATTGAGGGCCGGTGGATAATCATGGAAGAATAAAAAATACAAATAATCATGAATAATGCACAATTAAAATAATAAAAACAGTAATACAAATTTAAGTCTTTCTCTTCTTTGTCATGGCCACATTGCATTCTGTAGTTCATTGAGAGGGGGGGGGGGGTTGTGTAAATGTGTGTACTGTAGATACAATATACACACAGTTCACACAATTTACACATGATACCCCCCCCCCCCCCCCCCCGCCCATCCTTTTTTAGTGCAGCTCTCTGTGAAAAGGAAAGAAAAAAATAGTGCAGTTACAGTAATTGCATATAATGGCATTGTGTACAGTATTGCTACTCCATATTGAACTATGCAGTTACTACTGTCAAACTACTGTATACTGGAACTACTGTATGACTACTGTAAAATACTTTGTAACAAGATTGGGAGTGCAGCTCTCTCTGAAAAGAAAAAAATAGTGCAGTGAAGTGCATGGTGCATTCTGTAAATCAATCTGTGCCATACTTACCTGTATCATACTGTACTTGGTGTGTCTGTACTTACCATACTACAGAACAGTACTGTACCATACTACCTTCCTGATGCATGCCCATTATGCTATATCACAATGGGCAACACACTCGCAATATGGTCAATATATTTATTACATCATTCCACAGTGAGTACATCGTTCCAAAAACTCAGTATGCCTTTCGACAACTCATCCTTTTTGGAGGGTTTCACCACTTTGCGGATATAATCCTTTAGCTGATGCCAGATCATTTAGATAGGATTGAAGTCTGGCGATCTGTCATTGGAGGGGGAAAAAAGGAAAAAAATGAGTTAAAGAGATACTCAGTAAACAGTGGGAATAAATGAGACACTGTTACCGTGCTTACTCCGCTGGCGTCTTCACCCAGTTGATACCGCAGGCAAAAATATGCGCAGTTGACGCGGTGTGCTTCGGATCGTTGTCCTGGTAGAAACGTGACCATCTGGGAATTCACGTGTGATGTATTCCACAATCTCTGGCACTATTTGCTCTTGGAAAAAAATCTTTATTCATGATTCCGGTAACAAGAAAAGAAAAGTGCTCAAAATAATGCACACTAGTACAGTACAGTGCATAAGGCAACAGAGTGTGAGTTTGGGCCTTATTTTACCGTCAAAGATGACGATGCATCCTGGTCCACGCCTAGAGATGGCACTCCACACATGCATCTTCACTGGGTGTTTTGGACGCGGCTTCATAGATATGCGTCCTTTTTTGTGGAATGCAAAGGTTGCAAATCTCTCCAGCGATACAGTAGACTCGTCAGTAAAGATGCAATCCTGAAACGTTTCGCCACTGTCAATCCATGCCTGTGCCTGGACCACTCTCTTGATCTTGTTGACGTCCCTTATCATAGGGTATGCTCTGTAATGACAAGGAATAATTTTATAGGTACAGTACAGTTTATTAAACAACACATTTACCTCCTGTACTGTCCAGTACTAACCTCACACGTCCATATTTCCATCCAATTCTGCGTCTCATCTTCTTGATGCTGGACTCTGATACGGTTTGATTGTGATTTTTATGCAGAGTGTCTTTGACCCTTAAGGCACTCTTCTCATCATTCTCTTCACTTATTTGGTCAACCAGAAGAGTTGTCTCCCTACAGGAAACAACAATACGTTAGAGTAGCCCATAAGTACAGTACATAATTTATGCTCAGGCCTACAGTTTAGCTAAATATATATAATACTGTAATATAATAGTTATATAAATATACAGCGATAACAATAATAATAATAGATAGATATAGTATAGAGTTATATAAATATACAGCGATAACAATATAACAATATATATATATATATAGTATAACAGATATACAGTATATAATATATAAAACAGATATAAATATTAACGGTACTTAATGTGTGTGTGTGTGTGTGTGTGTGTGCGTGTGTGTGTCAGAATGTGAGTAAACTGTGTACTATAATGAGGGGGTTGTGAGTGCGTGAGTCATAATGAGTAATAATGGAGTGATCATTTATTAAAGAGGTGCAACTCACTTTCAAATAGAAATGATTATAAGAATGTATAGTAGGAATGAAATTATGATAATAGAGGAAGGAGGTGTAACACAAAAATAATTGTACAGTACAGTTTATCTAATAATTGGTAGGAAAATGATTCTGTTAAAAACAATAAGCCATCTAACCAATAAAAGCGCTATTGCAGTACTGCACGGTACAGAAAACATACAGTATTCAAAATACTTTACAGTACTTACGCGGTAGTTACCGTTGCTGTCCTCGTGACTTTTTTGGTCTTACCGTGGGCATGATAGCTCACGGTGGCTGCTGGTACAACGAGGCCAGAAGTACTTAACCAGCATTGAACATCTGCAATTCGTTGTCCTCTCGTGTACATCTCCTTTATTCTCATGCTGAGATCCTTAGAAATCTTTTTAACAGGCATCGCTGCGTGTTGAAAGAAATACAAGCACAAGAATGTATATTCGATGTTTAGTCGATGTGTATTCAATGTGCAGTGAATACACAAAACGGATGGTGTATTTATACTTTAATGAGTCACATTACAGTACGCCCACTTTTAACACCTGCACCTCGGTGCCATGCATAAAAGGTGACACATTGTATAGCCTCCCGCTCGATGATCTGTATCTGAGCTTGCCCTTGTCCAGATACTGCATTGTGCCATCTGCTTCCATGGATAAACCCCGATTCTATGGATGCAGGAACCCACTCTCTTCTGCCGTGCCTCTCGTGCCGAAAAAGCGAAAGGCGGATGCCGTTTCCAAGCCAAGGCCAAAGCGAAAGGCTATGACTAATAAAGAAAACCTTCTGACGACTCCAAAGGCTAAGGCTTTTAAGAAGCTGTAGATGGACGTTCACAGAGGTACACAATTGGAGACTTTTATAAGGTGAAATTATAATAAGGCTTTATTGTGCCTTTTCCTTTTCATCAGGAAATCATCCAAACACAGGGGGGGGGGAACAAAGCTTCTATTCACTTGGGAATATCTCTAGTGAAAATACCAGGCAATTAATTCACAACTCCCTAAGTCAAGCATGTCTCGCAGCCCCAAAACATATAGCATGAAATAAGCAGATATAAGCAGTCTCTTAATAATGAAAGTCTTATCTGTTAGCTGCTGTAGAGTAAGCTTCTCTGCTCTCCTGGAACCGCACCCGTGCGTGCACAGAAAATCAGCATCCAGGTTTAGAAGTCTTATTTGGTTTCTTGCAATCAGCTATGCTGGGCAGAGCTCAAGACCGGTCAGCTCCAGAGATGTGTGTTCTCTTGGTCAGTCTCTCCTGGGAGACTCAAGAACACTGCTCTGTCTCCAAAGTTCAGCTCTCAGTCAGAGCTAAGGAGTTACTTCCTGTCTTAACAGACAGGCTTTTGTAAGCAATCAAATCAGGCAGGTGGTGTTTATTAATTGACTACCAGCAGTTAACCACCAGACTGCTAGATTAAAGGCACATTACTTGAACAGGGATTACTCCCCTGTTACAGAAGCCTTATTATGTCAAGAAGAAATTCGCTGATATAGACACAAAGCAAAACAAATGGAAGCCAACTAATCGAACCCACAGGTCACCTCCTCCATCACTCCTTGACGACGCTGCTGCTGCTCTCCCGGAAATCCACAGGTCACTTTTTTCATCACTCCTCGACGATGCTGCCGCTTCTCTCCCGGAAATCCACAGGTCACCTTCTCCATCACTCTTCGACAGCGCTGCCGCTTCTCTCCTGGAAATCCAAATGTCACCTTCTCCATCACTCTTCGCCGATGCTGCCGCTTCTCTCCAGGGAACCCCCATCTCATCCTCTTCAGCACCCATCCACCCAGATGTCCACAGCACCCCATGCACAAGATCCAGCTCGTTAGACCGCATGCTGAATGGGTTAAGTGTCGATATCCCTGGGAACTCTATGCTGGTAAAGATAGATCTTCTTTTAGAGACCATGCTAAATATGGATCAACAGATGGATCAACGGATGGAGAAGATGGATCAACGGATGGAGAAGATGGATCAACGGATGGAGAAGATGGATCAACGGATGGAGAAGATAGAGGCTGACATAGCGGGGATACATAAGTTGCTTGGAGTTCATGCCCCTGTATCTCTGACGCAGAAGCAGGAGGGTGGCATGGATGGGATGAATGGGACCTTCAACCTTCCATCATCAAGCGCACTCCCTCCATCAGAAGAATATGTATTCATGTATGCCGTTGATGAGGATGACATGACAACCTCGTCAAGACCACACCAGGAGACAACACAGACAAGGCGACCAAGACAGGAGGAAAGCATCCTCCCAGACAACCTACCCTCGCCCTCCGACATAAGCACACCCGCTCCCAGAAGCACACCCGCTCCCAGAATCCCACCCACATACGCTTGCATTGAGACGGTGCCCGACATCATCTTGCGTTACCTGTCCCAGCCAGTCAGGGAGAAGTATAGGTTTGCAAGTGGTGGTGTAGCCTTGAAACATGCCATGTACATTTTCAAGCACCACGTGCCCTACGTGATGTACTGCGGGTGGGCCCACAATGTAAACTACGAAGGGAATCGTGCCAAAAAGGCTCTTCCTGAAAATTTAAGAAAGACTATTGTGGAGGAATTGCGGCGCTATTTTACAATTAGCGATCATTTAATGACAATCGTGAGAGACTCCATAAATGGCATTTTGCGGCATACAAGGCATCGTCCCTGGAAGGACAATCTGCTGGGGATCAAATTCGCTGCGAGATTGTATTGTATTCATACTGTCAATGTTTTTACTTACACCGTACACCTGTAGATTTTTTCACTTGCTGTAACTTTACTTCAATAAAAAAAATGCTGCTTGTTTTAAATTGTATTCTTAAATGTTTTTTACAGTACTTACAGTACACCATAAATGTTTTTTTACTTACTCCACCAATAAAAAAAAATTCTGCTAGTTTTAAATTGTATTTTTCAATTTTTTTACTTACAGTACACCATACACTTGTAAATGTTTTCAGTTGCTGTACTTCAATAAAAAAAATGCTGCTTGTTTTAAATTGTATTCTTACAGTAAATGTTTTTACTTACAGTACACCATGAATGTTTTTTTGCTAACTCCACCAATAAAAAAAATGCTGCTTGTTTTAAATTATAATTGTTTCATTGTGTCTTCTTTGGGGGGGGGGGGGTGTTTAACTGGTACTGTCGAAGTGTGTGCAGGATTACTGTACTATAGTTACTGTAGTAAACACAATAATTTAGCATTTCAATGAGGCATGAGGCATACTGTACAGTACTGTACTGTATACTGTAGGCATGCGCATTACATTAAAACAGTATTAAAACGCATTATTAGTATTAGTATTATTATTAGAACACACATACTGTAATACATGTACAGAATAAATGCATACTTTTTATTTTCGGGTATATTATACAGTACAGTATGTAAAAAAGTATTGTATACTTTATGAAAATCAATAAAAATGGCACTGATTCAGATTCAGCAGTGTGCAAGCATCGTTACAAAAAGTGATATCAATAGAAATGCCTCCATTTGCCGTTCTCAGCGTGATGACAACGTTTCTTTTCTGAGGAAGAAAAATACAAGTATTACTGTAATAGTTGGTTCAAATTAGTCTTCCCCTAAAGAAGTTCCCGCAGTCCCCTCGGTCAGTCCCAACAATAATTTTCTCGGGGGGCGTCTCTTGTTCACATACACGCATGCGCCTAGATGTGATGAGACGCATATGCGTTTCAACAAGCTTCCAATGCGCATGCGCCTAGCTGTCCACCAATTGTTCAGTATCTTCTGTAGAAGCTGCTCAGCCAATGATATTGCTGGACTACATTATGGCAAATTGTGAATAAAAGAACTAAATAACCATAAGCAAAGCGATTGATTACAGGAGACTCGCTTAACTGTGCATTGATATTGATATGGTAAAAAAAGAATTACATACGGCAGCTGTACCCACCATAGACGTTGCCATTCGGTTGGCGCTGAGCCACTGCCAGTCCCATAGTCTTGATTATACACGTAGTTGACAGGTGACAGCGGGCCTGCTACATCTGTAGTTGACAGCTGATGAAGCTGGAAATCGTTTTGGTACATGCAAGCTTGCTGGTATCTGTACGTGAAATCCTGTTTAGGCTGCATGTATCCAGGCGGGGGCAGATAGCAAGGGTTGCCGGTCAGCAGGTTTTCACTGACGGTCGGACCGTTATTAGAAGCCGGTGCTGGCGCTGGCGCATTGCTTGCCTGGGACTGATGACTCTTAGTTGGTTTTACATGACCTTTCGCCTTTTGAACTCTCCATGATCAAAGATACTGGAAAAATCAGGGGCAACACACCAATACCCTCCTCCTGTAACTCGGATCGATACATAACTTTTTCCTTATCGAACGCTTCCACACATTAGCATCTGGTGAAAATTTGTAAAAGTCATAATTTTCAATAAAATATTGATAAATTTGACCAACTGTGGCCATCTTATCATCTGCCGAACTAATTGCTGACCATATTAAATAAGCGTACGTTATGTCAGGTTTTTTGAACACGGACTGCAGTGGTGTAGTCATCTATGGACCTCTCTGGACAATGGAATAGAACACCAGACACTTTGCATTTAGTTTTAATATGAAACACCTAAATAGATAGTGTTGTAACTTCTTCAGTACCAAGGTCAATTCACAAAGGACCACTGTGGTATTTTTTAAACACCTGCAAGTTGACACATTACTGAAGCGCATGCGCATACAGTACGTTAGAATTCCTTACAATTCATGAATATCTGCCACCTGGCGGATACGCGAAGAATTGCAACCAATTAAATCCGAACCATTCTCATTAAACAGATCAAGTGCGGGTGACGCTGGCATGATTGTGACATGAATACGGCATGAATGCGGTGAAGCACGTGGCATTCGGAAAAAGTCACCGGAAAATATCCGAGAAGTGTTAAAATAAAAGCGGCCGCGGCTGTATGTGTGTGATGTGCAGGGGGGGGGGTGATGTGCAGGGGTTGGGTGTAATGTGTGTGATGTGCAGGGGGTGGGGGTGATGTGTGTGATGTGCAGGGGGTGGGGGTGATGTGTGTGATGTGCACGGGGGTAGATGTGTGTGATGTGCAGGTGGTAGATGTGTGTGATGTGCAGGGGGTGATGTGTGTGATGTGCTGAGGGGGGTGATGTGCAGGGGTTGGGGGTAATGTGTGTGATGTGCAGGGGGTGGGGGTGATGTGTGTGATGTGCAGGGGGGTAGATGTGTGTGATGTGCAGGGGGTAGATGTGTGTGATGTTCAGGGGGTGATGTGTGTGATGTGCAGGGGCTGGGGGTGATGTGTGTGATGTGCAGGGGGCTAGATGTGTGTGATGTGCATGGGGTGGGGGTTATGTGTGTGATGTGCAAGGGGTGATGGTGGTGTGTGGTGAGTTAAGGGGATACTTGGCCTTTCACTCACCCCCTCTGCCCCCAGTAAACATTACAATATGTAATAAGCACCAATACATAACCCACCCCCCGTACCCAACATAAAACCATTCTTATTTATTTTAAAACAGGATTGAAAACATAGGCCGGCAGGTGTCCCAGGGGGTCAACACGGGTGTCTGGGGATCCTCAGGTGGCACCCGCGGGTGTCTGTGGGCCCTTGGGTGGTCCCTGCGAGTGTCCGTGGGCCTCCAAGTTGTTCCCACGGGTGTTCGTGGGCCCCACAATGGCTCCTCGGGTGGTCCCTGTGGGTGTCTGGGGGTCCCAGGGTCATCCCCGTTGGTGTCTGGGGGCCCTCGGGTGGTTCCCACAGGTGTCAGGGGACCTCGGGTGGTTCCCACGAGTGTCCGTGGGCCTCCAGGTGGTTCTGTGGGTGTCCGTGGGCCCCACATGGAGTCCCTGGGTCATCCTCATGGGTGTCTGGTGGCCCTCGGATGGTTCCCATGGGTGTCTGGGGGCCCTCAGATGGTTCCCACAGGTGTCTGTGGGCCCTCGGGTGGTTCTCACTGGTGTCCAGAGGCCCCAAAGAGGTCCCCGGATGGTCCTTATGGTTGTCCGGGGGTCCTCGGGTGGTTCACGTGGGTGACCGGGGGTCTTTGGGTGGTCCCTGCGGGTCCCCGCAGGCCTTCATTACCAACCCTGTTGTATAATAAATAAAGATGGCATACATTTCAATAAATACACCTCGCCCTCCCCCCACTAAACACTTTATACAGTACAGTAATGGGCAAAATAACTAATATCCAAATGTGGATAATAGCTTATTTGCCCATTATAAAATCAAACATTTGCCAGGCAGCATAAATAAAGTAAATAAAAACTGTTCTACTTACCCCTGCTAACCTGAAGGGTGCTATTTTCAGCCGAGATTTGCACAGAGGCGGCACTCTCTCTCTGCAGCAGATAGAACTCGCCGGGTGAGCCCTTTTTTAAGATGGGCGATCTTCACGTCGCCAGCTACTCACCATTTTTGCAAATGTTGCTATAACTGGTATTCGGGGCTTTCTGCATAACGTGATAGCAACGCTGTCAAAAATGGCAAGTTAAAAACAATGGCGATGATTTTTTTTTTTTATCTGAGTTTAGGGTATGAGGCCCATAATCTCCAAATCCAACTGGGTTTCCTTGCATAAAACTGCTAGCTCTATGTTGAGGGCTTGAAGCTCTTTCTGAGAGACTTCAAGATTAGTACTCAGACTGTAGACATCTTTTCAAGATACTTTCAGCTCTGCCGTTAGATTGTGAAATTCCTTTTTAGAGCTTTACAGTTCTGTACGGAAACCGCTGATCTCTTGGTGTGAGGCATCCAGTTATATGCAGTATTAACCTCATTCTGCAATATGTCCAAATCTGTCTGGAGACTGTTGACCTCCTGGCGAGAGACATCCAGCTCTATATTGGGAGTATGGACCTCTTTCTGACAGATCTTCTGCTCGGTACCTAGAATGGGAAAGTCTTTCTGGGAGATTTCCAGTCCGGCACGGAGACTGAATCTCTTTCCGACAGACTTCGAGCTCCGTACTGAGGCTCTGTGCTGAGATTGAGAAACTCAGGACCGGAGAGACAATTTTCTTGGTATACAATCGCTGCCTTGAGCCCTGTGGGGATTCCGTCATTCCAGGGACTAATCCTCCATTTGCGCTAGGCTGCAGGACATGTCGGCCCCTCTTTACCCCCGCAGGATCTGTGGCTGTCTCTGACCCTTCCATGGTAAGCGGAAAACCTCGTTTATTTTTTTGCCGTTTTGCTTTGGACGACTCCATCCCATCAAGGATACGGGGGTCTCCTTTTTTGTTTGAAACTTCAGAAGTTTCACTGCATCCACCATGCTTTTCTTGCATTTGCATTAGCTAGCGGAAATATTCGGCGTTCAACTTGTCCCGCTCTTGCTGCCATTAATCATCTTCACGGTTGTGGAGACCTGTCTTTTCAATGCATACAGGGTTAAGGCAACTCCACCATGCTAGCAATGTTTTGTGGGTGCATAGCGTTTCTGGGACCACATAAGAGACATCATCATCATCATCAGTATCCTCATAGGACCAGATGGGATACTCTTCCATGTGGCCGGGATAATTACGGGAACACCACATTTTGCCCTCCATTTAGGCGGTATCAGGTGTATTCTTCCCCCTAACCTTGGGAGGTGCTATTGCAGGGATTTTCTTCATATATGTTAGAACCCCAGCTGGTAGTCCTTTAGGTGGACAGACTTCGCTTGCAGAGTTCATACGTAGCTCTCAAAGACTTAATATTTTTCTGATTTGACATTTTAAAAAACTACTTTTTTTCTGTGAACATGGTGGGGTAGTCTTTTCTCACATACACTGGCGACACACTTTATTCGAGCTCGGCTAGTCCCACGAATTCGGGTATACCCGGGTGTATTGAGGTTTGTGACTGTTTTCTGCCCGAGTGCATTGGGTTATTTCCAGGCAGGGATTGAAGCATTTTATTCCCGCTGGCTGCAATACTGCACAGTATATATATATATACTGCGTTACAATTCATGAATTTATGCCATCTGGTAGACACGCGAAGCATTGCAGCCTATTAAATCCTAATCATTATAATTTAACAGATCAGCCGCCCGTCAGCCAGGCATGAACCCAGGCTGGGAAGGCAAACGCAACGGGGCTTGTCAGAGGTGAGGAGCGGCGCATTCCAGGTATCTGCCAGGTACATACTGGGTATTTGCTCGAATAAAATGTGTCGGTGTAGTAATCAGTACCTTGTGTGGGTCACGATTTGTCGCAGTTCCCTCAGTCAGCCAATGGCTTTCACTAGTGCAGTGAAGCTTTCCTGTGTAGCCCTTTAATTAAAGTCACTTCTGCACGTGGTCGTTTTGTTCTTGGTTTTATTGCTCAAGCTGTTGCAGACAGTCACAAGAAACTGTATGGTGCTCCAACATGAACCACTGGCTAAATAGCCCAAGACTATAAGCATATAAATTGTGTCCCTGGAGGTCCCAGACAGTCCAGACCAAAATACTCCAACCCTTGCAATAAACCACTTCCACTAGATACCGATTAGCTGGAAAAGATCCCACTGCAATGATGTGGGACCTTCACTGGCTAGTGACCAGACATAAATATCGGTTGGGTAAGTATGGGTGTATACAAATAAACAGGTTGGAGTGACTCACATTTGTAGGGTCTTTTGTGGGAATTCCTCCGTGGGTGCGTGCTGCCGTTACTCCACAAGACCGGACATCCAAACGAAAGAGCCTCAACATCCTTGAGAAAGAGCCACCGGCTCGAAACGCGTTGGTGGGGGCCTGAGGGCTCCGTTTTTTGTATTTTTGCACTGATCCAATAAACTAACTTTATTATCTGGGTCCCACTCTCCTAGTAGTTCATTTTGTTTCCAGCTGTGCTCCATCTCTCCTTCGTTTGGATGTCAAGCTGTTGCAGGAACTGTAGGCATAAAAAAGCACAACAATTTTCCAAGACGGTCTCCGGGGACCCTTTGAGATTAAAGGGCCAACTTTCATTCCAAATCCTGGGAGATGAGTGTAGGTGTATATTATTTTTATTAACCCACGTGGAGCTCTCTAGTCATAGTACTTGGTGGTATTGCAGGATCTAGTTGCTTGAGCACCCAGACACTCTTTTTACTATCCCTTTGTAGGGGCTAACTCACACTTCACAGTCCCTATCTGCAGTACTGGAAGGCTAGACCTCTTGACAACCTCTGATACCAGGTAGCTATTTGGACTTTGGGGTCATTGTGCCCTTTCCCATAGTCCAGAGTCTGGGTTTGTGTTCCAGGGGTGATTCCTCTGACAGGTTCCAAGGTCTGCTGCATCCTGGAAAAGAGGGTTTAGTTCCCTGGGATCTCTCACTGGCAGCACACTTACCTAGTGCTAGGGAGATCCCCTGCAGTTTAAGCCACAGGATTTTATTCCTGACGGATGAGCCAGGTGGAGACGGCTAATTGTCTGTAGCTGCAATTAACCAGCACCCTGCTGTACTCATCAGCCAGATACAGGCTTTCTATATGAAGCAATTTTTAGACATGGGTTAAGGCCCTGTCACACAGACATACAGTGGAGCAATGAGATTAGCATTACCACTAAAGGAAATAGTTTTTGGGGAGTGCTTAATGACAATTACATCACCCAAGTTATTGAGGAACTAACCAGTGAAGGGGTATTACTGGATTTGGTAATACCAAACAATGTAGAAGTAATAACAAATATTCAAGTCCGAGAAGATTTTGAAAACATTAATAATAACAGGGTCTTTTGAAATAAATGATCAAAAACCATATTATATGGGTTGAATAAAGACTTAATATTTTAGGAAGGCAGATTTTAATACAATAAACAGGAATAATCTACAATGAATAAATTGTGATGATGTTTTATCAGGAAAAGCCAGGGTTGACATGGAGCGCCCCTCACAGGAGAGGCATATGGGTAAAATCAGATGGCAGGGGGAAGGAGGACAGAAATTAGATGTGCCCAGAGAAGATCCTCCTTCAGTCTCTAGATATTGGCGTTTTCTGGCTTCTTCAGATAGTATCAAGCTATATACCCCTTCTCACCACAGAAGAGGCACAGCCCGGTATTACGTCAGAGGCACTCAATTTCCTCCGAGAGTCGCATACCCACCAAATGCATGGTGTCTCCCCCTCCACCCTGTTGGCGACCCCCCCCCCCCCAGACAAAACCCCCGACCGAGAGAAACTAGGGGCAGGATGCGATGTCCAACAGGGTCATATTCGCCCCATTTTTAACAGCTTTAATTATAAAGCCACAGTACCCAAACTTTATCGAACTGATCGGTTTTCTGTTTCAGGAGCGTGGATAGGTATTCCATTAGCTTGACCTCGTTCACCCTGCGAAGCACCATCTGCTTAGTTGGGGGTTTAACTTTTTCCAATTAGCTGCTATTGAGCAACGTGCCACAGTAAGGATGAATGAGGAGAGTTTCTTAAGAGGGGCTGAGATATCCTCGATAGGCTTCGCGAGAAGGATTACCAGTGGGTCCATCCGGACCCCAACCCCACGATCTCCTCAACCAGTGAGCGGACCATACTCCAGAAGGTCTGGATTCCAGGGCACGTCCACCAGATATGCACCAGATCTCCTCTCTGACCGCACCCCCTCCAGCAGACAGGTCAGGGAAGATCTGGCTCAGCCTACTCGGGGTTAAGTACCATTGAAATATAATTTTATAGATGTTTTCCTTAGTAGTAGTAGAAATAGAAGCTGGTACAATGTTTTAGTTCTTGTTTTGATCCACTTTTATACCCCGAGAAAGTTTGATACCTTTCCCTCCATGGGGTAATTCATTAATAATAATAATAATAATAATAATAATAATAATAATAATAATAATAATAGCATGTTCTTGTATAGCGCTGCTAGTTATACGCAGCACTTTACAGAGACATTTTGCAGGCACAGTCTCTGCCCTGTAGAGCTTACAATCTATGGTTTTGGTGCCTGAGGCACAAGGAGATAAAGTGACTTGCCCAAGGTCACAAGGAGCCGACACCGGGAATTAAACCAGGCTCCCCTGCTTCAAACTCTCAGTGCCAGTCAGTGTCTTTACTCACTGAGCCACTCCCTCTCTTATGCCCTGTGACAGGGTAAATAAAAGCCGCCAGCTATATGCCTGGAAAACCTAAGTCTAGTCTGCAGTGCAGCACTGACTAGGTTAACTTCAGCTGGGAACCTCAGGACAATTAGTTGGAACCCAGCTGCCTAATCAAGGTGTGTTAAAACCCAGGCTGTAGACACATGGAGGCTGCTGTTGATGAGAGAGGAGTAAGAAGTAAAGAGATTCCTGAAAACAAGGTCTGAGTAGCAAAGCAGTTGTATTGTGAACTGTCTGTCCCCTGCATAGAAAAAGGGTAGCTGCCTTATATATAAACTGTCTGCTAAAGAGAAACTGTTTTGTTTGGTTTGCTGAAGAAAAAGCCATTTTTGTTTTTGCTGATGGAAAGCTATTTTTTTTGTGTGCTGTATATCTTTTAAGGCTAAATAAAACAGCCTTGTCAAGAAAACCCACGTGTGTAGTTGCATGTAACCTGCAACATGCCCCAAAACAGTAAATCACATTTATTTTCACACTGATTTGTCCTCGTTTTGCAGCCGGTTGTCATGGGGTCTATTAATAACTTGACTTTATATTGACACACTGAGATGCCAGTCCTGCAACTATTTAGAGCTTTTTTTTCTGTATATGCTCAAGTGGCTGTCCAGGCCATTTTCATCTGAAATTCCCCTCTGAAGAATATGGAGATTTACAGCTGAAAATGACCCAAACAGCCACTTTTGCGGATATGGAACAACTCCCACCATCATCCCTTTGTTTGCACTTAAAATCTGAAGGGAACAAAAGTATCGTTATTTTTGTAAGATGTGTACCATTTCGTAAACAAACACTAAAAAGAAAAGTCGGTAATAAATACCTTCAGATGCTAGAATACAGCAACATATTGGAGGGTGTCAGGCTAAGGGAAATTCATGGAATAGTCTCCCAGCAGAGGTGGCTAATACAGTACGGGAATTCAAGACTGCTTGGGATAGGCAAAAGAATATCCTAAATAGGAAAGAAACCAAGGGATCTAGTAGGGTCTGAGGATTTACAGCAGGCAGGAACATGAGAAGGCTGGGTGGGCCAAGTGGCTCTTATCTGCCATCAAATTCTATGTATCTGTGCTCTGCGTTGCAGGCAGTAAGGGAGTTATATATATATATATATATATATATATATACACACATAGGCATTTTGCATTACATCTGTCTCTGTGGTATTATGACCTGCTGATCCTCCTTGCTCTGCATATTCTAAATAATGTTTTTTAATGTCACTTTAGAAACAAAACCCCCAGCCTCAGAATTTCCTATCTCACCCCCCAAAAGCTTTTTAAAATGATTGCTTGTTTTATCAATTCCCATTCTGCAAATATTTTTTCCGTGCATCCATCCCTCAACCGCTCCGCGGTCTGTGTCATGCTATTCACCTTGTGTTCTACATGGAGATCGGCGGTCAGATAGATTCCATTAGCTCAGACAATTTAATTCCATGTTATACTTGTTTAAGCATACAAACCCCTGCTGGAGCCTGAGATTACACTGAGGGGAAGATTATTAGTTTAAGAGGTTACTGAAATAGCAGCCAACTTTCATTTAGCCGCAGGAGAGATCTGCCATGTTTAGTTAAACAGAAAATGCCTTCCCTAGAATTATATGCCAGTGGCATAGAACACGATGCATATTTCCTATTAAGTAAGGCTCATGTCTCCTAAGAAGTCTTCTTCCATAAGAAACCTTGCAGCCTACTGACTTATGAATAGATTGTACAGAGCCTTCCAGCTCCGAATGGTATTTTACGATAGAAGACTGCTTAGTAAATATGGTCCTAACCCGGTTTGAAGCATTGCATTGCACTCGGCTTTTTGCGGAAAAATTGTTGCACAGAAATCTTACTTTAAATTACCTATTTACTAACCTAAAATGTCTCTATCTGCGCCACAAACTGATATCCCCCCCCATCAAAAAAAATAAGGGAGAAATTGCACTAAAATTGTCTGCCAAATTGAACTTGGAGTAAACCCTAAAAAGAATGATAACCTTATTATATAGGTTAACACAATGTATTATTTTCACAGAAAGACTATTATAGATAATATTTGACTAACAATTTATATTTAGACTAGTTATAAATAAAAAAAAGTATACATAAGTCCGTTTTAATGTCAATTGTATCAATCAATTCAAGCATACTGTACATCAAAATGAATGGCAAGCAACAAATAGTGGGACGCATGCATCAAGGTCTGGTACGGGTTATCGCACCTGTTCTGGTGGTAACCCACATTGGGGACGATTCACTAAGCAGTGATAAAATCAGTGCTTTTGTCTGCGACTATGCATTTTTTTTTATCGCACTGTAAGAGACCTGAAGCAAAAAGCGGGATTCACTAAGAAGTGAAGGCCATTTTTTTGAGGCCGATAAAAAATTCACTATCCTGCACGCTGTTTTTTGTATCCGTCCTGTTGTGCTATAAATTCTCTAGCGTGATTAGCTGATAGGAAAAAAAGCAGCCTGTAAGAGCTGCATGGAGACGCTGCGTCTCCATGCGCGGCTCTTACAGTCAATCGTGCATGAAAAATATTTATTTTGATAAGGGTACATGAGCAGGGGGTCTCCTGAGCTGAACCGCATTGGTTTCAGCCTCGGGGACCCCCTTCTTCATGAGATACATGAGATAGCTGGTATCCCCTGTGCTTTTAAATCTCCCGTGTCACGTGACCGGGGGATTTAAATCCTGCACTAGGATACCGGCACCCCATAACGGGGCCTGTATCTCATGAAGTATGGGGTCTCCGAGGCTGAAACCAATGCGGTTCAGCTCGGCAGACCCCCTGCTCATGTACATAAGTATGAAAACACCAATAACAAATAATCAATTACCGGTAATGAAGCTGCTTTAATGTAATTTTTCTTAACAGTGTGCGGGAGCAGGGGATAAAAAGCATTGATTTTAGCCTCGGGGACACCCTGCTTCCCGAGTTACAGGCCCAGATATGGGGTGCCGGTATATCCTTCATTATTTAAATCCCCCAGTCACGTGACGCGGACGATTTAAAAATGGTGGCAGTACTGGCACCTGATGCCCCATACCGGGGCCTGTAACTCGGGATGCAGATAGTCCCTGATACAGAAATCAAAGCGGTTCAGCTCAGGAGACCCCCTGCTCCCACACACTATTAAAAAAAATTACCTTAAAGCAGCTTTATTACCTTAGCGGCATCTTTTACATGTTTTTTGATTGTATTTGTATTTTATTGTAAACAAAATTTTGCCCATTAATTGCCCATTGATGTATGCCCCTTTAGGGCTATACATACATACAGTGCAAGCAATGCTTTTTTTTTTTGGCAAATGCTTGCTCGTAAAGTATTTCTTTTAAATGCATTTTTGTTCTTTGCTTTAAAATATTTATGCTATATATTTTCTGTTTTGATTTTGAATTATGGTGTTTTTTATTGTGTTTACAATTGTATATTTCTGTATCTGTTTTGTGTTTGCTTTTTAAAAGTGGTTTCTTTTGCTATTTTGATTTTGTATGATGGTGTTTATTTGGAGCTTTACTTTATTTATTGATGGTTTTGTTTTGGTGTTTTAATTGTTAATTCTGGTGTTTATTTGGTATTTGCTTAATTGATTGCAAGGTAATTTTGTTGGTTATTTTTTAGGTTGACCATCGACTGCCATAGTGTTAAATCATGCCCATATTATATGACAAAACAAAGGGTGGGCGCTTCTGTGATAATGAGCACTAATTAGTGCTTTAAAGTGCAAAAAAATAATAAGGGCAATATACTGTAGTGACAATAATTGACATTCAATATGCCATAATAAGTTAAATTTGTGCAATATTCAAAAGGTGTATAAAAAATGCAGCTCAAAAAACCCTTAAATGGATGGTCTGTAGACTCCACTCAGTAGAATTGGTTCTCAGAAGATAGGGGAGCGCAGATATCAGTGTTATATATGAAAGGAATAATAAAAAACAACATAGTGCAAATAAAGTTTTTAAACCGGGACAAATGTGCTTAAAGAAGTTCTTACAGATGGAAAATCATATGGTATCAGAAATAAAAAAAAGCACCCCCAAAACGGTGGCAAATTCTTGACTCTGTATGAATATGAATGCAGTTCCCCACTAGGATATGGTGCAGGTGTAGTGCGGTCTCACTCAGATGGTAACATCAATGATGGTGTTGGCATAAGTAGAAAAGAAGCCGACAATAGTGTAATCCAGTATAAAATATATTAACCTTTATGGAGAAGTAAAATCAACACTTACATAGTGTCATAGGATATAAGACACATACAATACACGTGTATCCAGCTCAGGTACTCTCTGCTGCCTCCGTCTCAGACCTCTCCATCGTGACGCGTCACTTCTGGCCTGTGACGCGTACTGGATCCTGGATGTTCCCGGATGAAGGAGGATCTTGGCTGCAAGCTCTGCTCTGGTGGTGCGGATGGGAGTCCTCTGGAAACACCACGGAAATTACTGTACGCGTTTCACTTGTGTAAAGTTTCGTCAGGAGTCATGGAAACTAGTGGGTTTGGCTTACTACTTATACCCTAACTCAACCTAATTGGCTAATCAATCAACACACATGGACTGTGTAAAAGTATATATTAACAGATAAGGGAACATCCCAAATTTCCCAAAAAGCAATAAATAACAAACTAGAATGTAACACACAAAATTATTTTATACTTAAAAAGAATGCTAGAAAAAACTAACATGTGATCCTAAATGATGATAAGTGAGCCTGGTCCTCTGGAAAAGATACATTGATGACGTGTTTTTAATTTGGAAAGATGATGAGGGTGAATTGAATAGGTTTTTTGCATATATGAATAACAATGAGTTGAATTTGGGATTTATCTCTAAGGCCAGGGCCATGGTAAAAAAAACTTTGCTGAGCCGCGCTGAGTCACGCTGAGGGGAAACATCATCCCTAATGAGCACGGCTTTAGAAGGCGCTTGCGCACGCTTCCGAAGGCGTTCGGAGGCGTGTGGAATTGCAGCCGACAGCACAATTTAAGTTTTCCCGCTGAGGGAAGCGCAGGGCCGGTCACGTGACCGCCAAAAGCCAATGGCAGTCCGGGACGTCAGCGCCGTGACGTGGCGCGCTAGCCCCGCCTCCTGCCCCGCTTCCCACCCAGCTCCCACCCGGATGACAAGCACGCACGCTGACGCTCATGCAGGGACACAAAAAAAGCTCCTGCTTGAGCAGGAGAGCATGAGCGTCAGCGCTGCTCAGCGCTTTTAGTGACAAATGTCATGTCCGAAGCATAAGTATTGGCCACATTTTTTATTGGGCCCAGGATTGGTACTGCAGGCCAGATGGGGCCTCCGGACACTCATGGAAACCACCGAGGACGCCTGCACTCATGGGACCAAGCAATAAGAAATTATCTTGTAAGTTAGGGTTATTTCCATCTTAGTTGGGGCTGTGGTTTTTATATACTGCGCAATTGGTGTGTCTCTTTTTTATTCATTGCAGAGAACATCTGGGGCCATTCTGAAGATCATCAAAGCCACTCTGAAATGGCATTGGTTAACCCACCCATTGGCAGGACTGTCTTTTCCATCAAGGACTGTATCTTGGATCATGGTATTGTGGACTTTAACCCATTAGCGCCGGGACCTAGCTTTTTGTATTTTCATATGTTATGTTAGATTTGGGACTGTCTATTGTTTGCTGTCCCCTTGGCAGCTGATTCACATATTTGTTATATCACACACATTTTGTTTGATATCTATATCACATTAGCCTAATTGGATCAAGCGCTGATAGAGAGCGTTATTAGTTAGTTTGTGGTTTATTTCGATTGTTCTATCACTCTCTCAGCAGCTGATTCACAATGGCACTTTTCACTAATAGAGATCTGAGAGGTCTTAATTTAGAAAGCTTTTTTACTATCAATGATCCTATGGATCCTGATAAGGAGAGTCTTGACACGTTATTCATTAAATTAGAGAAACTTTTAACACTAGAAATGAGACAGAAGAGAATACCTAGAGGGCTCAGGGTGTTAAAGCCCCCCACCTCAGATCAAGACGATGAGAAGTTTTAAAAGGAGTGGAATTTTATATTGAATACTTGTTCTGTGGACCTTATGTTATTACTTATTAAGCAGAGAGCCAGTACTTTAGAGAGTCTGGATAAATAAATTAACCTTATCAAGGAACAGCTAGAACCTTCTATGGAGATGGCAGAATATAAATTATTAGAGGATAAGGTAATTTCAAGATTGGATAAAACAAAGGGAGGGTTAGGGAGTGATCACAGGGCCACACTAATTGAGTAAAGTGAGAAGGTAAATAATAATAATGGTAATTGTAAATGTGGGTGCAAACTGTGAACTGAAAAGTGAATCAGGCAAAAAGAGGGGGAAGGGGAACACAAAATGAATGAGACCCCTAAAAAATTCACTAACTGCACACCTACATATTATAAAATCTAACTTTTAATAAATTTACTTAAAACATATATTACCAAACGTAATGTACTAAGTGTTTTTTAAATAATGAATTAAATATTCAATAACGTGCAACCCTGTCAGATGAATGTATGATTGTACAAACCCAAATGTAATATTCCTGGGTTTGACAGGACAGTGGATGCTGAAAGTCAGGGTGTTAACCCCTCTGGAGTATATATGCAGACTGTAGGTAACCGTATCCTACTCAGTGAGCCTTTAACTGGTCACAGACTCAGCAATCCTGCAATGTTATATATAGCAGCGAACACCTATGTGTTAAGTGCATATGCTTGAAAAGTGACGCTGATACAAACACAATCAATCCACAATACCCTCAGTATAGTTAGGCTGGAACTCGCAGTGCCATTGACATAGAGTTTCTCAGCAAAGAGGCTCAGATTGTGTATATATCATGTATTGTGTATAGCAGGGAAGCAGACTCACTGCCCAGTGAGCCTTTAACTGGTCACCGACTCAGCAATCCTGCAATGATATATATATAGCAGCGAACACCTATGTGTTAAGTGCATATGCTTGAGAAGTGACGCTGATACAAACACAATCAATCCACAATACCCTCAGTATAGTTAGGCTGAAACTCGCAGTGCCATTGACATAGAGTTTCCCAGCAGAGAGGCTCAGATTGTGTATATATCATGTGTTATGTATAGCAGGAAAGCAGACTCACTGCCTGTTGTTATATTTATCAAGCTAATGCTGTCTGCATAGATAAAACCAGGAGACTTAAGGCACTACATTAAAACAGCTCCAAGTAGGAGACTGACACAACTGCGCGTCCAATGCGCGTTTCCCTCCAGCAAAGGAGCTTCTTCAGGGACAAATTATTATTACTGGGGGAGAGGGGACTGAAACCTTTTATACCCTAGCAGTACCTTAATTGGTCATTAATGATTAGCAGCTGTTGCACATAAACAGTGCATCATAAACCTAAATACACCTCCTAAACACACATATAGCCATAGTCAACAGTAAAGACAATTAACTACAAATTCTGATGATAAAGTGGCTTTTTATTATATTTGGACAGTTGTTTTTAGTGCTTATAACTCACCTATAAAATCGCTGTTTAGAACTGCACTGCGCATGTGCAGGGTGTCAGTAAATGAAGCAGAACCCCCTAGTCCTAGTGCGCATTCATCTGACAGGGTTGCACGTTATTGAATATTTAATTCATTTTTTAAAAAACACTTAGTACATTACGTTTGGTAATATATGTTTTAAGTAAATTTATTAAAAGTTAGATTTTATAATATGTAGGTGTGCAGTTAGTGAATTCTTTAGGGGACTCATTCATTTTGTGTTCCCCTTCCCCCTCTTTTTGCAAGATTGGATAAAACTGAAAAGGAAGTTAAGCTTACAAAACTTAAAAAAATCGCAAGACTATGATGAGAACAGACAGAGAAATTGGAAAACAGAAAAAGTGATTACAATTAGTGAAGTAGAGATCAGAGGGCACGAGGTAGTTCCTGTTGAAACCAATCCTAGAGAGAGGATTGACTCCACTAAAAGTGAAAAATCTGACGTTGAAGCAAAGGAGGTAAAGGGTGGAAAGCCTCTTAAAGACAAACCCAACACTAATCCAACACCTAATCCCAATAGGAATAAAAAGAAAGGCACTCGGTATGAGAAGACTAATTTTAGCGATAATGGGAGCCACCCCGTTGACCGTCACCCCACAAATTATCATTATAGGGATAGATCCCCGATTGATAGACCCCATGATTCAACTAACTCTAGACAAAATTCTTTTTTAGACCATCGCCAGGGCCGAGCACCATTTCAAGAACGGTGGAGAGGCCCCAGGGGCCAATCAGGGAGACAAAATCCTGTAAGAATAGAAAAGAAAAGGTCAAGAATGGAAGAGTCAGAGGAAAGAGAGGAGGGTCAAGGAAGAGAAAGAGAAAGAAAAAGATCAGACAGAGGAAGGGATTGGTAAAAAGTAACTTATTTAATATAAGTGATACCCACCTCCAAAAAGTAGAACTTGATGTCCTTTCTAGGGGCCTAAATTTTGCCCCTGTAAATGGACCGAATATGTTCAACACCTTTGTAGACGTACACAAATTTCTAAGAAAAATTACCCTGAAAAAATATTTCATGAAGGATGCTGTGACTAGATCAGTGACTGCGCCGGGTCCTAATGACTTGACGGCTAAGCCACCAATCACACCCTTCATAAAACCGTCAACATTCTATCCAAAAGCGGTGAAGGGGAATTACATTGATACGTTTGCAGAGATGGTGATCTCTGATCTAGAGAAGGCAAGCCTGAATTTTAAATGTCCTAGGCAAAATTTGAGTAGAGAAGAAAAAGATGCGGTCGAATCCCTTGAGGGCAATAAAAATATTGTCATAAAGGCGGCGGACAAAGGGGGAGGGGTAGTTGTGATGAACACCTCCTATTATAAAGAGGAGTCATTGAGAATTCTAAATGATAGCACCACTTACCAGAGATTGAAGATTAACCCAACAGATCTCTTCAAAGAGGAATTGGTGTTATATTTAGATCAAGGATTTCGGGATGAGATTATCACCAAACGAGAACTGGAATTCCTGACTATAGAACAACCCAGGATTCCAGTTTTCTATTTCATCCCGAAAATCCATAAAAGTTTAACTAGACCCCCCGGAAGACCCATAATTTCTGGGATCCGTTCCCTTACATCAAATCTCTCTCAATTTCTGGACTTTCTCCTCCAGAGGTATGTCATACAGGTCCCTTCATATCTAAGAGACACGTCACATGTATTGACCACACTTCAAGAACTTGTGAGGACTGAGGAATGCTGTTGGGTTACATGTGACGTGGAATCACTTTATACAGTGATAGATAATGAGATGGGACTAAGTGCCATAAAGAGAGTTCTAGAAAGGGACAGTACTGTGGATGAAAAACTAAGATTGTTTATTCTAGATGGAATAAGATGTATCTTGACCCACAACTATTTTTGCCATGACCGTGAATTTTACCTCCAGACATGCGGCACCGCGATGGGAACCAGGTTTGCACCAAGTTATGCGAATTTATTCATGTCCATATGGGAGGAGGATAATATATGGACCTCCAACCCATTTGGTGCAAACCTGGTGCTTTGGAAAAGATACATCGATGATGTGCTGTGTGTCTGGAAAGGTTCACCTGAAGAACTTGTTTGTTTTAAGGAATATCTTAATAACAACGAATTAAATCTGAGGTTTACCTTTAGTCACGATAAAACAAGTATTAACTTCCTTGATCTTTCTCTGTATATTGATAAGAATACCATTGAAACAAAAACCTATCATAAGGAAGTAGACGCCAACACTTATCTATTGGCATCCAGCCACCATCACCCCAAGTGGCTACAAAACATTCCCAAGGGCCAAGCACTAAGAATTAAGCATAATTGCTCCAATGATAAGGTATATAAACATCAGAGATAAAAGAAAAAGACAAAAAAAGCGCAAAACGCAAATGGTGAAGTATATCAAAATTAATGATTTAGTGAAAGAGAGGTAAGTATTCTGCGTACATCATAAATGAACATTAATCGCATTCACGTGTGATATTACACGAAGTTACCGCACAGTTGTCATCAGAATTGGTGGTCTCAGAGATGTAGCCCCAATGGATCGTTTCCTGCTGCTATTCAGACGTCATCTGCATCTCACACGACGGCGTCCTGTAGTCAGCATCTAAGGTGCTCCAGAGATCTGAATCGACACACCACTATAACGTCCTTTCTGTACTGTGTACACGTCACAGCAAAGTGTCTCTATTGCAAGGCAGAAGTCTCTGTAGCTGGTAACACGCACCGGTGGAGATGTGCACTCACTGTAGGGAGGCGATCGGCACACAGCGGTAGTGTTCAGCCTTGATGATCGCGCACTCCAGTGACGTCACCCGTAGTGCGCAAAGCAATGCGTAGCGCACTCGAGCAGATAAAAGCACCGTGACCGGGCAGATAAAAAACGTGAACACAATAGCGCTCAGATGAGCATAAGCAATCAATACTAGTACTACAATTTAAAAGGTACCAAGTGAATAACAACAATTAATCCAACGTGTTTCGAAGCTGTAGACGCTTCTTCTTCAGGGATAAATTCAATGGCACTGACCCCAAGCACTAAATACACACACCGCTATCATTATTGGTCAGACAATAAAGGCCAATGGCCAATCGGTGTATCAGCTCTGCGCTAGGTGCGTGACATTTAATCGAAATACATATTAAAATATTTTTATTATTACACATCTTTAATCAATAATCTCTGCAACGAAATAAAAAGATAAAAAAAAGGAAAACATGTTAGAGTTTATTTACGCAATGCATGTCTCTAACTTAGCATCAATACTAAAACAACATATAGAATATACATAAAATTAGAGAATAATCCCTACAAACTTGTTCAATGGAATTAACTGAATAGAGCATAGAGATTTTAACATCCATAATTTCTAACATCTAATAGGTCTAAACCCCTAGTAGAATGCCCACACATCCAGATCTTCTGATCATTTGAAAAGGGAACTAGAAAGAGTTCAGCTCATTGACCGTAATGATTTGCTGACCCAAAAATCAAAGGGTACAAATAGGGATACAACAAAGAAAGTTGATGTAGCATTTGTGACAAATTACAACACAGCCTATAAAACAATTGAGAAAGTGGTCTCTAAACACTGGGATATTCTGAGCAATGACCCGATCTTGGGTGAACATTTGGTCAAGAGACCTAGGTTCATCTATAGAAAAGCTTCAAATTTAAAAAACATTTTAGCTCCTAGTGATATTGGGCACCAGACATATCCAATTCCTACTAAAAATTGGCTGGACAATAAACCTAAGGTAAATTTTAATTGTGCCAAATGTTCTGAGTGCAAGTATATCATACGAATCGTAAGACTTTCTTCTCTAAGAGAACAAAAGAGGTTTTTATTATAGAAGATTTTATAACCTGTGATTCAAATTACATAGTGTACCTATTGGAATGTACCTGCGGTTTACACTATGTGGTGAGAACAAAACGTAACCTTAAAATACGAATACAGGAACATATTCGTAATATAAAGAATGGTTTTGAGAAACATAGTGTCTCAAGACATTTCCTAACACACCATCAGAAAGACCCCTCCCTTTTCACTTTTATAGGTATCAAACATGTACCAAGAAATAGGAGGGGGGGGGACAGATTAAAAGCACTATCTGCCCAGGAATCTATCTGGATTCATAAACTAGATTGCATTGCCCCCAAAGGGTTAAATGAAGATCTGTATGTGTGGGCATTCTACTAGGGGTTTAGACCTATTAGATGTTAGAAATTATGGATGTTAAAATCTCTATGCTCTATTCATGTAATTCCATTGAACAAGTCATTACCTCCAGGTATAACGTTTGGAGGGATTATTCTCTAATTTTATGTATATTCTATATGTTGTTTTAGTATTGATGCTAAGTTAGAGACATGCATTGCATAAATAAACTCTAACATGTTTTCCTTTTTTTATCTTTTTATTTCGTTGCAGAGATTATTGATTAAAGATGTGTAATAATAAAAATATTTTAATATATATTTCGATCCAATGTCACGCCCCTAGCGCCAAGCGGATACACCGATTGGCCATTGGCCTTTATTGTCTGACCAATAATGATAGCGGTGTGTGTATTTAGTGCTTGGGGTCAGTGCCATTAAATTTATCCCTGAAGAAGAAGCGTCTACAGCTTCGAAACGCGTTGGATTAATTGTTGTTATTCACTTGGTACCTTTTAAATTGTAGTACTAGTATTGATTTCTTATGCTCATCTGAGCGCTATTGTGTTCACGTTTTTTATCTGCCCGGTCACGGTGCTTTTATCTGCTCGAGTGTGCTCCGCATTGCTTTGCGCACTACTGGTGTGTGCCGGTCGCCTCCCTACAGTGAGTGCACATCTCCACCGGTGCGTGTTACCAGCTACAGAGACTTCTGCCTTGCAATAGAGACACTTTGCTGTGACGTGTACACAGTACAGAAAGGACGTTATAGTGGTGTGTCGATTCAGATCTCTGGAGCACCTTAGATGCTGACTACAGGACGCCGTCGTGTGAGATGCAGATGACGTCTGAATAGCAGCAGGAAACGATCCATTGGGGCTACATCTCTGAGACCACCAATTCTGATGACAACTGTGCGGTAACTTCGTGTAATATCACACGTGAATGCGATTAATGTTCATTTATGATGTACGCAGAATACTTACCTCTCTTTCACTAAATCATTAATTTTTTTTTTTTTAATATTTTTCCTTTATTGTTGTCTTTTGATGCACTGACAGGTATAACAATCACAACATGGCAGGACAGTTTATAAAAAAAAAAATACGGGCACATGACAGGGCGGTATTCGGAGACACACAATAAACCTTTTTTCCATTTACAGTGGTGAAAAGAGAGGGGATGACGAGGGGCGGGTGGATAGTTGGGAGCGACATGGGGAAAAAGCGGAGGGGTGAGGGGAGGGGGGGGGAGGGGATTGTGGCGGGGAGGGGCGCATCGGCCCTCGACCGCAAGGGTATTAGTGTTGGAGTAGGGCTTGCATCAGTGTCGGGGCCCCTGACCCCGGCCAAGGCTCCCAGGTTCTATAAAATTGAGGCATTCTTTGCTTCAGCATGGCTGTCAGTCTCTCCATGTTCATGACCCTGTCTATCCTTGTAATTACTTTTCTCCTGGAAGGGGCCTTAACTTGTTTCCAGGCCGCAGCGATGCAACATCTGGCGGCTGTAAGGATCGCCGATGAAAGTCTGGCTATAGGGGCAGTGAGGTCTTCAATTGGTTTCCCCAGCACGTAGGTCAGGGGGTCCAAGGGGACCTCCACGTCCAAAGTCTCAATCAGGAGGCTCTGGATCCGGATCCAGAACCTCTGGATCTCCAGGCATGTCCACCAAATGTGGGGTGTGTCACCCCTTTGACCACATCCCCTCAGCACACGTCTGAGGTGCCTGGGTAGATCTGGCTCAGTCTACTCGGGGTCAGGTACCATTGGAATAAGATTTTGTAGATATTTTCCTTCGTGACTGAGCAAATTGATGTTTTGGTAGCAGCCTCACAGACATCCTCCCAGACCTCCAGGTCTATGGGGGTGTACATGTCCTCGCTCCATTTTTGCATATAGGAGTGAGTGGGGGGGGATTGAGCTGCCTCCAATATTTTGTATACCTCAGAGTTTAGGCCCTTCTGATACTCCCCTTTGAGACATAGGGTCTCGAATCTGGAGCGCGCTGGGAATTTTAGGCTAGGGGATTCGGCTCTCAGGATGTGCCTAATCTGCAGGTATTGAAATATGGGGAGGTCAGGGGACGATAATTTATTCCTAAATTCTTGAAAGGGCAAGACCTCATCACTTTACAGCAGATCCGCAATCACTCTGATATTTAGGCCCTGGAATTGGCCGAATTGGGTACGGGAGCAGCTGGGTGGGAAGTCCGGGTTCCCGAAAATGGGGATGAGTTGTGAGAGGGATGAAGCTAGGCCATGTTTCCCTTTGGTTTTAATCCATGTCGACCATGTGCACCTCATTGCCCCGAGGTCGAATCTCAGGGGCTTTCTGCTTTTGTGGGTCTGAGACCATAGTAGAGCCGAGAGGGGGGTGGGGGACGCGTGGTGCGTCTCTATTTCTAACCAGCAATTAGAGGTCGGGGGGTTGTTCCATACCACCGCCTGCCTCAGCTGGGCCGCCTGGTAATATCTGACTACATCCGGGGCCCCCAGGCCCCCTCTCGTCTTTGACGCCAAAAGCACCGATCTCGGAACCCTAGGTCTTCGTTGCCGCCATATAAAGCGGAGAATGTGGGCTTGGATATTTCGCAATTCCGCTAGTGGGACAGGGAGGGTCTGAAAGTAGTAGAGTAGTCGGGGGAGGACATTCATTTTGGTGGACACAATTCTTCCAAACCAAGAGATCTGATGGGCATGCCAGGCCTCCAGGTCTCTCTTGATCTGGCGGAAGAGAGGGGGGTAGTTGGCATGATACAGTGAGCTGTACGAGCTCGCTATTTTTATCCCTAGATATTTGATATGGGAGTTATTCCACTTGTATTTAAAATTATTTTGTAAGAGTTTCCATGTAGGGTCTGGGAGGGAGATGTTGAGGGCCTCTGATTTGTCCGTGTTTATTTTGTAATCAGACACTCGACTAAATTGGTCCAAGAGTTTCTCGAGGTTGGGGAAGGAAGTGTGCGGTTCAGTCAAGGTTAGAATAACATCATCCACAAACAGGGATATTTTGTATTCCCTGTCTGCGATTGGAATGCCCTTTATGCTGGGTTCAGCTCTGATCCTAGCAGCTAGTGGCTCTATGGACAGGGCAAATAGTAAGGGGGATAGGGGGCAACCTTGCCTGGTACCATTTTTGATCGTTATTGGGTTGGAGAGCCCACCTGGGAGTTTTAAGAGAGCGGTAGGGTTGATATAGAGGGCTCGCACCCCTTCGAGGAATGGGCCTGAGAAACCAAACCGGAGCATAGTTTGGTCTAGAAAGGACCATTTGATTCGGTCGAAAGCCTTTTCGGCGTCAAGACTTAGAATCAAGGCCCGGGACTGTTTGAGATGCACATGGTCTATAATATTAATAATTTTGCGGGTATTGTCAGAGGCCTGTCTTCCTGACACAAAGCCCACCTGGTCTATATGAATCAGTCTGGGGAGAATAGGGTTCAGTCTGTTTGCCAGGATCTTACTGAAAAGCTTGAGGTCAGTATTGAGTGAGTAGGGATATCCTACCCTCCTTATGAATGATGGCAAGGTTGGCTGCTGATATTGTGCTTGGGATCGGTTCTCCTTGGAGGAAGGAATTGAACATTTCCAGGAGATAAGGGGAGAGGGATGCTGCGAATTTCTTATAATAAGCGTTGGAGAACCCGTCTGGCCCGGGAGTCTTAGCTATTTTAAGTGAAGAGATGGCTTTAGATAGCTCCTCTTGAGTTATATCCTGGTTCAGGAACTCAAGCTCCTCCAATGAGAGGGCTGGGAGGTTACATTGGGTTGGGTACTCCGAGGCCTCCTTGGCGCTATCGTGTTTCTGACTGGGGGGGTCGAGATTGTATAGGTCAGTGTAGAATTCTGCGAATTCTTGCGCTATTTATTTTTCGTTATACGTTATCTGACCATTTTTTGTCCTGATTTTCGTGATCTGGGCCTTGGTCCTAACGCCTCTTAATTTCGAGGCCAGGAGCTTATCCGCCTTATTGCCCCTATCGTAGAACTTCTGGTTAGTCCATTTCAACGCTCTCTCTACCTCGTCAAGCTGCAGTACTTTTAGTTCCGATCTTGTCTTATCAAGGGTTCTAAGCATTTTTTTCGAGGAGGACTGCTTATGTTGGAGTTCTAGGGCCAGAATATTTTCAGTGAGTTCTTTTTGTGCTTTTTGTTTCAATTTTTTCTTATAGGAGGCTAAAGAGATAAGGTCTCCTCTGATGGTGGCTTTGTGCGCTTCCCAGAGCATTTGCTGCTGCCGAGACCGAGCCTTTATTTATTTGGAAAAAAAGTGCTTAGTTTTTGTTTGATCGTTTTGACCACCTGCGGGTCATTAAGGAGCGAATCGTTGAGTTTCCATTTGTACGCAGAGGTTTTGACGAACGGCAGAGAGAGAGTGAGTTCGATAGGGACGTGGTCTGACCAAGTAATTGGGCCTATGTTAGAGTGGGAGGATGCCTGGAGAACATTATTGGCACCTAGAAAGTAGTCGATCCGCGAGTAAGACTGATGGGGGGCTGAGAACAAGGTGTAGTCCCTCTGGCCCACGTGCTGGGCCCTCCAGATATCCAACAGGGAATAGTTTTTCAGGATTTCTCAAAACTTTTTGGCCTTTTTCTGTATCTGGGCAGAGTGCGGGGTCGCTAGTTGACAGGATTTGTCTTGGTCTGGGCTTAGGACCATGTTTGCGTCTCTGACTAGTAGTAGAGAGGAGAGCACTGATTGGTCTAATGTTCCAAGGAGGTTCTGGAGGAATTGGGTCTGATTTTCATTGGGGACATATACAGTAGCGACAAAGTTTATTCGAGCAAATGCCGCTCGGCAGGATACGTGGCGGCAGCGTGGAGAAGCGTTGGGAAGCGGCTCGTTCGCGTGACGTCGGTGACGTCACAGTCAAGCGAGCGCCCGGCTTCCCCGGCTTCCCCGGCTTCCCCGGCTTCCCCGACTCCCCTGAAGGTTTGAAGTGAGGTAAGCGGGGGAGCGGGGAAGCAGAGGGGCACAGCAGGCGCAGCTAGAGGGTCGGGAAGATGTTTAAATTGCGCGCGGATTGGAGGGGGGGGGGAACGGAGGGGACGCGGCTGGATGCGGCTGATGTGCTGACTTTCCTCAGCACCAGCCGTAGTAAATCCCGGTGAACCGGCGGCATTTGCTGCAATAAACTTTGTCGGTGCTGTATGTTTAGGATGGCTATAGGTGATCCTGACAGTGTCCATTGGAGTAGTAAGTACCTTCCTTCTTGGTCTTTAGTTACCTTTGTTGGGGCGAACGGGATGTTATTCTTAATTAGTATGGCCACACCACGTTTTTTGGTGGGGGAGGATGTGTAAAACGCTTGGGGGAACATATGTCTGAATGTGTTAGGCGGGTCTGGGGTATTGAAGTGTGTTTCCTGGATACAGATTATATCGCCTTTAGTTTTTTTTAGTTCTTGTAGGGCTAATTTGCATTTTCGGACCGAATTGAGGCCCTTAACATTGAGGGAGATGACTTTAATTGACGCCATTAGGGGGGGGGGGGGCGAATCCAGGGGGTAAACCCCTGGCCCCGAGTTGTTCCCACGTCGGGGGTGAGTAGAACCTTAGAGCACGGGGGCGGCGGGGACTTCAGATAATCCCTTAGGGGGCCTCTGACAGAGGTCTGGGGGGGGAGGTGGGAGGGGAGGAAGGGGGGGAGGACACAAAAGGGCAAAAAAGAAAGTGGGCTATCCGGGAGCCCAAAAGAGATTCCGCTTGACACCATTGTGGCAAGGGAAGGGGGCAAAAACCCCTGGAGACCTTTCCGGGGCGTCAAACACAGGGTGGGGCCAGCGAACGAGGTCCAACACCCTCGCTGTTTGATGGAGGGGAGGGGGTCCTGGATGGGAGGCTGTGTTTGGTTCATAGACAAGAGTACATAACATTATGAGGAAGGGAACTCGTCAGTTTTGTGAGGTACCGGGATCTGGGCGATTTTTTGGCCCTGGATATCGGGGGGGAGGGGGAGGGGAGAGGGGAGGGGAAGGGGGGGAGGGGAGGGGAAGGGGGGGAGGGAAGGGGAAGGGGGGGGAGGGAACGGGAAGGGGGGGAGGGAAGGGGGGGGGAGGAGAGGAGGGGAGGGGTACACCTCGGAGCACAGCGGAATCACAAACGTATACAGTGCCTATACAGTGCTCCCAGCTACTGGGGGAGAGGGGGGGCACCTTAATAGACAAACTCGCAGACCTATATAGTGCTCATACATTGTTCCTAAATCCTGCATAGACAGTATTGCATATATATAGGGGGGGGTGAAGGGGGGAGATGGAAGGGGGGGGAGGAGGGGAGGGTAGGGAGGGGGTAAGAGAGGGGGGGGAGAGGGGAGGAGAGGGAGCGGGGTGGGGGGGGAGGGGGGAGGAGAGGGGGGGTGATGGGGGGAGAGGGGGGGGTGAGGGGGGGAAGGGGGGGGAGGTGGGGAGGGGGAGGTTATAGGGGGGTGAGGGCGGGGGTTGCCCTGGGGGAGCATCAACATCAGTGGCTCAAGCAGGCAGCGGGGGGGGGGGGCAAAGGTCTTAGTTGAGACGGGCTCTGGGTTTGTGCATGTAGAGACATTCAAGTATATTTTAGGTCTTTACATAGCGACATTGCAAATCATATCACATACCGGCTACATTTAAACCGAAGCCCTCGAACAGCCTGCAAGGTGGGGGGAGGAGGGAGGCGAGGGAAAAAAAAAAGGGGGGGGGAGAGCATATTTGGGCTGCGGATTGGGTTTCCCACAGTAGGGCTGTTCCCGCGTATTCAGGATTCATATGTCTCAACAAAGCAGTCGTATAACATGGGCCCAAAAATGGGTTTGTTCGTATAGTGCTAGACATACATGTTCTGGGTCCCGACCCCATTGCATTACAGTAGTGAGACAAACCGGAGACATAAATCACATTACTAGAACAACGTTAGGGGGGAGGGGAGCCGACCTTATCACAGGGGGAGATAGAGCGAGGTAGGGTTCATGTATAAATAGCAATACAGATATGCGGAAACTATTATGTAAACTCTAGTCCATTTTAGAAGATAATAGGACCTATTGGGGCATAATGGAGACCCCTCATGTGCGTTGAGGGCAAGCTGAACTGATCCTCGACCCGGCTTGTGGGAAAGGGAGGGGGGGAGAGGGGAGAGGGGGTTGCTGCCTGGGATCTATTCGGGGGCAGAAGGTGGGGGGGTGGCAGGGGGAAGGCCAGAAGAGTGCTTCCAGCCTAATTAGAGAAAGGGGGCATGGGCCCCTCTCATTGCGGATTGGGGAGAATCTGGGCCTAACGTGGGGGGGGGGGGGGAGGAGGAGGAAATAGGTGGGGAGCCAGGGTTCGTGCATACAACCTGTCCTCCGCGGTTCGGAGGGGAAAGAGGCACCGGGTATCCATCCCTGGAAAAGGAGCGTCTGAGAAAGTTCAGGGCGCCCACGGGCTCTAGCAGCAGGATCCGAGTCCCACCGGAGGGAGGCCGGGAGCAGAGCAGAGCATCTGGAACCTGGAGTGGACGACCTCCACGGGGCGAGACAAGCGGCGAAGGTTAGATGATTTCCGAAGCAGGCTGCTTGGTTTCAATGGGTGCAGGGAAGATTCCACTCACGTCAGGCAGATCGGTGGGGTAAGTGGAGAGATTTCCTGAGTTGAAGGAGGTGTGGGAGGGAGGAGAGGGGGGGAGCGGGAGGGGGGGGGTCAGGGAGAGGGGGTGGTGGGGGAGGCTGGAGGGGGGGAGGGGAGGGGAGTGGGGGGATGGAGAGGTGGGGGGAGTGGAGGGGGGGTATATGGGTGGTTGTGGAGGGGAGGGAGATGGGTGCTTAGTGTCATGGTGCCTTTGGACCAATAGGCGTGATGTTTTCGTGGCGGCCATCTTTAATGAATCCCTATGTCCACAAGCGCCTGGTTCCAGGGAGGAAGGCGAGGGAAGCTGATTCTGGACACCGCCTCTGTTTGAGGGCAGACGGAGGTGGAGGCATATCTTGTGGGGGTAAGCGGTCCGGGGGGTCGTCTTCAGTGATCGGACCATCTTGGGGGGACAGAGACTTTGAGGGGGGAGGGAAGGATCCCCTGCCGACATCTTTACTGTAGTGGGGGTTTCTTCTGGGTCTGGCTGCGCCTTCGGCTGGGCTTAGCGTGCGAGTTCAAGGGAAACTGCATGGTATGTTTGAGGGAGGGATATTGCCTTTGGGGCATGGTATGCGTAGGGCGCCGAAGAGGGCGCCCCCAGTTTTCTTCGAATCCGGGGGACAGTGGAACCATCAAGGTGGGGGAGGGGGGTCGATTAACGAAGTCTTTGGCTAGCCAGCCTCTCCGACGCACGAGGGGTGTCCTGGGGGTCCGATCCTGCAGCCGCACGAGGGGGAGCGGTTGTCCTTCTGTGGAGGGGGGATCCCCAAAGTTTTGAGGAAGTCCCTCGCATCCTCAGGGGCAGATATGGTGTAGTGGCGTCCGTTGCGGAGCACCACGAGCTTAAAGGGGAACCCCCAGCGATACTTAACCCCCTGGTCACGAAGGTAAGTGGTAATTGGTCTCATTGCGCTTCTTTTATTCACCGTCAGTCGGGAGAGGTCATTAAAGAGTTGGATGTCCACTCCATCCATCGCGACGGTACGCAGATCTCTGGCGGCCGCCATGATCCGCTCTTTCGCGGAGTAGGCGTGCATTCTGACCACCACGTCCCTGTGCCGGTTGGGGTCCGATGATTTTTGGCCCAGAGCCCGATGGGCACAGTCCATATGTAATTCGTGCTCAGATAGGTCAGGCACCAGTTGTAAAAATAGACTGCGGAGGTAGGGTTGTAGTTCCTCGTGTGAGACGGCCTCTGGGATATTTCTGAGGCGGATGTTCTGCCTCCTCTCCCTGTTCTCGAGGTCTTCGAGAGCGTTTTATAGGTCGCGGATCACATCCCCACATCTTGAGACTTCCTCGTGGGTCTCGGCCTGGGCGTTGGAGACTCCCTCCATTTTGGCCTCCAGATCCTCGGCCCTTTCTGTGAGGGCTCCCACCTCTGCTCGAATGATCTGTAGGGCCTTCTCTGTGTCCTCCTGTACCCCCCTTCTCATCTTGGCTATGAAGGAGTCAAAGAATTCTTTATTTAGGACCGGGGGGTCCATTTCAGGTTGGTCGTGTTGGCCGCTGTGCACCGCATGCTCCGGCTCCTCCTCGACACCATCTTGTGCTTCAGGGCTGAGGTATGCCTGGCGCGGGGCCGGGGCAAAGAACTTCGTGACCGGGTTTTGGTTTCGCTTTTGACCCTTCCCCGACATCTCTCTGATATTAGCGGCAGGGGTGGGTATCGAATTCGGGAAGTTTGGGCAATTGCTTTTTCTGATAGCTTTAGTGCGAGGGTGACGGGAGCTCTCCTCCTAGCTAACCATCTGCCGTGACGTCACCGGAAGTCTCCTAAATCATTCATTTTTATATACTTCACCATTTGCGTTTTGCGTTTTTTTTGTCTTTTATCTCTTAGTGCGTGGGAGTGATGAGCCACTCTATAATTATAGTATAGTATATAATTATAGCTGTATACGCTGACACCAACGGTTTTGTATGGTTTACACATTTTTTATCACTTCCACAGTAGGGTAGTGCCTTATATAGCACGATTTTTTGTTATATACAATAATATTATATAAGGATTAATTATATGGTGCACTGTTAGACATTGTTTTAACACGGTTTAGTTGTGTTTTGGGTTGCGCACTTTATTCTTTTTTATTATATAAACATCAGGTTAGCGAACTTAGGGAGAGATTCTTGGAGCGAGACTACAAGAAACGAGATACTGTATAGATTTAGCTATAACTGAGGTTGACAAAATAGACAGGAGAACCCTTATTTGTAAGGACTCAGCGAGATCTAAACCCCAAGGAAGGGACCAGTTCCCCATGTTTGTCACCCAATATAGTGGTTTGGCTCCCATCGTATCACAGGTTTTCAAAAAACATTGGGGCGTCCTTCAAAGGGATCCGATCCTTAAGAACCATCTCCCAGAAAAACCTAAAATAGTATATAAACAGGCCAGGAATTTAAAATCCCGTTTGTCCCCCAGTTGCCCTCTCGATAACCTTAGAGACCGCCATGTCACCTGGCTTAATAATTTAAAAGGGTACTATGTCTGTTCAAAGTGTATTGGATGCAAACATAGCGTTAAAAGCAAATGTTTTAAATCCAACGTTACTGGAATTTCTTATGATATAGAAACCTTTATTAATTGTAAGACTAATGTATTGTATTGTATGTCTTTATTTATATAGCGCCAAAAGTGTACTCAGCGCTTCACAAAGAATACAGTACAGGGAATTAAAATGATACAATAAGTGCAGCAAAATCACACAATAGGAAAGGAAATCCCTGCCCTGATTTTTGTGTGTATTTGCTGCAATGCCCATGTGGGTTACAATATATTGGCCGTAAAGGGAGACCCCTCAAACGGCGGTTTTCCGAGCACATCTATAACATCAAACGGGGTCTCGAAACCCATAGTGTCTCCAATCATTTCAGATTGAAGTACAATCAAAATCCGGAGGGCCTAACCTGCATGGGCATTGACAATCCGAAGCCTAGTTGGCGTGGGGGAGACAGACTTGGCATTATATCCAAGCGTGAGAGTTATTGGATATATGTTCTTAAAACTCTGTCTCCCCTAGGCCTTAATATAGACTTCGATTTAGCAGCATTTTTGAAAGAATCTTAGCTATTAGGATGTCTGGCTTTTAGCACATTTTTTCTAATTTTTTCACATTTTTTCTCATCTTGTATTCTTATTAAGTGCAATAAGTGACCACCACAATATCATTTTATTGTTCATTATATATTTTTAATGTTAAAATATGTTTTAGGATAGTTATGGCAATAAAGGTACACCTTAACCCCAGCAGCTTTCAGGTAACATTGTCAGCTAGCTAGTGTCCGTTTTGATCTGTCAAACTTAAGTTCACGCCAATTAGTGGGCATGTCTATCAATTACACTGCTTATATATAGAGTCCAGTGACCAAGCTCCCATTCCCCTGAGGAAGTGACATTGCGTCACGAAACGCGTAGGGAGGAGGAGCTTAGTATCCCACGTGTATGCCTCTCCACTGCTGTACCTTCCGGCGTTTGAGACTGACCCGCGCTGCTGACATCATCAATCGGCGAGTAGTGCACGACTGCGTGGGTCCCTTGTTCCAGCCGGACTGTAGCAGGTTGCGGACGGCATCCGTTGGTCACATTTGCTACCAATACAAATTGTAAGTATTGGTAGTATGTTTGTTTTTATGTAATAAAAGTGTAAGTACGTTTTTACACTAGGCTGTATTTATTTCTCTACACGCTTGCTGTGGAGGCTTATGCTGAATTCCTGAGGGCACTACCAAGTACAAGAGAAACTATCCGACTGTAACCACGTGGGGTTCGTGGATATTGAGGTTGGAACGCGACGTAGCACAGATTCTCTCCCCTGAATGTACAAGAAATTATCTCGTAAGTTAGGGTTATTTCCATCTTAGTTGGGGCTGTGGTTCTTTATATACTGCGCAATTGGTGTGTCTCTTTTTTATTCATTGCAGAGAACATCTGGGGCCATTCTGAAGACCATCAAAGCCACTCTGAAATTGCATTGGTTAACCCACCCATTGCCAGGACTGTCTTTTCCATCAAGGACTGTATCTTGGATCATGGTATTGTGGACTTTAACCCATTAGCGCCGGGACCTAGCTTTTTGTATTTTCATATGTTATGTTAGATTTGGGACTGTCTATTGTTTGCTGTCCCCTTGGCAGCTGTTTCACATATTTGTTATATCACGCACATTTTGTTTGATATCTATATCACATTAGCCTAATTGGATCAAGCGCTGATAGAGAGCGTTATTAGTTAGTTTGTGGTTTATGTACAAATCCTAATGGATTCAGAAACTTTTTCTTGCCCCTGTATATAGTCAAGTGATCTAAACTCCTTAAGAGCCAGGTAAGGACGGTTACACTACTGTAAATAGATGGCACTATGCAAATAAAATATACATACATACACACAGAACATATATACTGTACTATGCACGTATTGTAAAGGTTTGTACTAAAAAAAACATTCAAATATAATCTTAATACATACGCCCCTTGAGTTTTTCGGAAAAATAAATCTGGTGCTGTCTTTTACATAGTTTTTGACCAAGTTTTTAAATCAGAAAGACACTTCCCGCATGCAATAAAAAAAAGTATATCATTACCATGCAGCCTAACTCAGCATCGCAAGATAGAAAACAGGCTCCAGGGCACTCCAAAACGATCTGAGTCTCTTCTGAGTGTAATGAAAAAACTGTGGTCCCAGAGTTGAGTAAAGATGAAAAAATATTTATTGCAACATACAATGGTGAACAATAAAATACCTCCCACGCGTTTCAACCAACAACTGGTCTTTCTCAAGGAGTGCATGTTGCAAGAAATATTTTTTCATCTTTACTCGCGTCTTGGACGCTATAAAGATGGTGGCGACACTGGCACCCGATACTGGGGCCTGTAAATCGGGAAGTAGGGGTTCTCTGAGCCAGAAATCAATGCGGTTCAGCTCAGGGGACCCCCTGCTCCCGGACACTATTATTAAAATTTACATTAATGCAGCTTCATTACCATAGCGGCTATCCGCTACAGTAATGAATTATTGTTTATTGTTGTGTGTGTTTTGACAGTAGTGTACATGTATAGAGGGTCTCCAGGGCTGAACCGGATTGCTTCCAGCCTTGGGGACCCACTACTACAGGAGATACTGGCCCATTATGGGGTGCCGGTATCCCCTGCAGAATTTAAATCCCCCGGTCACGTGATGCGGAAGCTTTAAAAGTGCAGGGGATACCAGCACCACATTAACGGGGCCTGTATCTCATGAAGTAGGGGGTACCAGGACCTGAAACCAATGCGGTTCAGCTCCGGAGACCCCCTGCTTATGTACATTATTATTAACATGTATATTCTTAATGCACGGTCGCCTGTAACAGCCGTGCATGGAGATGCAGAATCTCCATTCAAATGTTCCAGAGGCTTTTTTTTCTATCAGCTATCACACTTGAACTTTAAGCACCATAGCAGGGGGGGAAGAAAAGCACGCACGATCGGGCAGATTTGAGCATGTCCGATCCCGAATGCGCTGAACACCTTAGTGAATCGTGCCTCTGGCTTCACTTTTTAGCGGACGTGGAAATTATTTTTTCGCGCCAGCGCAAAAGCTCACCGCTTAGTGCATAGCCCCCATAGTATTGAAGTAGTGGGTCTCCGAAGTTGAGCACTATTACTTCCATCCCTGCATTCGGATGTACTTATCTTCCTAGGTGGTGCTGGTAGCAACTCTTGGGTTCACTATATATGTGCATTTCAAAGCTGCTGGGCACTGCAGGCCCATAGGAAGCTGTGACGTCACCCGGATCGGCATCCTAATGGCCCATGTGAAGAGGAAGCTGAAAATTGTGTGAGATACTAGCACCCCCTTCAGAGGTAAGTATTTCCGGAAGCAGGGGGTCCTCAGAGCTGAAATTAATGGGGCTCAGCTCCGGAGACCTCCTGCTTCAATTCTGTATGACAACATGAATAAAGAAAATATTATAACTGCTTGGATTGCTGTTAAAGTAATAACAAGGTTGTAATCCTTATCTAATACTACAGAACGGATTTATTTTCAAAACATATATGTATTGCTTGGATTGCTTATTTAAATCCCAACTGGGCTAATTTCAAATGATGAGTCTTTCGCTAGCCACTTAAAAAGACACCAAGTAAACACTTGCTCATTGCGAACATGGATGCATTACAGTTAGTGGGTTTCTACGAGATTGAGATGAGATGCGTCGCAGGATTTCATTTTGAATTAGAGAGAGAGGGAGAAGAGGGAGGAGAGCCTGGAGCTGATGGGGATCCGATCGCGGCCAAACCACCTTGAAGGGCCTGACCAAGCATGAGATAATCAGTCAGAACAGATTGAGCTCAGCAGCTATTTTCGAACTCTATGGTGAGTTAAGAGAAGGTTTAGAAACCTTGACAGGCAGAGGTCGTGCAGTCTCTGGCCTTGTTAAAATGATGAGCTAATTACATTATCCTGCTTCTGCATCTTTTCAGACAACTAAAGGTTGTATATCACAGGTTGTATAGCACCTATGTCCAGGATTTATTCTATGCAGGTTTATTCACTGTATCTCACCTATATAAGGCCTGTTCCGTCTCATTTTATCTTAAGAAGCCGACGAGACAACATCGCCCGATGGATTACAAAGAAAGAAGATTTAAGAAAGAACATTGAAGAAAGAAGATTTTACCTGATGCTGAGGATCGCGGAGGATTGCTGAGGATGGAGTCGTGCACGCTGAGCTTCCAGATACACCGGGATTCAGAGGGTGAAGACATCTATAGGTAAGAAAAATATTGAATAAATGAATATATGTCATTTTTGTTTTTCAGGTTTTTTTTATTGTATTTTTACATTTTTATTTTTTTGCTTGTCTATTGACTGCTAATCTGTACCCCTTTAGGATATAGATAAATACTTTGACAAGCAATGCATTTTTTGGCATTTTGGTGTTTTTAATTATTTGTTATGTATTTGTAGGGCTTGTTTTCAATAAATGTTTAGATTGTTTAGGCATTTGATTTCTTTTATTGATGTGGGTTTTAAGCTTTTTATTTCTTTTATTCTTCTGGTGTTTTGGCATTTGATTTCTTTAATGTTGTGTTGTTTAGAGATTTGATTTATTTTATTGTTGTGTTGTTTAGAGGTTTGATTTATTTTATTGTTGTGTTTAGAGGTTTGATTTATTTTATTGTTCTGGTGCAGTTGTTTTGTTTAGGTTGCCTATTTGCTGCTATAGTGGCTAATCATGCCCATATTATATGGGCATGATGTACCACTGTGCCAATCAATGGGTAGAGGGAGGTGGGGGTGTTGTTGCCCCGGGGTGGGTAGTTAGGCCGCCCGGATGGGTAGCAAGGGAGGTGGATTAACCCCATAATTACAATAGCGGTTACTAATCGATACGGTGATTAAGGGGTTTGGGGCCACTAGATTGTATTTTTTATTGTTGTGTTCCTGCCAGCGGAGGACATGGACACAGAGGATCATGATGAGGATGACCTTCATCCTGGCAGGGGTAAGTGCAAGTTTTATTTACTTTATGCTGGCTGGATAATATTTTATTTTTAATGGGCAAATTAGCTATTATCCACATCTGGATAATAATAATTTTGCCCATTACTGTGCTGTATGTGTTGGGGGGGGGGGGTTGTTAGGGGTAGAGGAGGTGAGTTTTAGGGTTGTTGTGTTTTTTATGTTTATTGGAGGTAGAGGCTTTGGGTGAAGGAGGTAGTTGCCCCAAGGGTGGGTGGTTAGACCTACCGGGTGGGTAGCAGGATTGGTTAATCCCTTGGTTCCCACCACTATGGTAGTGAAGTGGTTAACAACTCCCGCAACCTTCCCGACAGGCCTAACCACCCTGGGCAACTACCCCCTTCATCCGTCCCCTCTACCCCCAATAAACAGGCTATTTAAGTTAAAATCCTTCATTGCCTTAGCGCCTAACCACTAAGGTAATGAAACTGTTTTTATTTTAATTTTAATACTTGTGTGCAATCAGGGGGTCTTCGGAGCAGAACCATGTTGATTTCAGATCCGGGGACCCCCTGCTTTCCGAGATATATGCCCTGTTATGGGGTGCTGGTATCCCCATGCAATGTTTAAATGTCCCGCGTCACGTGACCGGGACATTTAAAGGCATAGGAGATACTGGCACCCCATACCTGGGCTTGTATGTCAGGAAGCAGGGGGTCCCTGGACCTGAAATCAATGCTGTTCTGCTCCGGAGACCTCCTGCTCACTCACACTAGTATTCAAATTTGAATAAAAACACGGCGATCACCTGCGAGATCTGTGCAGGGAGAGGCGGTTCTTCCTGTGCCACTCAGATTGCAATAAAATCGCAGGGGGAGAATTTGGAAAAAATCTCAGGTGATTTTGCTGCTACGCCGAACAGTTTTGGCATTTTCCTATCGCATGGTTTGAGACGGGTTCAGATTCTTTCTGAATACCGTGATAACTCAAATTACAAAACACTCGGTGGGAACATGCCAAACCTTGTGAGATAGCAGCAAACTCATCGAAGCTACTACACCTTTATACAGGGATCATATCACAGAGCAAAACCAAGAAGTAAAACAAATTGTAATTTAGCCCATTGAAACAGACGTACACACAGTGAATTACAGTAAACAAGAGAAAACACACTTACTGGGTGTCTGGTTTCCCAAACTAACCTTTCCTAGTTGAAATAGCACAGAAAACAAAATCTTTACAAAGTCTTTCAGATGACCGGGACTATGCTCGAAAAGTCCAGGAACTGAAATCGGCATGAGGTTCCTGACGCCACCACATCATGGTACTCTTTTCGGCATGCAGTTCCAGCCACGACTGCTACAAAGTATTCTGAGAACTTGGCCCCGAAAAGTGGGACTTAGAAAAATTCTCACCTTGAAATTTCCGAAGCCAGCTCACTGACATCGGATTGGCTGCTGGGTCTATATAGTATTTCAGATTAATTCATGAAATACTACAACCAATCTGAGCCTGGGGACTTTACAACCATGTATACATAACTTGTGATCTACCGCTCACCCTGATGTATAATGTATATGTCAGTTAGGGTATATATATATTTTACCTGCCGGTGCAAAGAGGATAGTGTTAACAGACAAAAACATACAAAGGAGGCATAGAATCCTCCTCAAAGATCCTCATTGGCAGCACACAAGGCTAGGAGTAAATTACACGGTGTAAATACCAGATATATAAATGTGGTTCAGTCAACCATTCGGTACAGGTAAGCAATCGCTCCCAACATTGTGAGAGGACGATTGCCACTAAAACGCCATGTGGCAAAAATAACAAATCATTTATTAGTATATAGCTAGACAAACAACATAAAGCGCACACTCTAAACTAACTTAAAACCAATTAAAATGTGAATGTAACGGGGGACAGTCACAAGTGTAGCGATCAGGAATAGTTACCATCTAAATCATAGGTGAGTATATACAGCACACAGATAGTTAATAGAGGTCAGGTAAATGACTGCTGTAGAGTTAATCTCTACTCACGATGGTAGCTATGGTGTGCAGGTGAGGCTGTGAGGTTGATACCACAATATCAATCGCGTGGGCTTCTAATTGTAACCAAACACTCAGGTGTCCCTCTAGTTATGTTGGAAAATTTACACAATATCTGTGACACCATGCTGCTCACAAACTCTCAGACGGAGATATGAGCTGCACACACCTGGTCGCTCACACAGCGGGGCATCTACACATGTTGCAGCTCACAGTGTATACGTGGATAATCAATATATATCAAATCTCAGGTAACCCTCAGCTCTAATATAACACAGGGCACGCACACGTAAATTCTGATACAAATCAATAGATAGAACATGTGTAATGCATTCCCTGCAGCTGCCCGATGCAAGGACTGATCTCACCCGATTACTGCCTCCTCCACGACGTCAACGCGATGACGTCATGCCGACGTACGTTTCGCGCGTAAGGGGACCAGCGCTTTCTCAAGGTGGGAGGTGCCAGTACAGACCAGCGGTGGGGGGTGTCTATACCTCCCTTTTAAAGCTATAGACAGCTATTCTGAACCTCAATAAAGTAAGAAGTGTCTACTTATTGAATGTTTTGAGTGGGATGAGGAGTGAGTGTGTTAATTCCAGTTCGCCTGCCTACCTATCACTGGATCAATCTGTTAATGCGTATTGTGGCAGGTTATATGTGATGCTTATGCTTGATTACTGCCCAGACCCATGTTTTGCATAGTAACAGAAATACATATACTCCATGTATCAAAGGCAATTCAGGTTGTAAGGCTGTAATAGGGGTCCGCATATTTAATTGCAGGGCCCTAATCCTGTGTGTATTGGGTCTTAATTTCCAGGAGACCTGTACACTGGCGACACACTTTATTGCACTGCGGCCGGTTCCGCAAGCCGGGAGATTTCCCGGCTTGCAAGTGGCATCCCCTCGGCGTGCCGCGCGTCACCGATGCGCGGTCATGCGTCATCGGGTGCCTGCGCCCCCTGCACGCGCTTCCAGGGCTCCCCGAGGGAGCCCTGGTGTCCCGCGATGTGGGGGACGGCGGCAGGGGGTTCCGGGGGACCCGGCGGACCCGGAAAGGAGAGGGGGAAGCCGCGATCGGCGGGCCTCTCCTCCGCTGCTTCGGCGCGCGCCCGGCACCCTCCGGTGCGCGCCAGGTAACTGCTGCGGCCGAGAACGGGCAAATGCTCGAATAAACTCGGCCGCAGCAGTATATGTCCGTTGCTGTTGTTTAATTGATGATACAAGCAGGTTAATTACCGGGGTTAATAGTAGTCATGCATAAACTTTGTGATGTACTCACACAGTATATTGTTGCTGGTAAGTATATATGTAGACATAGTACATGCATAAACATATTGGTAGGTTTATTTGAAATATATAGCACCTTGTTTGAGCAAAATGCGTATGCTTATTTACACTGTATACCATGGATCCCCTTTATGGGTTTAGTCAATTCGTACTAGTTTGATACTGTATAGAACTGTGCTCTTGCATGTGGAGAGGCTGATACTATTTCTCAGGAAGATCCAAGCAATAGTATATTGCTGCATAAACAGCAGATATATGTCTATCCAGTGTATTGAGACATGAACCACTTGACAGTTTGACTGTCCCCCGTTACATTCACATTTTAATTGGTTTTAAGTTAGTTTAGAGTGTGCGCTTTATGTTGTTTGTCTAGCTATATACTAATAAATGATTTGTTATTTTTGCCACATAGCGTTTTAGTGGCAACCGTCCTCTCACAATGTTGGGAGCGATTGCTTACCTGTACCGAATGGTTGACTGAACCACATTTATATATCTGGTATTTACACCGTGGACTTTACAACCAGCCAATCAGAGGGCTGCCAGTCTTCCAAAGCCGGGCAAGCGGTTCCTGTGAATATAACGAGGGCATGCATGAGGTTGTCACCCAATGCACTTGTTATTCAGAAGCCACCCACTGGGTTAGGTGCCTCCAAGTCTGGGGAGGCAAATGCTGGCTGCGATGGCTGGCATTATTTACCGGACGAGGGTACTCCACCTAACCATCCTGTCCAAATGGCTTTAACACCTCTGGCAGCATTTGTGACTTTGAAGTACGGACATAGGGCAGACTTAGTGGCACCACAAATTGGTAGCCCACTAGCCCCCCTCAGAGAATCGTCTTTGAAAGTCCCAGCTTATAAGTATAATACATTTACAAACATGGCAGTTTAATAATAATATACTTTTTACTTTGTATAAAGCTTTTGGGCTATGAGGGGTAGAATGGGGCTATATACTTTTATTCCCACTTGCCATATCCCTCATACACTGTAAACCTGAGTTAGACTGTAAAAACTTTAAAACCACATTGGCTATTAAACATTTTATGAAATATAGAAGAACAATTGGAAATATTTTTTAAATCCTGAAGTGAAATGAAAAGATGCTTAGCCGTAATCCCAGAGCTGTAGCTACTTCCCTTAAGGAAACCTAATTTTCTTTAGAACCAAAAAAGGCTTAGGCACACTCCCAGGGCTGTATCTCTTTCCTTTACTGAAACTCGGACTTAGGTTTCATAAAACTTCTCGCAACTTAATATATAGTTGGAGGAGAACCCCAGAATTTCTATACTGATTCTGGGGTGCCTGGGCATATAGTGGGGAACCCTTACCAACATAGGGACCCTTGACTTTACCCAAGATACACAAATCCCTATGCCCCCTTTTACCTTTCTGGTCTGTGCTGAAGCACGGAAACATGGCGGTGAGTCGCGTAACTGTTTTCAAGGGAGGATTTTGACCAGATTGATGTGTCTATATGTCCCCAGGATATGACCTGATTCCCGGATACATTTTTGGGGCAGCCAGCAACTCTGGACCCCTGCTACCTAGACACAATCTGACAATACTTTTACCACAAAACCCCTCTTGAAACTCTAGCCTGAGGATCTCCACTGGTTAGCACTCCTGGAAAAGTAAAAACACACATACATTTTTTATTGCCATACAATTACATTCTTTGCAGGTCCAATACCCAGGTTGAAGAGCTGACACTCTAAAACCGGGTCAGAGGTAACCAGCCAGGCATAATACCTTTTTTTTATGGCCTGGTTACCCCTTCACGGTCAACACCTCCCCCCTCAAGATGAAGGCTCGGTTGCAACCGCCACTACCGGACACCTCTTGAGGCTTTTTGCTCGCAAGGAATGTTTTGTTGGTAAAGTCCATCCGCGTTTCCGTGCTTGCTGCCTTTCTTGTGCTGTATGGTGAAATCAAATTCTTGCGGTGCAAGACACCAGTGGAGCAATTTGCCATTCTCCCCCGACACCCTTTGTAGCCAACTTAGGGGGTTGTGGTCTGTGATAACAGTAAATGTCCTGCCATACAAATAGGGCTGCCGTTTCTGCAGAGCCCAAACAATGGCCAATTGGCAAATTTGCAAAAGTGGCATAAGCATCTTCGCGGGGTAAAAGTTTCCTGTTTAAATACACCACAGGATGCTCATCCCCCTCCTCCCCTACTTGGCTGAGTACAGCACCGATACCGTAGTCGGAGGTCTGTACCAGGAATTTCTTGGTGTAATCTGGTGCAGCCAGAATCGGAGCACTAGCCAGTGCTGTCTTCAGTGCCAGCAAAGCTTTTTCACAGGCAGGAGACCAGGCTACCAGAACTGGGAGTCGCTTCTGTGTTGTCAGTCAGAGGTTTTGCAATGGCACTATACTGAGAGATAAACTTCCTATTGTAGCCTGCGGTGGCTAAAAAAGCCATGACCTGCTTTTTGGTCCTAGGTACCGGCCACTGCACTATAGCTTCCACTTTAGCTGGTTCCGGCTTAAGGTGCCCTCCACCCACTCTGTGCCCTAGATAAAACACTTCCGCCATACCCACTAGACACTTGGCAGGCTTCAGTGTCAGCCCTGCTTACCTTATCCTTGTCAGAACCGCAGCTACATGCACGAAATGTGAGTCCCACGAGTTACTGAACACAGAAATGTCATCCAAGTATGCCCTTGCTAAACTTTGCATCCCTTCCAGTAACCAATTGACCAGGCGTTGGAAGGTAGCCGGGGCATTCTTCATCCCAAATGGCATAAACCAAAAATTCATAGAGACCACTTGGAGGAATAAATGCTGACTTCTCCCTAGCCTCCTAGGTCAGAGTGATTTGCCAATACCCTTTGGACAAATCCATGGTGGTCAGATACTTTGCCCCTGCGAACTCATCTAAGAGCTCATCCTTTGCTGGGCATGGGATACAGCATCAGTACCTTGTGTGGGTCACCATCTGTTGCAGTCCTCCCAGAAACTGTGGCATTGTGGCTTTCTCCAGTGCAGTGTAGATTTCCTGCCTGGATGTTTAGCCTTTTAATTCTGGTCACTTCTGCACGTGATTCTTTGTTTTGTTGCTCAGACTGTTGCAGGAACTGTATTCAGACAAAGCACGAAAAAATTCACAGGCAGTCTCCAGGGCCCCTTTGAAATTCAAGGGCTAGCTCTCATACCAACTTCTGACACCATATGTAAGAGATGTGTGCAGATGTATGCTAATGGAGACCGTTTAGGGTGAAATTAACATATGGCTTTATTGAGCCTGTCCCTTTTAACAGCACAGCAAACAAAAATATACAAACAGAATAAACAAGGGCTAGCTTACTTCCCCAGTCCCTCTCTGCAAGGCTGGGGGGTTGGAGGGGAAGGGAAGCCCCATTACCCACCTATTACACCAAAGTCTAAACCAGTATTTTTAAAGCAGGTGGCCCTTCAGGTCAGTGGTGTCCACATAGTTGTCTGCTTGGGGGCACACGCATAGAGGTCTGGTCCCCTTGTGTCTTGCTCTCAGAAACACAGCCCTCCTGTGCTCTCAAGACTCTCCTCCCCTTCTGTTAGCCCAGTTGTAACTGTGCTAAGAATATCCAAAGTAGTTGTGTGTGGAGCACAGCAACAAAGAACAGGTAATGTGGCAATTGAGAAATATTAATTAAAGCTGCATTAAAAAACGATGGAGGGTATAACACTCCTACGCGTTTCGTGCTGTGAGGCACTTTATCAACTCCTTGATAAAGTGCCTCACAGCACGAAACGCGTAAGAGTGTTGTACCCTCCACCGTTTTTTTTAATGCAGCTTCAATTAATATTTCCTGGAGGAAATATGTCCTAATATGTCCTGGAGGGCATGTTCTGGGTCCCTCTTCTCCATCCATCAGTGGTGTGGGGGAAGCGCACCATCTACGTAATTTATACTATACATATGTACGTTTTTCAGTTGTACTAAATGCTATTAAGTGAATTAATTCTGACACGGTTGTTTCTCTTCGCTCTTCTTTTTGTAGTCGGGATCAAGGCAGAGGTAAAGGCAGTCGGCAAAGGTGCAAGTCAGTATACAGGCTGAGGTCAAGGCACCAGGGAAGCCAAAGCAACAGGGAAGGCTACAGCAACAGGGTAGGCCTAATGAAACAGGGTAGGCCTAAGGAACAGGATAGGGCCTCAGGAACAGGGTAGGGCCTCAGGAACAGGGTAGGGCCTCAGGAACAGAGTAGGGCCTCAGGAACAGGGTAGGGCCTCAGGAACAGGGTAGGGCCTCAGGAACAGGGTAGGGCCTCAGGAACAGGGTAGGGCCTCAGGAATAGGGCAGGATCAGGAACAGGGCAGGATCAGGAACAGGGCAGGCTCAGGAACTCAAGGGGGCTAAAAACACATGGAATAGCATACCATCTTAAAGCACAGACTTGCTATTTAAGCCCTGAAACAGGTGCATCCAATAACCAAGTTCAGGAAGAGGCTTGCCAGGAACCAAGATGGCCACAACAGACACGTAAGGACAAGTTCCAGCAAAACCCTGGACTAGAACCCTTAGAGGCGATCAGGACCTGGCTAACTCGGTGACCTTGGCGAATTTAAATTATTGCGGAAATATCTCAGACAGGTAGCAGACCTGAGGCAAATCCGTCTCTTGGGAGTACCATCTCCAAGACAAGTGTAATGAACCGGGAGTCATGCCGCCCTCGGCCAACTCCCGTCTTACCATCCTCCGCACTCCCAACGGCATTTCACCTGAGATCAGACTCCAAAAGACTATTCATGGTCCCAAGACTCAACAAAGTATCCGGACGTTCCTCCTTCTCCTTCCGTGCACCCCTAAAACTGGAACAACCTACCAGAGACTCTCATATCCACCACCAGCTTAAGTTCTTTCAAATCTAAGGCTGTCTCACACTTTAATCTGGTCTGTAACTATTTCATACTCTCATAATATATATTTTCTTTAACTGTGCACGCAATGTCTTGTATATATAACGTATACCTTGTTCATTTATGTAACTGTATTTGTAACCATGTATTATTTTGTTTTACTCTGTGCCCAGGACATACTTGAAAACGAGAGGTAACTCTCAATGTATTACTTCCTGGTAAAATATTTTATAAATAAATAAATAAATAATTTCCTCGGGACTCGCGCTTCTTCTGTGTATGGTTCACATAACTAAAAACATTGTAAATGCAAATCATTGCAAATCGTAAGAAAGTGGTTCATTCTTAAATTAGACATCATGCCGTGTTTACATTAGTGCTGGGATTGGACCACACTATCGACTGGGTGGATGCGTAGAATAGACAAAGCCTTGCCCCCTCCCCTCTTTGCTTCTATAAAGCGGAAAAATAAGTCTCAGCAAAAACTATAATGGCGATGGTCCCTTCTCACTTATTCTCTGGCTTTCCCTAATAGAGAAAAACTTCCCCACTTGCCTACATACTGTAACAAATATTTGAAGGAGATTATAACAATTTGTTATGCTGTTTAACATAAACATTTTACATTTTACCTACAGTAGCTGTGTAGTGGCCTTCTGTATGCTACACTAAACCTGAGTATATACAATGTTATTGGTAAATAATTAATATCCTCATGAAGAGTGATATAAAACAAATAGGTTTATCAAATATGTAGGTAAATATTGTGTCAATTTTGTTGAATTGTTCACATTTCAAATAAGCAATACACCAGCCATTACAAATTATCCACGTTTATAACTAATTTGTTCTGACATTGTCTACCCAGTCATTGCATACATTGTCATAATGTCAACGTGATTTATAATCTCTGAAGACAAAGAAAACTAAACATATTTTACAATGTACATGCCAAATGTCAGTTGTTTAGTGTAGCATTTACTGAAGAGACACTAAATGATTATGGTAACATTAGTCACCATTAATAGTTTGACACACATTGACAATTTATAGAACCAGATCATTTAAAAAATGTAATCATAAATAAATACACCATTTATCATCTGAGATCTGACTCCAAAAGACTGTTCATGGTCCCAAGGTTCAGCAAAGTCTCCGGCCGTTCCTCCTTCTCTTACGTGCACCTCACAACTGGAATAATCTACCAAAGACTCTCACAGCCACCACCAGTTTACCAGTTCTTTCAAAACTAAAGCTGTCTCACATTTTAATCTGGTCTGTAACTGTTACATACGCCTATAGTATATACAGTATTATCTCTATGTGCATGAAATGTCTTGTATATAATGTATACCCTGTTCACTTATGTAACTGTATTTGTAACCATGTATTATTTGTCATCTTAACTCTATGCCCAGGACATACTTGAAAACGAGAGATAACTCTCAATGTATTACTTCCTGGTAAAACATTTTATAAATAAATAAATTTGTCCTATAAGTGGCACTGTTAAATGTAAACATTTCTAATTTCAGAGATTATTAAATTACCTTGGACAATCATAAACCAAGAGGTATCAATTGGTAGCCAACGATTATCAAAATTTGAAATAAATAGTACCACCCTGGCATCACAAGTCAATTTATCATCTCTGTAACAGGGAATTATCCCTGTTTTAGAGAAAAGCTGCCTCAGAGCTCTGAATTCAGCATGGAGCTGGTTAACTGTAGCCACTCAATTAGACAGTCTCCACCTGGACTAATCAGTGCTCTGTGAAAGACCTTCATGTGAGACACTTGAGAGAGATTTCTTTAGCACAGTTACGTATATAGGTGTTTGCAGGAGCACACATGCTTGGTCCCATAAATTCATCCATATAGAGGTAACCACACAAGAGGAATATATTCAATTATAGTGTAGTTCTCAATCTTCACATGCATTGGCTCAATAATTCCCTGGGGATATGGGGTGAACATGTCATAACTTCCTTTCCTCCTTGGGATGGCCCATAATAAATGAGAGTACTCACTGTGTTCTTTTGTGTGTCCTCAGGCGTGCACCCGCGTCCTGACTCCAGAGAATATCCAAAATAGTTGTGTGTGGCACACAGCAACAAAGAACAGGTCATGTGGCAATTGAGAACACAGATCTGCGCCAAACCGAAAGCAACCGGAGTAGACTGTCCCAAGATCCACGCGAGAGCAACTGCCCAGCTAGAGCAATGATCTCGCAAGTCGCCGGGGGGAGGGAATGAGGCCACGTCCTGATGTGTGATGTCACAATGTCCTCCGCAAGGACATAAGCTTCCTCTACGCGTTTCGCATTACGCTTCTTCAGAAGAGGTATCTTGTGTACTGGGTACTGCCCTCTATAAAAAGACAGGATTGATTCTATTAGCCCAGACATATTCACTGAAAATTCAGTCACTGGACAATTACTCTCACATGAACAAATAACAATTAGTATCACATATAAACACAGCATTTAAACATATCTACCTAAAAATGATTAAAACATTAAAACATTAATTAAACTACATACTCAAAGTATAGAAACAACAAAAAGTGAAATGCAAACTGCTTACACTAGATCCCTTTTTATAGCACTCAGAGTATAGTACTGTATATCATGTTTTGTGACTTAGTAAGTCAATGAATACCAATATTCCCACTGGTTGGGTAACAGTTAACCCCTCAGTATGATTATACGCAAAAATCTTGGCCACTAGATTAAACAATATTCTTCCACGATTGATCCATCCGGACCAGGTTGGCTTTGTTCTGGGCAGGCAAGCCCTTGACAACACAAGGAGGACGGTGAACTTAATACATGTAGCAAAACAAACCACACGCCCACCATTATTACTTTCACTAGACGCTGAAAAAGCTTTTGATCGGCTAGATTTGCAGTTTATGAACGCCACACTCTCACAAATGGGATTTACTCCCAAAATCTTAAACAGCATAAACACGCTATACTCGGCTCCGACAGCCATAGTAAAAACGAATAACTCCTTGTCTGACCCTTTCCCAATATCGAACGGAACCAGACAGGGGTGCCCACTGTCCCCCTTGTTGTTTGCTTTGGCAATAGAACCATTAGCCTGCCAGATAAGAATGAACCCCAATATCACGGGTATCAATGTTGGACAGAAGGAATTTAAGATAGCTCTCTATGCGGATGACATACTACTGACGCTCTCGAATCCCCTTATCTCACTCCCCAACCTTTTCCAAGCTCTATCTGAGTTTGGCTCCCTTTCAGGATACAAAATTAACCACTCTAAATCTATGGCTCTTGGCTTAAACCTTCCCAAGGATATGGTAAAATTACTTCAACTTAATTTTGACTTCAAGTGGAATCAGACCCACATTAAATATTTAGGGGTTCAAATAACAAAAGATTACTCATCCCTATACAAAATAAACTTTAAACCTTTATTCGACCAAGTTGCAAAGGACTTGTCCACCTGGAATCCATACATTATCTCTTGGTTCGGAAGGATCGCCACTATTAAAATGAACATCTTACCTAGAATACTGTACCTCTTCCAAACTCTCCCAGTAAAGATTTGTCAGAAGGACCTAAATAACATTCAAAATAAAATTCTGAAATTTGTATGGCAAAATAGACGCCCTAGAGTCCGCAAAGATATCCTTTATAAATCTAAGTTAGGAGGCTTAGCCCTTCCAAACCTACAAAAGTACTATAGAGCGGCACAACTAGTGCAACTAGTTAGTTGGCATTCAAACAAAACCGAAAAAAGATGGGTCGAACTAGAAGAATTGATCTGCTCCCCATTCGAAATTAAGACTCTCCTCTGGCTTAATAGAAAATCCAGACCATCTGCGGTTTACACAAACCCGGTGCTATCTTTCGCATGTAATCTTTGGGACTCCCTTAAAGTTAGGTTCCAACTTACGGGTACCCCATCCCTCATGCAACCCCTGTTTTCAGATCCCTCCCTTTTTACACTAATAACCAACAATCTAACCTTTGGGTCCAAAAAGGACTCCTAAGAGTTAATGATATTCTCATCAAAGGTAAGGTCCCTCCGTTCACTTCGTTACAAACGAGCCACGAAATTCCGTCTTCTGAATTTTTCAGATTTCTCCAAGTTAGGCACTATATCCAATCCATTTACAAGCCAAACCAACCACATGTGTTAACGCTATATGAAGACTGGTGTGTACGTCAGCCTCTTATGAAGGGCATTACTTCCAGGCTATACCATAGTTTGACTCCTGTCAAAAATAGCCAAACTCCTGATAAATATATGGTGTCCAGGGAGAAGGAGTTAAATACCAATTTGGACCTTGATGTTTGGAAAGATGTTTGGGAAGCCGCCTCCAAAAATTCTTCCTGTGTGGTGATTAAGGAGAATATTTACAAGCTATTATATAGATGGTATATGACTCCTACCAGGTTGAACTCTTTTCTCCCAGGTGTCTCTCCTTTATGTTAGCGTGGTTGTGGCGAAATGGGGAATATACTGCACATATTCTGGTCGTGTCCAAAAATTCAGCAAACATGGAGGGATGTGTTTGCTTTAATACACAGGGTTTTGGGCATCACTGTCCCCCAGGACCCAATATATAGTATTGGGAAAGCCAATGGCCAATTGTAACAAAAAATAAATGAAAGTTATCTCCAAAATTCTAAATGCTACTAGATGCACCATCGCCAAAAACTGGAAACAACTGACTCCCCCATTCTTAAACCAAATCAATAACAAAATCTGGCACATAGTCTACATGGAAAAACTCACTGCCTACCTAACTGGTTCCACTTCACAATTCTCAGAGACATGGGCTCCTTGGTTTAGACATGCAGGTATATCCCCATATTTAGACTAGATTATTTGGAACAGAGTGATTTATGATTTATGTTGTATTTAACCTGTTATTGAATATGTTACATGATTTCAAATGCTGTCCCCTTCCCCCCTTCCCATACTCTCCTCCCCTCCTAATGTGTAATCAGACTATTTGCAATATTGTACCGTTATATTGTTCCCCTCCTTTTTTTTCTTTTTGTACCCCTCTTACTTTTGAAAAATGGTTAATAAAAAATAAGTAATAATAAAAAAAAAAACGTTAATAAAACTACATACTCAAAGTATAGAAACAACAAAAAGTGAAATGCAAACTGCTTACACTAGATCCATTTTTATAGCACTCAGAGTATAGTACTGTATATCATGTTTTGTGACTTAGTAAGTCAATGAATACCAATATTCCCACTGGTTGGGTAACAGTTAACCCCCTTAGTATGACACTTGACAGAGAGAGTACGGTAAAGTTAAGAAAAATAATACAATTTTAATAATTCATTTGTAGAAACAACGACGCAAGTGATTAACATATTTACAGTGAAACCCCCAGAGTAGGCAGCTCAATTAATGTACTGGTAAATAGGGATTGTCTGGATCCTTAAATAGGAAAAATATAAACGACCCACATAATACCACTACATAAAGATACTAATATATAGTATTAGTCCAATTCCATTTAAATATCAGTTGTATGATAATATAGCCATAAGTACTAGCTAGATAAAGACTGGTAATAATTATACCTACAGTACAACCATACAGTAACCATATAGCCTTGTCTATTGATGAGCATACTGTAATAAAAACCGATCACATAATAAACTACATAATTGGCAGTAATGCTAACCTGTAAAGATGTCTCTCAGGTAATAGCTAACCGATATTTGGGAAAATCAGTAGCTAAATAGTGACATAGGGGTATTACAGCGTCTATATAGATATGTAACCAAATAGATCATTGTTATTTCTTAAGTATCTTTGGTTTGACGCTCTGACCTGTATGGATCATGACAGATTAGGTAATAATCAGGTAGGTGCTATTTTATAGCCACATTGTATTGTATTGTATGTCTTTATTTATATAGCGCCATTAATGTACATAGCGCTTCACAGCAGTAATACATGTGGTAATCCAATAAATAACAGATAATATAAATAACAGATCATGGGAATAAGTGCTTTAGACATAAAAGTAATATTAAGGAAGAGGAGTCCCTGCCCCGAGGAGCTTACAGTCTAATTGGTAGGTAGGGAGAACGTACAGAGACCGTAGGAGGGAGTTCTGATAAGTGCATCTGCAGGGGGCCAAGCTTTATGTGCCATGTGTTCAGAATATCCACAGTGCTATTCATATGCTTCTTTAAGCAAGTGTGTCTTAAGGTGGGTCTTAAAGGTGGATAGAGAGGGTGCTAGTTGGGTACTGAGGGGAAGGGCATTCCAGAGGTGAGGGGCAGTCAATGAAAAAGGTTTAAGGCGGGAGAGGGCTTTAGATACAAAGGGTGTAGAAAGAAGACATCCTTGAGAAGAACGCAAGAGTCTGGATGGTGCATAACGAGAAATTAGGGCTGAGATGTAAGGAGGGGCAGAAGAGTGTAAAGCTTTAAAAGTGAGGAGAAGAATGGAGTGTGAGATGCGGGATTTGATCAGAAGCCAGGAGAGGGATTTCATGAGGGGAGATGCTGAGACAGATCTAGGAAAGAGTAGAGTGATTCTGGCAGCAGCGTTAAGGATAGATTGTAGGGGAGACAGGTGAGAGGCAGGAAGGCCGGACAGCAGGAGGTTACAGTAATCAAGACGGGAGAGAATGAGGGCCTGAGTCAGAGTTTTAGCAGTCGAGCAACAGAGGAAAGGGTGTATCTTTGTTATATTGCGGAGGAAAAAGCGACAGGTTTTAGAAATGTTTTGAATGTGAGGGGAAAATGTGAGAGAGGAGTCGAGTGACTAGATTACTCAGAGTTACCAGCCTTAATGAGTCTATAAGGAAAATAGGTTACATAAACTTGTATGACACAGTGTATATCTATGTGTGTCAAGTGTGTTTGCAAATACCCTGCTGACACAAATAGAGGTTCAGTCAGACAATGAACAGCAATACTGATTGTAATAAATCACAGTTCAGTTGCAGGAAACCACTTACACAGCCGTATCTTTGGGCGTTTAGGCACAGGATACTTCCAGGTACTGAGCTGCCTACCTCGATGACGCCACCGTTGTGGCGCCCTACAACCCTACGCACGTTTCATGTGCTGACGCTCACTTCTTCAGGGGTGGAGGAGTCAAGTATGTGGATTAGTCATTATTCTTAAATACTCTTTAAAGGGCGTGTCAGTGACCATTGCGCCAATCCCGATCGTGATTTGGTCGGTGTGTGTCCATGCTGAATCGTTAACAGCTGATCATAAAGATCGGACACAAACCAAAATGTGCGGAGGATATGAGGAGTATATCTGAACACACGCATCTATCTATATATATATATACTATACTGTATATACGTGTAGCAGGGTTTCCCCTGGCCCCCCTCGTTACCTCCGCTGTGGGGGGTTTGCTCGGACTCCGAAGGCACCTGCGGCAGATCCACCGGCTCATCAGGAAGGTGGGGGTCAGTTACAGGGAGCGTTCCGGAGGCTCCACGGCGCATCCGAGTAGCGGGGGCCGCCATTTTGGTTGTCTGTGCATGCGCAGAAGGATACAGACAGTCCGGTGGCCATATTGGGATTGGCACGAGAGTCACGCCTGCGCAGGAAGTCGTGCATGCGCAGGAGAAATCGCGCGCAGTGACTACATATCCCATGAGCCTCGGGGGCGTTAACATGCAGCCAGACCGCCAATAGGGCTTTAGGATTTCCCTGCTGACAGGATATAGTGATTAGACACAGACCACGCTAGTCAGTCGGAGCTGGGACAGAGTAAAGGTAGGGTGTGTATGTGCAGGGAGCCAGTAGCCCCTGCACTAGGCCAGAGATCCCCCTTAGGCCCCAACTCCCCTCAGCTTGTGGATGCTGCAGGGATCTGTCCATAGGATAGGGACACGGCCCTGTATAACTAGCAGACGTGAGGGTCACAGCCAGGAAGTGTTGATATCCTGGTCCTTGGTGTTCAGACTGGATCACCCTCTGCAGTATCAGAAGTCAGAGACATTCTAAAGGTGGACCACTCCACGTGGGAGACATCCAACGTAGAGGCGGAGGCGTCGTGGATCACCCTTCTGGATCAGCGGATCCCAAGTACAGCATCTGCATGCCCGGGTGTGGACACACCCGGCTGGTACCTCACCACAACACGTGCACCAACCATCAACTCAAATTAGTGGGCAGCGCTGTCTCACACTTGGGTGGGTGTGGGGGAATAGGGTTTGGTTATGGCCCTGCGAGGCTTAGTGTTAAGAGTGATGCTATTGTTATATTTGTTCTGCATATAGTAAACTGTTTAATCCATAACCTTGTGTATTGGTTACTGTATGTGGGTCCTGTGTCAGAGGTTATTCTACACACTAGAATCCTGCACAGGTTGAGGCGCTACGAGCAGACGTTCCAGGATACACCCCAGGTTCCCATCAGCGGAGGCTCTGGTCTTCCGTGAGCCAAACAGGTAAATAGAACCTCAGATGAACAACAACACATGACATATTACACTGTGTAAACATAATATAAACAGATAATGCTCTGCACTGGTGCTGCCACTCTGCAATGCTGCACTGATAGGGTTACACTCTTGCAGCTGTCTGCCGGAGGGACTCCACACCCCCTAAAGAAAATTGAGCTCCTTTACAGAAAGCTCACAAAACAGTGAAAAACATAGGCAGAAAGCGCACTGAGCAAACACTAATTATCTTTATTAAAACAACCTCAAAATTAGAGGTTGCACACACAAACACATACAATGTGATAGATGCAATAAAACAATAATATTACAAAAAGACAAAAAGTAACAGTGCTACAAAAAATAATGAATAACGTGTGTATATACAGTATAACTGTGAGGATTCGGGGGTCACGGCGGTCGCAACGTGACCCCTCCTACCTCTTGATGTACCCGCTGCTGCTGGACGCCCCCCTCGCCGGTCCCGTCCGATTCCTGCGATTGGGAGACTCTTCCTTCATCCCCGGTGGGTGGCCGCTGTCCCGCGGGTGGCTGGGACTCCGGTGGAGGTGTTGTCTCACGGGCGCGCTCCCCCTCGTTACGGAGCGCGCGCCGGACCTAGTTAATTTATTCACTGCTCCTGCAGTGAGGTCTCGCCCCCAACACACACACACAGGCGTCAATCATATCACAAGACTGCTCACCTGCATTCTTCCTTAGGCAGCTTATCCAGGACAGCTCCAAGCACTCCTCCAGGTCTGCCCCCTCTTCCTATTCGCCAGCCGCACTATATAATGCCTGTCCTGCCTTTCCCACATTGCTCGACATAGTCTCTGCTACAGACGTCTATTCTGACTCTTCCTTTGTCTTCGTTTATTCAGGTTGCGACCCGGCTTGGCGGATGTTCCTATCTGGCTCTAGACCCCGGCTCCCACTTGACCTTGCAGCTTCTCTCATCCCTCGACCACAGCTTGGACCTCGACCTCCCGGATCTCTCTCTCCCCGACCTTGGCTAACGGCAACGACTTCGCCTCTTCTGTACCGGTACCGGCAAGTATTGCTACACCTATTGACACCTGGCCTGGCAACGCCAAAACACCACATTCCGGACACGCTCCTTCTGCTGCGGGTGCGTGCACATATACGTCCCCACCTCAGTATAAGGGTCGAGTCTGGTCTGCGGGCAGCACCGGCGTAACAATAACTTACAATAATGATGAGAAACACCATCACTAATGCAAGAAGCCTGGCAGATAAAATGGGGGAGCTTGAATTAATAGCTAGAAGGGAGCAGTATAATATCATAGGCATTACTGAAACATGGTGGGATGAAACCCATGACTGGGCAGTTAATTTAGAGCGTTATTCCCTTTTTCCGTAAGGATCGAGCAAATGGAAGAGGAGGTGGAGTATGTTAAACCGGATCTAAAACGTGTTATAAGGGAAGATGTTTATGAAGGGAACGATGAAAATGTAGAGACCTTGTGGATAGAAATTTGTAGTGGAAGTAAAAATACAATGAAAATGTTTGTAGGGATATGCTATAAACCACCAAATATCTATGAGATTGACGAAGCCAAAATACTTTTGTAAATGGAGAAGGCATCAAAACTAGGTCATGTTTGCATTATGGGTGATTTTAATTATGCAGACATAGGCTGGGGCAATGAGATTAGCATTACAACAAAAGGAAACAGGTTTTTGGTGGTGCTTAAAGACAATTATATGACCCAAATGATTGAAGAACCAACCAGGAAAGGGGCACTTCTGAATTTGGTAATATCAAACAATGTAGAAGAAATAACAAATATTCAAGTACAGGAACATAACAGTGATCATAACATTGTCTCATTTGAAATAAATGATCAAAAAACAGATTACTTGGGTTCAACAAAGACTTGAAACTTTAGAAAGGCAGATTTGAATAAACTGAGGACTAATCAGCAAAGTATAAATTGGGATAATTATTTTGCAGGGAAAAATGTGGGATAAATGGTCCTTCTTTAAAACATTGTTACAAAAGCATTCTTAGGCTAGGTCCCTGCTGAATCCGGCAGCATGCGCACCTCTCACCAGCCCCTTACATCCTCCCTAGCTGTTCCCGGTGACTCCTTGCTTCCTGGCTCACTGCATACTATGACAACTGAATTGTGTTCCCGTGCAGCGACGCGTCACATTGTGCGGCAGGGAGCCAATGAAGACGGGAGATCGCCGGCAGCACTATTTTGTATCAAAACCTGTCTAACAAACTTTCACAAGTTAGTCTATGCAGGGATCTTAAAAAATGCATATACTTGTAAAAAAATTCTGTTCAGAGTTCTGGTATCATTGTTGCAAGCTATACACTTTCTATTGTATTAAACTAAAATACATAGAACTGTATTCCGATTATATTTACAAACGTTGTGCTCCAGTGCGAGCAAAGCGGCAGTTTCAGATACATATCCTTCTGATCGGGTAAAATATGTATTGGTCACACTGATATCGTGCATATAAAAACGACTGTGGGCCTCATGCAGTAAGCGTTGATAAGGGAAATATGGCCATTTTATAGCCAAAATTGGGTTTGAGATTCAGTAAGCGCCGATAAGTGCTTCATATCGCCAGGTTTCGGAGCCGATAATTTGGTTATGGCCAGTCGCCTGCCGATAAGCCTGTTTTCGACACTGATCGCCACTTTTTTAAATCGGCTGGATTCAACAAAAAAAAACAGCTTATCGGGGCTGATCGGCACTACGAAATTGAGATGTTATGGCCGATTTCTCCCGCCAACTAAAGTTGGCATTTTGGACGGGAGAACGATCGCTAAGGCTGCCGGAACGGCACTTAGAAAAAAAAAATCTTCTGTACATCAATGGAAGTCAATGGAGCGGGGACGTATAACAGTATAGTACTGTTTACGTTTCATTGCTCACAATACAAGGGGGATTTGCATTACAGTGTGGGGGCATTCCCTGCATTGTGTCACAGCTGATGTGTCTTATTTGCATAACATTCGACTTTTACATGTTTTCAGCATTTGCGGGTCACATTACTCATCATGTGATGATGTGGCAAGGGAAAATACTATACTACACTCTTAAAGGAGAACCTCACATCATATCACACATTTTACTCAACTCAGCGACAATTATTTACATGATGTCACACATGTCACACATACACCGTATATTCATGTTCCTTTACATTACACAATGCTTGTAATGTGTCACGCATCTTTAAACCTTCATGTACATCTAAATTCTCATGTTTACATCTACGTTTGGGTCCTCCCTATTTTCATGACGTCACTTATTGGACGCTCAATCACATTGCATGTTTACATTGTAACCGTTGCATTACAAGCACTTCAACCTAACTTATACACACATGTACAGTAATTCATCATTGGGACACCTTGTAAACTCATTCTATACCAACTATCCTCATTACAGAAATGCATGCATATGCACACGACTATTCATTGTTGGCAACATGTGACAATAACATGGCTAATTACACATGTTACACAAAACTTTTCCCACGTCAATCTCAGCCTTTTTGTCTCATTACATGACTGACTCTTGCGTTCACAAGTGTTACATGCATTGCACATGCAACTATTTATTTGCAAGCAATCTTTGTACAAAGCTTCACGTCACATCATTGCCAAATATCATCATTCCCTGCAGAATACACACAACAAATACTTAGAACAACAAGTGCACACAGCTTGCCACAGAAGTACTTTATTATGTTAATGTAACACCTTGCATTTTACTATGTCACCTGACATCATCACATACCTATTTAAAGGACGCACATTACCTGCTCATTCACAGCTACTCATTTCAAAATGTTGCGAATGTTTAGGAGACGCAGGAACATTCTTTTCTATGACATGCTTGCTGATCAAGAGAATGATATAGGGCAAGGTAGGGACACACCGAGGGACAGTGACAGTGACGCGGATACGACAGGGACAGGGAGAGGGACAGGCCGAGGGACAGGTAGAGGGACAGGAGATCAGAGGAGAAGACAGAGGAGACAACTTGTGCCTCGTCCGCGTCTGTACAGGGAGAGAACCCTGTTAGATGGGATGAGTGAGGAGGAGATTGTAAGTCGCTATCGTTTGAGTTCAGCAGCAATCTTATCTCTTTATGAGGAGATAAGGGGGGATTTAGATTTTTTCACAGCCAGAGGTCGTGCAGTCCCTGGGCTTGTTAAAATGCTGTGCTCATTACATTATCTTGCTTCCGCGTCATACCAGACAACTGTGGGCATAGTGGGCGGGGTCTCGCAATCTACATTCTCGCGGGCCTTGTCCCAGTTTCTCTATGCACTCAATAGACGCGCTAGGAATTATATTCATTTTCCTACAGAGGCAACAGAGTGGCTGGAAGTCAGGACTGGCTTTTATAATATAGCAGGGATACCATCTGTGCTGGGTGCAATCGATTGCACACATGTTGCTTTGATTGCACCTAGTCAGAGTGAGCATGTGTACCGCAATCGGAAGCACTACCATTCACTCAATGTACAGGTGGTATGTGATGCCACGATGAGGATAATGCATGTGGTACCCAAGTTCCCTGGTTCCAGTCACGATTCCTCTATCCTGAGGAACTCTTCAGTCTTCCATGCGTTCGAAGAGGGTCATTTTGAACCTGGTTGGCTGCTGGGTGAGTACACATTTACATGCTCTAACACAAAACACATTTTGATTTAGGAATGTTGGCATTGTACAATTTGATCACTAATGTCAGCTTATGTGTGCTCCATTCATTATAGGTGACTCAGGATACGGAATTAGGCCGTGGCTCTTGACTCCGGTGCTAAACCCTCAAACTGAAGCAGAGGAGAGGTACAATGCAGCCCATATATCTACAAGATCTGTTATAGAGAGGACATTTGGCCTACTCAAGACCAGGTTTAGGTGTCTGGACAGAACTGGTGGGGCTCTTCTATACAAGCCTCAAAAAGTGTCTGATATTATCCTTGCCTGTTGCATTTTGCACAATGTTGCACTCAGGCACAATGTACAGTCAGACCTAGCTGAGGCTTTGGTAGACGAGCATCCCACCCATGTAGCTGCTGAAAATGAACAAACAGCCAGTGGTGGCCAGACACGACAGAATCTCATCAATTCATTTTTTTCTTGTAAGTACAAACTCATATGTTCCTAGTACTACTTTTATAGTTTAATTATGTTATATTAACAATAATGTTTCTTTATATAACCTTCTGTTAGGACACAGATGAATATGGGTTGCACACCTTTCTTTTCTCTGCTGTGTGCACAAAGGGATGTGGCACCGGTATGTTATTGTTGCACAGGTTATATAATCCCTCTTCAATTGTACTTTAGTTGTGTGTATGTGAATACAACTTGGGTAACAAAGCAATAATATTTTAGCATTGTGTTATTCCTTATGCTAAGACAAAACACATATTATGCCCATAATCATTCATGCTTCTAGTATGCTTACATACAATGTTATTGGTGCAGTGTAACATGTACATCCAGATGATGTGTACACCAGGCTGATTTACATTTTGAATGTCATTAAATATACATGGTGTTGCACATTTAACACCAAATACACACTTTGATGTGTTCTTTACGGTACTGAAGATGGCATGTCAATGTTTGCAATTTATATATTGTTCCTTTGCATTATAGGTATATTTGCAGTATGACTGATCATGGTATGTATATTTGCTGACATCTCTCATAAGATGTGGCTACCTCAATCTTCCTATAATTATTGGAACTAAAAACCCAACATATTGGTTTAAACACAAATGTTACATATATGTACTTTCTGTATCATGTATATGCATTTAGCTACTCTTGAGGTTTCATGTGCATTGTATTACAAAATGATTACTCACATTTCATCACATTTTATGTATGTTTCCTTATAATTTCCATTAATGTAATATAGAGGTGTTTGGAGAAAAGGGGATAACTGTACTTATTTGTTTACTTACGGGAGCACATTCATCACTAGCATAGACACACTTTTTAAGACAACTGTTTGTGTGTGTATCAATTGGTGTAGGATCCATGTATAACACCGACAAATGATAACACCAGCTTTATTATGGTAGCTTATATCATCATATTGACTATACTATGTATTTCTAAACGATTAATAAACACAGTAAACTATAGTTAGTTAGGTTAATGAAATATACACAGAAACGTACTTCATACTGTAACATGATGGTGATGTCATATTCAGAACATCATGCATTGGAGGGGACCATAACATCTGGCCAGTAACATTATTTGCTACAGTCCCAAACCATTTTATCTACATACCCATGTAACAAGAGATTTTAAAAATAAATGGCTACTTGGTTGTAAGTGTCCTTTACATTGGGAGAAGGAGTGGCTCACTGAGTAAAGACACACACTGGCACTGATAGTTTGAAGCAGGGGAGTCTGGTTCAATTCCCGGTGTGGGCTCCTTGTGACCTTGGCCAAGTCACTTTATCGCCCTGTGCCTCATGCGGCAAAAAAACATTTGTACGTTCCACGGGCCAGGGACCTCAGGCTGAAACATGTGTCTGTAAATCGCTGCGTACAACTAGCAGCCCTATACATGAACATGCTCATATTATTATTATTATTGTTACATAGTTTCGACAGTCATACGTTCCATTACATATTAGAATACACAAATGTGTTAGCAGAGTGGGAATGGTTGTTATATATAAAACACACCATGTCATAAAATGTTAGTAGTCATTAAAGAACACTCAATAAAAATTCATGAGGCACTCTTTTGCAACATCATTATGTTAATTAAGTGCTTATGCAATATAGGCATAAGGGTATCACATTTTTACTTTTTTGTTAATAAGCGCTGCAAGCAATATAAAATTAGTTCCATATGTAGTATAGTAGTCGGTGGCTCCTCCTCACAATCATCTCATATAAAGGTAGACTCTTCTGAAATCATACATTGATCCGATTGTATTTTCCCCGACATCTCTGAAATACAGCAAACACATGATGGTCAAAGATGGCACCTTACTAGATATGCATCCGTGACAACGCGTTACGCAGCTCTATATGATTGTGTAGATACACACGTCACTCACTTATATGTTAGAAGTAAAACTGTTCATCAGTATGTAATGTTTCTTTAAATTTGTAGCAGGCATAACTATGTATAAGAAGTGAACGTTGCCTGTATACTGAAAGATGTGCGCGCACATCTTTGTGTGCGCACGCACTTCACGCTTGGCTCCACTAACTGTTAGCGCATGCGCAAAACAAAGCGTACGTTGTGCGTTCAATACATGTTGAAAATACCAGTAAACATAACATCTTTATTTCAAATACAATGAAGACGAAACTACATTCGTTCTAAACGAGTACATCTGTATTCTTTTTAAACAGACGTGTTTGAACAGAAAGCACGGCCGATAACACAATGCGCAAATGCAATACGTGTGACGTCATGTTAAGCCAGCGTGAAACACACGCTAACACTCCTCCCACTCAATTAACATTCGGCTAACGCCCAGGGTACGCCTACAAACACTGAGCCGCACGCATCACACACTGCAGTTACCGTTACTATAACAAAACATGACAGCCAATAGGCTTTGAGGCGCGCACGTCGCTTGGGGGCGGGACTTACATCAGTAATCCTTTTTAAGGACGCCTTGGCCCATGACAAGGGTCCCACGTCATACGTGGTGGACCCGGTTTTCAATGTTGTAGATGTTGCATGATAACAAAACAGGTATGTGTTAGAGTAATGGAAAAATGTTGCTAATATGTTTAAAGGGATAGGAAAGTACGTATATTTATTCCGTCAGCAATGTGTACTACTCTTTCAGGTTCTACTATATTGTATTAGGAAACAATTTGTTTGTGATCGCTACATGTTATGCAGTCTGCAATGTTACGCTGTATCCACGCATTGAAAGTGAAAATGGTGGTTACAAAAAAAAAAAAAATTTAAACGCAGAGTCAACGCATAACGATTGTTATATTTACCATTCTTCTAGAATTAACTCTTCGCCTGGCTGCAACTGGTCGCTCCAGAAATGCAAGGCATTTTCATCCACGCTTGACCCAACCGCTGAATCCAGTATGACACATATCTCCTCCAGGATGCGCTCATAGGAATCGCCACTGCTTTCTTCAAATAATTGGTCGGGAGGTAGGTTCATTTCTTCGGGTTCCCATTCCAATGCATTTTCAGCTGAAAGGCTTGGTACATAATCATAGTACTTTTGTTCTTGTACAATGTGGGTTTCAGGAATGGAGGCTGCAGATATTGCAGCACGTATCGATTCAAACGGATCAGTAGTAGCGGATACATTGCTATTGCCATTAGGAATAAATATGCCTTTCACGACAATATAAGTGCCGTCTTTCAGGAGAAATTGTTTTTCCGGGGCAATCTTCCAGAAACCATAGGTGTGTTGTAGCTTATCCTGGTCACGTTCAAAAAAGTCATTACTTGATAAAGTGAATCTTATTGAGGAATTAAAATTCCGTGCATGCTTACGGTCTTGGTAATAAGGATATTTTGCTCGAATGAAATCATCGATTTGGCGTGTGCTTGCTTTCTGTCCGCGACTGTTCAAGATGGCTTCACAGATCATGTACTTATACCCTAAAAGGGGATTAATATTGTTAACGAATTCATCAGCCATGTCTGAGTAGCACAAAAGCTGTGTGCAGGTCTGTGTTATTTGCTCATCAAAATGAATGTGCTGAATGGCTAACAAACTCCTGTTTTTCCTTGTCAAGGTCAACAAAACTAACTACTTTGACTCCTTATTTCAAACGCCAATTGGATTTGTTTGTCTAATTGGGTTAACAGTTGTGGTTCGTGATATGGGACTGTGGGAGAAACATTTCTCCTTCTTTTATCTCGTTTGTGAAAAACATCCCTAGACTTTGAATGCGTTCACATAGTGTTTTTTTGAAAACTAACAAAGACCACTGTGTGAAAATATTTCTTAGCCAGGCATATCAGTAAAAACACACACCTGCAAAAAGAAATGTTTTTTCCCCGCTTACATTTCTGTGTGTATGTGAAAGTCTGGTTAACTCCCTGTCTGCATGAGTTTAAATACGTGTGTATATATATATATATAAATATATCTCTCTTATAAAAATATATATATATTTATATATTATATTTTATTTTTTTTAATATTGCAGGAGTACACACAACATTGATGGCATTAAGTATACCTTGTATGAAACCTATTTAAATGGTGAGAAACATGATTGAATTAAGTAATAAACATTTGTTTAAGCACAATACTGTTAGAGTCTCATACTTAGGATATTTCTCAAACATTAGGCCTGTATTATTAAAATAGTGTTTTCACAAGGAAGCATGAAGTGTATTAGTTTGTAAAATACATGTATACCAGTTTATATAGTACTATATATATATATATATATATATATATATATATATATATATATATACACACACACACACACACACACACACACACACACACACACACACACACACACACACACACACACACACACACACACACACACACACACACACACACACACTCAGTGTGTGTGTGTGTGTATATATATTATTATACATTCTGAGATGTTATTGAAACGAACACACAAATGATTAAAGGACAAAATTACAATGGCCAAGCAAGGCAAAGGTAAGTAAGAATTTACACATAATCCTGCTGTACACGTACAAGAAAGATGTTTGCACTTACTTAGGTGTTTTTATAATTGCATGTGACTAATATGCATATGCAATTCTTACATCAATTAACACACCCAAATGCAATGTTTTGCTGCAAAGTCAATGGCAGCTTCTCTAAACTTAGCAACTGGCTCCTGGTGGACCATTACTGAACAGACGATTAAAACATAAATATTTATAACACAATTAATTATGAGTGTTAACATTTCCAAAACTTCACGTGTACAAGAACATAGTTGAAAGTTTGGAAACAACACAGTCTTCAGCATACATACAATAGTAATTAGATAATCTGAAGTCAACAAAACAAGGCCAAAGACATATTTTCTGAATTATAACATTTATTTTTTTTGTTCCTTTTGCGAGCGAGTAACAGGCCTGCTTGTTGTCTCTTGAATTTTCCTTTTTCTTTTGCCACCAACTTTAGGCACAACAGAGCCACTTTGAGTGGCCTCTGGCACTTCACGGGCAGGGCTTGTGGCCAGTGACTCACCTACAGGGCTTGTGGCCAGTGACTCACCTACAGGGCTTTTGGGCAGTGATTCACCTACAGGGCTTTTGGGCAGCGATTCACCTACAGGGCTTTTGGGCAGCGATTCACCTACAGGGCTTTTGGGCAGCGATTCACCTACAGGGCTTTTGGGCAGTGACTCACCTACAGGGCTTGTGGGTACTGACTGTTCACGGACAGGGCTTGTGGCAAGTGACTCACCGACAGAGCTTGTGCCCACTGACACATGTGAGCAAGTTGGTAGACACTGCACAAGTGATGGTCGGTCTGTTTCATGTGAGTCTTTTTTTGTTTTTGACCAAAAACTGGTCAGTAGTAACTGCTTGTGTTTTGTTTTTGTGGCCTCCTTTGTAGGTGTCAGCTGCTGATGTAGTACAGATGGCAGCGGTAGGATGTCGTCAGGAACATGCACACCAATGTGTGCTACTTGACCGGTAACATTGGGACCTGGTGACTGAAGATCAGATGAATGTGGTGAGAATTTGCCAGCATATAATGATCCAGCCTGTGAGGTGTTGAATTGGGGTACATTAGTCATTCTCAAGTAATTAGCTTGGGTTTGCAGAACAACTAATGCTTCGAATGAGGTGTTGATTTTTTGCAACTGTTTAGGCACTTCAATGAAGACTCTGTGGAGATGTGCCAATTGTGATACTGTTTCTTCCTGCAGTCCAATCATCCTTTCCAGCACTGTCATCATGTCTGAATGGCGACGATTTTCTGCGTCCACTATTTTTCCCTCTGAAGCTACAATTGCATCGTATGTGGAAGTTGATGGACGATTTGGCGGTACAACAGTTTCTATTGGCACCTCTTCATGGTCACATGATTGTATTTCAGTCTCTTCTGCGGCGTCATCCTCATCATACTCATCATCCTCATCACCATGATGTTCTAAAAAGAAATGTACACATTATTAAATGGCATGTTAATGTATGCTGTGTTACTATGTAATTGTACTGTGTCCTAAGTAACACCTAACATGTTAGCATACGTTTTATAACCTCACATTAAAAACTACCTTGACTTACGAATAATGTTTGGACTCAGTATGAAATATGAATGAATGAAAAGTTGCTCTAAACTCAGAAGTCCTACATGATAGTTCACATCACTAACACAATACATGTTGCCTTACACTTAATTTGCACTGACACTAAGTAATCCTATTTAAAGAAGATGTGCAAAACAAATAATGAACATGACAACATAACATATAGAAGAGCACATATTATATGGCCAGCAAATGATACACTCACCTTCTAGTTGTGTTGAGCTGGCTGACCCAGGTGAAGACACTTGTTCCATCTCAGGTGACACATGTCCTCCAGGGGCAACTATATATAACAATAACATAAGTTTTACATTTACATGTGTAAATATTGAACAAACACTTATTGTATGTTCTGTATTTATGATTAACTAACAACATCAGTTCCTTAACCGAAAATGTGTGTGAAAGTGAACATAAATAGTTGTAATAACACTGTACATGCCTGTGTACTTAGAAGTTTTGAGTTCCCTAACATACAACATACTATGTTTCTGCAGTAATGCGTGAGGATAAATAGATTAAATTAGTACATAAAAATCATATGTTGTGTAGTGATATCAGTATCATAATGTACATAACTATCATGAGATGACCATTCACAATGGTTATCATGAAGGTGGTCATATTGCAAAAAGTGTTGTTTTTGGTAGAGGATATGTGTGGTACATTAATCGAAGATGTGGCACACCTGAATGTGGCTGTGACTCAACAAGACAACACATGCAGTGTGTGATAATGTGTCTTTGATAGTAGTTCAACTATAGATATGAGTGAACTAATGTGTGACGTACGCTTTGATAAGTAATGAGTTGTTGGGGCATTTAGTAGCTAGAGTTAAGCTTTCAAATGAGTGTGATTAACTTCAGTTGTGCTATTCAGGTTGTAAGAAAGGTATTCCCTTCCCCAAAAAGCCTAATCAGCCACACCTTTCAATTACTTGAAACAGGTGAAAATGGTGTGAACTAAGTTGACCGTGAAATGAGGCTGTAATTAGTGTGTGTGCTGAACCCCACCCCCTCTGTTGAAGTGTATGCTGTGATGAGATATTAATTGCAGCTGCTTTAACACAATGGTAGATGAGCTAAGTAGTCATCTGCAGTGTTTAAGTTATGAAAACAATGACATAACATATGATACGTGTGCCTCATTATGCTGTCTGTATATGACATAAAGCAAAAATGGACCTTTTCATAAGCAACTATAGATGTGTTAGTGCCAGTGATGTTTGTAGGCCGTTACATGCAATTTCTTTGATGCATGCTTAAAATAGGCAGTAATGTCATGTTTGTCGGAGTAAAATAAATAAAATACACAATAATATGATACATATTTCTGTTCTGTACCTGTAGCTACTAATAATTTCTCATGAACATGTGTTACACATGTGTACTACCCTGTTGTTCCCCATCTTCGCCCACCATCAATTGCTTCCACTGCAGCTATGCATTTTGGGAATTCACATGTAAATGAGCACGCAATGGCACGTGCTATATTAGTTACTGCTTTTAGTAGGACTACTACATATATGTCTATTTTGAGATATATATATATATACAGAATCAGACATATACATATATAGATGCAGGTATGCTTATATTGTGAAGACAGTATAAAAAGCAGTGTAAATATGCAAAATAACTGTAAGCAACGACACGCCTAGTACAGTAATATTTATCACCTGCTGGAAATTGTGACGGATAAATTCCAATGTCACGGTCACCAGCCAAGCCTTCCACGACGACGGTAAGTAATTTTGGCCGAAGCAGCTCCTCCAATGGAGTCAATATGAGACGTTGTGGTGTGGGCCCACCTCCAGTGCCAGTAGCATGCACGCGTTGGTCTTGTATTTTCTTTTTCAATTTGGACCTAATATCATCAAATCTTTTCCGACAATGATACTTGTCCCTGACACTATTCCCACAGGCATTGACACCAATGACTATTGTGTCCCACATTTCTTTTTTGCTTGCTGCACTTGTCCGCCCTTGAAAAACATATAAAAGATATGAGGTAAATTAATAATAATATAAGCACCAGTTTCCTACACTGCTAGCTGTTCCAAGAGATAGCAAACATGCTGTTTTATGTGTAATATGTGAAGCACATGAGCATTCACTACTAAACCTATACATGTAAGCAAGGTTGCATTCATATTGTATGCAGTTCTGGCAAATTGACCGCCTGTGTTTATTTGTCCTTGTAAGGCATGATAAAAAGCTGTGTTTCCACACTAATGAACATAGAAAGATATTGTGTACCCATATTTGCATATGAACAAAACTCAGATGACCTAGGATCACATGTATTTGAATAATAAATGTAAAGGTACACTTACCTACTAAATGTCCATAGAGACTGTCATAGTGCTCCAGAATGCCAGTGACAAGAGCCCTATTTTCCTGGTCATTGAAGCGAGGATTACGTGGCTTCTCCACACGTTTCTTCCGAGCAGGTTTAGGGTCAGAGCTTGGCTGGTGCTGACTGGACTCTCCTTCTTCCAATGGAAGAGCCTCCAAAAGCTGGCCACCAGCAAGCACGCCACCACCAGACACCCCATCAGCAACTGCGCCACCAGCAGCACTCCCAGCACCAGCACTCCCACTCCTAGCACCAGCACTCCCACTCCTAGCACCAGCACTCACACTCCTAGCACCAGCACTCCCAGCACCAGCACTCCCACTCACAGCAACAGCACTCCCACTCCCAACAACAGCACTCCCACTCCCAAAAACAGCACTCCCACTCCCAGCAACACCACTCGCAGCACCAGCACTCCCACTCCCAACAACAGCACTCCCACTCCCAGCACCAGCACTCCCACTCCCAGCAACACCACTCGGTGCACCAGCAACATCACTCCCCTGAACAGAACGTTCACTCCGACGCGTACTCGCACGAGTAGCACTCCCACTCCCACCAGCATCACTCTTCCCACGCTTTGCGGGCATACTTCCAGCACTCACAAAAAACAGACAAGAAATGTACAGGCAATCACACGACCCACTTCCACATATAAAACAAGACAAAGATGTAAACAAAACAACAAAGGACAAAGCTCTCCCAATACACAACAAGTCTCTCAGTCAATATGCAAATCTTCAATCGTCCAGCTCTGTGCGTCTCTCTCTCTCTCTCACTCCCAACAACACAGAGAATGATTAGCAGTACACGTTGCCTTTAAATATGGCGCGCAATCAAAAACATGCTTGTTTCGCCTGATTCAGCAAGATTTGTGATTGTGCAACCTAACAGCACCCCGCCACGCACGCCGATACACCTGTGTGTGATCGGCTCATCATCGTGAGAGTGGGCGGATTTGTTTTCGGCTTGATTTTGAATGTATTCGGCACTTACTGCATACGGAGAGGGAAAAACGCCAATAACATGACTAATCGATAAGCTTGCCGATTTCACATAATCGTCGCTTACTGCATGAGGCCCTGTGTGTGTTTGTGTGTGTGTGTTAATACAGTATGTGTGCATACAGTATATTCTGCAGTTTCATATCAGTTGTCATGGCCCTGCCCCCTGCCATGGCCACGCCCACCCGGCCCATTTTGGCCACGGCCACGCCCGCACCTAAAAAAAGCTACCTAAAGACTCCAGATCGTGTCAAAGCGATGTGCACTCGCCGCCAGGATGCAAGGCAGGCATGAAGTGAAGTGGGGCCTTAGCCTTATCAGTGTATAACATTGGAAAAGAAGAGGCAGGCATTTAGATTCTTAAAGTCAGAAAGGACAGAGGTATCGTATCAGAATTATAAGGAATGTAACAAAAGATTCAAAAGGACAATCAAATTAACAAAAATCGATAATGAATAAAGGATTGCAATAGAAAGTAAGATCAATCCAAAAAAGTTCTTTGAGTACCTTAATAACAAAAGAAGTAGAAAAGAAAATATAGGACCCTTTCAGTGTGAGATGGGTAGGCAGATTATTGGAGATAAAGAAAAAGCAGAAGTATTAAACAAATTATTTGCCTCTGTATTTACCAGTGAAGAATCAATTGCAATAGTAATAACGCAGGAGGAAGCCACAACCTCTACATTAACGAACAATTGGTTATCTGAGGAAGACGTCATAGGCAGGTTGATAAAATTAAAGTAAATAAGGTCCTGGGCCCCGAAGGCATACATCCAAGAGTTCTTAAGGAGTTAAGTTCATTAATAGCCAAACCATTACCTTTAATATTCAAATACTCAATTTCCACTTGCTCAGTACCACAAGATTTACATTATGCAGATGTGGTGCCTATATTTAAAAAGGGAGCTAGATCACAACCAGGGAAATTCAGACCTATAAGTCTGACATCAATAGTGGGAAAGCTACTTGAAGGTTTAGTACAGGATAATATTGAGGAATACCTAATGGAGAACAAAATTAGTAGTAATAGTCAGAATGGATTTATGATAGATAGGTCATGCCAAACTAACCTTATTCATTTCTTTGAGAATATAAGTAGGAATTTAGACCAGGGTAATGCAGTTGATGTGGTTTACTTAGATTTAGCCAAGGCTTTTGATACGGTTCCACACAAGAGGTTAGTGTACAATATAAAGCAAATTGGACTCGGTAAAAATATTTGCACCTGGATTGAAAACTGGTTGAACGATAGACAACAGAGAGTTGTCATAAATGGAACTTTTTCAGATTGGGCTAAAGTTGTGAGTGGAGTACCTCAGGGATCGGAACTGGGACCCCTGCTTTTTAATTTGTTTATTAATGACCTTGAGGTTGGGATCGAGAGCAAAGTCTCCATCTTTGCTGATGACACTAAATTGTGTAAGGAAGTAGAATCAGAGCAGGATGTAATTTCTCTCCAGAAGGACTCTGATAGACTGGAAACTTGGACAGGTAAATGGCAGATGAGGTTTAATACAGATAATTGTAAGGTTGTGCATTTAGGAAACAAGAATAAACAGATAATTTACAGGATAAATTAAATGGGGATAAATTAGGAGAATCCTTGATGGAGAAGGATTTAGGAGTGCTTGTAGGCAGCAGGCTTACTAACAGTGCCCAAAGCAAAAACAGTAGCAGCAAAGGCAAACAAGATATTATCTTGCTTATCAGGCAATGAATGGAAGAGAATTAAACATATATATGCCCCTTTAAAAATTATGGAACTAGAGAAAGTGCAGAGAAGTGCTACCAAATTAATAGAATGTATGGATAATATTATTCATGAATAGAGGCTAGCTAAATTAGATTTGTTTACATCAAAAAAGATGCGTCTAAGAGGGGATATGATAACTATATACAAATATATTTGGGGACAATACAAGGAGCTTTCAAAAGAACTATTCATCCCAAGGGCAGTACAAACGACACAGGTCAGCCACCTACTACAAGCAGTAGCCTCCTTATCAAGCTGTGTGTCAGCTGTCTCACCTTACTTCCTGATTGTCCAAGTATTCTTACTGGATTAACCTTCTGAGTGCTGGATCAAGGACTCAGATGTATGTTTCCCAGGCGTAATTATCAGTACCTAACTTCACCCTGTCACATACCTCCCCTGTTTGTGTGTGGCTGGGGCCCCGCACGGCTGAAGCCCGACCCTACACTCCTTCTCGCGATAGAAAATCTGCATTTCCATGCTCCTCCCAGGCCTATGCTGGATATCAAAAGAGAAGGGCTGGAGGGCCTTATACCACTGGTTAACCTCGAGTTTGTGTCCTTCGTGGTATTTAACCATTTCAAGCGTGCGTGGTCAGTGACCAGGGTGAAATGCACCCCCACGACATAATGCCTCAAGACCTCAATTGCCTGTTTTACAGCAAGGCACTCCTTCTCAATGACGGAGCACCCTGCGTGTGAAACATGTAAGAGTGTTTGTGCCAGTACTTTGGTCATAATGTCCCAGCATTTCCTTTTTTGAGAAATCAGTGCACCGGCATTTTTTTCCTTATTTGGAATCTCTTCTATTCTACTTCAACTTCGCCTGGTGAGCACGCGCAGTAGGAGATGGTCCAGCGGTTCCGTGAGTTTTATACAGCTTTCAACATTATTGTGCTTTAAGTTTAGCCAGTTGCTGCTGTCACTTTGATACCTGAGACTCTAATTGCAGGGTGATGGGGACGCATCAGGTCGTGGTGCAACGGGACTTCACACACCCCTCTTTCACCCAGACATGAGTATCTCTAACTCTAACATTGAGAGTTCTGTTTACACTGAGACTGCTTATATATGGACTATATGATGTTTCTACTTTCTCCTGCTGACATCTCCAGAGGAAATTTATTATGCTGTGATATTTACACTACTCACACACACGAGGAGTTCTCTAGAGCACCGGATTGGGAGCTTCTAATTGCTCGATTTGTTCACTCTTCCTCTGATGGATGTCAGGAAGAGCCAGGTCTGGCAAAATTCCCACATCTGCACGTTCCCCATCCTGGTCATATCCCACCATGACTTGCTGTCTGTTGGGCTGGGTAAGGTTACCTAAAGTCACAGCTTTTCTTAACCAGTCCTCTTTTTCCACATGTCTCTGTTTACACATCTTTGGGACGCGGTGTCAATGGAGAAAGAGCTCTTGGGAAAACGGGAAAAAGTTCCCAGGCTTTTCCGGTACCAGAGAAGTAGATTTTGTGAGTAGGGGCCACAATGTTGTGATGTAAGGCCAGTCTCGGCTAAGTAGAACAGGGGCAGCTCGGTAGGGTGAAACTCCTACTAGCAGTCTAGCCTCTCGATTGTTGATGCGGAGGAGGATGTTCACCGTGGGGTATTTTATTGTGTACCCATGGATACATTCAATAGTCCATGTAGAGTCATAGGATTGTCGGTTGTTTGGGAGTAGGCCCTCTAGGATCAGGGTTTTTCCAGATCCTGAGTCCACCAGGGATTTACTGTTTTCACCTCCACCAATGCTGGGACCAACCACAGATCATGGTCCCCTTGGAGAGAAGCCGTGGCAGTGGTTCTGCCATAGGAACAGTCCATCTCATCCTCACCTGGGGATCGTTGTTCAGACATCTCTGCTGTGGGAAGTGATTCTCCCTTCTGTTCTGTTCCGGATGGGTGACAGAAGTTCAAGGTCTCATGGGATACTGTGAGTGGCGTCCTCACTTTGGTGATCCAATGACCTCAGATCCGGGATGGGTGTCTCTGCGAGAGTTTGTACCAGGACCCCTCCGGGATGGGAAAGGGTCTTCTGATGGGGTTCACTGGACATCCTGAGCTGGCAGGTGGTAGATCCCTCGATTGTCTGCACTCCTGCCTCTGGCATCACCGGAAACAGCTGGTGTTTGTTCAGGCCGATCCCATCTACCCTCTTGACTGTCTCCCCAATAATGTTTTCCACCAAGCGGACCGCTGAATTTAGGGAAGTTACAGCATGCCTTTTTACTCAGGAGTGGGAGGAGGGGCCAGTATCTGTATGAACTGCTCGAGCATAAACTGTTCAAGGATCTCTGCCTTGGTATGCTTCTCTGGTTGTATCCACCTGGTACATAAGTCTACTAAGCGGTGGGCTATGACCCGGGTCTGTTTCTGTTTGTGTATTTGACCACTGTCGGTAGGTCTCTGGGGTGAGGCCTGAGTGATCCAGAATAGCAGCCTTTAGTCGCTGATAATCCATAGCCTCGTCTGCCAGAAAAGCCTGGTGGGCTGCCTAAGCTTCTCCTATGAGTAGTGGAGCCACAGTCGTTACCCAGCGATCAACTGTCCAGCCATGGGCTGTGGCTACCCTTTCAAAAGTGATGAGGAATGCCTCTGGGTCTTCTATTGGCTTCATTTTAGGCAGCATCACAGGTGGGTTATTTGGAATCTCTGGTCTGCCTGAGCCTGGACCTGGATCCAGAATTTGGAGGAGCTTTTCTGCTTGCTGGGCCTGGTTTTCTGCTTGCTGCTTAATCAGCCATTCTGTTCGCTGGGTCTGTTTCTCTCCTAGCTGGACCTGTTGCTCCAGGAACTGAGAAAAAATTTTTTTCTCAATGTGTGGCCCTTTTGATGGCGTCCAAATCCCACTTCTGACACCTGGCAGGAAGGCAGGAAGGCCTCTAGGCGAGGTCATACAAGAGTCCACACATGCATTTTAAGGGTAAACAAAAAGTTCAGTGGTTTTATTTCTCCAAAACACAAATAAACATTTGGGCACACTATCCTAAATCTGTCTCCGCGTCTCCCCTCTTGAAATCCCTCTCCTGGCTTCCGATCAAATCCCGCATCTCACACTCAATTCTCCTCCTCATTTTTAAAGCTTTAAACTCCTCTGCCCCTCCTTACATCTCAGCCCTAATTTCTCGCTATGCACCATCCCGACTCTTGCGGTCTTCTCAAGGATGTCTTCTTTCTACCCCCTTTGTATCTAAAGCCCTCTCCCACCTTAAACCTTTCTCACTGACTGCCCCGCACCTCTGGAATGCCCTTACCCTCAATACCCAACTAGCACCCTCTCTATCCATCTTTAAGACCCACCTTAAGACACATTTGCTTAAAGAAGCACTTACTAGAATTCCCTCCTACTGTCTCTATACGTTCTCCTACCTACCAATTAGATTGTAAGCTCCTCGGAGTAGGGACACCTCTTCTTTAATGTTACTCTTATGTTGGAAGCACTTATTCCCATGACCTGTTATTTATATTATTTGTTATTTATATGATTACAACATGTATTACTACTGTGAAGATCTATGTATATTTATGGCGCTATATAAATAAAGACATGCAATACAATACAAGGCAAAATGAAACTCATAAAAAGAACACATACTCCACATGTGGAGATCTTGCTAAACATTCCAGGCCCTATCTATCGTGCTGGCTGGAAGTCTGTGTCCAGTTTCCAACCCCTAAACATATACCACAATATTTATGGAACAATATGAAAGTCCTTACTGTATCTTTGTTTGGGAATCTCTGTCCCTAGAGAGAGTTTAGGAAATCCTTCTCGATAGGATATTGCACAGGACAGCTCTGTTGTCTGAGTCAGCTACTTACTACAAGCAGTAGCCTCCTTATCAAGCTGTGTGTCAGCTGTCTCACCTTACTTCCTGATTGTCTAAGTATTCTTACTGGGTTAACCTTCTGAGTGCTGGATCAAGGACTCAGATGTATGTTTCCCAGGCATAATTGCTTGTACCTGACTTCACCTTGTCACAGGTGCCAGGAACTTTATTCATTCCAACAGCAGCTTTATTATCCTTATTATTAGACACAATCTCAGATATATTACATACTTTTGACTATACCGTTTATGCCGCTTCCCTAGCTGCCACTTTCTTGGCCCACTAGGGATGTGAGATTTTATACTTCTTTGTTATCTATTGGATCCCTCTGCTCTATATCATCAGTAGTGTTCCATATCCACTGGGCCCCTGGTGGGCCTGGTACTTCTCTCTAACTGTCTATGATCAGCAACCCCATCATGAGTACTGAGAGCCAGCATGTGGCCTTCTGGGTTTGAGTCAACTATGGTTCCTCTGATGGGGCTGGTCCAGATATGCTTTAGGTCTGTGGTCTGTGGAGCCACCCTCTGGGCATAGCCTGCCTCTATGTGATCTTTTAGAGTAGTGTGAAGCCATGTATGGAAAGCTAAGGGCACTGTCCTTCACTAGAAAACGATAAAGGGGATCCTTATTCTAGCCCTATCTATACACTCAACATACACTCTATACATCATACACAGTGAGGTCCCACCTATTTCTCTTCTCCAAGGACCTGACCTTCTAGAAGCCTCTCCCCTCTATATATATCCTGCCATGACGTCACTATCACTGGGAAGAAGAGGACAGGGCTATGATTCTGCCTAGTTAAGCAGCACCATGTGATGGGAATGGGGCATTACTCTGTTCCATTTAACCCATTAAGGCCATAGTAATTTGAAAGGGGTGGCTACATGATGATGGAGAAATTAACAAGTTATATGAATGACTATTTAACAACTATATTAACGACTCTGTACACAGATTTGAAAAAATATGGGAACCTTTATTATCTAAATAAACAAAACAAGTTGGGATTCTGATGGAAATAAAATCTGTTTAACACTTCTTGTGTTTAGACCCCTCTGCTGCACAGTATCCGAATGTTAGATATTTTTGTGGAAAGAAGATGTTACAGATTGTCTTTTCCAAAAAGCTCTTGTTCCTTTTCAAGGCCTCCCTTTGAACCCCTCCTCCTCCCCTGTTACTCACCTTTTAAATTCCTGTACCTGGGGAGACATACTGTAGGGGAGAAAAAAAGTACAAAATGAAAAAAGATAATATATGATTACTATTGAATTTCTTTTTGCTCAGTGTTTATGATGATTTACAATGGAACAGCATCTGCTTTACCTTGTTCAAAGAGGAAATGTACTTCTGATCATTCCCCTTTTCTTTTTTTTCTGTAACCAACGTTGTTTACGTTTGTTTTTTTAATACGTCAGAAAACACCACAGAGTTATTAAAACAAAAACAATCTTTTATAAACGATCTAACAATCTAACGGGTTTCCTTAAACGAATAACCATGATAAAAGAAAAGATTTGGCTTCTTGCGTTTTCTGGAAGTTAATGACAAATTGCATTTCTTTGGGGTTTCTGATTGGGGACTTTTTTGTCAACCAAATGTTTTCTTTAATCTTATCCCACCCTGTCCTTATTAGAGAGCCAATAAAGATAAGGGAGAGGAAGAGAAAGGGGGCTCTGCCTGTGCTAACTCTTGTTGAATACACATTGACATCAGACAAAAGTGAGCAGCTGGAGGAATTTAAACATATTATAATGAAATATATCACATTTTGTGCCTCTGTGTGCCAATCATTTTCCCTTCTATTTTCTGTTAATACAATTCTGCATCAAATGTAAGAAACTATTCATGCATATGCCTCGACTCCAAAAATTGGAGCATTGATACATAGTCCCCATAACTACTATTTAGAGTACGTAATAAACCCGATATACTCTTGAAACCTTGTTTTCTGTGGCTACATCAATATCCAATTGGAAACCAATTCTCCAGAGAAAAGGGTAAAAAAAAACACAAGTGGTATTTAATAATCAGATGAAACTAAGCCAAAGAAAAAAAAATGATTCATGTTTTTTTAGAGGATGTTAAGCTGGATTGTCAGGGAAAGATATGTTCCTTGTGTATCTGCTTAGAATGTTAACCTCTAGTTCATTTCTAAGCATGTTCATTGAAGTATTGTGATCACTGCTTAAAATTGAGTTTATATTCAACATAGAGCTGGTAAAAGACATGGTTTATTCTTTCTCTGTGACCCATCATTGCCAGGGGACTTGCACACGAATATGGCCACTTGGGACATGCTAAAAAAGAAAGGGATACAGTACACTATAACCACCAGATTAACCTTCACAGACCTGTGCTGAAGTAACATCCCAGCATCTGCTTCTGTTTAGTCACCTTATCTCACTGTGTGTCAGGCATCAAAAAAATTGATTGTAAGCTCTTTAGGGCAGGGATTAACTATGCGAGCAAAATGCAGTGCTCTATGAGAGAAAAATAGTATTAGTAGTATAAACCTGAAAATCTGCTTTCCAAGAGCAAACAAATGAACATTTTTTTAACGTATTTGCAAACCGAAGTTCAATCTTCTTGTCTTCTGGAGGAAACACTGAATGATGACCATCATTTTTCTTATTTGATGTTCTTCAGCTTGCCGTTTATCCTCTCTCTCTCTCTGTTATATCACCGCTGCTCGCCTAATGATACAGCTAAATAAAAAGTATGCAGGATCAGGCTGTATAAACTGGTGCTTGCAGAGAAAATGATGAGGCCAATCTCCGTAAAATGCCAGTGGTGATTTAAAGAGATGAGAAATGTATTTAGTCATTGCTTGTTATCTGCTAGATTATCCTACCTACAGTAGTTGACTGGGAATATTAAAGGGGACAGTACCACTTAGGACATAATAAAAAATAACATATAAGTGGTGTAGAATATATATAAGCACAGACTACAATGTCTGCTTTATATAACCTATTTAAGCATTTCTGTATCTTAGTATGTATGTGAAATGAATATGGCAAAAGATATTGAGTAATTTAATCAATCGCACAATAAGCGCCTTAAAAGACAAGAATTGTTTTTATGGCCTGTCAAGACAGGCCTGTGTTGTACAGGATTGAGGTTATCTGAAGCCAACATCTGTTTTGCTAGAGATGGGATTAAAATATGACTTTCCTGATACTAAAATAAACAAGGCCCTTTTAAATGCACCTTCAAAGATATTCCTTGAAGGGTTCAGGGGGTGGGGCTAAGAACGTATTCCAAAAAGAGTAAATGTATTAAATATGAATATATCATTGGCCTGACACCTATTCTGAATAATATTGAATAGATATTCGTAACAGTTGAGATGAGACGAATGCAATAAGGCCCAAACCCTTCATGTTTAGGAGACGGCAAGAGACATATATCCATGAGTCGCTCAAACTTAGGAGCAAGCCGGTCAAAATTAATCTTGTTATACAGTGTAGCGCACTTTCCCCTACCCCCTGGGAGATAAGGCATCTACGGTGTGTGTATGCGTTACCTGTGGCTCGCAGGATGCAATAAAACAATAGCACTTTACTGTTGGGCATATATGCAATGACAAACAATGATAACAAAAATACTACTGGTTACAATCCTACCATACAGCCTCGCACTGCCTTTTTCCTCCACCGTGTTACATCACACCATGTCCACAGTACCTGACAGGGCCCTCGGGCACCCAACCACCCTGGTGTCCACAAGAGTCTAACCTCCACCCCTATATGTGGTCAGCGCTGCCACTATGGTGTGTGTTACTTGGTTGGTGAACTTAGTGATGTAGGTACGTGTCGCATGCTCCAGCACCCGGGCGCACTGACTGGGAGACCAATGGGATCCGCCGATCCAGCGATGTCATCCGCGATGTGTCCGTCTCTGTGTGGGTGGTATCCAGCTGGAGTGTCCCACGTATGGATAGTCTTTATCCCTTGCAGAGTGATCTGGTCCCAGATCACAATCCTCAGGGTTGTGCAGCGTTGCAGCTGTGTCCCTAAACTCAAGCAGCTAATGGGGCAGTGTCCCTACCTAAGGGCTTGTCCCTGTAGCAGCCACAATCTTGGTATATGAGTCGGGGCCTAGCTAGGGCCACGGGGAATGTCTGGCCTAGTGCAGGAGTCACAGACCCATGCACATACCCCTTACCCCTATCCTGTCCCAGCATCGACTGCCAGCGTGGTGAGAGCGCACGAAATGTATCTAATCCTGAAGCAGGGGATTGCTGCAGCCCTATTGGCTGATTCCCTGCACCTGACCATCTGCCCCTGTGCATTGTGGGGCATGTAGTCCCTGCAGAGCCTTGTGTGTGTAATGGCCGCCTCCTGAGTGCTCCACTGCACTTGCGCGACTGTGTAATGGCTGCCGCAACTCCCAGTAGTTAACTGCGCATGTGCGCGCATAACCAATATGGCGGCGCCCTGAGTGCTCGCTTCCCACGGAGCTCCGGCGATTCCCTCGCCCTGCATAACCTCCCTACCCATCCCTCGCATCAGCGGAGGTAAGGGGGAGGAATGGGAGACCTGTCTACAACAGTAGGTGGCAAACTCGCCTGAACCTATTGATATGAATCACGTTATTCCACGTATTATAGGAATAAAGTTATGAGGTCTTTCATATATTGAGTCAAACGTAAAAGTCACTAGGAAAGTTGTTGTTTTCTTTTAAACCAAAACAATGTCAACCAAATGGCTGATTGATGACAGGAGTGGTACTGTATTATGTTTGTTTCAATGGGAGAACAATGGTATGTAGGTCTTACCAAAGAGTTATGAACTTAGAATTCAGCAGAGGTGTGTTTTTTGGATCAGATATCAATTTTCATCTTTTCTACGCCAGTGGCCTCTCTGGGAAGAATTTATGACGTGGTAACATATATTTTGCACATTAATGTACTGCATGTGTTTTGGTGGTGGTGGTGGTGGTGGGGCGGGTGTATTGATTTAAATGTAGGACATGTTTTATTTTTTACATACAGGATTGGAGACCACCCAAGGACCCCCGGACGCCCACGGATACCACCTGCAGACCATCCAAGGGAACCATCTAAGGGCCCCCAGACCCCCATGGGAACCACCTGAGGGCCCCTAGACACATGTGGGATGACCTGGGGACCCCCAGAAACCCGCAGGGACCACCGTGGATCCCATTGGGGCCCACGGGGACCACCTGGAGGCCCACAGCGCCTAGCGGGGACCACCCGGATGCCCCAAACACCTGTGGGCACCCCCCGGGGTGCACTGTGGGACCTGCGGACACCCATCAGGCCCACTGGGGACCCCCGTCGGCATGGGGTATTAATCCTGCATGTAAAATAATAAATCATTTTTTTATGTGGGGGCATTTATGTATTGATGTTTATTAAATACGGTAATGTTTATTGGGGCCTAAGAGGTGGGTAGTGGGGCTGTTGTGTGTATAGTTTTTATTGTGGGTAGCGGGGTTGGTTGAAGTGGGTATTGTCCCCAAGGATGGGTGGTTAGGCCTACCAGGTTGGTAGTGGGGGTGGGTGGACTAACCCAGGTGTGTTAACCCCTTAATTATTCTAGCAGTTACTAACAGCTAAGGTGATAAAGGGGTTAGGGGACCGTTGCAAGGTACATGCAACCATACACGCGGGTTCTTTTGATAAGGCTTCTTTATTGAGCCTTAAAAATATACAGCACACAAAAACAACATAGCTTCTCTTCAGCATACAAAAACAAGGCAGTTTTTCTTCAGCATGCAGGACACAGACAGTTCATCACACATGGACTATGAAAAACAGACCTTATATCAGTAATCTCTTCAGTATTACAGTCCTGTCTCCTGACCAGCTAGCCTGCATGTGTGTACAGCATGGGGGTTTTAAAACACCTTGATTATGCAGCTGGGGTCAGAATAATTAAGCAACCCTTCTCAACTGAAACTTAACCTCATCACTGCTGCACTGAAAGCCTTAACATAGGTTTGCCAGGTATATGGCTGGTGACGTTCATTCACCCTGTCACATTCCTCCCCTGTTAGTGTGTGGCTGGGGTCACACACGGCTGAAGCATGACCATCCACCCCTTCTCTAGAAAAGAAGTCAGCATTTGCATTTTCTTTTCCAGGCTTGTGCTGAATCTCAAATGAGAAGGGTTGCAGGGCCATATACCACCTGGTCAATCTAGCATTGGAGTCCTTCATACTATTTAACCACTTTAATGGAGCATGGTCCGTCACCAGAGTAAAATGGACTCCTGCCAGGTAATGCCTCAAAGCCTCGATTGCCCACTTTACTGCGAGGCACTCCTTCTCAATCACTGAGTAGTCTTTTTCCCTCTGGAACAATTTCCTAGTCAGAAAAAGGATCGGATGTTCCACTCCCTCAAACTGTTGTGACAATACTGCCCCTAGCCCTATCTCTGATGCATCGGTTTGCACTACAAAAGGCCTGTTGAAGTCTTGGCTTCTAAGGACGGGACCCTCTGATAGACACCTTTTTATGTCCTCAAAGGCTCTCTGACACTCCCTTGACCATACCACTTGTGAAGGGGCACACTTTTTTGTGATGTCCATTAATGGGGCTGCAACTTCCGAGTAGTTGGGAATGAACCGCCGATAGTACCCTGCTAAACCCAACAGAGAGCGTACCTGGGTTTTTGTTTGGGGGTTCGGAACTTCTTTCAGGGCAACTACCTTGCCAGCCTTACTTTTCCACCTCCCACTGCATACCCTAAGAATTTGGTTTCCGCCTTACCTAAGGCACATTTCTTAGGGTTGGCTGTGAGCCCTGCCTCTCTTAGAGATTTGAGGACCGCTTTCAGCCTATTTAAATGGGCCCGCCAGTGTTTACTATAAATGACAATGTCATCTAGGTAGGCTCCGGCATAAGCCCTATGGGGTCTCAGCACTTTATCCATGAGTCTCTGAAATGTGGCTGGGGCTCCATGCAGTCCAAATGGCATTGTCACAAACTGGTATAAACCCATGGGAGTGGCAAAGGCTGTTTTGCACTTGGACTTTTCCTCTAAAGGTATTTGTCAGTATCCTTTTGCTAAGTCCAGCGTGGATATATATTCCGCGTTACCAAGGGCGTCAATTAACTTGTCCACCCTTGGCATCGGATATGCGTCAAACTTGGATACCGCATTGACCTTTCGGAGGTCCACACAAAATCTTACCTTCCCATCGGGTTTAGGGACCATAACTACTGTAGTGGACTACACCACTCACTGCATGATTCCTCAATCACTCCTAAGTGTAACATTTCTTGTACCTCCTTCTCTGCCAGGGCCCTACGACTTTCAGGCAACCTATAAGGACGGGAACGTACTTTTACCCCAGGTGCTGTCTCGATCACATGTGAAATTAAATTAGTTTGCCCTGGCAAATCAGAAAAAACATCATGGAATTGTGTAATTACTGTATTTCTAACAAGTCCCCTTTTTGTTCAGAGGACAACTGTCTACCCATTGGGATTTTATCGTCACCCACGATGTTCTCTCGTGGGGGCTGAGGACCCAAGTCCGTTTCCACATCCACCGGGTGGATGAATAGAGACCGCTGCATCTTCCAGGGTTTCAGCAAGTTCACATGGTAAATTTGTTTACCCTTCCTGGACCCTGGTTGAGCGATCTCGTAATCCACATCACCCGTGCGGCGGAGTACTTCAAAATGGGCGCTGCCATTTGGCTAGGAGTTTGCTCTCACAACTGGGTAACAACAACATCACCTGATCTCCTGGGTGAAACACTCTCTTACGAGCATTTTGATTGTAGTGTCTCTCCTGACTGTCCTGGACTGATCTAAGATTCTCCCTAGCAAAATGGCCGACCACATCTAGGCGCTTCCTAAGGTCCAATACATATTGCAGGGTATTCTTAGAAGGGGACCGCTGTTCCTCCCAGGACTCCTTTAGGAGGTCTAGGATACCCTGGGGTTGGTGGCCATACAGCAGTTCAAATGGAGAGAATCCCGTGGAGGCCTGGAGAACTTCCCGCACTGCAAACAGCAGAAAAGGGAGAAGTTCATCCCAGGCTCTCTTCTCTGAATCTACAAATTTCCTCAGCATCCCTTTTAGAGTTCGGTTAAATCTTTCCACCAATCCGTCAGTCTGTGGATGGTAGACCGATGTCCGAACAGACTTGACCTCTGGTAATTTTAAGACATCCTGCATCAGTTTATCCATAAAATTTGTACCTTGGTCTGTCAATATAACCTGGGGAAGTCCAACCCGTGAGAACAGCTCCAACAACTTGTTGGCTACTTGCTTTGCCATTGCTGTTCTCAGGGGGAACGCCTCAGGATATCTTGTTGCATAGTCAACTATTACAAGAATAAACCTGTGTCCTTTTGCAGAAGGTTCTAGAGGTCTACCCCAATCCTCTCAAAGGGAACTGACACCAAGGGTAGAGGAACCAAAGGGGCTGTTTTTTGTCCCTTCGGACTAGGTACTCCGGACATGCCGCACATAACTTAGCAATATCACTATGCATCCCTGGCCAATAGAATCGGGACGAAATATGGTCCAATGTTTTATCTCTGCCAAGGTGACCACCCCAAGGAACAGTATGGGCTAGAGTGAACACAAATTTAACAAACGCCTTGGGAACCAATATCTATCTGTTGACCTCCCCTGTTTGTGTCTGCCTATTCACCCTATACAGGATATAATTTATAATTCAAAATGGTGGAATACAATCACCCCCTGTGCATTCAATATCTGCTCATCAATTTTTACCACCTTATCATACTGTCTAGCAAGGACTGGGTCTTCCCTTTGCCTCTGGCAAAAACCAGGGAGGTATAGGTCTGGTAAATCTCCAGGGCCCATATCCCCCTCCCTCTGGCCATCCCCAGCCATCACTTGTGACTTCTAGCTACTAGAATAGTCACCTTGAGACCCAGATTTCTGCAACCAGTCCTGTTTGTCAGAGCGTCTTTGCTTCCCAGTATTTGGAACCCGGTGTCTACTGGGAAAAAGGTCTGCCGAGAAGGGGAACAGTTTGCCAGGGTTCTTCTGAGCCATAGAATAAGGCTCCTCGTGAGAGACCATTAGGTCCAAAAAGAAAGGCCAGTCCCGGCCGAGCACAACGGGGGCAGGGAACCAAGGAGCGACTCCTACTTCGAGGTAGGCCTCCGGACCTTTTACCTGTAGCCGGATTTTGGCTGTCGGATACCGTTTTACATCGCCGTGTATACATTCTATACTCCATGGAGAGTCAAAAGATCACACAATAGGCGGTAACAGTTCCTGGAAGACCAGAGTTTTCCCAGAGCCCGAATCTACAAGGGCCTGGACGGGTTTTCCACCTGGGCTGGAAGTAGCCAAGGCTTGTAATTTTCTCCAGTGAAGGCCGAGGCAACGGTCCTGCTGAAGGAACAATCCATCTGTGGACAGTCCACATGCCGGTGGCCTTGTTCTCCGCAGGCGGAACATGGAGAGGGTTCCCTCGCAGGAGGGGGCCGTGGATAGCGCTCTGCTGGACCGGATACTGGAGACCAGGCATCTGGTGGGTCCTGTGAGCGACGTCCTCGGAAGTTCCTCTCATTTGGCGACAAGCAAACATCAGGAAGGGGATGAGGGTCTCGGCGGTGCCCGGTGTTTTGACTTCTTCCTTGTTGGAAGAAAAATATCAGGTAGTAAACTCCAAGAAAACCGATTCTCTAGATCATGCTAGATACATAAAGATATAGATACATAAAATCCACAGTATAATCAAATATATAAATGATTCCTTAGAGCGCTCATGATCAGTTTCCCAATAGCAGCATGGAACATAGGTAAGTGAGTAAGTATAGCTGTGTAATCAAGACTGACAACAGGAAGGGGCTAGAGTGTGGTAAGGAGAGAAAGTACAAGCAGAAATAGCCGTGTCTCTTGCGTGGAACTCTAATGCGGCTAACCGCAACTGCTCTCCGCCACTGCTCTCACAAACCCGGCGTCTCATACACAGCAACAACCCCCAGATGCAGGAGTACTCACAGACTTGACTCGACGAGTACAATCCTCAGAATGATGAAGCCGGTAATGCTGATCAGGTGCGCTATGAAGTGTGCTCCAGCTGATTAATGTGGTAAGTAGAAGAAAAAGTTTCAGGCGGTTCACAGCTTACCGAAGGGGTACAAAAACTGGTCTCCAAACGCAATCACATTAAAAGGTTGTTTATTGAGTGCATATACAGTAGCGACATTGTTTATTGAAGCAAAAGCCGCCGGCTCCATGCGGCTGGGAAGCGGGTAGCCGCGGCGCGTGGCGGCGCACTGTGACGTCACAGTAACATGCGCGCCCGGCTTCCCCGTCTTCCCCGGCTTCCACAGGCTTCCCCGACACCCCTGGAGATCAAATGAAGGTAAGCGGGGGTGCGGGGAAGCAGAGGGGCAGAGCAGGAGCCGGGTACGGGGTCGGGAAGGGAGGTAAATTGCGCGCGAATTGGAGGGGGGGTGCGTGGGGGAAACGCGGCGGCGCGCGGTTGTTACTGGCGGCAGCTGGGGTAGATCTCGGCGTGCCGTTGTGATTTAGTGCAATAAACAATGTCGGTGCTGTACCTAGTTCTTTCTGCCACAGAGAAGAACTCTTGATGCACTTCGTCCACCAATAGGACTTTGTCAAAAGAGTTCTTCTCTGTGGCAGAAAGAACTAGGTGTATGCACTCAATAAACAACCTTTTAATGTGATTGCGTTTGGAGACCAGTTTTTGTACCCCTTCGGTAAGCTGTGAACCGCCTGAAACTTTTTCTTCCTTGTTGGAAGAACTGCTCCTTTCGTGGCACTTGGCGGTTGCGCATGGAGGGGCTGTAGTTTCCCCGTTGTTCCAATCTCCCTCTTTGAGTCTCCGCAAGTGCTGTGAAGTTGGATCCGTCGGGTCCAGGGCACTCGCCTGATCCTCGGCCCCAAGGAAGTTCTCAACGAGTCAGACCGCCAAAGCTAGGGTTTCAGCAGCATGGCGTTTTAACCACGAGCGTGCGGAAGGGGGTATTATCTGTAGGAATTGTTCCAACACCACTTGTTCAAGAATTGCCTCCTTAGTGCGTTCCTCTGGTTGTATGCAGCGAGTACACAAGTTCAATAACCGCTGAGTGAGGACCCGGGGTCTCATCTATGCGGTGTACTTCAGGTTCCGGAACGGCTGCCGGTAGGTCTCTGGGGTCAGACCTAAGCGATCCAGTATGGCGGCTTTTACTTGTTGGTAGTCCATTGCCTAATCTGCTGGGAGGCACTGATATGAGGCCTGGGCTTCTCCTATGAGGAGCGGGGCCAAAGCATTTGCCCAGCGATCTGCAGCCCAGCCCTGAGCTTCGGCAACCCTTTCAAATGTCAGAAGAAAAGCCTCTGGATCCTCGTTCAGAGCCATTTTCCTCAGGAGGACCGGGGGTTTGTTCGCAAGTTCTGGACTGGCAGACCCCTGGAATTGGGTCAGCAGCTTGGCCATCCGCTTATCCTGTGCTGCCTGCTGGTGGGTTAGCAGCTGCGTTTGCTGCTGCAATAGTAGTTGTGCCTGTTCCTGCATTAACAGTCCCTGCTGTCTGGTCTGCTCGCACAGAAACTCTTTTAAAAATTCTTCCATTTTTCTCATTTTTGTGTGTGTGTGTGTGGCCTTTCAACTGCAGGGGCCTCTCAAAATCCAGGCACTTCTGACACCATATGTTGCAGGGTACATGCAACCACACACGCGGGTTCTCTTGATAAGGCTTCTTTATTGAGCCTTAAAAATATACAGCACACAAAAACAAAATAACTTCTCTTCAGTATACTGTGGCTGTTCAGGGGATTCGAGCTTCCCAATGTGTCCCCATCACCCCTGCTCCCTCTGCCTCTGACCTTCCTCCCTCACCTCCTCATCCATCTGTCCCTTCTTCCTCCCGCACCTGTTCCTCTGCGGTGTGCCCGGACGTGCGTCCAGCTGTCACACGTGTTCCCCACGAGGTGCGCACACCTCTCCAGGCACCCGGTCCCCTCCGCGGCACTCACAGCTCGCGGCGTCCCTCTATTCCCCTACCTGCCACTTTACCTCCTTCGGTCGCTTCTCCTGCTCTCTCGCCTTCCTTGGTGAGCGACCCCACGGCGCGGCGCTCCCTGGCACACACTGTGCGCACGCATCCAACCCTCACAGAGGGCGCGCGCACACGCTCCAGGTATAGGCCTTCCCAGAGCCCTGGCTCCGCCATATCCCTGTGTGATTCACCTGTCTCCTTCCTTGCTCCTTCTGACCTATCCCTGCAACCTCTCACTCAACCCTTTGCTCCTCCTTCCTCTCCCATTGGTGCTTCCTCCTTTATAATCCCTGTCTGTCCTCTAGCTCATTGCTCTGCATCGCTTCTTGTGACCCCTGTGTGTGCAGTCTCTATGCTTGGCTCTCCTGTCTCTTTCAGCGCTGGTTCCTGTCCCTGCTTACCTTTGGATCTCCCTGGCTTGAACTCTGCTTTGAATTGGATTACTCTGCTTTCTCCTGTCCTTGAACCCTGCATTCGGATACTACTACGCTGCCTTCTCCAATCCTTGAACACTGGCTTACGGACATCACCATGCTGCTCTCTATAACCCCTGGACTCAGGCACACAGACATTACTATCCAAACTCTGGCATCCTGGACATTGCAAGTATAAGTTAACCCTTTCTCTACAGGCCCGGCAACGCATTACCACACTCCGGGCACACCCTCACTGCTGTGGGTGCGTGTTATAACCTTACCCACCTCAGTACTGGGGACTGGCCAGGTCTGCGGGCATACAGGCGTTACACATACAAAAACAAAATAGCTTCTCTTCAGCAGACAAAAACAAGGCAGCTTTTCTTCAGCATGCAGGACACAGACAGTTCATCACACATGTACTTTGAAAAACAGACCTTATAGCAGTAATCTCTTCAGTATTTCAGTCCTGTCTCCTGACCAGCTAGCCCGTATGTGTGTACAGCCTGGGGGTTTTAAAACACCTTGATTATGCAGCTGGGGTCAGACTAATTAAGCAGCTCTTCTCAACTGAAACTTAACCTCGTCACTGCTGCACTGCAAGCCTAAACATAGGTTTGCCAGGTATATGGCTGGTGACGTTCATTCACCCTGTCACAGGGACATTAGATTGTCTTTTTGTAATGTACTTTATTGTTTGCAGCACCAGAGGACATGGACGGTGATGAGGATGAGGACGGCCTTCATCGTGGCAGCCTTGCAGGGGTGAGTGCAAGATTTATTTACTTTATTTATGCTGCTTAATGTTGTACTTTAAATGGGCAAATGCATTATTATCCATATGTGGATAATAGTAATTTTGCACATTATTGTGCTGTATGTGTTAGGGGTAGGGGGGGAGGGTAGGGGGGGAGGGAAGGGGGGGCGGGGGGAGCGGGGTGTATTTATTTAAAAGTATTTATGTATATATTATTTTTTTTTGGCACAGGATTGGTACCACAAGCAAGAGAGGACCCCCGGACACCTGCGAGACCACCCAGGGAACCCTGTGGGGACCCCGGACACCTGCGGGGACCACCCGAGAGCCACGGCCAGCCTATAGTATATTTCCTGTGCATAAAAAAAATTAAGATATTTTATGTAGGTTAGGGGGTGTAAGGGTTGTCGGGGGCACAGGGGGTGGGTGTTGTATATTGCAATGTTTATTGGGGTCAATTGTCCCCCTTCATTGCCTTAGCGGATAGCCACTAAGGTAATGAAGCTGCTTTAATGTATTTTTTTAATAGTGTGCGGAAGCAGGGGGTCTCCTGCTTGTGTTCTGTGTTTGTTTGTTAGTGTTATATATATTTTTCTATAGTTAACACTGATATACACTGAATTTTTAAATAAATAAATAAACAGATTTTACAAAACAAATACACACTGAAAACAAGAATACCTATGAACCTATCCCAATAATCTGGGAAACGTGAAATTCTTTAAGAATCTTTACAAATATGAATACTTTTAAGGTTAATCAGTTATCAAGAACGAGCTCAGTGAGTCCTAATCTTTTTAAAGTGTGCCTCACCTCCCCCTCTCCCTCTGTCTCCCCTCCAAAAACCTTTGTTTTGCCACTATGACCCTCCTTATGTATTTGGTGCTCAAAGGAAGATGACTAAGGTTTGGGGATCGCAAATATTCCCATGTAACAGAACAAAGATTCCACAAAGTGGGATATATTATTAATTGGACTATTGACAAAGGAAAACTGCCATTCATTATGTCACTATTTCACAGCCCCTCTCTCTCTCTATTTGTCATTCCTGTTACTCTAAGGTCCCCATCTCTGTCACTAAATGACCCTATTAAACTTCACTGCCATTAGTTCACTTTGGTCCTAAGTGGCACTGCATCTCTAATGCCCCTTTGGCCTGGAATGGGTTAAAAGAAGAATCCGCGTTTTGGCGGATTACCCTAATAATCTGGCATATAAAACATTATTTATAATAGATGTCAAGACAAGAAAATAGGAACCAGACCTCAAACCTCGACGGATCCAGAATTTACCTTGGAGAGCAAGTTGCTGTTTTTTTAATCTTATTATGCGGCTCTGACAAAGAAGTAAATAGCATAATCATTTAAAAAAAACTATTTTACTTCGAGAACAAGCGTTTCTTTTTTCCACGTGAAAAGGCAATGAGCTGTGGCTGAAACATATGTACTTGTCTGGGATGCCTATAAATCACGAGAAAATGAAATAAGTCCATCTTGTTTTGGAATCAGAGTTATGTATGAAAGATTGATTGGTGTCCCTGGGGCATGGGGACTGAGCCAAATGTATTCCCTTTTGGACTCAGAAACATCTCTCTGTTTTGTATTAGGTGCGGTTGGATGGTTTGATGAGTCACCCACAAACTTTGCTGTCACTTTAAAATGAGCACAGCCAACTCATTAATAGTCAGGTAGTGCTCTGCTGCTAGGGCTTGATTACTACTATGGGCCATAGTGGTTTTAATCTGTTTTTATTCACATGTTTGACATTTATTTTAATGCTGGCTGCTGTTACTGGTTCAAAATATCCATCCACTCCTGGGTAATTGATGCCAAAAATGTTAAATCAATGGGCTTAGGCTTGTTCTAAAGTTTCAGCCAATAATATTGTTTTCCCGTGTCTTTCTCTTAAATGTAAAAAAAAATTTTTTTTTGAAAAAAATAAATAAATCACAACTTTGAATAATTTCAGTATTTTTCCAAAATAGAAAACTGTAGGAGGATGTCACAGTGAGATGTGTGACCTGGAGTAAAAAAGGCAAACTCAATGTTTATACATAAAAAATAAGGCTAAGTATGACTTGAACCCTGCAATATTGCCCTACAGTATGTTGTTCTTTTCTCTCATAAGGTTACCCATCCTTCGCTCCCCTGCTTCCTGTGGATAAGTGTGACTTTACCTGCACTGGCACTCATAGGGTCTGTATGCTTTGAAGCTACTTCCCGTTGCTAGAGAGAAGAGATCAACTCCATTAAAATGAACAGGATTACTATAACTTCCAGGACAGCATACTGAATAATGGCCTTGGCATCCAAACGTACAGTATTATAGATATCCTGGGCAGATGATGGGATTCTCTGAATTTATCGCCGCCAATAAGACTAATGCATTGATCAAAATGAGTGAATTTCTTTAGACGTGAGAGTCATCAGTGACTGGTTTATAGGGAACAAGGGAAGTGATGAACGTCTTTATTGTTCCTAATGACATTGGTATAGTGAAAGCTCTCCTGGCATCTGAAAGGTTGAGCTAGCACAAGACATCCAATGAGATTTTTCAAAGTTGGCTTTTGGCAATTCACTTATTTTTTTCCAGTCATGAGCTTACCTGCCAATTAACTCTGAGCCATAATTAACACTTTAGTGTATGACCTCCTTTAATTTTGCATACTGCAACGGAAGGCATAGTTGTTGCCCTTTAAATTGAGCGTTTTTGCATCATTTTGGCAGAAACTGGCAATAATATTTTCTGTGGTGACTTTCTTCAATCTGCAGAGAACTGACATTTTTCACAAAACTTTCCCAGAAGTAAGAAGAAGAAAAAGAACGCATTGTTTCATGAAGAGAACTGCAAGAAATGTGTACTTCTCTACTAATCACTCTGACATCAGCTTCTACTGCAATGGCACAAACATGACCTCTTTTCCCATTTTTTTTAGCTCCAACCAACAATCCAGAGAAGCAAAAAGCAGATTGTTGATACACTGTAGTTTCATTCACAATACTTGTGAAGTTGTGACTATCTCATCACTTCAACTTTAGACTTTACATACTGTGCTGCAGTATTAGAGACACGTGGACCTCTTTCTATTCCCCGCTGCATCTTCCTGATGTTTATAGCATCTCCTTTTACGCTCCTCTCTTGAATAAAAGAAATGTATAGATTATAATTTCTTTACAGCAGGAATTCCTTTACCGAGTGATTACTTGCAAAGGAACAGTCAGTAGATAGGGGTCCATCCATTCCCCCATTTTCCTACAATCAGTGAAGCCTCACAAACCATTTAACAACCTCTCTGAAGAACAGATGACTGCTGTTAGAAGTACTGGAGGTCTCAGGAGTATGGCTGAGGGGCCAGTGGCATCTCACACATAACAAATCCAGAAAACCTGCTCTGCTTGCGATGCTTGCTGATGGCAACAGGGTTCAGTGGAAAATAGCAGCCTTGGGAACAGGGCCGCTACAGAGGGAGGAGGCAGCCAGGATAAATGTCCTGGGCGAGACAGGCCTGGACAGGAAGTTGAGCCTAACTATCTGCAATGTCAGCAACTGCCAGCTCGGGGGCGGGCCTGCCTCTCCCTTCAGGTTCAGTCTCCCTTTACACTTACTCTTCACCTCAGGCCCATACAACTCCTTTATCCTTCCCCTGGGCCATACGTACTCCTCTCACCCTCTTACTACTCCACCCCAAGCCTCTTACCTACTACCCCCCAGACCCAAACCTACTTCACTCACCCCCCCCCCCCCCCCGGCCCTTGCACCTACTACCTCCCCAGGCCCATATCTACTCACCCCTCATTTCTTTTGCAAATCCTGTTCTCCAGTTTTTGTTTCTTTGTGGCAAAGAAGACCTTGTATTGATGTAAGGAATCCGCTCCTCGGTTTACTGTTTGCCTTACCTTGCAGACAAGTGCAGTCCCGGAACACTTCCCCTGATATTTACTGCAGCCTGGATTCACTCACCAAAGCAATACTGCCACACGCCCCTTCTGCCATTGGTTCTCTGACCTTTAAGTGTTGCCGTCCCACAATGCTCCCTGCCGAGCATAGTCCTTCCTGGATGTCTCTGTGTTCTGCCATAAGCCTTGTCTTGTCTGTCTCCTTGGTTCCTGAGACCGGCTGCTAGTGTCACGCAGCGGTCTGTTCCTGTGCTGAAGCGGAGTACTCTCCTTGTTTTCTTCAGCTCCCTGATTCCTGTGACCGGCTGCTAGTCTCATGCAGCGGTCAGTTCCTGTTTCCTGTGCTGAAGCTGAGTACTCTCCTTGTTACTTCAGCTCCTTGTTTCCTGTGACCGGCTGCTATATTCATGCAGCGGTCTGTTCCTGGTTTCCTGCACTGAAGCGGAGGTTTCCCTGTGTATCTTCAGCTTCCTGGTTCCTGGGGCCTACTCTTTCCCTAATCTAGAGAGGCCGTGTCCTGGTTCCTGCGCTGAAACAGAGGATTCCCCAGGCCGCTCAGAACTCTTGCGCTGAAGCACTGGTTTACCAGTGCAGCTAGGCGGTGTGCTACTCTGGTCTGTCTACCACCTCCTGAGACCAGTACCATGGGCCATGGTCGCCGCACGCGCAGAGGCCACTCCCGCGCTCCTAAGCTGAAGCGGGGCTCTCCTGACTACCTGTTGCCGAACGCCTGCTTGAACAACGTTTACCCTGATGTCTCCAGTCCTGACCCTGGCGTGTCCACCGACGATGCTGTCTTCTCCTATCCTGATCCTGCTACGTACGACTACGAACTGCGCAATCCGGATCAGCCTGCGCGGTCTAAGGTCGGTGCTTTTACAACCCCACCTCAGCCACGCGGTCCGACCCAGGTTTGTGGCGAGCACAGTCGTGACAGTATGCTCGGCCCCACAAACTCGGACCGCCCTGTGGTGAGGGTTGGTATGTTTCTGTATGAAATCCTGTCCCGGCCTGTAGACCAGTCCCAGTTTGAAAACCAGTATCTGTGCGAAATACTACCCCTGATTGAAGATCAGATTATGTATGAAGGTTTAAACCCGTTGCAAAGACAATGCCGTAACGATCTCATTAGTAAGGCTTATTGCCTCAAGGACTTAAAACAGTCTCTGGCCGATTGTGTTTGCTCCTCTGGTTCCCCTTTAACCTGGGATAATGTGCATCCTATCAAACTTGCCAACGCCCGAAATGCACTCCTTGCCTTGGGCTTATCATTGGACATTCACCTAGTACAACAGGACCCTCTCTTCATTGTGGTTCATGCTCAAGACACACTCCGTGTACTTTCCCTGACTTTGGACATTTGCATAAAGGAACAGGACCCTCTCCTCGCCAGCTACGCTGCCGCTTGGCAGTCCACCTGTGCTGCCAGTCCTGTCGCTAAACCTGGGGACGTATCTCCCTCTCCAGGAAATGACCAAACTGACCCACTATCACTGCCCCTAACATAAATGTTGCCACGGTCCCTAGCCCTGATGGTACACCCGGGTACTCTGACACCAATGATACATCTACGTTAACCCCTGCTGATCAGTCCTGTGAGGTTCCCCTGGAGTATACGTATAATTCTCTAGCCAACACTAAGGCTCTAGTATCCGAGAACAAGTCCATTTTTCCCTCAATTCCTAACTCTGAATCTCCCTTTTCAGCCCTCAAAGTTTTTCCTGCTTTAACCCCTGCTAGGCAGTTCTGCATGCCTTCCCTGTCAGGGAACAAATCCCTCCTACCTCCACGTACTCAGCTTCAATTTCTAAGTTCTGCTCCCAGGGTCATTCCTGTATTAAACCCTGTGGAGCAGCTCTCTGAGTCCCCTTTGGTAACCCCCTGTTCTCCGCCAGCTATGGTCACGTCCCTAGCTTCAGAGGAAGAATCCCTTGTCTCACCTATTACAGAGGAAAAACTCTCTATGTTCTACTCTCAGGTATTATCTGCTTTAACTCCTGTAAATTCTTGCTGCCTCCAAGCTAATGCCTTAGTTCTAGCCTCAGAGAATGTGTCCCCAAGTCCTATAGCAGAGATTGCATTAAATGACTTCCCCAAGGTTGCTGAATCCTTAGTTAGGTTTTGCTATAAAACCCCTGCTTCAGCTCAAGTTTCAGCTGCTGTGCCACCTGAAACTTCGGCTAAAGTTCAGATTCCAGTTAAATGTATTCAGTTACCAAGTTTTTCCCTAAGCTTGGTCGCAGAGTTCCCATTTCCAGGTACTTCGCTGAACCAGTCTGTCACCCAGAGAGCGATGATCCCTGCTTCAGCACATAGTCCCCACGTCGTGGAATCTGCAGTCATTTCTGGTTTCCCAGACACTCCTTACCAAATACCCACTTCAGAGACCAGTACAGTTATGATTACCCCCCGTGTACTGTCTGTGTTCTCCCCTTCTCAAAGCTTAGGGTTAAAACCGTACAGTGGTCAGTATGCCCCTCCTGGGCTTCATGTTGTGTTCCCAGGAATATTTGCTGACACACTGTTTTTCACTTAAAAGCGACGCTTTTTCATATGTGCTAGCTAGAAGCCTGCACACAGTTTCCCCTCTCTCTGAAATTTGCCTTGTCGGCCCTGATACTCGGAGAGATAAAAACCTCCCTTCAGATTCAGAATCTCTTTCTATAGAGGTCGTCCTTGCTGTTAGTTCCCCTGATTTCTCTGCCCATGCAAACCCTCCAGGGATCAGCATATCTGTTGTTACCCCCTTAGTACAGTCTGAGACCAACCTGCTTATATTACAAGTCCTGGTGTTTAAATCTGAGCTATTTAGTTTTACTGCTCTTGCTAAACCTCAGTCCCTCAGCACTGCAGCTAAACGTGCTCCAGCAACCGTTGGGTTACTCGGGGTAAAAATTAAAATTCCTGTCTTAAAGGGTACTTTCTCACACATGTCCAGCAAACATAGAACCTCAGTGATTGATTCTAAGTCACTTATCACTATATCTGATTTTCTCACTAGTCAAACCCTGACACCCTCACCACTGGCTAGGAGTGCCGTTATCAGAATTTTTGCACTAGTAAACACGCCTAAATCTGTTTTTGTCATGACAAGCACCCCTGTTGTTAGGGCCCTTGCAGTTTTGGATAAAACTCCTTTTACTTCAAAGGTTTCTGCTATTAAGAGTTTCCACGGTTCCAACTTACCGCTTATTGTCTCTTTAACTCCCATCATTACTCTCCCATTACCAGTCACTGATTCCCAGGCACCAGCTCCTGACGCTAGTTCTCCTATTGGTACCCCTGCTTTGCGAGATGTTTCTGTTATGGATTCCGAGCCTCCAGCTTCGGAGTCAATTCCTTTACTCGCTGCTGTTTTTGTAGTCTCTCAGGTCCCTGTCACTGAAGTACAGACTTCAGCTTCTGAGGTTAGCTCCCCTCCCTCCGCTACCCTTGCTCTGCCTGATTCTCAAGTTTCTGATATTAGAGCCCCAAAGCCTATTCCTACTCCCCAGACAATACTATCTCCCACTGAGGGTTCCCCAGTATTTGAGAGCTCCACTGCTGAGTGCTTCTCTGCCTCTGTGAAATGATGTTTTTCCCCCTCGGAACGTCTGTTGCCCCTGTTATTTCCTTTGAGTTGGAAATACTCTGTACGTATCCCAAGATTTCGGTCTCTATGTCTGGTTAACTGCTTGCCTTGTCACCTTCCATACCAATACCGGGAAATGCTCCCACCCACCCTATACCCTCACTGACCACTACCTGGGAGACCTCTGGAGGAGAAGTCCCTCTCAAATTCCTACATGCAGAGGTCAGCCAAGACTTTGTCTGTCCCGAAGGTCGCCCAGGTATATTCGATCAACTATCAAGGCCGCTTATCCTAAATTCTGGTCCCATTACTAAAGACTGGGCTCCCAGTGGGGGTTCTTCTGCCGTTTCTGCTCCGGAACCCTCTGGTTCTTCACAGCCTTGGATTCCCAAGCCATTTCGCGGGGCGAGCCAGGTACCAATGATATCTCTACCACCACTCTCATATCCTAGAACAGTACTCACCAAGGAACTGCTCGTTTAAGGAACAACTTGATGTCCCCGAGACCCATGGATGGCCCTAGCTGGCCGCAGTTCTCTCCGGGGGGTGGGGGTACACAAAGGAGTGACCACGAGTCTCTGAACCATGACTCTAACACCAATCCTAGACAGTTCTGGAACAACTCCTGGTCCACCAACTCTATGAGTGGTCTTGTTCGCCCGGAGGTCTCACGTGAAGAGGGGGGTACTGTAAGGAATCTTGCAGACCTGTGCAGTCCCGGAACACTTCCCCTGATATTTACTGCAGCCTGGATTCACTCACCAAAGCAATACTGCCACACGCCCCTTCTGCCGTTGGTTCTCTGACCTTTAAGTGTTGCCTTCCCACAATGCTCCCTGCCGAGCATAGTCCTTCCTGGATGTCTCTGTGTTCTGTCATAAGCCTTGTCTTGTCTGTCTCCTTGGTTCCTGAGACCGGCTGCTAGTGTCACGCAGCGGTCTGTTCCTGTGCTGAAGCGGAGTACTCTCCTTGTTGTCTTCAGCTCCCTGATTCCTGTGACCGGCTGCTAGTCTCATGCAGCGGTCAGTTCCTGTTTCCTGTGCTGAAGCTGAGAACTCTCCTTGTTACTGCAGCTCCTTGTTTCCTGTGACCGGCTGCTATATTCATGCAGCGGTCTGTTCCTGGTTTCCTGCACTGAAGCGGAGGTTTCCCTGTGTATCTTCAGCTTCCTGGTTCCTGGGGCCTACTCTTTCCCTAATCTAGAGAGGCCGTGTCCTGGTTCCTGTGCTGAAATGGAGGATTCCCCAGCCCGCTCAGAACTCTTGCGCTCAAGCACTGGTTTACCAGTGCAGCTAGGCGGTGTGCTACTCTGGTCTGTCTACCACCTCCTGAGACCAGTACCATGGGCCATGGTCGCCGCACGCGCAGAGGCCACTCCCGCGCTCCTAAGCTGAAGCGGGGCTCTCCTGACTACCTGTTGCCGAACGCCTGCTTGAACAACGTTTACCCTGATGTCTCCAGTCCTGACCCTGGCGTGTCCACCGACGATGCTGTCTTCTCCTATCCTGATCCTGCTACGTACGACTACAAACTGCGCAATCCGGATCAGCCTGCGCGGTCTAAGGTCGGTGCTTTTACAACCCCACCTCAGCCACGCGGTCCGACCCAGGTTTGTGGCGAGCACAGTCGTGACAATTGATTACCGGGGTTTGAATAAAATTACTGTCAAGAACCGGTATCCTCTTCCTCTGATCACCGAACTCTGTGATTGTCTACGTGGGGTAACAGTTTTTACCAAGCTCGATTTGAGAGAGGCCTATAACCTTATAAGGATAAAGCAGGGTGACGAGTAGAAAACCGCTTTCAACACACGCGATGTCCACTACGAGTACTTGGTGATGCCCTTCAGCCTATGCAATGCTCCTGCAGAGTTACAGTTTTACGTGAACAAAATTTTCAGTGACATGTTAGACACCTCAGTTATCGTATTCCTTGATGATATCCTCATCTATTCTAAAACCCTGGAACAACATCATTAGCAGGTGTGGGTGGTCCTTAAACTCCTCCTAGAGAACAACCTCTTTGCTAAATTCGAGAAGTGCAAATTCGAGAAATCCCATCTTTCCTTTCTCGGATAAATTATCTTTGCCCAGGGCCTAAAAATGGATCCTGCCAAGGTTGCTGCTGTTCTGGACTGGCCAGTACCTAAGGGATAAAAAAAAGCTGTGTGTGCTGTGCACGCGCATAGTAAGTGAAACTTCTTTGACTTTTGTCACAGAAATTGTATTTGTGTTGGTGATGTTTTAATTAAAAATCAAAATACAATTTCATTGACAAAACGCAAATAAATTTGACTTAGAATGCGCGTGTGTAGGAGGACATGTGCAGAGGTACACAATGGAGACTGTTGAAAGGTGAAATTATAACAAGGCTTTATTGTGCCTGTTGCTTAAAACACAGCAAAAAATCAACATAAGCGAAATAGTGAGCCAAACAAAGAAAACCTATCTCTCCTTTGGTGACTATCTACACATGTAGCTCAGCCCTCTCTGACTGGGTTGGTTAGCTAGGCTCTTTACCAGCCCCAAATCATGGAGACATTTATCAATACACAGACCTAGATAATAGTCTTATACGAAAAAGTCTTATCTGTTAGCTGGGCTGCTGTAGGGGAAGTTTCTCTGCTCTCCTGGAACTGCACCCTTGTGTGCACAGAAAATGTCAGGCTCCAAGTTTAGAATCTTGTCCCCTTTGTCTTGTGGTCAGCTTGTCGCTCAAGACATCTGTCCTTTCTTGGTTCAGCCCCATTGTGGACTAAGGAATCTCTGCTCTGTCTCCAAAGTTCAGCTCAGGTGTGAGCTAAGGAGTCTCACTTCCTGTCTCAAAAGACAGGCTTTTCTAAGCAATCTAATCAGGCAGGTGGTGTTAGTTAATTGCCTACCAGCAGTTAACCACCACACTGCTGGATTAGAGGCACATTTGTGAACAGAGATTTGTCCCCTGTTACAGCGTGCTCGGCACACATCCCCTGTATTAGCTATTTGCACTAAGTGTGAATTCCTCGAGTGTGCGTGTGACTGAGCATGCATGTGACTGAGCGTGCGTGTGACTGAGTGTGCATGTGACTGAGTGTGCGTGTGACTGAGTGTGCATGTGACTGAGTGTGTGTGTGACTGAGTGTGCGTGTGACTAAGTGTGACCTTACATATCCCCCTGCACATCACCCCCCTTCACCTTACATATCCCCCTGCACATCACCCCTGCTGCACATCACCCCCTGCACCTTGCATATCCCACTGCACATCACCCCCCCTGCACATCACCCCCCTTGCACATCACCCCCCTTCACCTTACATATCCCCCAGCACATCACCCCCCCTGCACCTTACATATCCCCCTGCACATCACCCCCCGGCACCTTACATATCCCCTTGCACCTTACATATCCCCTTGCACCTTACATATCCCCTTGCACCTTACATATCCCCTTGCACATCATCCCCCTTGCACATCACCCCCCTTCACCTTACATATATCCCCCTGGACATCACCCCCCCCCGCACATCACCCCCACTGCACATCAGCCCCTGCACCTTACATATCCCCCTGCACATCACCCCCCCTGCACATCACCCCCCCCTGCACATAACCCCCCTGCACCTTACATATCCCCCTGCACATCACCCCCTTCACCTTACATATCCCCCTGCACATCACTCCCCCTGCACATTACATATCCCCCTGCACATCACCCCCCTTCACCTTACATATCCCCCTGCACATCACCCCCCTGCACCTTACATATACCCTTGTACATCCCCCTTCTTCACCTTACATATCCCCCTGCACATCACCCCCTGCACATCACCCCCTGCACATCAACCCCTGCACCTTACATACCCCCCTGCACATCACCCCCCCTGCACATCACCCCCCTGCACATCACATACCCCCCTGCACATCACCCCCCCTGCACATCACCCCCCCTGAACCCTACATATCCCCCTGCACATCACCCCCCTTCACCTTACATATCTCTCTGCACATCACCCCCCTTCACCTTACATATCTCCCTGCACATCACCTCCCTTGCACATCAACCCCCTTCACCTTACATATCCCCCTGCACATCACCCTCATGCACCTTACATCACCCCCCCCTGCACCTTACATCACCCCCTGCACCTCCTCACCTCACATCACCTCTCCTCACCCCTGCACCTCAGATCATGGCGGCAGAGCAGAACGCCGGCCTCCTCCTGCTCTACTCGGTGACAGTTTATCCGCTTTGCTCAGGAAGCGCCGGGTTCTCTCTCCCAATCTCCGGCTTCCAGCGCCGCCCGCCCGATCCGCACACACCGGTTACCCTCCATGATCCCTGGGCTCCTCTCCTCCCCTCCGGCCCCGGCGGCGCTCAGTCAGCGGGACACAGGGAAGGGGAAGCGGAGATAGAGACGAGGGAGGAGAGAGGCTGAGCAGTGGCTCACTGAGTCCACTCGGGCCACACCCGAGACTGATTTAAAATCCCCGCGCCTGCCTTCTTGCTACACTTTTCACTCAAAAGCACCGGAAGCTCTGCGGCAACCATCTTGCTATACCCATGGCAGCGGACGTGTGGGGGTAATGGCGGCTGCTACGTGCGGCGCCGCATGTCACAGCGGGTGTGTGGGGGTAAAGGCGGCCGTTGGGAGCGGCGCCGGCGGCGTGGGTGTGTGGGGGGAGCGGCGGGTGTTAGGAGCGGTGCCCATGTCACAGTAGACGCGGGGGGGGAGCCGTGACGTCACGTCACTTCCGTTTCACATTTCGTCTCCATCTCTCCCATTTTGCCCCATCAGAATAGGTGCCACTAAAGAAGTTTCACTTTAAAAAGCCATCCAGAGATTCCTGAGCTTCACAAATTATTACAGGGGATTTATTCGGGATTTCTCCAAAATCATTGCACCCATCACAGCCATGACAAAAAAACAGGCAGATCAGATGACCTGGTCTCCACAGGCTCAGGCGGCTTTTCTGAAGCTCAAGAAACTTTTCCTCTGTACCCATCCTGAAATACCCCGATCCTTGCCACCCTTTTATCATCGAAGTGGATGCCTCTGACGTTGGAGCAGGCGTAATCTTGTCACAGAGAAGTGAGTTTTAGGGTCGGTTACACCCATGTTCCTTCTTCTCTAAAAAGTTTTCTCCTGCGGAACACAAATATGATGTGAGCAATGGTGAACTTCTAGCCATTAAGATGGCCCTGGAGGAATGGAGACACCTTCTTGAGGGAATCACCTTGCCATTCACGGTTCTTACGGACCATAAAAACTTGGAATACCTTGAGGGGGCACGCAGGTTAAACACTCGCCAGGCTAGATGGACACTCTTTTTTAGTCACTTTAATTATGTGATCTCCTACCGCCCGGGTTCCAAGAATGTTAAAGCGGATGCCCCATCGCGCCAGTTTTCTATGGATGTCACTGATTCGATGGAGAAAGGTCCCATCATTTCCTCATCTAAAATTGTGTCCACTATTACGATCCTTCATCGTATTCAAAAAGCCCAGAACAAGGTTCCCGCTGGAATAACCATTCCCCCATCCAAACTTTTTATTCCCCCTCTCCTTCGGCAGGAGGTTCTTCATTGGGGACATGAATCCAAACTCGCAGGCCACCAGGGGTTCGGAAAACATGTGAGCTCCTTGAGAGGACCTTTTGGTGGCCAGAATTATAAACAGAGGTACATGACTTCGTATCGGCCTGCAGTGTATGTGCCCGAACTAAGGTTCCTCGAACACTTCCTTGTGGACTTTGCAGCCACTGCCTATACCCTCCAGTCCTTGGACGCACCTATCCATGGACTTGATTGTGGAACGTCCCCCCTCTCAAGGCATGACTACGATTTTCATTATTGTTGACCGTTTTACTAAACAGGCTCATTTTGTACCCCTAAAAAATCTTCCCTCCTCTTCTGAACTGGCAGACATCATCACCAAGGAGGAATTTATCTGCAGTAACTGCCTTTAGAAATCGTTTCAGACAGGGGGTTTCAGTTCGTTTAGAAATTTTGGAAGACATTCTGAAGTCGATTGGGGATTGATCTCCATTTCTCATCTGCTTACCACCCACAATCTAATGGGCAAACTGAGCGCACCAATCAATCCCTGGAGCAATACCTCATGTGCTATACCAACGAACATCAGAACGATTGGGCAGAACTCCTACCACTGGCAGAGTTTTCCTACAACAGTTTGTCACATGACTTTCTGGGCTATTCCCCATTTCTGCAGCTTGGGGTTATCATCCCCGTACCCTTCCCCTTTATTCTCCACCAGAAGGTGTCCCAGTGGCTGATACCAGGGCACAGAACTTACAGTACCTTTGGAAGGGGATTCAGGCAACCCTTCGCTTGGCTAGCAAGGGACAAAAGAGATCAGCGGATAAGCACCGGTGGCCATCACACCCATACTTCGTCGGGGATAAGGTATGGCTCTCAACGCGAAACATACATTTACGCCAGCCTTCTGCTAAACTTGGACCACGGTTCATTGGTCCGTACAATATTACCCGGAAAATCAATAGTCACCTTTCAACTGGAGCTCCCCTCCTTATTAAAAATTCCCACCACTTTTCTTGTGTCCCTCCTGAAACCTGTGGTGAGGAATCGCTTTTCTGAGGATCCTCCCCCTCCTAGTCTGGTAAATGTTGAGGGTCAAATTGAATACGAGGTGCGACAGATACTTGACTCGCGTAACTCCAGAGGATCCATTAAATATCTGGTTGCTTAAAGGGGTACGGTCCTGAGGAGAGGAGTTGCGTGAAGTCTCAGGATCTTCATGCTCCAGCCCTGGTCAAGGCGTTCCACTGTCATCAGCCAGAAAAACCAGGACCTGGTCGCCCTGGAGTTCGACCCTGAAGAGGGGAAACTATAAAGGATTTGTCTGAAACATCCTGGATGACTGCTGACAGGAAGTGATGTCATCTTGAATGAAGCTACCATGGACATCTTGCTTCCTGGAAAATCCTGCCCTTACTCCCCTGACAGGAAGTAAGCCTCTCTCTAGCCTTTAAATAGCGAGCAGTTGCCCTTGGACTTTGCTCGAGCAAAGTACTTGTTTCCATGTACTGTCTGAGCTCTGTCTTGCCTTTGTTTTGCCTGCTGCCTATCTCGACCTCAGAACCGGACCTGACTACCCTTTGCCTGCCGCCTGCCTCGACCCCGGAACCGTACCTGACTATCCCTGCATCTCAGGCCTCTGAACCCAGGCCACGGTCGGTGTATTACTCCCTACCTCCGCCCTGCTGGACCGTATCCTGTTCTGCAGTCAGCAACGTTACACACTGCCCCGGAAGAAGCCGGAGTACTTATAGCAAAAGGCAGAACAGATTGAGTCAAGCATTAAGAGTTTATGCATATATTGTAGACAGTTTGTTGAGACTGTGTTTTTATTTAGGATAAAGAAAACAGATTGATGATGCAGAAAAAGCATTGGAGACAACTTGAGTGAAAGGATGCCAAATAATATGGCATGTCCAGAGGAGACACTTTATTAAGCTGCTTAGGCAGTGAACATTACGCGCCTTACAGGAGCAAAATAGAAGCATGATTGTTAAGGCTTCAAAGGCTCATTGCCAATAAAGTCAGAGCTGTAAAGTTGTGGTGAAGACATAGGAGCCAGTGCTGGGATTGTGAGTATGAGAAAATATCGGGGCCTATGCACTAAGCTCCGATAAGTTACTTATCGCCACCTTATCGCCAAGAAAGCCTACTGCTATTCAGTAAGCTCCGATAAATCAGGGATAAGAGAGCTTTTCAGTAACTTTTTTTGCTGGGAAAAAAAATCACCAAACGCAGTGTTAAGCCACTTATCACCACTTATCGTCAGCTTTTCAAACTCGTGGTATTCTAGTAGCCCCGATTAGCTTATCGAGGCTAATCGTGGCTCTAGATAGCGATTTCCTCTCCATATCGTCTCGCCAGGAAAAGTTGGCAAGGGGGTGGTGAGAAGCTGCGAGACGGGACTTAGGAAAAAAATGCATTTTTCCTACATCAGTTTGATGCTGGGAGTCTCCAGAGCAGATATCCATTAATATCAGCACTGGAGACACCTGGCATCAATCCGATGCAAAAAAATGCATTTACAGGCAACTTCATTACCTTAGCGGCTAACTGCTAAGGCAATGAAGGGGTTAATGAAAAACCACAGCTTTATTGGGGGCAGAGGGGGTTAGTGAAGCTGGCACTTGGCCCTTCATTCACCCCCTCTGACCCCAATAAACATTACAATATGTAGTAACCACCAATACACAACACACCCCCTGTGCCCCCACATAAAACCATAATTTATTTTTTTATACACAGGATTCATACCAGAGGCCTTCAGAGATCCCCGGGTGGTGTCTGGGGGTGTCCGGGTAGTATTCGTGGGCATCTGGGGGTCCTCGGGCGGTCCACTCGGGTGTCCGTGGGCCTCCAGGTGGTCCCCGTGGGTGTCTGGGGGCCCCACAAGGGGTCCATATGTGGTTACCATGGGTGCCTGGTGTCCCCGGTGGGTGTCTGGGGACCCTTGGGTGTTTCCCACGGGTGTCTGGGGGGCCAACAAGCATGTCCGGGGGTATCTGGGGGTCCTCGGGTGGTTCCTGTGGGCGTCCGGGGGTCCTTGGGTGGTCCCCATGTGCGTCCGTGGTTCCTTGGGTGGTCCCGCGGGCCTGCAGTACCAACCTTGTTTAAAAAAAAAAAAATGGCATACATTTCAATAAATTCACTTCTCCCCACACCCCCCACCAAACACATATAGTAAAGTAATGGGCAAAATAACTATTATCCAGATATGGTTAATAGCTCATTTGCCCAGTTTCAAATCAAACATTAGCGAAACAGCATAAATAAAGTAAATACAACCATTCTACTTACCCCTGCCATCATGAAGGGTGTCCTAATCGGCATACTGCTGGGCCATGTCCTACGTTGCCAAAAAGAATACATACAAAAATATAATCTAATGGCCCCTAAACCCTTAATCACCGAAGCTGTTAGTAACCTCTATAGTAATTAAGGGGTTAACCCCCTTAGCCTCCGCGAGCCACCCTGGAGGCCTAACCACCCACCCTGGATGGGCATGAAAAGCCACTATAGCACTCAATGGTAACCCTAATCAAAAAGCATGAAGGCCAAAATTCATCAATAATCAAACACAAGCACCTAAACAGCACTATTCTATAAATAAAAACACTAGCCAACAAATTAAATAAATACAAGCAGTAACCAACTAAACAATTAATTAATTTCAACCAGTAGCCAACAAATTAATTATAAAACCACTATCCAACAGATCACTTAAAAGCAGGAGCCAACACAAGCAATCAATAACTAAAAATGTAAATCAATCTTTAAAAAAAGATTAATACAGATTAATACATTATTAGTCAATGGGCAATGAAAAACTTAAAATAAAAAATATAAAATCCAAAAACCTGAAAAAAAATACATTTACATACATTCAATAATTTTCTTACCTTTAGAAGCGTTGACCCTCCGAATCCCGGCGAATCTGGAACCTCTCGTACTGTGACATCATCAAACTCAATCCAGCCCCACCCAGCTTGAAGATCCTGGCCAGGTAACAAAAATCTTCTTTCTTTGATCTTGGATCAGCTTCTTCTTTCTTCATCTGTGATTATTTTTTTCTTTTCTTTATCTTCTTTCTTCATCTGTTAATCCAAAAACCACGTTAGATGCACAACACGATGTTGACTTGTCGGCTTCTTGAGCTCAAATGAGGCGTCAAGGCCTTAAATATGGCCTATGACGTCACATTTTTTGGTCAGATGGTACAGCTCCAATCTGATTGGATGCTGTATCATGTGCCCGCCTCTTTTTTTTTAAGGCTGTCTTCAATCCCATTGGTTGCTGTACCATGTGATAGGTTACCTTAGTTCAAAAGGATGTGACATCATCCCTTAAAGTGACGTCACATACTTTTGTACTAAGGTAACCTATCACATGGTACAGCAACCACCAGAGGACCCACGGGATCCACCAGAGGACCCCCGGACACCTGTGGGAACCACCCAAGGGCCCCCAGACACCCGTGGGGACCACCCAAGGGCCCCCAGACAACCGTGTGGACGACCTGGGGACCCCCAGACACCCACGGGACCGACCAGGGGACATCCGCTGGCCTCTGGGATCAATCATGTGTTAAAATAAATAAATAATGTTTTTTATGTGGGGGTACAGGGGCTGGGTGGGTTGTGTATTGTTGGTTATTACATATTGTAATATTTATTGTGGGCAGAGGGAGTGAGTGAAGGGCCAAGTACCCCCTTCACTCACCCGCTCTGCCCTCAATAAACCAGCTATTGTGCCTTAACCCCTTCATTGCCATAGCGATATCCACTAAGGTAACGAAGCAGCTTTAATATAATTTTTATTATTAGTGTGCAGGGGGTCTCCGGAGCAGAACCTTGTTGATTTGAGGTTCGGGGACCCCCTGCTACTCGCCATTTTAGCAAATGTTGCTATCACAGGTATTCTGGGCTATCTGCATACCGTGATAGCAACGCAGTAAAAAATGGCGATTTAAAAACCCTGGCGATTTGTTCTATCGGAGCTTAGTACATAGGCCACACAATAGGGGCCTATCCTAGTAGCTGCAACAAGTGCATATCTGTGCGGAAAGAACCCTCTTCGCTTGGATATGCCCGTCGCTATATTCTAAAGGCCCTTCCTGCATGTCCAAACCAGGCGAGAAAGGTTTTTTTATACTGTAAGTGGTTTAATTCCACTCTACAAATGTGAGCAATAAGGCCAAAATGGCTCAAAATCACACGTTTTTCAAACTCTCTGGAATTCTAATAGCTCTTTTAACTCAAACCTAAATGCTCACAAGATACCCTCAATAAATGTGAGATGACATGATTCTAAGGCACACAGGCTAATTATGCCTTGCTAAATATAAAATCCCTTATTCCACGTTGTGTATTTTTTTTTATTTATGTACATAAATTGTTATTATTTTGATCTGTTGCATTCCTATTGTGTCATTATCCAAATACTATTAATTTATGTATAATAGCATAGGCTAGTTAAAAAATAGTCAGGTAAATAACAGCGTCATAGAAAACAATATCAACAATGTCTGTTCCAATCTAGATTAAAAATGGGGGGTTAATAAATGAAATCATTGAGGGAGCATACTCCTTGAAGACAATCCGGAGACTCCACCAACAGGAGCTGGCCCAATTACAGGTTTAAAAACGTTAAATAACAAATTGTGTCATTATTTATAAGTATAAATATACATCATATATAAAGACAGAAAAAACGCATGAAAAGGGTGAAAAAGGAAGAGCAGAGTAGAGAATCCAAAGAAATACCCTGAAAATATAAAAATGTGTAATGCCACCCATGTGTACAGTATAGTAACAGAAGTTATCAGATTACAGTGAATCAGAAAAATAAGTAAAAAAAGAATTACTACTCCCCTATCCCCGCAGCCACTTTAGCGCAAGGGACCCCACATACAGATTTTCTGATAAATATTGGTAAAAAGAAGGACTTTGGGCACAAAAGGAGAGACAAGAAAAAAGAAAAACAACTATGGTGTATTGTAGTATGTTCTGAAATCAAGGCTTGATGTCAAAGGATTAAATGTATTGCACTCACAAAAGTGGAATAAAGGTCAGCATGTAGTACAAAGGTCTTTGTTGATTTCTTCTTATTTTCCCTCAATGGAACTGCAGAGTTGCATAGAGCCTCAGGTCGCGAGGGGATACGGAAAATATGAAGAGAAGTAAATAATAGAGCAAAGTCTTCTTGAATAAACAACAGGAATCTACTGTAATTATCTCACAAGCATCAGATCTTTAAATCTTAGCAGTAAACCGATGCGTGGGGGGGGGGGGGTTGTGATGCCAAAGATCCTTGCGTATTTCAGTAGCTGACTAAACGCCTGCGATTATGTAGTCTTCCGCATTGATCTGCGTCACTGGGTATCTCGGTAGGTATGTATGTATGTCTTTATTCATATAGCTCTTTACAAACTCCAAAAGGAGCAGGATCACCCAGAATAAAGAAAAAATATATAGGGGCTATGCACTAAGCAGTGATAAGTCGTTTTAAAAGAACAAAGTGGCTTTTAAGGCCGATACAGCCTGCTGTGCAATTCACTAAGCAGAGATAACAGCGCTTTCTTGGCCTTGAAAAGCAGTTTTTCTGGCCTGCAAGCAAAACGCGTCCGATCAGGCACAAAAAGGCAAACGCGCCGATTTCTGCCGGTCCGCGGGATTTTCTAAACAGCGCTAAGTGAAACGTGATTTAAAAACCCGCCGGAAAAACGAGCCAGCAAAAAGCAGGCGCAAAAGAAGCTAGACTTAGAAAAAAATCTTTGTTTACCTTTTTACAGGCACACCATCCATACAACAGGCCGGCGGGTGTCCCCTGCTGATCCCCGCAGGTGTCCCGGGGTCCCCGCGGGCCTGCGGTACCAATGGTGTGCCCCCCAAAAAATAAACAATACTTTTAAATAAATACAGAACCTTCCCCAACGCCCCCTATCACATACAGTACAATAATGGTCACAATTACTATTATCCAGATATAGATAATAGTGCATTTGCCCATTTAAAATACATTAATCAGCATAAGTAAATAACTCTTGCACTCACAGAATTGGTACCACAGGCAAGCGGGGACCCCCAGACACCTGCGGGACCACCAGAGGGCCACCGCCGGCCTATAGTATAATAAAAATGATATTAAAGCAGCTTCGTTACCATAGTGGATATCCGCTATTGTAATTAATTATTGTTTATTGATATGTATGTTTTGACACTAGTGTAGATGAGCAGGGGGTCTCCTGAGCTGAACCGTATTGGTTTCAACCTCGGGGACCCCCTACTTCATGGGGTGCCGGTATCCCCTTGCAGGATTTAAATTCCCGGGTCACGTGACCTGGGGTATAGCTGAGTCGATGTTCGGTCGGTAGCGCCTCCACCTGTACAGGATTCTATGATGGAGAATAACCCCGCTACAGGATATGCATACAATAAAACACACACTTATGAAAGATAACAGTTTTACTGAACATAAATAACCTAGGATATATATATCACCAACCAGGCCATGAACGGCCATACCCTCCAATGCTCCACTCCCCCACACAAGGTGTGTGTGACAGCGCTGCCCCACTATAGTGTTTGAGTTGGTGCACTCATGCTTTGGGTACCTGCCGGGTGATGCCACACCCGGGCGTGCTGATGTCACGATGTTGGGATCCACGGATTCGATGCTGATACTGCGAAGCCTCCACCTCTACGTTGGGTGGGTCCTTCGTGGATTGTAACACCGTAAACAACGTCCTTATTAATGTAGGGCGATCTGGGTCCTGGACCACAGGCCGCAGCCACTGTGCGGCATCTCCCTGTGTCCCTAACACTAATATTGCCAAGCAGGGCAGGGTCCCTATCTGAGGGGCAAGTCCCTATCACAGCCACAAACTATGTGGGAGTCGGGGCCTAGCTGGGGCATAATAGGGGGTATATGGCCTAGTGCAGATGCCACTGACATCTGCACATATAACTTACTCCTTCCTTGTTCCAGCTCCAACTGCCACTGTCCTAACTGTCAGCTCAAACTTCAAGCACACCCAAAGTTCCAATCTCCCCTCAGGAGATCCTAGCAGCCCTATTGGCTGTACTGTGTCGTGTTGTGCAGCCCCTGGGGATCGCTACCACTAGTGGCGCAGGAACAGGACCGCTCACTGCCATTAGCAACGGTAAATGCGAGGTGCCCGACACTGTTCCCCTGCGGAGGTGTCCCTGCCCCCATCCTCTTTTACTGATGACAGTAGTCAACGATCCGTGGTGATGCGCCAGCCAGCGGACCACTCAAGTGAAGCTGAGGACAAAGAGCCGATTGCCTCATCTACTGCAGACCCTGCTGTGGGCCCGTGTGCCCTACTATGGCCGGTCCAGCTTTATTCGATGGTACCATCGGTCCCAGGCCTGGGACCAGTACCTAACAACAACAAGGGTGAGTGGACTGCCCCAGGGGTGTCGGGTGTGAGTCCCCAGGTGACCGCGGAGCATGATAGCTCCTTAAGCATGGCCACCAGGGCAATTGGCTCGCCTTAGCATCGCGTCCTGGCGGAGGTGTCCCCCCTAGAAGATTGCTACCAGGCGGTACATGTGGATCAGTGTCCACAGGCTATCCGCCAAGTGGAGAGAAACTTCAGCCCCATCGCGGTGCCCAGTGCAGCGGAGGTGGTACCTGATAGTGTTCCGGGTGACCTGACAACCGTCAGCAGCCAGCGGTGCAGTGAGGCACTAACCCTTTACTCCTTGCAGGATGCGATGGAGGTATCCAGTGAAGAGGCCCTGCTAGGCACTTACATCTACGTGAAGGATCCCCACGCACATCCGTATCCAGACCTGGCTCTGCACCCAGATCTCGTGATGTCCCCAGAAGACTTCAATGCTGTAGCGACTGCTGGAGCGAGCCAGGACTGTGTTGTGACCGCTCTGGTAATTATTGCCTCCTTCATGCACAAAATGGAGTGCTCTATTCACCATGTGGTGGACCAAGGAAAAGGTCAGGATCTCCCTGTCTACCGCATACGTGATGTGGATGGCCGGGTAAAGGTCCGGCTCAGAGACCTGAACCAAAAAGTGCTCGTGGCGCAAAGTGACCAAATATAAACAGTACAATGTGCAAATAAACCCAGTGATATATAGCACTGAAAACACATAATACTGTAACTCCATATGTGGAACTCCTCAGGTGCTTGGACTCCTGGTTAACCTCATATGAAGAAAGAACACAAATACAGAGGGTTTAGTGAATTAACATTTACTCATGATGACAAACAACACATGGGGGAAGGAAACAAACTCACACTCTCCTCGCTGGTGTATAAGTAAGAAGTGACTTTGGGCGCACATCAACCCTTCTCTCAAAATGACTGCTCCCAAATCAGCTGCTGGGCATATAGAGACACATGCAAACTCCGGTCTCCTCCGTCAGCGCCTCTCACCTGCGCTTGGAGTTCTCTGTCCGTTTCAACACGTCACAGCCTTCCCAGCCAATCCAGATTGTATAGGGTTAATACGGTGGTCTCAGAGAGTCAAAAAGCCCAACATGTTTCGTCCAAAGACTTCGTCTGGGGTCATGATGACTTTTTGATTCTGAGGCCACCGTATTAACCCTATACTGTCCGGATTGGCTGGGGAGGCAGTGATGTGTTGAAACGGATGGAGGACTCCAAGCGCGGGTGAGAGGAGCTGAATGAGGAGACCGGAGTTTGCATGTGTCTCTTCCTGCCTTACCTTGCTTGCAGTGGGGGCGAGTGCATCGCCGGTGGCTCCCGGCGGTGCCTGCGGCAGGGCACCACCATGTCTGATGTGTTCGTGCATGGGCAGTGTAGTCGCGCATGCGCAGTACAATGCCAGGAGTGCCGTCGGCCATGTTAGGGTTGGCGCGAGGTTGCACATGCGTAGTGAGTACCGGAGGACCTGCGGCGGTCATTGCAGCAGTGCAGGGCTTCCCGAGTTTGCGCATGCGCAGTTGAAAGCGGCAACGGCCATTACAGTATCGCGCATGCGCAGTAAAGATAGTGCACACTGCACCAATATAGTAGAGGCTCTAAAGGAACTACATTACCCAGAAGCCTCTGGGGACTGTCCTTTCACCCATATCACCTGCTGCATTACAGCCAATAGGGCTTACAGATTCTCCTGCTGCAAAGGGGATACATTGTTGCGCGCTGGAGTGAGGAAGTTAGTTGGAGCTGGGACACAGAGAGGGGAGGGTGTGTATGTGCAGGGAGGCAAGTATCCCCTGCACTAGGCCAGAGATCTCCCCTTAGGCCCTGCTAGGCCCCAACTCACCCTCAGCGTGTGGCTGCTACAGGGACGCCCCTAGGATAGGGACAGGGTCCTGTAGAGCAGCTTAAGTGAGGTCCAGCCAGGAAGAGTGAATATCCTGGCCACTGTTGTTGGAGGTGGATCATCCTCTGTGGTTGCAGAGGCAGAGACTGTCCTAAGGTGGGTCACTCCTTGCGGTAGCCACCCATCGCAGAGGCGGATCACAACGTAGGATCATCCGTTTGGAGCAAGGGATTCCAAGCCAAGCATCTGCGCACCCGGGTGTGGACACACCCGGCAGGTACCATCATTCCTACACATGCACCAACCAGTACACCTCACCTAGTGAGCAGAGCTGTCTCACACTGGGGTGGGTGGGGGACTATTGGGACTCTGGGTACACAGTGTTAGGGGAGAATAAGGTGTGGAGTGAAGGCCCTGTGAGGCGACCAGGCAGTTGTACTATTAGAGTTACAGAGTGACACCGTTGCTAATGTTATTGTACTGTTCTGCATATACAGTAAACTGTTTATATATATACTCTAGTGTATGTGGTTACTTTGTATGAGGTCCTGTGCCAAGGGTTATTCTACACTTAGAATCCTGCACAGGTGGAGGCGCTGTTTCTGTAAGTACTTTGCAGGATACACCCCAGGTTCCCATCAGCGGAGGATCAGGCCTCCTGTGAGCCTGACAGGTAATGCACCACACATGGTAATACATGTAGATTTCCCCACATGGTCCCTATCTGTGATAGGGGGGGGGGGAGGTGTGTTACACATAGAACGACATAAATAATAATAATAGGTAGTTGAAGTTTACCACATCCAAGACATAATATATTTCTATATCTCCCTAATATCTAGGGTCGGATGTCTATACATAAACAGAGCCAGATCTCTCTTGGTCTGTTTAGAGGCTGTATATAGTAATGAAGAGAATAAGTAATTCTCAATCTCAAAGAATTCTCAATTCAACAAATCCAGGTGATAGAAAAGTGGGTAAAGCCAAAATTACTGCAGTAAAGGTGAGTATATCCATGGATGCTTTAAGACATATATTCCCTGAAAACAGGGGATAAGTGAATTGAATCCCCAACTCTCTGTTTCATTGGGAGTGTCCACAATAATGAATAATATGTACTCACAATCTTCCACTTCCTAGTACTGGAGGAGACGTGCAGCTGCTGAGATGAAGATCCAGAAGAGGGTGAAAAGTAGGGCACAGCCAAAAATATGGAGAGGGATCCAATTGATGCAAAAGTAGAATTTATTCTTATTTATCCTTGATAAAGTACTGCGGTACGAAACGCGTACGGGGCTTTTCCTCTATGCTATTGTCTTCGGAATAAATTCTGTTTTGCATCAATTGGATCCCTCTCCATATTTATATCTGTGCCCTACTTTTCCCTCTTGTCTTGTTCTTTCAAGAGCAGTGGTCTTTTGGACTGCTCTGAAGTCGTTCAGATCGCTCAGGTGGAGGGCGCAAGTGCCGCCAGGCGCTCCGTCGTGCGTGCAACGCACTCACTGGGGCCATAGCCTTAGGGCTCATCCAGGCTGAGAGTGAGTGCAATCAAACACATTGTTCTGCTCTCACGGCAGGGTGCTCCAGCGAGAGTGCACTCGCTCCCAGCCTGGACGCAGCCTTAGATCACGGGTGCTCGGCACCCCCCCTGTTTTAGCTATTTGCACTTCTATATTTATAGTAACTGTGAATTCCTAGTGTGTGTGTGTGTGTGTCTGTCTGTGTGTCTCTGTCTGTGTGTTTGTGCATGTGTCTTTGCCTGTGTCTGTGTGTGTCTATGTGGTCTTCGTGGTCTCTGTTGGGGTTGCTGCTGCTCACAAGCTCCCCAGCCGGCAGGCTTTGCACATGCACACTGAGGCAGTGGGCGCTGCACATGCACACCGAGCCGGTGGGCGCTGCACATGTACGCTGAGCCGGTGGGCGCTGCACATGCACGCTGAGCCGGTGGGCGCTGCACATGCACGCTGAGCCGGTGGGCGCTGCACATGTACGCTGAGCCGGTGGGCGCTGCACATGCACGCTGAGCCGGTGGGCGCTGCACATGCACGCTGAGCCGGTGGGCGCTGCACATGCACGCTGAGCTGGTGGGCGCTGCACATGCACGCTGAGCTGGTGGGCGCTGCACATGCACGCTGAGCTGGTGGGCGCTGCACATGCACGCTGAGCTGGTGGGCGCTGCACATGCACGCTGAGCTGGTGGGCGCTGCACATGCACGCTGAGCTGGTGGGCGCTGCACATGCACGCTGAGCTGGTGGGCGCTGCACATGCACGCTGAGCTGGTGGGCGCTGCACATGCACGCTGAGCTGGTGGGCGCTGCACATGCACGCTGAGCTGGTGGGCGCTGCACATGCACGCTGAGCTGGTGGGCGCTGCACATGCACGCTGAGCTGGTGGGCGCTGCACATGCACGCTGAGCTGGTGGGCGCTGCACATGCACGCTGAGCTGGTGGGCGCTGCACATGCACGCTGAGCTGGTGGGCGCTGCACATGCACGCTGAGCCGGTGGGCGCTGCACATGCACGCTGAGCCGGTGGGCGCTGCACATGCACACCGAGCTGGCGCACGGCCTCTTTTGCCCACAGTGACATCACTTCCCTTTTTACTTCCAACACCATGAATATAATTTGCTCCAGCGAAATATTTGCACATGTAGGTGCTGGCAAAGAAGTTTCACTTCAGAAGGAACATTTAGGAAAAGGAGTCCCTGTTCTGAAGAGCTTACAATCTAAGTATCACCCCTTCCTCCTCACGATCTGAGGCTGTATGAAACTGTGCAGTTCCAGTGAGGGAAAACAAGAAGAAATCAACAAAGATCTTTGTACTACAGTACATGCTGACCTTTATACCACTTTTGTGAGTCTAATACATGTCATCCTTACTACATATTTGCTTTTCTTCGTTCTTGTCTCTCCTTTTGCGCCCAGGGTCCTTCTTTTTTTGCTAATACATATACATAACACAAATACAAAAAATTGCAAACAAGAAATGGAAACTTCTCAGTTGTATTAATCTATCATATGTCAATAACAAAAATAAAACTTTTAGACACAGAATTTAAGTGCACCTGGATTTTTGTTTAGGCACTGGGGGTAGTACTTTTTCCCCTTCGCTTTGCCTTCTTATCCCACACATTGCAGGCTGCTGGTGAACTGGTATCTGTTGATGAAGCAGACACCCAACTAACTGACATAACAAACATAGTTAACACAGAACTTGCCCGCAGCTGCCTTCTGGAGTACGCATACCATCTGATGGGTCTGGCTGTTTATAGCATTGCCTATATTGCAAGCCATTGTCATGCTTTCTCTTTGATGCCTGCAATTTTCAAGAATCAATCTTCCGATGGTGTTATTGAGCATTCTGCTGTGACTGCTCCAGTTGATGACAACCCTCACTTTCCCTAAACAGCAAGGGAGCAGCTGCTGCAACAGCTCCAGCAGCTGTCAGCAAAGGTGCATGCTGTGGATCCGTGCAGAGTACAGGTACTTCAGGTGTGTCACTGGTTGCTGCTGGCACCTCTGTGAGATTCAAAATAACAATCTCTTCTGGTTCCATTATATGCCCTGGTGGATGATTGAGGGAGCTCTGTGTGATGGCCCTATGTACAGGTAAGACTTTTAAATAAAGAATAAGGACATTGTTTTTGGCCTATGGGACAATAAATGTCACATTAACATTTTTTCAATTATACTAAAATATCCCTGGCACTGTCAGCCAATGTTGTGTAGATTTTAAGTTTGCTGACTTTCAATTATAATTTAAAGTGTTTTATTCTATAAGCATAACCAAGATAATTTATGCTACTCAGACGGCAACTTCTCTGTGTGTGAAAACATATACAGTATTGTTTTGTAGCATATTGGCAATTATTCTATCACGTGAGATAGTTTTGATGCCGCCTTACTGAACGTACATCCCCATGGTGCTTTTATCACTGGCTAGCTATTTAATTGATGTGTGTAAAATTATACATTCTAAATAATGTACTGCCAATGTCATAATACTAACCTGCCTCCTCTTTGGACTCACTTGGTTCAATATCCAGATTCCCTTCTAAACCATGTATGGCATATGGGGACAAGATAGACTGTATCCTCTCCTCCATTGGGGTCATGGTAACAATTTTGTCAGGACCACCTCCAGTACCAGCAGAAGTTCTGTGGGACAGTGCCATCTTCTCCTTGACCTTTCTCTTAAAGGTCAGAATGCTTTTTGAAGTTTGCAAATCGTGCAGTGGGAAACTCTTAAGGCACGGTCTTCTGAACATGTCCACTCATATGCAGCATATGAAGTTTTTTTCTGCCGTCCGCGTCTAATGAGCAGTTAATGCCTCTCTCCATGAGCACGTCATTGTGTGCACCAGCAATATGCCTACGTTCAAAGGTTCAGCAAGAGGCTCAATGTCTGAGTCTACTGTGTCAGGCTGTGTGCTCTCCCGCTCTGCCTGACCACTCCTCTTCCCTGTCCCTTCTGACTCATACCAATTAGCCCATTCCTCACCTAAGCCCCTCCTGGGCTCATCTACCTCTCCACTCACCTGAGTAGCTGCAGCCCTCCTCACCTTCTCCACACTTCATCTCCCAATATCCACAACTCCTCACTACACCACTCTGCTACTCCTCCCTCCACCACAACTCAACTACCTTCGAACTCCAAAGTCTGTCTCTCCCTCTCTCCCAACAGCACTGATACATGCTTACTAAAATGTTGGCTTAATATACTGTGACTGTTTTCTGCGACCCCTATTGAGTCTTTTTAAGCTTACTACATGTGTACTCTACACTTATGAAAAACACATCTTATTTCTTATGTCATACATATAATTGTTATAATCTCTGCTTTTTTATATCTCCTGTGGATTATTTCCTGTTCTGTTCTGATTGACAGATTAAATCTGTCAGTGGTGATATTGGATACCGAGGCTTGAGCCTCATTACTCCAAGTTCTCTTGTTGAGTGTATTGTCGCACACTTTAGAAAGCTTCTTGATCTGTGTTACTTGCCACAGTTGAGTTGGTTTCACAGGGTCAGTGCTGTGATGGGTCGTGGGTAGCGGTCAAATGGGTTTGCAGAGATCGCAGCAAGCTTCTTGATCAGCGGATTTGAATTCTGGTCCAGTTCCTTGTAGAATTTCTTGTTGAGCTTCCTTAGATGTTCATCCAACATCTCGATGCCCAGCTCCCTGTGAAGGTCTGCTATTCTTGTAGGAAGTGGTGCGTCGGACACAATCCGCAGCGCCTTGTTTTGTAATTTTTGAAGAGATGATCTTTGCCGTTGGTGGCAACCACTCCACACTTGGGAGACATATGTCATTAGATTATTTCCACACCAGCAAGGGTTAATTATAGCTTTTTAAACTCCCCCATGAGGAGGAGGGGTCTATGCACATTTCTACTGAGGAAGTAAGGATCACCTTGCAAAACGCATTGAACTATACCCAGCACATCAGCTGTAAAGAGCAGCCCTGAGGTTCTACACCGTAGGTAATGTAATTGGTTGATTCTGATGCCCACAACTCCAATGAAACATGCTGACATCTCCAAGGATATAGACCGCGTGGAGCGTGATGCCTTGGTGCCCTGGATATCAGCAGGCATCGCGGGTGGCCTGCTGCCACTTACAAGGCATGACCGAAGCAGGTCCTAACACTCACCTGGGTTAACCAGGTAACCACACGGAATATCACATTTTAATAGACACAATAAAATGGAGGTAACTTGCATTACAGAATAAGGAAAAATTAGAAATTTTATTTTGCAACCTGCTGCTTTGTCAAACTATGTGGTTTATTGCCCCATATATTCATATCTGAGCACGCAATAGGCCCTCATCTCTATTGTTTTGGTAAAACAGCAGATTATATGGGACTATATCCAATGATTTCATTGTTATAAGAATTTATCTCATACTCCCTTATGATACAGTATATCCTACTACCCAGGACTACATTGACATGCTACGATATACCTTGCTACCCAGGAATGCATTGATATATTAGTCTGCACAGTCTGCACAGTATTAAAATATGAGACGCTAAGATTAAGTTAAAATAAAGAGATGGCCACACATTAGCTCTGTAAAGAATATAATTTATTTTTGTATTAGCACAGTGTGATCAATTTTAAAATTGTGTATTTTAACTTTGATTAAATAAATGAAATATATTTTATTAAGAATATTAGACTACACACCTACAGTATATATACGTTTTTCATATATTTCCTATAGGAGTGTGACCTTTTCTTTTATAATACTGGGTAGTGAGGCAGTGAGTGGTTCCATTTTTGTGTCTTGATTATGCATTTTTCCATTATAGAGTCAGCACCCTTTAGAGGTATTATAGTTATTATTATAAATAGTTTCTTTATATAAAGTAAGAGATAACATTGTATTGACTACATTTTTAATTAGAGTTCAGAGCATATAGATGGCCTGTGAAGTGAGGTATTAACTTATATGGCAATCACAAAAAGGTAGGGCTATGAAAGGTAATCCAAATATTGATTTAGGGTGTAATTTGATCGTGCCCTTCTTTCCACTGGTGCAGCAAAGGGGTGCTTCCTGTGCACTATATGGTTCTAAATTTAGAGCTGGAAAATCTAATGCTGAACTCACAGATCAAATAACATATAAAATAGTGATGACAATAATGGTGATAACATTAGTGAAGAATATAATATTTTTCACTATTGTTGTCACTGTTATTGTTATCACTATTTTATATGTTATTGTGAGCATTTATTTTAATGTTTAATTAAATGTTAAGTATTAAAGCCTAGGGCAGGTGTGCGCAAACTTTTCCCCGTGCGCACCCCTGCCTGCTCTCTTCTGTGGCTCACGCCCCTCCCCCTGCTTGGCTCCGGCATCAAATGACACACGGTGTCATGTGCCATCACATTGCTATGGTAACATGACATCACGTGACCCCGCAGCGTCATTTGATGTCGGGTTACCATGACAACGCTTCGCTGGAAGGGAAGTGTGTCATAGAGGCCTCGCACGGTCCCCCAGCATTTAATTTAAAACCATAGAATGGTGCGATGATTTTATTTTGGTTACAGCAGATGTAACATCTCTTTGTACTTCAATAGTACATAGTGATGGGTTAAAAGCTATTGAAATAGTCTTAAGGAAAGATAGTGAGATGAAAGAAGAGCAAATACAATTCCTGATGGACTCTATGACTTTCATCCTTGAAAAGAACTATTTCTGGTTCAATGATGCGTTCTATTTGCAGAAGTGTGGAACAACAATGGGGACTAGGTTCACACCAATTATGCCAATTTATTTATGGGCACCTGGGAAGACGACCATATTTGGTCTAACCAGGAATTTGGTGCGAACTTAGTCTCCTGGAAGCGGTTCATAGATGATATCCTGTTCATATGGCGAGGCAGTCTAGATCAACTTGTGGCCTTCTTTGAATATATGGGAAATAATACTTTAAACCTTAAATTTACTACACATTGGAGCAGAAAGGAACTTGAGTTTTTAGATTTAGCTATATATATAGAAAGTAATAAATTGAAAACAAAAACTTTTTAAAAAAAAGTAGATAGCAACAATTTCATAATGGAGAGTACTGTAGCTGCTACAATCCTGAATGGATTCGCAATATTCCATATGGACAGCTAAGAAGATTAAAGAGAAACTGCACTGAAGAACAAGTCTATCATGAACAATCAGAGGTTCTAATAAATAAATTTAAAGAGAGAAATTACAATCCCCACGCTATAGAAAAAGCAATTAGGAGAGCAGATACTGTAGAAAGAAAGGATATATTAGGCCCAAGGAATAAAGATATGGACACAAGTCAAAAAATTAATTTTAATATGGCATTTTTAACTCAGTATAATAGAGAAGCACCTCAAATTAAGAAAATAATATCTAAACACTGGCACATTTTACAAAATGACATTGTGTTGAGAGATCATATACCTATGAAACCAAGTGTCATTTTTAGGAAGGCTCCGAATCTTAAAAGTACACTGGCGACACGTTTTATTGAAGCACGGCTAGCACCGCAAGCCGGGGGATGCCCCGGCGTGCTAGCCGCACTCCCTCAGCGTGCCGCGCATCACCGATGCGCGGTCACGCGTCATCGGGTGCCTGCGCCCCCTGCACGCGCGTCCAGGGCTCCCCGAGGGAGCCCTGGTGTCCCGCGATGTGGGGGACGGCGGCAGGGGGTTCCGGGGGACCCGGCGGACCCGGCAGCGGGAGGAAGAAAGCCCCGATCGGAGGGCGCTCCTCCGCTGCTTCGGCGCGCGCCCGGCACCCTCCGGCGCGCGCCAAGTTACTGCTGCGGCCGAGAACGGGCAAATGCTCGAATAAACTCGGCCGCAGCAGTAGATTAGCACCTACAACCTTCAAAAAAAAGATTGAAGGTACTTCACCATGGCTAGGTAAACCTTTAGGTTTTTATGGTTGTTATACATGCAAGGCATGCACCCATAAAGATAAAGAAAAATTCAGTTTTAAATCAAATGTCACTAGGGAAGTATTCAAAATAGAAAACTATATTAGTTGCAAAACGGAGTACGTTCTCTATGTTTTGGAGTGCCCTTGTGGCCTCCAATACATAGGACGTACCTCCAGGGCCTTGAAAGTACGGATTTTAGAACATCTTTTAAATATTAAGAAAAAAATTTTAACGCACAATGTATCTAAACATTTTAGTATGCATCATAATTCGGATCCTAAAACTCTTAGTTTTAAAGGTATAGAGCATGTTCCCGCCCATTGGAGGGGTGGGAATAGACTAAACAATTTAGCAAAGAGGGAGACCTTCTGGATCCATAAAATGCAAACCCTTACTCCAAAAGTTTTAAATGTCGATATAGACATTGGTGCAATACTAATTTGATGTTCTGTTTTATTCATATGTGTTTTATTTATATGTTATATATGTTTTACATATTTTATATTCTGGTGGAACATAGTATTAATGTCTGTTCTCTCCATTATTCTCCTCTTAGATATCCTTTGAAATTCATGCGTCATTGCGTCGATTTATATTATATTTTATATTTAAATAAATATTTTATGTAGATTAGGGTTTTTTCGTAATATACTATTATATGTTTATAACACTGTCTATTTCATATGTTATTATGTATTCATACACTCATTCAGACTCGATTATGTATATCATGTCCATTTGTATTATTTATTAATGTCCCGCCCATTAGAGTAGCCAATAGTTAATTTGTTTGCACTATATATATATGGGAGACCACTGGGGTTGACTTCTATGATTCCTGAAGAAGTGGCAACAGCTACGAAACACGTAGAATCTGACGTAGCAAGTTGGAGGACACTGTCTGGGGAGTATTGACGGGAGGAGGTGCTGGCAAACGAGCAGGAGAGATCAGAGCGGTAGACAGCGTCTTCCGCCCTGACCACCGCGTCACAGGAAGTGACGTCACCGGACGTGACGCACGCGGAAGAATCTCCAAGTGACTATACCAGCGACATCCCTCCACAAGTCACCTACGGCTCTCTCCAACGACCGATATCATTGTACAAATGTGAGTGCATTACCTGTGTGTTTTTGTGCCACATTATACCCTATATATTACACCATTGTGTGCTCTCTTTCTTTATTTAACTCTCGGGAGGTACACTCAGAATTTATGGACCCTTCTAGCCCACCAGATACACTGATCTAGTATCATCATTACCAGAGGGCATCTATTGTACAAGGGCTCCAGTCAGAGAGAGAAGGATCTCTGACACGTCTGTTACCTATCCATATATTGTGAGTGAGACCTATTTTGAGATTACTTTTTGCACATTTTACATATTTGGTCTGCACCATTATTTCTTCCACTTTTTTCCCTGCATATTATCCCAAGAATTGAGCGCTCCTCCCACCTGGAAGAAAACGCAAGAACTCTGGACCTGGACAGTCCTTTAAGGGTGTTGAGCTGCTTTTTATATATTTTTTCACTTGTTGAAGGATTTTTTATTCACTATATATATATTTATATATTTTCTTGTAATTCACATATACATATCACGTTTATATCACCTGTATTATTGTAATTAATTCACTATTAGAAGCGCCCGGTACCATTGTTTTGTTACATTTAATTTAAATGCCTTGGGAGAGAGCGTGGGACCTCCGTAACTGCCGCGCCCCCCCCACCCAGAAAATCTTGTGCCCCCATTTTGCGCACTCCTGGCCTAGGGTGTGCTCAATAAGTGTATCTCTTTTGATAATCTGTGACTTCAGACATTAGATTTTCCATCTCTAAATTTAGAGCTGTTAACGCTAAAGTTTTTTCGTCCATTTCAGTTCCCTGGAGAAATCAGGAAATAATGCCGATATCTTGACTGGTAAATATTTCGGGAATCGTGGAGTCCCCAGAGCTGAAAATACCATGGTTCAGCTTTGAAAGACACCCTGCTCCCAACTCTATTAAATAATTGCGGGATTTTGGGGATTTTTCTTTTTTGATTTTCCAGAAGGGACTAGAATTTGTCTAGGATGACTTTTCGCATCCCATTTTCTGGCACTGATCAGCGCCGGCCGTCTGGCCGTGAAGTAACCCCTTAACCTTACCCGTTACCCCAAAAGTCCTTACCCTAACCTGTTAGCCCCTTACTCTGAAACCCTAACCCCTATTGCTAACGCTAATCTTCACCCTAAAAACCTTTACCCTGAAAGGTGAACCTTAACCCCTTACCCTAAAACCCATAATCAGAGCCCTTCCCCATATCTCTAACCTTATTTAACTCCTTTTTATTATCTTTATTATATGCAGTTACCCAGGTGCGGACCTGAGTCCACCTCCCTTGTGTGTACTGTAACAGTGATTTCTCAGCCAGCGGTGAACCTGGCGGTGGTAAATCAATATAACAAAACACATGGTTGTAAATAACTCCGTTTTATAGTAATACGGTATATCACTCACTGTTAGGGCCCCTCCGAGGTGAGAACCCAAGATACCACTTAACACATATTATTACACCATAAACAACAATATACATATATTTATAGCATTTCACTAGTGTCCCATCAATGTCACTATTCTGTCTCAGTGCCGGCACAGCACTGGAGATTGTGTATTGTAACTTGCTGGTTAACGGTGTGTGCCCGTTACTTTGCAAAGGTACAGGTGAAATAGAGTGTGTGTTTGGGAGGATACTGTAATGCTGCAGGGCGACCCCTAAATATCTTTCCGTGCAGGTATTCACAGACACCAACTTCTTCTGGGTAAGAGGGGATGCTGAGCCCTCAGGAGTGCTCTCTCTGGTCCCACGTGCTGATTTATCTCAGCTCTGCTGGCATGCTCTGCTCTGAGCTCTGCTCAGCTGGGGACAGGAAACTCCTCACTGTCTCCCACCTACAGCAGTTCTGACCTCTCAACCCTCACATTCTGTCTTGGCTCCTCCTCTTCTCATCTTCCCTGCTGCCCAATCACATGAATCTCCTCCCTGGTTTCACAGTCATAGGTCAGGGGGCCTGTCCATCAATACATGTGACGTCCCTGAAATAGGGGTTACATTTAACTCCTTACACTAAAAAACTTAACACCTTACCCTAAAACCCTTAAACTTAGCGGAAAGCTGCCCTTGGTTGCTGATTGGCAGCGGCGAGTTGGAACCAGCAAAATCGTCGACAGCGAGATGGCTCCGGCAGGTTGGCCTATTCCAGACTAGAATCACCAGAACATAAAAATGTAAATATCTTGTGTGATTCCTGCTTTGAAAGGCCATTGTCTTGAAAACTCTTAGCTTAGCAAGTTGACGGGGAATTGAAACTGACCAGCTTTTATTGCAAACACCTCAAATAAAAACAGGCCGACTGAAAACAAACTGTGATTAAGATGCAATCAGCTAAATAACTTATCTTGTGTTTCCCAGAACATCGCTTTAATTGCAGCTCTCAGAGAGGATTCACAAATTTGCATACATTAGTGACCCTTGGTTCATTCCATATGAAAGGCTGTACATGGCTTCTTTTGCTGTCGCTCTCTTCATCTCTTTGCTCTAACAGAAACAATGACTTTGCTGTGGAGGTTGCTGTCTCTTGTGATGGTCTCTCTGCCTCACATTCAGGACCAAAGTCGAGGGGTAGGTTTCCTCCTGCTGCTGCCAATATCATCTCCGCCCGCAATGGAAAGTCATTGCCGAGATGGAGCTCATAGGCGCGATTTCCATTGGCCAATTTATATTTCCTGCTTTGCCGGCATCCTAAACCTAGGCACACCCCCTCCTCTGATTGGATAGAGCCGGGCGAGCCTACGGCTCGTGATTGGTGGTTGCAGACAAACCCCCTCTCTGATTGGTCGCAAGTCTGACTTCCATAGGAAAGATAACCCAGTGGGGTCTATGTGTAACGCCTGTATGCCCGCAGACCTGGCCAGTCCCCAGTACTGAGGTGGGTAATGGTATAACACGCACCCACAGCAGTGAGGGCGTGCCCGGAGTGTGGTAAGATGTGTTGCCGGGCCTGGTGAGAAAAAAGTTAACGATATACTTGCGAGTCCGGGGTGCCAGAAGTCGGAGGGTTAATTTCCAAGAGCCTAGGGTCAGGGGCAGGAGAAAGCGGCGTAGTGAGGTCCAAAGCAGAGTCCAGGGGTACAGAGGTACACGTAGTCAAGCCGAGCTGAGATCAATCCAAGGGAATCCAAACAGAGGCAGGGACAGGAACAAGGAGCTTAAACAGAGAGCTAGGCAAAGTCACTGCACACAGGAGCCACAGAGAAGCTATGCTGAGCGACAACGGAGAGGGCAGACTGGGGTTATAAAGGAAGGAGAACCAATGGTAGCGAGGGGTGGAGCGGAGGCCTGGCTGAGTGGTTGCAATGATAGGTCCAGGTAAGCACGGGAAGGCAGGTAAGAGGATCGGGTGCGCGCGCCTTCTGTAAAGCTGCTGTGCGCGCGCCCCGATCGCGTGCATGTAGGTGTGGCATGCGCCATGGAGGAACGGCTCAGCATGGAGGAGGTAAGAAGTTGAGGAAGCGGGGAAATGGGGCAGGGAGCTGCCGTGGGGCTAGAGGTGATGGGGACCCGCTGAGAAGCGCGTGTCCCCTGATCCGTTACACTATGTAAGGAGACTGCCCAATCAGAGAACCAGACCATTTAGTGGTTTGAGTTGGTGAAGCATGGGCGGGCTTTTCAAAGTTGCTCTATTGCGAATAGCAGAGCAACTGGCTTCATTTTTGGAGCTAGGAAAGCCTGCCCAGCCGGGACTAAGTCAGATGCGAGGACCAAGTTCTCAGAATAGAACATAGCGGTCGCAGTTGGGTATTCTCCCCGAATAGACTAGGTCCCGGTCAGGGTAAGCCTTCTGAAGCAGGCGCCCTGCACCTATTTGAGTCTAGTTTTCGACTGCAGACCCCCAGTAAGTTTGTATTTCTACTGTATTTTGTATATGTTTAAATGTTTGACGTAGACAGGTTAAAGTAGAATGTTAATGCTGAAGTTTAAAAGGAAGTTGGGAACTCTATTGATCATCTTTTTCTTCTCTTCTCAGGTAAAACCATATTTGAATTGTCTGTCTGTCTCCAAATCACGCCTTGAAGTCTCTTAATTAAATTCAGCTTTCACACTTGGGCAGGACAACACTCTGCTTAGAAAAAACATCTGTTTTAATGTCCCTAATTAAGTTGGTTGGGCCAGTATTATTGCCTTATTTCTACATGCTCTCATCCTCGTCTGCCAAATGCAACTTCTACTCCTTCTGGTGTCAACCACTCCAAACTCATACCAATCCCCTGCCACCCTCCCTCCTCTCTCCCTTTCTCCGGTGCCCTTTGGAATGCTCGCTCCCTTTCTAACAAGTGCCTCTCTGTCCATGACTTCTTTCTCTCTCACTCTCTGCTCCTATTTGCTGTAACTGAGACCTGGCTCACTCAGTCTGACTATGCTCTTGAAGCTGCCCTCTCTTATGGTGGCCTTTCTTTATCCCACATGCCGCGACATGGTGGCAAGGGTTAGAGTCGTGGGGTCCTCCTCTCCTCTATCTGCCATTACCGAACCCTTCCTATTCCCCCCTCTCTTGCTTTTCCCTCCTTTGAGGCCCACACTGTCCAGATCTTCTCTCCTCTCCCTGTCCACGTGGCGGTCATGTATCACCCACCTACCTCTACTCATTCCCCTTCTGCCTTGCTCTCTCACTTTGAATCCTGGCTCTCTTTCTTTCTCTCCTGTTTTTCTCCTTGGGGACTTCAATTGCCACCTCTCTCCCCTGGGCTGCCCGCTTTCTCTCTCTAACCTCTTCTTTTGGCCTTCAACAGTGGACTGCAGCCAGCACCCACAAGGATGGTCACTATCTAGATCTGGTTTACACTAAAAACTTTTCTCTCTCTGATTTCTCAATTTCCCCTTCCCTCTCTCTGACCATCACCTCATCTAATTTTCTCTCTCTCGCTTCTCCCCTTCTCTATCTCCATCTACCCCTCGTTTCTGCAGAAACCTGTGCTATTAACCTACCAGCCTTTGAGTCAACTTTATGCTCCTCTCTCCTCTCTAAGTTCTTGTCCAGACCCTGACAACCTGGTCAGGAACTACAACTCTGCCTTATCCTCCTCTCTCGATCTACATGCCCCTCTTTCTCTCTGCCATCCTCGCCCTTCTAACCCCAGACCCTGGCTAAATTCCCACATGCACATGCTGCGTTCCTCCACTCGTTCCTCATAACGCCTCTAGGAAATCTCACAGTCTCACAGACTTCCTTCACTACAAATTTATGCTATCCTGTTTCAACTCTGCCCTCTCTCAAGCTAAACAAACCAACTTTTCTTCACTAATTAACGCACACAAGTCTAATCCACGCCAACTCTTCTCTGTCTTTGACCCTACTCAGACCACCCTCTGCTGCCTGTTCTTCTTCCTCCATCTCAGCCCAGGACTTTGCCGACTATTTCAAGGAAAATGTGGAATCCATATATCAGGCCATCCCCTCTTTATCCTCCTTCCATCCTACACCTCTTCCTAACTCTCCTCCTGCATTCCTTGACTCTTTATCCGCTGTCATAGAGGAGGATGTGTCGTTGCTGATCTCCTCTTCTCCCTCTACCACCTGCCCTCTTGACCCCATTCCCTCCCATCTTCTAAAACCTCTTGCTCTCACTATAATCCCTACGCTCACACACAAATACCTTCCTTGACATTTTTTACGCTGTTTCAGAGGAGGATGTGTCATTGCTGATCACAGCAATCTTGACCCTACCTGTCTTTCTAACTATTGAACAGTCTTCCTCCTGCCTTTTGCCTCTAAACTCCTTGAACGTCTTGTATTCTCTCACTTGCTCCACTTTCTCAACACCCATTCTCTCCTAGACCCTCTACAATCTGGCTTCCACACTGCACACTTGACTTATACAGCCCTTACTAAAATAACTAATGACCTCCATGCTGCCAAAGACAGAGGTCATTACACTCTGCTCATATTACTCGACCTCTCTGCAGCATTTGACACCATGGACAACCCTCTCCTTCACATTCTCCATACTCTTGGTATTCGGAACAAAGCTCTATCCTGGATCTCCTCTTACCTCTCCCATCGTACTTTCAGTGTCTCTTCTGCTAACACGTCCTCCTTTATCGATCTCTCTGTGGGGGTACCCTAGGTCTCTGTCCTTGGACCCCTTCTCTTTTCTCTGTACACACTTTCTCTACAGGTGACCTAATCACATCTCTTGGGTTCAAATATCACCTCTATGCTGACGACACTCAAATTTACTTTTCAACCCCTGACCTTACACCTGCTGTACAGACCAAAGTTTCTGAATGTCTCTCTTCAATATCATCCTGATGGCCCTACGCCGACTTAAACTTAGCATGGCAAACACCAAGCTCCTCATACTTCCTCCCAAACCTGGCCCTACTACCTCCTTCCACATTACTGTTGGTAGTATTATCATTCACCCAGTAGCCCAAGCACGCAGCCTAGGGGGTCACACTCGACTCCTCTCTCACATTTTCCTCTCACATTCAAAATGTTTCTAAAACCTGCTGCTTTTTCCTTTGCAATATTACAAAGATACGCCATTTCCACTGTTGCTTGACTGCTAAAACTCTAACTCAGGCCCTCATTCTCTCCAGTCTCGATTACTGCAACCTCCTGCTGTCCGGCCTTCCTGCCTCTCACCTGTCTCCCCTGCAATCTATCCTAAATGCTGCTGCCAGAATCACTCTACTCTTTCCTAAATCTGTCTCAGCATCTTCCCTACTCAAATCACTCTCCTGGCTTTCTATCAAATCCCACATCTCACACTCAATTCTCCTCCTCACTTTTAAAGCTTTACACTCTTCTGCCCCTCCTTACATCTCAGCCCTAATTTCTCGCTATGCACCATCCCGACTCTTGCGGTCTGCTCAAGGATGTCTTCTCTCTACCCCCTTTGTATCTAAAGCCCTCTCCCTCCTTAAACCTTTCTCACTGACTGCACCACACCTCTGGAATGCCCTTCCCCTCAATACCCTACTAGCACCCTCTCTATCCACCTTTATGACCCACCTTAAGACACACATGATTAAAGAAGCATATGAGTAGCACCGTGGATAATACTAGACACGTGATACATAAAGCTTGGCCCTCTGCAGACGCACTTACCAGAATTTCCTACTACTGTATCTGTACGTTCTTACCACATACAAATTAGATTATAAGCTCCTCGGAGCAGGGACTGCTCTTCTGAAATCTTACTTTTATGTCTGAAGCACTTATTCCCATGATCTGTTATTTGTATTATTTGTTATTTATATGATTGTCACGTGTATTACTACTGTGAAGCGCTATGTACACTAATGGCGCTATATAAAGACTTACATACAGTACATACATACATACATTGTGTGTCTGCATGTTTCACTCGAATAAACCTCATTTTATTCCACTACCTGGTTTTGCCTAGTGAATGATCCCAGAAGGTAAAAAGTGTTAAAAATGCTGGTCTCCCGTGTTATTCACCTCTTAAATTAAGCATTTAAATAGCCTAGACTCATGACTACTGTCCCACACCCACGGTCGCTCCTACCCCCCATTGTGGCCAAGCATCCCCATCTACTGCACTTATTCCCTCACGCCTGTCTCTGTAAGTCTCCCAACATACAACTTAGATTGTAAGCTCTCCGAGGCAGGAATTTCCTTTCCTATTACCTGATTGTGTTTATTGCCATTATTGTATTATAATTCCCTGTACTGTTATTTTCTCTTTTGTAAAGCATCCAGAGTCCAGCTGTGGGTGCTATATAACCAAAGATATACATATGTACATGACAAATACTGTATGTTAATACATGACGCCTGGCAAATATACAGGCATACGGAGCATAAAACTAAAGGGTGTTTGGCCCTTATTAAAAATGCTCTTAAGACATGTCCCCCGTGCTTGAGAACTCTTCTCTAAAGTTAAGATTATAGTAGAGGCACGCGCGACCGAGCGCATTACGTCACGCACGCGCAAAACATGCACTCTAGCTGGAGTCAATTGGGAGGTGACAGTGAGGCGTGGCGGAGGCGTGTTCATGATGTCACATGATAGGTTTGCCCTGATTGGCTGAACCGCTCACGTTACGCGGCCGTAATGCAGCCGCCTCGCTGCAAAAGCAAATCCAATTATATTTTGAAAAATCGCGCGTGCAGTCGCACGTTTTATGGCCTGCCTCCTAGAGGCATGAAAAGGATCCAAGGCACTGCGGATTTTAGAAAATTTATTTATCAAGACTAAGCACAACGTTTCAACCTTCTCTGAGGTGTTTCTCAAGTGACTCACCTTAGTCTAGGATTTTTTGACAGAGTTTCCCTGACCCAGGAGCACCGGTGGTAATCGCAAGTATTTTGCTTTAGTTTATGCTGATTAGGTGTGCAGTACTGTTGTCTTTTTTGTTATAACTCTCTGCCTCATAGAGGTACATCCTTTTGTTCGTGGCGCACACGATGTCGCGCGCGGGCACTATAATCGTGGCCTAACACTAGCAAGATGGCTTCCAATCTTAATGAACAAGGGCCTATATATATATATATAAAGGCAAATGTGTTACAATTTTAAGTGAAAACAATATGATACATGTATCAATATTAAAATCCTATTGCTTTGACTGAAAATGTTCCCACCTTAAATCTAGTGCTACTTTTTGCCTCATAATTTGCTTGCATATGTAAACCCCACTCAGTGTGAGAAACGACGCGAACACATCTCCTGGCAAAATGCATGCAAAATTGTAAGCATTTTGCAATATTCACCATCTTTAACACTAGCTAAAACCTTCGCTGGCAGAGTGGAAGGCGTTCAAGGTTTTCGTTTGAAACAAAGGGGTTAATACCCTATATTCTCCTTCTATTTTGCTATTAATCGTCATATGAAAGGGTTAATGGATCATACAGTAGGTCTATACAGTAATCACACGCTGTTCTACGTAATAGGGGACCGGCAGCACATTCAGTGGCTGCTCTATTGTCTGAGCCCTACAGTATTATATAGTATATATGAGTCCTGCTTTCCCACGTCACCTTTTATACGTAGGTAGCACTGAAGGAATTACGCCTGAATTCATTTCGGCGGCTGACATGCAGTGTCACTGAGGCATATAGATTCCAAATGTCACCACGCCAGTGTGACAGTGTGAGGGACACAGCGTGTGATGAGGACAGAAATGCGTGTCTGTTAGAAAGATTTCACCTGTGTGACAACCCTTTCTCTGATGTTAGGAGACCGACCTGGTGTCATTTGGGATGTGAATGTGTTTCTATTCTGGGAAAATATCATTTGCCTTCTCTTTCAGGGCTCTGAAAGGAGACATTTGTTTGCTGATTAACATCTTCCCTGCCAGTATCTTATTGAGAAGACATACTCTTGTTTTCCAATAACATGGCTCAGCCTAATATCATTCGTAACAAATTGCTTTCATCTTTACTTCCCTGAGATTCTTTTGTATGAAATGAGAGAGATGTATTTTTTGTACATTTCCCTTTATTGTTGTTTTGTAATGAATGGATATTATTGAGTAGGGCAGGGGCGCTCAACGCCAGTCCTTCAGCCCCCCTCCGCCAACAGGTCAGGTTTTCATGTTATCCCAGCTTCAGCATAGGTGGCTCAATCAGAGGCTCAGTTTTCAATGATTTTTCTGATTGAGCCACCTGTGCTGAAGCAGGGATATCCTGAAAACTGATCTGGTGGGGGAGGGGGGGTCTTGAGGACTGGAGTTAAGCACCCTTGGTGTACGACACCTTGACCTTAACCCTCGTCTCACAAACCATTGTCAAACTCTGTCGGAAACGATCTGGTAATTTAATGAAAATGCTGTTTTGTTGTGCGTTTAAAGGGTAAATGTTCGTTTTAATGATTTATTTAGCTACATAAAGCACAGAAATTGACTGCATGTATAAACCACTCCCCGCGAACCCTCACACTCTAAGCCTGTTCCCCTACACGCTGTAAGACCTCAGACCCTATTAGATCTGTTCATTTCTTTCCTATATAGGATAGCCGATAAATAACAACTCACAGTATTTGTGAATACATTTTCTATTTTTAACAGGTCCTCTTTATCGGATCATAATCAGATACATATTATCCTTCAGTGTTGGCCTTTAGCTACTGTAATGATGGCTGTCCAATTCCTGCCCAAAACAAACACGTGGAATAAATGGGTGTTCACACTTTGCTTGTAGCTCCTACAAGCAGTCATGTCACAAAAGAGATTAGATAAAGATCGCCAAAAACCCATAGAATACTAAATAACGTGGAAGCATTAAAAGTGTTTAAAAAGTATTTTTTAAAGGAGTAATCCATGCAATGTCCGACATGTGTGTTTTTATTTTAATTAAATCAGTTCTGTAGTATAAGATCATACTTTTTTCTTATTATTCAACTCAATGCCATTTTTAATTAGTTTTAATATACTGAGCATCCTTTGATTTCTATAGCAGGCTTAGCAGTTTGAGCTGCAAACTGTAACAGTAGATATACCTTAGTAATATAAGAATGCATTGTAGCTGCTGAGTTCCAGTGACTGAAGAATTGATTCAAACTGAAAGGCAGCCATTTATTGAACCAATCACAGGAGAACGAAACGACCGGCAGCTTAAGTAATTAGTTTTCAATAAAGGTAATCAAAGGCTGCATATATTTAAAGCACCAATCACCTGTGTTTAACTTCCATGCTAGAGATGCAGCAATGCATTGTCCGTATGGGCTTAACCCCTGAAATGTTTCAATAACATGAATTCACTTTGGTTTTACGTTGGACTGCACAAATGTGCTTGTTCCTCTGGCAGTCAGCAAAAGGGTTACATTAGCACAGTGGCTTTTGGCACTTGGAGATAAATAGCCGAGAACTGGAAGTTATGCAGCTGCAGGGTGACTCAACCATAGCCTGATCTCCTTGTAGGATTGGTTCTGCCAGTGAACAGTATCCTGATCTTGATATAACTCTTGCTCTGGACTGTCCTTTACCTTCCTGCTGAATCCCATTCGGAGTCACCAAAATATTTTATTAATAGCCATGAATTTCTGTGTTTATGTATAAAACGTCTTTAATCCCTCTCCCAAGTCCCCCTCCCTATTTCCCTTTCCTTTTGAATTATATTTATATCTTGGGCTCACGAGTTGGCCTTGGAGAAATCCCTGCATGTTTCAATGTATTTTGTAATCTTTGGATGACATAGTGTAGTATCCAGGAGTGCCTCACCGGGGTACAGATATTTTCCCAGTTCATTTTGTGAATGTTCATGTAGCGTCGCTTTAGTTTTTGCTGGCGTATCAAGATATTGTGATTGAGTTGTGGCTGCCTAGGCACTTTAAGCACAGAAAGGGTTAATTCCCCAGATACACCTTTGAGGACTACAGGTTAGTATAAGAGGTTAACAGCCTTAATGGGTTAACTGTGTGGGTTCACTCAGGTTACTCCCCTCCCTATTATTGGATGCAGGATGACTATGCAAAAAGGGATAGCCCCTTTGTACAGTATGTCTTGTGCCCACAGATGTCACTACAGGTATATAGAGGGTATATACTGTATAGGTCCTCCCTGTGTTCTAGAAACAGGTTCATCAGAGTTCAGAATGATGCCTCACTGTGTGTCCTGTAAATAGGTTTGTGTGTATAGTTATATGTATCAAAGATATCCTGTCACCATTTATTGTTTTCAGTTAAGGAATGTGCCTCATATAGTTAGAGCACATATTAATAGCCAAGGATTGTTCTCTGGCAAGAAGAAGAGTAAGGATATACTTTGTAGGATGTTCTCAGAGTACAAGCTCCAGAGCATAATCGAATTAGAGCCAGCGGACGGTCTTCAGTAAACTCCTGATGTGTTAGGTATAGACTGAGAATGCCATGCACCGAAACGGGCTAGTCTTCCCGGAGAATAGTGTGTGTGTGTCCCAATAAGTGTCCACCTGAGATAGGGCATTATAGAAGCTAAGCAGGAGATCGCTAATCTAAACAATACTAAGGGGAAACAAACATAAGTACCTCCCCAGTGTAGGAGTAACTTATGGTGGGGGAAGAAGCACATTATATTATTATAACCATATTATTTTCCACCATGTTTGAAGTGAAGTCTGTCTTTTGTATGGCGAGCATTATCAACGGATGTGAATCTATACTTTGTACTATCAAAGTTCCTGGCACCCATCATTATTCTATCTGCATATCCACGCCCAGCCTGCATGGACCCAGCATCCTGAACACGTATGAGAGACCGAGCACAGAAATGTGTGTTTATTCATCTAAATAAAAACTACTTTAGAGCTGGGCAAGGAGGGTTACAGATGTAGCCGTCCCCCTACCCTGCCTCCGGTGCGGGGGAGCTGTCAAGTAGTTAGCCAGAGCTCCGCGCAATCTGGGTTGTGGGGGCGGCCATTTTGGTAATGCGGCGAGGCACGCATGCGCAGTGTGAGGAGTGCGGTGGCCATCTTAGGACAGCTTCGCAGATTCAGCCGCGGGACTACAAGTCCCAGAATCCCTAGATGGAGGGACTGCAGAACATGGGACTGTACCAGCCAATGGGATGCGAGAACTGTGAGGAACAGGATATCCTCCGCTCGCGGAAAGCCCACGAGTCAGTCTGGAAGGAGGAGCCAAAGGAGAAGGTAGTGCAGGAAGGTAAAACACACAGAACCCCTACAAGCTCATATTGAACCCCCAAAATAACCACAATATATATCTATATGCGTATAAGTGTCAAAGAGGAGTGCTACTGAGCATGGCAATATATATTTAAAACCAGAGACAGAACATGAAACACAGACAGAGCTCAGTGCTACATCCATTGACACAAATACACGGTACAGTGTATATATATATATAGATAGATATATTTTGAATAAAATGGTCTTTTAGTTTAACTCATTGGCCAAAGTGTTGTAAGCCCTTGAGCCCCTCCAAGGCAGACCACGTCTCAAGGGTCCTAACACTAATATAAATTCTTAATAACCTGTACAATACCAGGAAGAATGATTATAATAAATCTGTCAAAATTAGTTGCATAGTTCTAAGTCTGATTGAAGCTCTTATTAACCTGTATAATACCAGGAAAAGCACTCTGTATTAGATTTGTCACAATCAAACTGCATGCAGGTTCCCATGAGTGTGGAAGGTGAGATGGAGTGAGCTTTTCACTTTGGCCAACTTTCTCGCTATATATATATATATGAAATATCACTAGTGAGCACATTCAGGTGTCTTAGAAAGGTCTGTAACCCTGCCTTTCACTATTATCACCTAGCAAACAGTGCTTCCACTGCAGCAAGGGATTCTGGGAAATTACATGCAAATGGGCACATATGTATATTGTGAGAGGAAAGGTGGTAAAGTTGTGGATGGGAGATACATAAGTCCTGCGTTTGCAAATCATACCTGTCCCTACTAAGGGTTAAAGGCCATGGGGAGGCCCTGCAAGTGATGTCAGGTGCAGATCACCTGGCCTTGATTAACAGAGGTTAAAAAAGACCAGGCTGGATCAGTTCTCCCCTCTCCCCTACTCTAGCTAAGGGCCGTTATATAGTGTGTGTGCACGTCCGCGCGCACCTGTGAGAATGCGCGTGCATGCTTTTTGTGTGTATGCTGTGAGCGACTGGGATGGAAGGTAATGTGTGTATGTGTCTGTATTTGTGTGTGTATGTGTGTATGTGTGTGTATATGTGTGTGTGTGTGTGTGTGTGTGTGTGTGTGTGTGTGTGTGTGTGTGTGTGTGTGTGTGTGTGTGTGTGTGTGTGTGTGTGTGTGTGTGTGTGTGTGTGTGTGTGTGTGTGTGTGTGTGTGTGTATAGATTGTGTGAGTTAAAAATGTATTAAATAATATTTAAGAAAAAAAGAAAATTTGTATAAATATTTTTTTTTTTATTATGCAGCTTTGACACATATACACACACACATACACACATACACACATACACACATACACACATACACACATACACACATACACACATACACACATACACACACACACACACACATACACACACACATACACCCATTTCATCGGCGGTAGCGGCGCAAATTCATTATTTTTCTCATCTCCCTCGTCGGCCGGTTCCATGCTCACTGCCGTGTGTGCACTCGGCACCATTATAGAAAGGCTGACTAACCACAGCCATTTATAAGTGTTGTGCGCGCTCACGGCGGAGCGTGCGCGGCCACTAAATAACAGCCCAAAGAGGCTGGATGCTACAAACAGGCACTTGTCTGCAGCAGGTTTGTTTATGATACCTGTGTTTTATTTTTTGGTAAGTGGGGATGTCACCCAAAGATAGCTAGAGAATGGCTGTCTTGTTACTGCTCAGATAGAGCGAGGATTTATTTTTGATTCTTTTGTTTACCTTGATTTTTGTCTGCTGGAATGCCAAAGAAAATAAAACACTTAAAGCAGAGCTAGATTGTCCTGTGATTGGGGTTTACCCTAAAAAACAGTGGTTTTTAAGGATCCCAGACAAGAACCCTTCAGCCAAAAGGGCTATTTTGTCACATGTGATGGCGAATGCGGGCAACCACATTATATATCTGAGGGTATAAAACTACTTCAAACTCACCATGGAGGAAGTTATCAAGGCATTTATCCAGTCTACATCTGTACAGCAGCAGACCAACTCTATACAGCAGCAGACTAAGGTTTGTTCTATATTAGGTGAGGGCACGTGGGCGTGCGTGCCTGTGCAAATGTGCGTGCACGTGACGCACACTTTGTGTGTACGGTCCGTGCTGCCGGGAGCTACAGGTTTGCATTGGTCTGTGTGTTTGTATATGTGTATATGTGTGTGTGTATATGTGTGTGTATGTGTGTAGATTGTGTGATTTATTAATTTATTATAGATGTAGCTAGGTCCCCCAGGTTTGTCCTAACCTCCGCTGCAGTGGGAGAGTCAGGTAGGGTTGCAAAGCATGCAGAGACCGCTCCGGTACATAGGAGGCTCCGCAGCGGCCCGAACGTCCAGGGTGCCGCCATTTTGAGGTTCGCGCATGCGCAGCAAGCCTGGTATGCGACGACACCTTCAGTGAGCTTGCGCATACACAGAGAGTTAGTGCAGTAGCGCACAAAGCCTGGACCTATCAGAGGAGGGCTGGAGGAGGGGACTACAAGTCCCATGACTGTTAGTATCGACCAACTGATGGCAGGGAGTCAATAGGGCATGAGGATAGTTGCAGGAAGGAAATAGAAGGTTGCGCAGGGGAGCATGTTAGTCAGTCAAAACCAGGAAGGGACGGAGGTAGGAGCTCCATGTGTAGAGAGGCAAGCAGCCTTTGCACTAGGCCAGAGACCCCAGATAGGCACCTGAGTCACATACAGCTGGTGGTTGCTGTAGGGCCAGGCCCTAGAATAGGAACCTGCCCCAGTAGTGTGCAATGTCACGGACACAGCGGACGCTGCATTTCCTAACAGAAGTTTGGGACCAAGCCTCTTCAGAGACAGTCATAATATATGCCCGGGTGGGATCGCCTGGAAGGACGTTCGCTATGGCATCACGTGTCGGCGGATCCTTTTCAAAGTTATTTGCTGGCCCGGGCGGTGGAGCACTCGGCAGGTAATCACATACACCAAGTGCACCAACTATAAACCTTCTTTCTCTACAGTGGCCGCGCGGTCACCACACACACACTAGGGTTTGGATGTGGGACATTGGACACGGTGTGGGGAACACGGTGGAGGGTCGCGTCCTGCAAGACGCTTTGGATAGTTGTGGGAAGGAGTATGTGATGTGTATACATATAAGATGATGACTATTGTTAGTAAAGTTATTTGTTATTATACATACAGTGTGTATATCATTATAATAGTGTCCTGCGAGGAACAACTCCCACTCTGCTGGGATCCCTCACAGGTGGAGGCGCTGCATCTGGTAAGAAGTAATATATACATATGGCCCCAGGCTCTCCGTGGCAGAGACTCAGGCCCTGCAAGCCAACAGGTTACACACAGCATTAGTAGTCTTCCTGTGTTCTAGGGAAAACAGGGCTACATATATTTTTAAAATTTAAAAAAAGACACGTTGTGTAAGAATAAATTATTTATTAACATTGTGCACATACATACAAACACACAGATGCCCAGCAAGCTCTCAGAAACCCCCCTAAATTACCACAAAATATATATATTTATATATATATATATATATATATATATATATATATATATATATATATATATATATAACTGGGCGCGGCTAATTGTATACAGTAAAACAAGAAACAAAGAAGTCCAGAGCAACATCCAATATGACATAAATACTGTACACAGTGAAATACCTATATATCTCTTGAAAAAAGGGTCATTTAGTTAACCCTTTGGCCAAAGCGTATTAGCCTGCGAGCCACTTTCAAGGCATGACCATAATATCACAGGTCCTAACACTAACTGATTAAAATCCTTATTTACCTCTATAATTAGGGGAAGGATGGTCCTGGCATTGAACCTGTCCAAGTAAGCAGTTTTTCTTTTCATGCAGCTAGTTGCGACAGGTTCAATGCCGGGACCATCAATGCCAGGTAAGCACTGGACACAACGATAGTGAAAAAAGATGTGTTTATTTACTCCATAAAACACAATATATCTCGATGTTTTGGTCCCGAGAATGATAATCAAAATGATTTTTTCTTTTTTTCATGCCTTTCAAAAGGTGCATCATCTCCTTTAATACCTTTGCCGCAAAGGTGTTAACGGAAAGCATTCTCCTTTCAGCTCTGTCCTCCATTTTTATGAGGTCAAGGAGTAACAGCTGTCTCCAATTTCATGGTGATTGGAAGCAGAGGAGGGTAATTGAATTCTCAGGCTTGAATCACAGTTACCGTCCATGCCTTGCTACTCCTGACAGTGATATGAGCAGGCGAAAACAGCTATTGTGATAAAACTGCCGGATGTAAACTGCAGCTGACAGGCACACACTATAATCCTAGCTGTATTAGTGCCATTTGATCTGTACCTTTCATTTTAGAAGGGCTGGGTGTGTGATTTTGAATCAAACCCTGCTGAAAGGTTATATAGCACATTTTCAAAGCTGTGTTCACACCTGTTTGGGGAAACATTATATCAAATATATACAGTGGTTGAAGTGTGATGGTATTATAGAGCAGTGATTCCCAGAAGAAGGTTCGTGAGGTGTCCTCAAGGGTTGACTGTGCACTTAGTAAGACCCCCAAACTGCAATTTAGTGTGTGGGTAGTATAGCTGTCAATTATAGCAGTTGTTCCCCCACAATACTTTGCATCTAAAGCAGCAAAGCATTTTGAGGGGGCATGGCGGCCCTCCTCAAGTGCCCATAGCATAAGCGCATGCGCAATAGACGCATGCACAGTGGGTGCTTGCCATTCACACGTGTGCAAAATTTGTCCCGGGAAAAATATTGTCACCGATACCACCCATGCTGTTTGCACACACTGAGGTGCAGTTTGGGGCATTATTAATCATGTTTTCCCCAACAAGCTCAGGACACTACACTGTCTGGGATCTGTCAAACTGTTTTGTTAGCAATAGTCTGATGATTAGGCAATAAGATTGATTCATTAGGGGGTCACAGAACAAATATTTTCTTCCAGGGCGTGCACAATGTAAAATAAGGTTAGGAACCATTGCTGTAGACTTTGTAGTTCCCTTACTTCTCTACGTACATACCCAGAGTACCACTTATTTTTTGCTTACAATACCACTTCTCGTTGTAAGAAAAAAAGATTATAGAAAGACTATCTCCCTTTCCTGTCTTATAGTATACATATTATATGCTTATTTTAAAAACACGGTCAAAAAAACTTTGCTCCAATGTTTTAATACATTTAGATATTCTTTAAGCCAATATGACCGCTGAATATATATACATACATATACATACATACATACATATTTTAAGTTATGGTGGGTGAAAAGGCAACAAAATATCTCCACCGTTAGCAAATAGCCAATAAAGAATATCACTTGTGAGCACATTCACATGTCTTAGACAAGTCTGCAACCTTGCCTTTTACCATTATCACCCAGCATACAATGTTTCCACTGCAGCAAGGGATTCTGGGAAATGACATGCAAATGAGTACACAATGTGTCAAAGGTGGTGTCACTAGCTGGTTGCCTAGCTCGGAGTTTAACCTTCTGCATGCTGGAGCACATGCACACTGCATGCTCACACTAACGGAGTCTGTGACTGTCACAATATATATATATATATGAACACAAAAAGAAAAAAAGAGGGTTTGTTGAAAGCACACGAAAAATATGTGAAAGTACAAAATGGATTTTATTAGCAATACAAAACACAAAAATAATATTAAAATATACCTAAACACATACTAAATGAACACTGCTGAACCAAAGAATACACAATAAAAATGTAGGGACCCAAAATATGTAACATGCAAAATACATGGGTATGATAATGCAAATCCAGGGTAAAGTAATTTCCCCTGGAAATGCAATGGAGATCGGCCGATCAGCAACACATGATAGTACAAATGACTGAAAAAAACATGCATGCATGCTCCCAGAAGAAGCCTTACGGCTATCAGCCGATCTCCATTGCATTTCCAGGGGAAATTACTTTACCCTGGATTTGCATTATCATACCCATGTATTTTGCATGTTACATATTTTGGGTCCCTACATTTTTATTGTGTATTCTTTGGTTCAGCAGTGTTCATTTAGTATGTGTTTAGGTATATTTTAATATTATTTTTGTGTTTTGTATTGCTAATAAAATCCATTTTGTACTTTCACATATTTTTCGTGTGCTTTCAACAAACCCTCTTTTTTTCTTTTTGTGTTCTCATAACATATTGGGTTCTTAGCACCGCCAGAGGGTAAATTTAACCCCTAGATCTGGCCTAGTGATTTATTTTGGTTTATGGGGGATGGTTTTGATTGCGGCACCAACTCTGTGTGATATATATATATAAATAGAGATTCCTTACCAGGCAGACCATGAGTCCAAGACCACGCAGCAAGAAACGAGACAGCACTCAGAGTAGATAGCAAAAAATGATGTATTCAAAATAGGCACATACAACCGACGTTTTGGTCCTTAAACAGGACCTTTCTCAAGGGAGTGCTCTTGAGAAAGGTCCTGTTTAAGGACCGAAACGTCGGTTATATGTGCCTATTTTGAATACATAATTTTTTGCTATCTACTCTGTGTGCTGTCTCGTTTCTTGCTGCGTGGTCTTGGACTCCTTGTCTGCCTGGTAAGGAATCTCTATTTTTATTCATTACTATATGGGATTAGCACCTGTTCTCCACTCTTTTTGCGAGTGCCATCTGCCTCTGTATATATATATATATATATATATATATATATATATATATATATATATATATATATATATATATATATATTTTGCAAGAGAAAAAGAAAGGACCCCGCATCCACAAGACAAAAAACACAGCTAAATACCGACACTGGATAAATCCAAAATACAGTGATGTGTCGGTGGTGCTATAAGGGCAGTTAAATAGGATGAGAGAGAAAAGAAGGCCCTAAAAAAGCACTCTAGTTTGTGTTGAAGTACAAATCACATAATGTTTATTGATGTATTGTCACAGAACAAAAATGGTTAAAACAAAGCACAGAAATGGTTAAAATACAGCATGGATCCCCTGTTCATTACAAAGCTAGACACATCCTCCAAAAAGATGCCCAAAATACACTCAGATAGTGTTCTGAAGTACCTGACAAGGTAAACCTGGTGTGACACCCAACAGACTAAATGATCATGGCTAGGGCTATGTGATCATCAGCAAAAAATCAAATATGACTACTATCCCCTGCAGTATAGGGTTTGTCTAGGGCGACAAAGAGTAGCATATGAGTAACAGCAGAGATACACAATATACAGCCTGCAAAGCACATGTAAGCTTGTAGCTGAAAAGAGTGATACATCACCTATGGTCAGGTACAATGAAGTCGGTACATGAAGGGGGAGACAAGGAGAGATGCTAGAGCATGGTAACGTGACCCAGAGAGGGGACAAACCAGGGGATCCTGCCTGCTAGACCTGCTCCTACGCGTTTCGGCACACAGCCTTCTACTGGGAGTGGTGTTGTAAGCAGGGTGACATGCACGTTTAAAAAGGAACCTAATGAGGCTAGTGGGTGTAATCACCTGGTGATAACAGACAGAAGTTAATCGGGCAAAGACAAACAGGTGTGTGTTCATGTGTTCAGGGAATTGCTCAAAGACTCTTAAGTGGTCACAGTTTGTAAGCCAATGCAAAATCGTTTTATAAGGACACTTTAATTCTCCATAAGGGGCAACAATTGCATAGATATCTTCCTGGTGTGTCCAGTGCATACATATAACATCCAGCAAAGAGCCACAGGTGTTAAGAGTTCTCGTTATAGGCTTAGTGTAGTTAAGGGCAATAAACGGGCCTCACGGATGCCACTGCGCATGTCCGTGACGTCACAACGTCGCGCCTAGATACTCAGGCGCCCTGAGTCTGGTAATAGTCCATGCGTGCCACAGGATTCATGAGCAACTCACTGCGCATGCGCGGCTCTACATCCGACTTGTAATTATGACAGGCTGGCTGTACTCGCACTGCATTACGTTCCGTGCATGCGCGCCTGTGTATAGGGGAGGCCCAAATGACGGACAGGCAAACCCACCCTGCTCCGCTCACCTCGATCGCGCTGTACCCACAAATATGGCCACAGTATGCATAAAGGCACTGGCACAGTTAATATAGAGACAGAAGCAGCCCATGAATGTAGGAGATCACAATCCGTCACTCTATAACGGTGGCCAAACAGATAATGGCATGGTCAAAATCACTGTTGAAGTCATAAAAGTAGTTTAAACACATGCTGCCCGGTCATAACTGGGAACACATGCAAACAACCATAAATGAATGAACTAGAGATGGTATTATGCCTTACAGTTGTATAATACATACTTTTAAGGTGAAGTCAAAACCAATACATTCATTAAAGTGCATTATAATCCACACACAAAATCAAGAACAACAAGTGATCTACCTCATGGCTATAGGCTGTTAATATATTTGTACATATATGAGGCAAGGGGATGATATAGTTCATTAATAATGTAACCGACATTCAGACATAACTTAGAGTACAAAATTTCTACTTTCCTCATATTGCATGAATTGAAGTCCAAAATTTGTCGTAAAAGCATAATATACGACTTGATTTTTGGTTTTACTGTAGTGGAACCAGATGGTGTCTTTCCAGGTATTCGTCTCTAAATGGTGATGTGGGATGATGTATATAGCAGTACTGAGCAAGACAGCAATAAGTCTCTTAGAAAATGTCCAAACGAAGATGAGATGTAAGTCTTGTGTGGTCAACTACCAGCCGTGGAGTATGCAAACCCAGGACTTTTAATAAAGCCAGAAGGTGTCTTTCCAGGTATTCAAAGAGACTTATGGCTGTCCCGCTCAGCACTGCTATATACCTCATCCCTCATCACCATTTAGAGACGAATACCTGGAAAGACACCTTCTGGCTTTATTAAAAGTTGTGTTGCTGTGGAGGGTTTTTGTCACTTTTTTTACCCACCATAACAAATAACAATCATCTGTTCCTTAGCAGGTTTAAAAATAAATACAACTTCAGATGAACAACAACACATGACATATTACACCGTGTCTGATTTATAAAAATAAAGCCAAAATGGAGAAGCCATGTGTGAAAAACTAAGTACACTCTTACTGCTTCCATAGGAATTAAGATGCTAAGTAGCAGACAGGTGCTGCTAATCAAATGCCCCTTGATTAATTGATCATCAGCAAGTGTGAGCACCTCTATAAAAGCCGAAGTTTTAACAGTTTGCTGGTCTGGTGCATTCAGGTGTGTGTTAACACAATGCCAAGGAGGAAAGACATCAGCAATGATCTTAGAGAAGCAATTGTTGCTGCCCATCAATCTGGGAAGGGTTATAAGGCCATTTCCAAACAATTTAAAGTCCATCATTCTACAGTGAGAAAGATTATTCAAAAGTGGAAAACATTCAAGGCAGTTGCCAATCTTCCCAGGAGTGGACGTCCCAGCAAATTCACTCCAAGGTCAGACCATGCAATGCTCAGAGAAATTGAAAAAAAACCAAGAGTTATATCTCAGACTCTACAGGCCTCATTTAGCATGCTAAATGTTAAAGTTCATGACAGCACAATTAGAAAAAGACTGAACAAGTATGGTTTGTTTGGAAGGATTGCCAGGAGAAAGTCTCTTCTCTCTAAAAAGAACATGGCAGCACGGCTTAGGTTTGCAAAGTTGCATCTGAACAAACCACAAGACTTCTGGAACAATGTCCTTTGGACAGACAAGACCAAAGTGGAGATGTTTGGCCATAATGCACAGTGCCACATTTGACGAAAACCAAACACAGCATATCAGCACAAACACCGCATACCAACTGTCAGCACGGTGGTGGAGGGGTGATGATTTGAGCTTGTTTTTCAACCACAGGACCTGGGAACTTTGCAGTCATTGAGTTGACCATGAACTCCTCTGTATACCAAAGTATTCTAGAGTCAAATGTGAGGCCATCTGTCTGACAGCTAAAGCTTGGCCGAAATTGGGTAATGCAACAGGACAATGATCCCAAGCACACCAGCAAATCTACAACAGAATGGCTGAAAAAGAAAAGAATCGAGGTGTTGCAATGGCCCAGTCAAAGTCCAGATCTCAAACCGATTGAAATGCTGTGGTTGGACCTTAAGAGAGCTGTGCTAAACAAATGCCCACAAACCTCAATGAACTGAAGCAATGTTGTAAAGAAGAGTGGGCCAAAATTCCTCCACAATGATGTCAGAGACTGATGAAGTCATACAGAAAACGATTACTTCAAGTTATTGCTGCTAAAGGTTGTTCTACAAGCTATTGAATCATAAGGTATACTTAGTTTTTCACACATGTTCATCTGAGGTTGTATTTACCTAATTTTAAGACCTGCTAAGGAACAGATTGTTATTATGTCCTGATATGTAAAACCATAGAATTCAAGGAGGGTGTACTTTCTTTTTATTATACTGTATATATATATAAACACATGTACTCATCCAGCACTTACAGTATATATTATGATAATATTGATAGTCTTTTGTTCAACACTACATGAAATTTTGCAGGTAGAAGTCTCTTCCCTTTTGAGCTAACAATACAGTATACTGTAGTTTTTGGTGCTGGGAGACAGGGAGTTGAGGTGTCTTGGATAGATACAGTATCTACATACATACACTGGACATTGTACATACAAGCCTTGTAAGCTTGTAACCTGGGACACAATAAAACATATTCCATCATGTCATTTGTCACCAAAGAGACTTTAAAAATGTCTACATTTATTAATTGTAAAAGTGAATACGTAGTCGATTTGCTAACATGCCCATGATGTTTATAATAAGTCGTCTGTACTATTCGCCCGCTATGCGTGAGAATACTTGAGCATATCCGCAATTATTATGGGTTTTGATGCACACAGTGTATCACTACATTTCAAACTTTTCCACAACTCCAACCCTAAGGAGTTGATCTAGCTAGGTATTGATTTAATTTAACCCTGCTTGAGAGGAAACAACATATTACAAACACCTCACCAAACAGGAGTCTTTCTAGATTTTCTAATTACGTTCTTTAGCACCTAAAGGCTTGAATATAGATTTCAATGCATTTTATTACAGGGATTTTAGATTGCTTTATTTGTACTTTTTATATTATTTAGTACTGATGTTGCTAATGTTGTTTGCAGACATTAGCTTACACAGTATAGGTTTTCTCCATTTTCGATTTTGTTACACAATATTTTTTCTTATTCTCTGAGCTTTTTATTTTGTGTTTTCTATTTATTAGACCTTTATTAAAGTAGAGTGAAGTCGCTCTTATCAATATTTTTAAATTGGTGATTTCAAATCAGTCTCTTTTTGCTTTTTAATTACATTGTTAGTATTTTTATACATGTGTATGGCATTTACTCTTTCATGATTGGCAATGTCTGTATCACGACGTCAGTATAGAAACAATAAGAGGGGTTCAGAGCCCCTGATGAAGCTCTTGATAAAGTGAAATGCATAGGGTTGACTAGATAGCTACAGAGAACTGATCTACACACGGGTGAGTGGTAACACTGCTCCCTGGATGAACGGACTCTTCAGGCACTCCATCCTGTCTCTAGCTGTGATGTCATCATCCTGCAGCGGGCCCGCAGACACCAGCTGTGCAGGACAAAGGCAGAGATCCATGAGGGATCCAGCATCTTTCCCCTGTGTCTCTGTGTAGTCCATTTTCCCCTGTCATATTGTCAACTTGTGAGTGCAATACGTTCTATGAATCACATTTTACTGTGAACGTTATTGCATTATCCTTGCTTCTCTCTTTGTTCACATATTTGTAGTTTTTTTTCTCTGCTACACCTTTATTAGACCACAGATCAAGAGATTAATCTCTACGTGCCTGTGATGATCTTATAACATGTGAGTGGGATATCTCCTACTTTTGTATCTATTTTTTATTTAATCAGTTTTCGTGATATACAGTATTGGACTATTTTGTGATTTTTCTATTTTTCATAGCCTGGGAGCCTTGTACTTGGTTACCCTCTACTTCACTCATTTTTTGATGTTAAGAAAACATACAGTAATTTTTCTTCAGAGCTGCATTCCTTCCAGAGGTTGTATTTAAATATTCATTTATTTATTCACTTCACACTTTATGCACTTATCTATTTACTGTAGATTAACTTACCGTTCATACACCCACGCTGTATATCACTTTAGACCAGTTTGGGTTTAGACTCTATAAATTCTCACACAATCAAATCTTTGCATTTGATTTTCCTTTCAGTCGTGAAAATGAATAAAATATCATTTATAAAACACAAATTCCTGTACAAAGTGTTAACATATTTCTAGAACTGAAGAATATCAGTGGGGAGAATATCTTTCTACATCAGTCACTTTAAAAAGAATTAAACAACTTATTTCAACATGAACTCTCAAACCAGCAAAATACTTGTGATTCAAAAATTGATCAAATCTATCAAATGTCTGGCACTCTCAATAGTGACAATGTGACAATGTGTATCATATTTAAATGTGCTACAATCACTAAAGCAGTGTGAAATAGGTAAATAATGAATATACGCATAAAAAGGGATTTATTGATACAAAGAGTTCTTGCTCAACCCCTCAGATTGTGAGAATTCGTGGTACCTACATGGATGCCTCCTGACTCCACTTCCTTCACCATCATGGCCGCCAATACAGGAAACCAGCTTCTGGAAGATATGGAAATTGCTCACACCTTTCATCTTCCTTCATAAGGCTTCCATTCCCCCCTCTCTTTGCCTGTGCAAGGTTCTCCCTACCTTGTTCTTGTTGGAATCCCTGTTTGCTGTCTTGCCTGCCTCAGACCCCTGCCTGCCATGGGACTCGTCTGCCTCTCTCCTGTCCTGACCCTGGAAATGTGACCTTGACCATTCTGCGTATCTCCTGCCCTGACCTTGGAACTGTGACCTCTACTGAGCTGCTGCACTCTGCCCTGACCCCAGAGTCGGACCCCATGATTCTTACTCATTCAGGATCTAGATCCCAGGTACCGGTCGGTCTATAATCCCCACTTCTACCTAGCGGGTCTGCCTCCTGGGCAATGACAAACGATGTACACAAACGTAAAACACAGGTGAACTGTTTCCAAAGTTTGAATATTTCTCCAAGACTGACTCCTGAGGAAGCCATTTGCAGGTGAAACGCGTAGAGTATAGGAATCAGAGAGAGACATGCTGCAGCCTGTTTCCTCTACCGAGGATACCGGAAAGGCTGACGGAAGCATCACGTGAAACTTTGCAAGCATACGCACGGAGCTGGTGAGACTGCAGCTTGCTAACAACTCGGGAGAATATTTCTTCACAGATTTGTATTTGTTTTTAAACTTGTAACTTTGTAAGTGCACATTCTATTGATAAACAAGAAAACAGGGGAGCAAGGGTTAAAAGGAGAAAATGCAGTCTTCAAATATAACGCATATATCAAACCTCATAAGGTTAGATAAGCCAGGGAGGAGAGGGGGGGAAGATAAATAAATATAGATCCACAATACTTACAACGACCCAGTGTTAGTACAAATATAACAGGAGGTATCTGTGATAATCCAATTCTCCTACCCCGGTCCATGCAGCAGGGGAGGCTGGGTCACTGGCAGGTGATGGTATGATGAGGGAACCCTCACTCTGCCACTCTATCCCAACGTATAAAAACAAAGTCCTCAGTCAGCACTCGTAGTACAGGCGCACGCCCTGCAGCTGCAGTCCCTGCTACCGCGTCCGGAAGGCAGGGAAGTGTGATGGTGACGTCAGGCAGCTTGCAACTCCGACCGCTACGGAGGCTCTACTGGGACAAGAACAGATGGCCGGTTGGGAGCTACGCGTTTCCCCAAGACTTCGGCTTCATCCGGCTCAGGCAAGGTTAGCGCCGAGGTTTTTTCCTTTTTTTATTCACATTCTATTGATGTTATCTATTGGATATAAATGTGTTTTAGACTATAAGCTCTATTGCGTCTTTTCTGTATTTCCTCGAGCTTAACCCACTGAACAGATTACACTGATAAAAACTGCCATTGTTTGGGATGTTTTTTTTTATTGGAATAAATGTTAGTAGTACCACAGAGTATACATATTGCGCTATTGTGTGTTTAATTCTTCTTGGTTACCTATTGCGCTCCCCCACTGTCAGGAATCCACTCCTGGCTTTTCTCATAACCTTGCAGGGTGCTGTTGTTCTCACCAATTCCCTCTTTGCAATCAACAGCAGCTGTGTGGGCTATCACTGCAACCTAGCCTTGTGCTCACTCATTGGAGCAGTGCCCTCACACCCTCCTCCGGGGATTGGCCCGCTGGCCTTTAGGTACTGCATTCCCACAATCCTTCTCTGCCGAGCATAATCCTTCTTGGATGTTCACTGTGTTTGCCACAGCCACCTGTTGGCCGCCTTGTTGCTGTTTCCATGTTCATGTTCCTTGTTCCTAGTTCATGTTCCTAGCTCCTGGGGCCTGCTGCTCTCCCTCCATTGCAGAGGCCGTGTCCTGGTTACTGTGCTGAAGTGGAGGATCTCCAGCGTTTACTTCAGCTCCCTGTTTCCTGTGGCCTGCTGCCCTTTCCATTGCAGAGGCCTGCCTACTGGTTCCTGGGACCTGCTGCTCCCTCTCCATTGCAGAGGCCATGTCCTGGTTCCTATGCTGAAGCGGAGGATCTCCAGCGTTTACTTCAGCTCCCTGTTTACTGAGGCCTGCTGCCCTTCCCTTAGCAGAGGCCGGTCTACTAGTCCTGGGGTCTGTAGCTCTCTCACCTTGCATAGGCTCGTTCTGGACTCCTGTGCTGAAGCATTGGTTTTCCAGTGCTGCCTGGCGGTGTGCCCACTCCGGTCTGCCTACCCCCTCTGGAGACCGTACCATGGGCCATGGTCGCCGCACGCGCAGAACCCTCTCCCGCCCTGCAGCTACAATGCTGAAGCGGGACCTAGTTGATTTTCTGTCACCGAAACTCCGCTTGGATAACGTTTACCCTGATGTCTCCTATCCTGACCCTGGATAGTCCACTGACTACGCTGCTCTCTCCGGTCCCGACCCTGCTATGTACGACTACGAACTGCGCAATCCGGATCCGACTACGTGGTCTCAGGTCGGTGATTATACAACCCCACCTCAACCCCACGGTCCGGTCCTGGTTTGTGGCGAGCACAACCGTGACACCCACGCTTGGAGAAATATTCTTACTTTTAAAAGAATGTAATAAGTGGTGAAATTGCTGTTATAACAAGTCATCTTATTATTTATAATTAAAACGTCAAATATAAAGCATGGTTCATGACTTTCCCCCGCCTTGATCCGGTTCACTCCCTTAACCCAATGTGACATCACACCAAAGGTACCCAAAAGGGAATGTCACCAGTCAACTGAGTCTCTACCAAGACCCATATAGCCCTTTGGTTCTACTTACCGCAAGGAAATCACATGCTGGCTATGGAAAAAATGTTCAGAGAATCACAAAAATAATTCTAGCCTCGATCTGCTAGGATGGTAGCGTGCCACCAACTGGGACCACTACGATGACCATCCAAAATCTATGCACTTACATCCTTGGTACCTCCTACCTCTCCAGGCTCACAGAGTTATCCACACACACTACAGTATATACTATTCCCTGGTGGTTTCTGGGGGAAATTGGGGGAAATTTAATCTTTTCCAACACAGGATACACAGGGCTTCCAGATGGCACACCACAAAACACTGACAAGTATTTGGAGCAATATAAAGTGACAATGCTGTTACAAATAACCAAAGCATGTGGCCAACACTCATGAGCAATGCAAAACACCACAAAAGTTACCAAAAGCAAAATAAAAGAGTAATGAACCACATAGCTAACAGTCAGACAACAGATCTATTAAAGTAAGGGGCTTAATATAAAAATCTACATGTAACCCCTCTACTTTTAGCTCCCCAACTTATGTTAATTACTGAGGCGAAGGCCTGAGTCCCTATTGATAACTTACTGGGCCACGCATGGCCTATGGTCAGACTGCAGTATACGGGTGATACAACAAGTTTACTTAGCCACTACTAACTCGAGTAACCTGTGAGCCTCAGCCGAGGATCTCTACAGACAGGATGCAATATAACACAACCCCCAATGACGCAGCGTGGGTGTGAATCAGTGTCCGTGGTTGTCACGGGAGACCAGGGATTTACAGCTTTATTCCGGGATCATATCACTGAGCAAAACCAAGAAGTAAAACAAATTGCGATTTATTCCTTAGAAACAGACATACACACAATGGATTATAATATACAGAAGAAAACACTTACTGGGGGTCTGGGCTACAAACCTAAACTTTCCTAGTTGAAATAGTTCATAAAACAAAGTCTTTAGGTTGACCGGGACTTAGCCCAAAAAGTCCTGGAACTCATATCAGCATCAGTTACCAGACGCCACCGCTGTATCTCTTCCGGAGATGCCAAAATCTCTTGATGAAATGTCCTGGTACTCTTTTCGGCGTGTAGTTCCAGCCGCGACCGCTATGTTACTTTCTCAGAACTTGTCCCCTAAGAGTGGGACTTAGAAAATTTCTTGTCTTGAAAATTTCTGAAGCCGGTCGCTGCTATTTCTCCAAAAGCATCTTTTGGTGAGTTCAAATTTGCCGCTGCTGTTTTGGCACTTAGAATCTGGTTGAATCTGAGGACCGGATTGTCTGCTGGGGTTCTTATAGAATTTCAGATTAATTCATGAAATACTCCAACCAATCCGAGCCTGGGAACTTTACAACCAGCCAATCAGAGGGCTGACAGTCTTCCAAAGCCAGGCAAGCGGTTCATCTGAATGTAACGAGGGCATGCGCGAGTTTGCCACCCTAGCCACTTGTCATTCAGAAGCCACCCGCTGGGTTAGGTGCCTTCAAGTCTGGGAAGGCAAATGCTAGCCGTGATGGATGGCATTGTTTCCCGGACGTGGTTACTCCACCTAACTATCCTACCTAAATGGCTTTAACACCTCTGGCAGCATCTGTGACTTTGAAGTACAGACCTAGGACAGACTCAGTGGCACCACAAATTGGTAGCCCACTAGCCCCCCTCAGAGAACCGTCTTTAAAAGTCCCAGCTTATAAGTATAATACATTTACAAACATCTCAATTTAATAAAAATATACTTTTACACTTTTACCTTGTCTAAGTCTTCTGGGCTATAAGGGGTAGAATGGGACTATATACTTTTATGCCCACTAGCCATATCCCCCATACACTGTAAACCTGACTTTGAAGAAACCTCATAGCCACATTGGCTATTAAACATTTTATGAAACATGAAAAATATTTCCCATTTTTCTTCTAAGTCCTGAATTGAAATGAAAAGATGCTTACAGATGCAGCGGCCATTATTTTAAGAAATCACGGCGCCGTTTTTGTGTGCGCTGCTGTACTCCACGCGGCATGAACGCGGCCAATCGCCCCAGGCACACGTGTTTATACGGTTGCTTTGTTTGAATTTCATGGATTGTGTGCAATTAAATGCAATGAAATGAATGAATTGCAATGTGTACAGTACTGTGCTACTGTGTCAATTTCAGGTGTTTAAAAGTCAGAACACTAAAATGTCATTTTATGCACTCGCATCTTAAGGCAGTACAGTTGGAATAAATCCCGCGCCATGACATGGGTAGTCCGAGGTATACTCCGCGTGATTTGTTAAAACAATGGCCGCTGCATCTGTACTGTAGCTGCAATCCCAGAGCTGTATCTCTTTCCTTTACTGAAACGCGGACTTAGATGTCATAAAACCTCTCGCAACTTAATATACAGTTGGAGAAACCCCCCAGAACCTCTATACTGATTGATTCTGGGTACCTGGGCATATTCTGGGGGACCCTCACTAATTTAGGGAACCTTGACTGAACCCGGGCTATACAAATCCCTTTGCTCTCATTTACCTTTCTGGTCCGTGCTGAAGCAGGGAAACCTGGCGGTAAGTTGCGTAACTGTTTTCAAGGGAGGACAGTGACCGGAGTGATGTGTCTATATGTCCCCGGGAATCTAACCTGATTCCCGGATACATTTTTGGGGTGGCCAGCAGCTCTGGACCCCTACTACCTAGATACATTCTGACAATACTTTTACCACAAAGTCCGCCCTGAAACTCATAGCTTGAGAATCTCCACTGGTTAGCACTCCTGGAAAGGTAAAACAAACAAAAAATCTTTATTGCCATATAATTACATTCATTACAGGTACAATACACAGGGTGAAGAGCTGACATTCTAAAACCTGAAACAGGACTCAGAGGTAACCAGCCGGGCACAATACCTTTATTGATGGCCTGGTTACCCCTACACCGTCACAGTGTGCATTAGTCACAAGTATGTTGGCTTGTGATAGTGCCGGCACACCATGGGAGCTCGTTGTGTACGAACTGTTACAGGCCTGTACTTCAAAATGGGTGAGGGTATCACTGCGCTTTATAGCCATTGAGGGTCCCATCCGACGGCACTTTAACTCTCGATCACGTCCAGACTGTACATTTCTGCTCCTGCTGCACATGCACGCGTGGCCACTCTGCAATTCTCAACTAAACCTGATAGCCCTCAGATCCGCCCCTTCTTTTCCACAGCGTTACTATCGGCTGCTCTCATGTCCAGAGCACGTTGGAGAGGAACCTGCCAGGGAGCATTGTGAGTGTGTGGAGCTCATGACACAGGGGGTACATGCAGTACACACAAAGGGATAACATACAGTTAACAAACAGCAAATAAAATGGGAAAGTAAATGAAAGTTCCTACAACTTACACAGAGAGCGACCGCACGCATTTTAAGCAGTGGTGGCTCACCTGACTGGGAGTCAGAGCCAGAAATTACCTGTGTCATTGTCAAAGGGCCACAATACAAAAATATTTTAATTAATAGTGACTAATAGGTATATATAAGCATATAAGCATATGGCAAAAACTGCAGCCAAAGACCAAATAACTTCGGAGTCTGTCTCTGCTCACCTTCTGCATCCTTCTTCTCTGACTTCATACTGTAGGCTCTATATAGTCAGAAAATCCAAATATTTCCCTTTCCAAACATGCTCCTTAACAGTATGTATGTATGTATGTATGTCTTTATTTGTATAGCGCCATAAAATGTACATAGCGCTTCACAGTAGTAATACATGTCATATAAATAGCAAATATAAATAACACATCATGGGAATAAGTGCTTCAGACATACTGTAAAAGTAACATTAAGGAAGGAGTCCCTGCTCCGAGGAGCTTACAATCTAATTGGTAGGTAGGGAGAACGTACAGAGACAGTAGGAGGGAATACTAGTATAACAAGTGATAGCAAGATGCAGACCTAATGGCCCTACAAAGTAATGGTAAGCAACCTTAAGGCTAGCATCGACTACATTAGTTTCCTTTTCTTATCTTCTGCAGACACTGCAGCTTCACTATCAATTCATCAGCGACATCCATCTGCGCACTAAACTACCCAACTACAGGAGCCAACCCTGGCTCAGAAGGTATAACCTCTGACAATGCTGCCAACACATCACCCTTGAAACCGGAGAAACCCCTTGACATGGGGAAAGCCCCACCAACGCCAGACCCATAGAAGGAGCTCCAGGGCCTCTAACCAATCTCTTGACCCATATGTGGGCCATGCCTTGCTACACACAAAGGGGAGCCTGCACCCAGCACAGGTCCCATAATCCCAATTGATGGCCCATTCGAATCTAGCTTGTGGCTCCGAAATGACAATCAAACTTTTAACATGGCCACAATCTCTGAACTTGTCACGGTCTATGGCCCCCTTCTCTCAGGGCCAATCACCACACCCGGTGACCCATCTGAGGACCCCACTTGAAGGCCTCTGAGCAAGGCATCCTATCCTAAAGGCATCCTATTTCATAATCTGTTACCTGTTTTTCATGTGCTGGAGAGGAGTTTATTATAGATTTAAGATTGAAATATATTTTTTATATAGTTCCACTAGAGTAGTAGCACATGGTTAATCCCTTTGCAGGAGGAGGCATGGCAAAGGGAGGCATTGCAGGCCCCTCTGGCAGTAAAGGAGTTAAAAAGTATCCCATAGTCAGCTTTTAAAGTAGCATCAAAGAGGCTAGGGAACAAACATTACTTTCAAACGGATATTAGTGAAAGTGCACTGTTCCCTAATTCTAACGGGAGTAGCTGTTAGTAATTTTGAGAATGAGAAATAAGTATGCACTTAAATAATAGGCATTTACTTACTGTAAATTTACTAGGAAAGACTAAGTAGTATGCTATAATTTTATACAAAGTACATATTTTGAGATATACCAGGAATTGGGAGGAATAGGGTGAGTGAATGTGGTTAAACAGCAGACAAGAATTCTGAAGGAAGACATGCAAGTGAGCACCCTCTGTGTGTCAATGTTTAGCTTCCTGTCCATTTTAAACAAGGATGTTTCCCTAAGATTTAAATTTTAATATGAGAGAATAAGTCATAAAAATTGGTACATTAAATTGATTAGATTGAGTAATTTAATTAAACAGACAAGTATTAAGATTAAGTATCTCGACTACTCTACCTTCTACAACCCAGGTGTAACGCGTAGCTCAACACAAACGAAGCGTGACCATGGTGCTGAGGTAGGGAATTGAGTAACGTCAACCCAAAGCCATGCCAATATAGATTGGTCATGCAAGCCAAGTCAGGAGAATAGACGTGAGACTAGTAGAGGTTACTTGCCAGATCAGGAATGGAGCGTAGCGGATAATCGGGCTACGTAGCCAAGTTCAGGATTGGAGAGTATCGGATCATCGGGGTACGTAGCCAGGGGGAGGCTGGATGAGCGCACTTGCCGCGCGCCGGAGCAGTGAGCGGAGGTGTAACCCGCGGGTGGGCAGACAGGCCACACAAGATCCGCACGTGCGAAATGGGACTGTGAAACTGCGCATCCTGGATGTCCGTGGCAGCAGGTGTTTCTAGGTGAGGAGACGGTCTCCAGCCACCAGGGTGGTGGATCCTCACAGTACCCCCCCCCCCTAGAAGCGACCTCCGGACGACTCCACGAAGGCTTGTTTGGAAATCTCGGATGAAAGATACGGACCAGTCTGGCTGCGTGAACCCGATGACTCAGAATCCAGGACCTTTCCTCCGGACCAAAGCCTCTCCAATGCACCAGATAATGTAGCGATCCTCTGGAAATCTTGGAATCCAGAATAGACTGTATCTCGTACTCGTGTTGGCCTTGGACCATATGAGAAGTAGAAGGAACAGGGACCGAGTATGTGTTCCGGACCACGGGTTTGTGAAGTGAAACATGAAACAGAAGGAATCCTCATGGAATGAGGAAGAGAGAGTCGACAAGCAACCGGATTGATCCTCTCGGAGATAGAGAAGGATCCAAGAAATCTGGGTGCAAATTTTATAGAGGGGACCTTCAGCCTGATATTCCTGGATGACAGCCAGACCTTGTCGCCAGGTTTGAGGTCCAGGACAGGTCTGCGGTAGCGATCTGCCTGAGTCTTCTGCCTATTGACCGCTTTCCTGATATTGACAGAATCATTTTCCAAAGGTCCTGTAATTCCCTGATCCTGTCATCGGCCGCTGAGACCCCAGAAGAAGGTAGAGTGAGAGGAAGAATCGACAGGTTGAACCTGTAATTGACGAAGAACGGAGATTTCAGGGTTGAACCACAACGCGAGTTGTTGTGGGAGAATTCTGCCCAGGGTAAGAGTTCAGCCCAGTCGTCTTGGGAGTCAGACACAAACAAGCATAAATATTGTTCAAGGGACTGGTTGGTCCTCTCCGTCAGACCATTAGTCTGTGGGTGGTATCCTGAGGAGAAATGAAGAGCGATGCCCAATTGAAGGCAAAACGAGCGCCAGAACCAAGAAATAAACTGTGACCCTCTGTCTGATATTATTACCATAGGTACTCCATGTAGGCGGAAGATCTCCTTGAAGAAGTTATCAGCTAGTTTAGGAGAATTGGGGAGACCCTTGAGGGGTATAAAGGGAGACTGTTTCGAGAATCGGTCCACTACCACGAGAATCGTGTTCATACACTTGGAGATAGGTAAATCAACAATGAAATCCATGGGCAGGTGTGTCCATGATGGTCTGGAACAGGCAGGGGTTGAAGAAGACCAGAGGAAAGGATTCTGGGAGTTTTAGTCCTGGCACACGTTGGGCATGCAGCTACAAAATTTTTGACGTCCTTTTGCATCCCATGCCACCAAAATGTATGGGAAATGAGATCCAGAGTCCTCTTGGTGCCGGAATGTCCCGCAGATTGGAGGAGTGGCTCCATTCGAAAACTTTCTTGCGGTGAAGAGACGATCCTGAGGATGTGAGATGCCGGGAGGAATGTGACTTTGTTGGCGGACAATGTCTTTGAGTGCTCAGAAAGCAGTGGCAGAAAGAATACATTTAGGAGAGAGGATGGGCTTCTGCTGGTCCTCCGACTTGTCGTCTGGAGAGAATTGGCAAGATAAGGTGTCAGCCTTGACATTCTTGGATCCAGGGAGATAGGAAATTATAAAGTTAAATCTAGAGAAGAATAGTGACCATCTGGCTTGACGGGCTCCCAGGCGATGTTCTCCCTCAATGTATAACAAATTTTTGTGGTCAGTCAGGATAGTTATGGGATCTTCCGTACCTTCCAAAAGATGTCTCCATTCCTCGAGAGCCAACTTCATGGCCAGGAGTTCCCGATTCCCGATATCGTAGTTGCATTCGGTCTGAGAATTTTTATTTTAAAAGAAAGCAAAAGGATGCAACCTGGACAGTGTGGTGGGTTGAGGCCATTTCAGTACTGCTTTGACCTTGGCAGGATTCATGGTGATGCCAGTGTCAGAAATTATATATCCAAGAAAAATAGTAGAAGTTTGATGAAAATGACATTCCTCAAGTTTGGCAAAAAGTCTGTACTTTCATAAGCGAAGGAGCACTTGTTTAACATGATTAAGTGTTCCTGTTCAGATTTAGAAAAGATTAGGATGTCATTGAGATAGATGATTACAAATGAGTTGAGAAGATCCCTTAAAACTTCATTGATGAAATCTTGAAACACGGCTGAGGCGTTGCACAGACCGAAAGGCATGACCAGGTACTCATAATGTTCATCTCTAGTGTTGAAAGCAGTTTTCCATTCGTCACCCTGATGGATCCTGACAAGATTGTAGGCACCTCGTAGATCCAATTTAGAGAAAATATTAGCTCTTTGTAATCGATCAAAAAGTTCAGAAATGAGGGGAAGAGGATAACAATTTTTAACGGTAATTTTGTTGAGTTCCCCGTAGTTTATGCAAGGGTGTAAGGCTTCGTCCTTTTTCTTCACGAAGAAAAACCGGCGCCCACAGGAGAGGTGGACTTACGTATAAATCCTTTCTGTAAATTCTCTGCAATATATTCCTTCATTGCCTAGGTTTCGGGCAGATATAACGGGTAAGAAGTACCCCTGGGTGGCGTAGTACCTGGAAGCAGATCAATGGGATAATCGAACGGACAATCGAAAGTGCGTCTGCAGGGGGCCAAGCTTTATGTAACATGTGTCCAGTATTATCCACAGTGCTATTCATACGCTTCTTTAAGCAAGTGTGTCTTAGGTGGGTCTTAAAGGTGGATAGAGAGGGTGCTAGTCTGGTATTGAGGGAAAGGGCATTCCAGAGGTGTGGGGCAGTCAGTGAAAAAGGTTTAAGGCGGGAGAGGGCTTTAGATACAAAGGGGGTAGAAAGAAGACATCCTTGAGAAGAACGCAAGAGTCTGGATGGTGCATAACGAGTAATTAGGGCTGAGATGTAAGGAGGGGCGGAAGAGTGTAAAGCTTTAAAAGTGAGGAGAAGAATGGGGTGTGAGATGCGGGATTTGATCGGAAGCCAGGAGAGGGATTTCATGAGGGGAGATGCTGAGACAGATCTTGGAAAGAGTAGAGTGATTCTGGCAGCAGCGTTTAGGATAGATTATAGGGGATACAGGTGAGAGGCAGGAATGCTGGACAGCAGGAGGTTACAGTAATCAAGACGGGAGAGAATGAGGGCCTGAGTCAGAATTTTGGCAGTCGAGCAACAGAGCAAAGGGCGTATCTTTGTTATATTGCGGAGGAAAAAGCGACAGGTTTTAGAAATGTTTTGAATGTGAGGGGCGAATGTGAGAGAGGAGTCGAGTGTGACCCCTAGGCAATGTGCTTGGGCTACTGGGTGAATGATCGTAGTTCCAACAGTAATGTGGAAGGAGGTAGTAGGGCCAGGTTTGGGAGGAAGTATGAGGAGCTCTGTTTTTGCCATGTTGAGTTTAAGGTGGCGGAGGGCCATCCAGGATGATATAGCAGAGAGACATTCAGAGACTTTGGTTTGTACAGCAGGTGTAAGGTCAGGTTTTGAAAAGTGCATTATATGTGCAAGTCAAGAAAGCAAACCATCCTTTGCTGAGTCACTGCTCCTCTGTGTTTCTGCTGCTGACATGTGCATACCTTGGAATCTGTTTATAAAAACCTTCTTTGAGGTTTTAGCTTTCAGGTATTCCAAGACCATCTGCTTAAGCCAATCGTGACGGTTGGTCTCAATTTCATCCATAATTGGCTCTAGCACATAGGGAAAAGTGTATCCGTGAGACTGCCAGTACCGGTGTAGTAAGGCCCGGTCAGCTCTACTAAATTTTAAAATTTTACGCCCAGCACTTTGACCAGGTAGAACCAAAAATGTAGGTTTACTTGGTTCCACCTCTTGATATAGAATAGAGGGCCCTTTTGGTACTCTTACACCTAAATTGATTTCACCCACCCTATTATGGAGGGCTTCAGCCAATGTATGTCCTCAGGTGATAGGCATCCTTCTTCCCACCAGTGATCTATTACTGAACCATTGACCAGCAGTAGCCAGGTTCTGTCCTTACAGGCAGCATAACCCTGAAATAGGGGATCCCAAACTTAAGGGTTCCTCATGTTGATGTTCCATAGTGGGACTACTGGGTCTAGTGTCCACATGGGAAGACACACCGGAAGTAGCCAACTGTTGAGACAGTGATGAGTCCCTAAAAGACATAAATGACCCTGAGGATCTGGCTACCGGAATCAGACTCTCATACGGTATGTCTCCCTCAGAATCCTCATCTGACCACCAATCTCTTCCCCCAAAACCTCAGTCTGAGATGTGTTGACATACCGGGTGACAGATTATCACTAGGGAACACCCAGATGGGGTCAGCAGAGGCACCAAGGGTAGAACAGTGGTTCCTAAACAGGGGTGGTCATGGTCGAAAGGAGGGGACCAATGGTTGAGGACTAGGATAGTCCCAGACAAACCTCCCTTGGTTATCCTTACCCTTAACCTGGGATGGTGATGGCAAGCTGGGCATAGGGGCTGGTGACAGGGCATGGGCAATGTCATTTACGTCCTGTAGGATTGGGCTTAGGTAGGGGCAGTGAGGTAACCTCAGGGATCCGACGACCCCTTCTGCGAAGCGGTTTCTTCAGGGAGGCATGAGCAGTGAAGAATTGCATCTCACTCACCCCAGCAAGTACTGACACCGACTCTGCAGCCACCATATTGACAACGTCATCTTGAAGAGACATCCTCATGAGATCTCCAGGCAGTCCCAAGTTCGTCAGCGGCGATGTCACATCCAACAAAGCCGGAAGTGCATTACCCCGTGGCTCAGCAAACAAAGCCCCGCCTGGCTCCTCATTCGGGTAGGCCGCAGTTGAAGCCGGGAAGAAGTAGGAGGTGGGGGCCCACATGTCGGAAGGTAGGGGACGTCTGTTGGTTCCTCCACAGGCAGGTTTTGGGCAGCACTGACATCTTCCTTGGGCATGGAGCTCCTCCGATGTTCCGGAACCTCCACAGCCTTCAGGATGGACGCGTCTGGGCCAGAACTCTTGTCCGGATGACAGGTAGGTGATGGCCTCTTCTCCACAGGTTCCGCACAGCAGAGGTCAGCTTCTTCTGGGACGGGTGGGGACACCTCTTCCAGGACGCAATGCTGGGGTGATTCAATCGCCCGGGCGACCAGTCGTATGGAGCTTGTCCTCTCCAGGGTCACCTGGGGAACCTCACCCGTCACCCTGGGGCAATCCACTCACCCTCCGGATCTGCAGCAAGCATAGCGGGGCTGGTATCAGGCTGCTGGTTCCGCTGGCACAGGACCATGTTGGCATCAGGGCACATTAAGTAGCTGGGCACATGGGCCCACGATGTCGCTTGTGGTATAGGCCTCCTCAGGGACCGCACCTAAGGGCAGGTGGACCTGATCGTAGACAGGCGCAGGGCAGACAGCAGGGGCCACACCGGCTGGTGTGGAGGCCCACTCGATTGGCTGAAATCACACAAAAGTTGGTACAGGGCTGGCAAGCCGCATGTACAAGGCCCCGCAGTTCTGGCACTGCGCGTGGGGCTGGCGTGGCCTCCAGGTAGGCAGCAGTTGGGGCAGATGCATCTCAGATGTTGCCCATGGATGGTAATCACTAAGAAGCCACCAGGCAAATAATAATTTGCTAACTCAAACTCTCAGATTTTCTTTTTGGCTGAGAATGAATGGTTAACAGCACTTGGACAAGGCAGTTTCTCTCTCTCTCAAAACTGAAATTCAACAGGGTGTGGTAACTCCTCCCCTAGTAGAGACAGAGTCTTTGACTGGTTCATGCAGTTTGCCCCTCCTCTAGGTGGAACACAGAGTAGGGCAAGGTGGATCAAATGGGTGACTTGGCTCCGGCTGAGCCAGTCACTGCGATGGGCGGAACCATGTTTTGCTGCCAAAGAAATTGTATCACCTATTGCAACCAGGGAGCAACTTTTGCAACTTGGGGCTTGCTTTTGCAAACCCATGCAGTCCCTCACTTTAGGCGAGAGTGCCATTTTGGAAGCATTTGTTTAAAAGAATACAGCACAGTCCATAGGCACACAGGGTCCCTGGTGATGCCTCAGGGGCCAGGTCCTCACATTGTAGACTGCTACACAGTCCCAAAATGAAGGTGCAAAAGGTCCCTTACTGTACACTGTAAGGGGCCAGTCCCTTGTAGAACAGGTATTGGGTAACAGCACTCGGGGGTTGCCCCAACATTGCACGGTATGTCGTGCATGGTGCACGGGTTGCCCCATAGCCTGAAAGGTCCCGTCCCTTTAAACACAGTCTATGTGCTTGATACCCAAGGTTCCTCAAGGTACACTGTGAAGGCCCTGGCCCATTTTCCAGTGAAGAAGGGTAACAGCGCTCCCCTGGTAACATCCCATCAGAGGAGTCGCCCCTTCTTGCACAAGCCAGGGTGTGCAGCGCACAGCAAAGATAGAAAGAGCAGGTCTTGCAAAAAAACAGTCCTTTATTAATAGGTCATATGGGTGTGGGACAGCAGCAAACCTTCAACGCGTTTCGTTCAAAGAACTTTATCAAGAAGTGCTGTGTATGGTAAAATCAACAGTTTAAATGCAGCTGACTGCCTTGATTTCGCGCCAAACAGTGACGTCACTACGCGTCATCAACCAATGAAAATTGTGTACTCCGCGCATGCGCCCCGCGCCAGAGTACTCAGGGATTCCCTGCTCATTCCAGCCGCGCTCAATCATGAGCGGCACGCCTCTCGGGGCGGCCTCAGCACTGAGAGCATGCCTCTGGCAATTGCAGAGGATCACCTCCTCCTCCCCGCTCGGCGCATGTGCAGGTAAACTACTGTGTATTCTCCCCAGTTCAACATAGTGACCGTAAGGGCGGCTTATGTCTGATTAAAGGGGTATGCTATATTTATACACATATTTGTATTGTATGTGGAAAATCCACACACATACATATAATGGGGAATTACTTGGCAGGCAGCTACATTATATAATACATAAACAAGTGCAATCAAGTGTACAACAAATATATAAATAAATACAACTAAGTACAAGAAAAAATTACCTTATTGAATATAAGAAAAAGTATACATAAATCAACAAAATTATATATTAAAAAACTATTATATCAAAATGAATTTATTAATTAAAAAATGCTAAAAGAGCAATATTAAAACAAATTAAAAAGGTGTAAATATATCTTATACCTATATCTAGACAACAGCAAATTGCATGCCCCTATTGATGAAATGGAGTTTATATTGTATTAACATTAAATTCATTAGTACATTCATATAATGTGAAGTGCCATATAAAAGGCATATAGATTTATATATGAAGAAAATTTCTTAGTTAATATTTCTATATCGTGGTTGAACAGATGAGAGCATAGTATAAAGCATGACTTCCGTTTATCACAAATAAATCAAGGCAATATACATTTTCTTCAAATGCCTTAATGCACAGTCTATGTACCCAGGGTTCCTCACAGTGCATGATGTGGTTTTTCTTGGCCCTAGCTAGCTACGATGAAGGGTAACAGCGTTCCTCGGGTAACATCTCATCGGGGGGGTCGCACCAACAAATTTCTGTCTGGATACAATATGGGTGCCCAGGGTCCCTTGGGTAGCATCATGAACCCGGCCCCAGCCTCTTTTACTTCTGCTACATCTACTGCTGCTGCTGCTTTAAAGTCTGCCCTGTTTCTGCCATCTCAGCAGCGCCTCCAATTGTAACACAGTTCCCCCCCTCTGGAAGATGTTGCTACTGGTTACTGCTGTTGTGGTGCAGTCATACCTGTGACGGTCCAGAAGAGCTGAGTGGTCCGCGATGGTGTGGGGAACAGGACAGGCTTTTGATGATCTTTATGTTCAACTCAGGGTATCAGCGCCTCCAGCTCCAGTGGGATCCAGGATTTCCAGAGTCAGTCCCCCACTAGGGCAGATTTTATCCATACCCCTATCCAAATAGACTGAGAGCTCAGGCAGGGGTATATGAAAAGGGATGCTTTATTTGCAGTCACTGAAGGTGGTATACAGCGGATGCAGATTGATGACAGAGGGTCCCAGGGCTCTGGATGGTGCTGGGCTCTCTGTTGTCTTGAGGCCTATGATCTCTCTGACTCACTCAGCCCAGGAGGGACTGACTGGCCTGGCTCACTCCCAGACAGGAGGAGCAGCACCCTAGGAGGGGTGGAAAAGAACTCCACTATAATTTGGACTTCCTCTTTGAGATTCCAGAAGAGAAGGCCACAAAGTCGGTACCATGATTGTCTGTACACAGAACCTTGTGGCACCACCTCTCTCGTCACTCAGAGAGTCAGCATGAGGGGGTCAAAGCACTAGCCCTGTCACAGCCTGTGGCTACTAAGGGCTTATGTGACAGGAGGTAGAGAGGCAGTCTGGGCCAGCCATGCTACACCAAGAAATATGTACACTCATTTTCAGCAAATTCCCAGAGCTGCGATTTGAGAACAAGATTCTTATTTTTCAGGACTTTTCAACTGAGCTGGCAAAACAAAGGAAGGGATTTCAACAAGTCTGCTCCAAGCTGGTTGAGAAAAAGGTGAAATGTGCTCTGATATATCCCACACAATTTAAGGTATTCTGCAAAGATGGCACAAAGATGTTTAACATTTGAGACAGCACAGCAATTTATTGTAGATTGAAAAGAAGTTCCTGAAGATCTGCAAAAAAGAAGCTGGAGATGTTTCTATTACTTGACTTTTCAAATGAAATCTTCCTTGGACTGTACAGTTCTGTAAAGCTGAAGTGACCATCAAGGTTATACTTCAGATGTATAGTTAAATCAATGGAAGTTACAAGGGCAAACCGTGTCTTTTATATAATTCAAAAAGTTGTATAATGTATTTTCTCCTGCTTTTGTATTTTTTATTTTATGTTTTGACGTTTGTTAGATGATATCACACCTACAGGCTATTTGACTTGCCGCTTTGTAAAAAATTATATTAGATTGTGGAGCAGACCAACAAACATGGGTAGCTGATCTAAAGACACAATCTGCCAAGAATCCAAGGTATTATTACTCATAGGAAGCTATTTCAAGTTTACCTCATGGAATGTAGGAGGAATTAATTATCCTTCAAAGAGAAGGATACATCTTATTCATTTATAGAGACTGAATACATATTTTGCATCTTTTGCTAGAAACAGTTGACAGATTGAACACCCTAAACTGAAAAGGGACTGGGTCCAAACTTGATATTTTGCCTTATTTACCAGTCAAAATCAAGAAGTAGCAATATTACACATCGACGGTTTTTCCCTGGCTTTTTCCTGGAATGCGACGCACTTCACCTGGAGCATGCTGCATTCATTTTGCGTTCTCAGCCACGGGTCATGCGCGGTTGACGCGCGGTTGATGCGGTTATTGAGACTGGTTCAAATTTAATAGGTTGCAATTCTTCGCGTGTCCGCCAGATGGCAGATATTCATGAATTGTAATGCGCATGCGCTTCAGTAATGTGTCGACTTGCAGGTGTTTCGTTTAAAAAAGATACCACAGTGTGCTATTGTAACTTGGCCTTGGGACTGAAGGAAGAGGTTGCAAAAATGTATCAATTTAGGCGTTTCATATTAAAGAAAGACAAAGACCAGTTTCAGTTACAGTATTCTCCAGAGACCCGCCCGCCATGAGTGTTCAAGTGCAGCCCGCTTTCCAAAAACCTGACAGAAGTTACGCGTATTTGATATGGGCCGCGATTAATGCAACAGAGGATAAGATGGCAACAGTTGTTCAAATTTATCAGTATTTTATCGAAAACTATGACTTTTACAAATTTTCGCCAGCTCCTCATACATGGAAGCGTGCAATAAGGAAAAGGTTATGTAGCGATCCCTGTTTTTATCGTATTGAGCCACAATTTGTTGGAGGGTATTGGTGTGTATTACCGGCTTTTTCCTGTATTTATGATCATGCAGACGGCAAAAGGCGAAGGGTCGTGTTAAAACCAACTAAGAAACGACAGTCGCTGCCAAGCAATGCACCAGCACCGGCTTCCAATAACGGTCCCACCATCAGTGACAACCCTTGCTGTCTATCCAGAACGCCTGAGCCGGATTTCGTGTGCAGTTTCGATCAAGCTTGCATGTACCTAAGCAATTTCCAGCCTCATCCGCTGAGTACAGGTGGACTAGTCCCACTGCAAACTATCGACGTGGATGATCAAGAACACTGGACTGGCAGTGGACCGGCACCGGCGCCAGCTGAATGTGAAATTCTATGGTGAATATTGTTGCCGTATTATTTTCTGTGTTTTGTTTATTTTGACAATACAGTATCAATATCGGTGCGATTCAAAAGTCAAGCGATTCTCCTGTAAGCAATATCATTAGCTGATCGGCTTCTACAGTACTGTACTGCAGATACTGAACAATTGGTGGAACGCTAGGCGCATGCGCATTGGAACCATCTTGAAACGCATATGCGTGTCATTACATCGACGGTAGGCGCATGCGCATGTGAACAGGAGACGCCCCCCGAGATAATTATTGGTGGGACTAGCTGGGAACTTCTTTAGGGGGCTGACCATTTACAGTAAAACTTTTCTTTTTGTTTTTCCTCAGAAAAGAAAACGGCTAATGGAGGGATTTCGATGGATAATATCGCTTTGTGTAACAATGCCTGCACATTGCTGAATCGGATTTAAAAACCCACGTACCGGAGTCTACAGTTTAGTGGCCGTTGTTATTGATTAGGATAGAATACCTGAAACAGTATACTGATGTTTTCCGGCCGTACAGTATACAATACTTTTTTATAAACAGTATACTGTGTAATAAACACGAAAAAATAAAAACTGTGCATTTATTCTACATGTTTTACAGTACTGTACATACAGCATGTGTCTTCTATACAGTGCCAGTACATACAGTACAATACTGTATGTGTCTTCTATTTTTTTTAATACTCTTGTACTGAGCATGCCTACAGTATACAGCACAGTATGCCTGGACAGAAGTGTACATTCTAGAAACACTGTATTTTGTTACAGTAGCAAAGGAGCCAATGGAACAATGTAAAACAAATCAACATGTTCTTTTATTGGTGGAGTAAGTACAAAAACATTTATTTACAAATACTGTACAATGTAGAAACATTTTAAGTGCACAGCAATTCAAAACATCAACAGGTGTATGGTTTACTGCTATAGTTGTGAAAACATTTATGTCAGTCAGTATGGTTTACAGTCACATGTTTTAAAAACAAATTCTTTATTCATAAAATATACAAAACGCAACATCTCCTTTATTAAAGAACGGCAAGTCAAAACATATACAGTGGGATGGTGTGCAAAACAGTCTGCACCAGTACAGTCCTCGAGGACAGCAAACAGGCACGGTTTTCAGGGTAACCTTTGAAAACCATGCCTGTTTGCGGCCCTCAGGGACTGGAATTGTGCAGGTCCTGTGTGTGTGTACAGCAAGTTAAAACATTTCTGTATAAATACAAGTTAAAAACACACAACAACATCTCCTTTATTTAAGTACAACAGGTCAAAACATGTACAATACAGTTCAGCACAACAGTATGGTCTTACAGTGATTAAAAATAAACTTTATTCATAAAATACAGTATACAAAACGAAACATCTGCTTTATTAAAGAAACCTATACAGTACAGTGGGATGGTGCGCAACACTGTCAGTCAGGACTGCACCACTACAGTCTTCGAGGTCAGCAAACAGGCCCGGTTTTCAGGACAACCTTGAAAACCGTGTCTGTTTGCGGCCCTCAGGGACTGGAATTGTGCAGGTCCTGTGTGTGTGTACAGTTAAATACAGTACAGCAGGTCAAAATATCTCCTTTATTTAAGTTCAGCAGGTCAAAACATGTACAGCACAGTTCAGCACAACAGTATGGTCTTACAGTTCCCGTGATTAATCCAGAAAGTCCACCACATTGTCCGTCCATGGCCGATTCCTTGCATGGCGCAAAACGCCATTAATGCAGTCTCGAACGCCTTTCATTACAGGATCTGTAATTGGATAAAAGCGCCGCATTTCATCCTGAATGTTCTTTCTTAAATTAGCAGGAAGCGCCTTTTTTACACGATTTCCGTCGCAGTTCACTTTGAAGGCCCAGTCGCAGTACAACGAGTAGGGAACATGGTGCTTAAAAAGTAACATGGCATACTTATGGGGTGCACCAGCACTCATCACTCTATACTTCTCCCTGAGTGCCGGTGGCAGATCGCACAGGGTGATGTCGGGCACCGTATCGATGCGAGCAAATGTAGGTCTTCTGCGAGTGGGTGTGCTTGAGGCGACGGGCGATGGTAGGTTGTCTGGGAGGAAGCTTTCCTCCGGTCTTGGTCGCCGTGTTGTCTCCTGGCGTGGTCTTGACGGGGTTGTCATGTCCTCCTCAACGGCATACATGTACACTGCCTCTTCTGGTAGAGGGGGTGCGCTTGGTGATGGAAGGGGGTCGAAGGTCCCAATCATCACATCCATGTCACCCCCCTGCTCCAGTGTCGGGGAAACAGGGGCATTAACACCGAGCAAATAATGTATACCCGCTATGTCAGCCTCTATCTTCTCCATCCGTCGATCCATCCGTTGATCCATATGTTGCATCCGTTGATCCATATCTAGCATCCGTTGATCCATATGTATCATCCGTTGATCCATATGTAGCATCCGTTGCTCCACATTTAGCATTGCCTCCAGAAGCAGATCTATCTTTGCCAGCACAATAGAGTTCCTGGGGAGATCCACAGTTATCCCATTCAGCACCGGTCTAACGAGCTGCTTCTTGTGCATGGCGTGTGGACATCTGGGTGGATGGGTGCAACGGCGGATGAGATGGGGGTTCCATGGAGAGAAGCGGCAGCGTCATTGAAGAGAGATGGAGAAAGTGACCTTTGGATTTCCAGGCGAGAAGCAGAGTCATCTAAGAGCAAAGGAGAAAGTGACCCGTGGATTTCAGAGGCAGCGTCGTCGGATAGAACTGGAGAGGATAGCCTGTGGGTTTCCGTGAGGGCGGCGGCGGCAGCGTCGAGGACGAGGGGTGGAGAAGACGGGCTGAAGATTTCCAGGACAGCGCGGCAGAGTCGTCGAAGCGTATGTGAGGAAGTGGTCTGCGGGTTCGATGGGTTGGCTGCCAATAGTTTTGCGTTGAGAGTACATCACCGTATATCTTCTTGACATAATAAGGCTGACGTCTATGAAAACCCTTAGCCTTTGGGGTCAGCAGAAGGTTTTCTTTATTGGCCTTAGCCTGTCACTTTTGCCTTGGCATGGAAACGGCAACCGCCTTTCGCTTTTTCAGCTTGACAGGCACGGCAGAGGTGAGTGGGTTCCTGCGTCCGTAGAATCGGGGTTGATCCATGGAAGCAGATGGCATACAGTAATGCAGTATCTGGACAAGGGCAAGTTCAGATAAAGATCATCGAGTGGTGGGCTATGCAATGTGTGTAACCTTTTATGCATGGCAGCAAGGTACAGATGTTGAAAGTGGGCGTACTCTAATGTGAGTCATTACTGTATAAATACACCATCCATTTTGTGGATTCACTGCACATTGAATAAACATCGACTAAACATCGAATATACATTCTTGTGTTTGTATTTCTTTCTACTCGCAGCAATGGTTGTTAAAAAGATTTCCAAGGATCTCAGCATGCGAATTAAGGAGATGTACTGTACACGAGCGGACACCGAATTGCTGCTATCCAGCGCTGGTTAGCTACTTCTGGCCTCGTTGTGCCAGCAACCACCGTGAGCTATCATGCACACGGAAAAAAACGAGAACGCAAAAGTGCACCAAGGGTAACTAACGCCTAAGTATATTTATAAAACTTTAAAAAAAAATTAGATCAAAAAATGTACTGTACACCTACAGTACTGTATCTAATATTTTTGTTATTTCTGTTGATTTATATTACAACAGTATATATATTTTGTATATTTCTATTTATATTACAACAGTATATGTATTTTGTATATTTCTATTTATATTACAACAGTATATATATTTTGTATATTTATATTTATATTACAACAGTATATATATTTTGTATATTTATATTTATATATTACAACAGTATATATATTTTGTATATTTCTATTACAACAGTATATATATATATTTTATATTTATATTACAACAGTAAATATATTTTGTATATTTAAATTTATATTACAACAGTATATATATTTTGTATATTTATATTACAACAGTTTTATATTGCTGCATATTAATAGAACAATATATTGTATCCTGTTGATCTACTGTCTCTAATATTTTGACTTACCGGATTGTTTTTCTTTACATTGTAGGGAGACAACTCTTCTGGTGGACAAAATAAGTGAGGATAATGATGAGAAGAGTGCATTAAGGGTCAAATACACTCTGCAGGAAAATCACAATCTCACTGTATCCGAGACCAGCATAAAGAAGATGAGACGCAGCATTGGATGGAAATATGGACGTGTGAGGTTATTTCTGGACAGTACAGGAGGTAAAAGTGTTGTTTAGGAAACTGTACTGTACTGCTAAAATTATTTATTCCTTGTCATTACAGAGCGTACCCCATGATAAGGGACGCAAACAAAATCAAAAGAGTGATCCAGGCCCAGGCATGGATCGACAGTGGGGAACTTTCCAGGATTGCATCTTCACTGACGAGTCTACTGTGTCGCTTGTGGATTTGCAAGCTTTGCATTCCACAAAAAAGGCCGCATATCTTTGAAGCCACGGCCAAAACACCCTGTGAAGCTGCATGTGTGGGGTGCCATCTCTAGGCGTGGACCAGGATGCATTGTCATCTTTGAAGGTAAAATATATGAAATATAATGTAGCCTTATGCACTGTACTTTACTACTGTAGCCTTACTGTATGCATTGTTCTGTACTATTGTGCAGTTTTTTGAGCACTTTTCTTTTCTTGCTATAGGAATCATGAATAAAGCTTTCTTGCAAGACAACATTGTCCCTGAGATGCTATACATCACACGCGAGTTCCCGAATGGTCACCGCTTCTACCAGGACAACGATCCGAAACACACTGAGTCAACAGCGCATACTCTTAAGCGCGGTATCAACTGGGTGAAGACGCCAGCGGAGTAAGTGCGGTAACCGTGTCTCAATTTTTTCCCATTGTTTTTACTGTGTACTGTATCTCTTAAACTAATTGTCCTTTTTTTCCAATGACAGATCGCCAGACTTCAATCAGATCGAAATTGTCTGGCATCAGCTGAAGGACCATATCCGGAAAGTGGCGAAACCCTCCAAAAAGGACGAATTGTTGAAAGGCATAATGAGTTTTTGGAACAATGTACTCACCGTGGAACGCTGCAATAAATATATAGACCATATTGCCACTTTGTTGCCCATTGTCATCACGCGTAATGGGCAAGCATCAGGAAAGTAGTACTGTGCTGTAGTATTGTAGGTACAGTATGATACAGGTAAGTATGGCACATATTTTTTCTTTCCCAATAGTCAGAGTATACAGTAGTTACAGTTTTTTCTTTACAGAGAGAGCAGCACCAGCCATCAGGTTACAGTACATAGTATTTAACAGTAGTCAGGGTATACAGTAGTTCCAGTATAGACTAGTTTGACAGTAGTACAGTAACTGCCTACTAACTGCTCATTTTTTTTCTTTCCAGAGAAAGCAGCACCAGCCATGTACAGTAGTACTACACATCACACAATGCCATAATACAGTACGCACATAACTGCACTAATTTTTTGTTTTCTTGTCGTTTCAGGAAAAAAGGGTGGCCGGGGGGGAGGTGTGGTGTTGTGTGCAGTCTAATCTGTTTGTACAGTCAAATGTACAGTATATAAATAGCAGTAATGATGTGCACAAAACCTCTCCTCTCTCAATGAACTACTATACTGTACACAGAATGAGGAACAAGATAAAGACAGAAAAAATAGTATTACTATATATATATATATATATATATATATATATATATATATATATATATTATACATTACAGTATATATTATTAAATAATATTCTTATAAATGTGCATTATTCATGTTTCCCCATGTTTTACAAATGTTTTCTAAATGTTTATCCAATTTCAATCTGCCAGAAGAACTTAATAAAGACTATATTATGTATTATTCATGATTATTTTTATATTTGTATTTTTTGATTCCTGATAAAATAAAATAAATATTTATTCACATTCCTGCTAATCATAATCATTGACAACAACCACAACCCCCCCCCCCCCACATACCCTTACAGTACACCAATGAATAAGAATGAATGACAACATGAATCAGTTAATGGTTTTTTTAACTCTCAATTCTCACAATGCTGTGCAAATTAGATTTACATTTCAAAATCAAGAAGGGATTTTCCAAAGCGTTAGCTAGCTCCCATCTCAAAGAGGATTACACGCAGGCGTACTGAGGCTTTGTAGCTCGGCTATGGACGGATTAAGAACACAATGGCAATTTTCAGAAAATTAACGACTCTGTGGAGAGAGGGGGTTGGGTGACTCATGCGCAGTAAGCAGCAAGCTCCCATCTCTAAAAGGATTAAAGTACACGCAGGCGCAGTGAGGCAATTGATGCTCGGCTAGGGACGGATTAAAAACACAATGACTAACTAACTTCAGAAAATTAATGACTCTGTGGAGGTGTCTGTCGATAAGAGTTTGTGTGTGCGTGGGGGAGGGATGAAGATTAGTTGTGCAGCAGTTCAAAGAAATAACATACTGTAGATATAGTAATTTCAAAAGGCAGTTCATCATAATACTGTAATTTGATCCCTACACCCCCCCCAAATACAGTACATAAAAAGCACACAAATCAAACATGTGCAGGCAAACGCACAGATTTAATATCGTAATATCAAGATTGTTTTTTGCAGGCTTGTGGATAAAATAACAGTTAAAAAATCATAATTAAAAATTTTTTGGGGGGGCACTCAAGCAAGCAGTGGTGGGTGAAGTTACAGGCGCATGAGCAGGAATAAACTAGCTCCCATCCGAAAGAGGATTACACACAGGCGCATAGAGAGGTGATGCTCTGTGCAAATCAAATTCGAGAAGGGATTTTCCAAAGCGTTGCCGTAAACAAAGCCTCAAAATTCCCATCTCAAAGAGAATTACACGCAGGCGCACTGAGGCTTTGTAGCTCGGCTATGGACGGATTCAGAACACAATGGCAAGATTCAGTAAATTAATGACTCTGTGGAGAGAGGGGGGTTGGGTGACTCATGCGCAGTAAGCAGCTCCCATCTCAAAAAGGATTACACGCAGGCGCAGTGAGGCATTGTAGCTCAGCTATGGACGGATTAAGAACACAATGGCAAGATTCAGAAAATTAACGACTCCGTGGAATTTCAAATCCTTGAGCTAGCGTTCGTGGGGGAGGGGGCTACAGGGTACAGCTGCATGAAGTTCAAAGCTAAAAACATACTTTAATTTCAAAAGGCAGTTCATCATAATAATTCACCCCCAAATACAGTACGTAAAAAGCACCCAAATCAACCATGTGCAGTCAAACGCACAAGGTCGCAGTCAAAAGCTACAGCACAGATTGAATATCGCAATACAGTATCAAGATGGTTTTTGCAGGCTTGTGGAGAAAATAAAAATAAAAAAATTACAATAAAATTTTTTTTTTAATTTTTTTGATTACTCAGGCAAGCAAGCAGTGGTAGGCGAAGTTACAGGCGCATGCGCAGTAAATTCCTGCTGTCAAGCAGGAATGTGATTGAAACCAGACACACGTTCAAAGGAATGGTGTGGGAGAGATGTACTGCATTGTAGAGAAGATAAGAAGTTGAAATACCCTGCAGTGCAGTTAATTATCCTGAGCGAGGGGAGAGCGCTGTATATGCCGAAATGTGACACTGTTACAGTACAGTACACGCCTATGCGTTTCAACAATTTTCAAATGAGACATACTGAGACATACTGTACTGCAGAACAGCACTGCAAATGCATGTATACTTTAAATATGCAAATTTAGAATTACTGCGCGCGCACACACAGACTGTGTACTGACGTAGGTTGAACCGCGAAGGTATTAGACTTCCAAGACAACAGCTTGCAAACGCCCCCCTGAGTTTTTACACGGCATTGCAGTATTGCAGACAGCGAGAATAAAATGCTAATATCACGAGCGCGAAAATAACGCAGTTCACTCCGGGCGAAAACGACAAAAAAATGCACCTAACCGGGATAATCTGAGAGCCGCGGATCTAGCCGACTTAGACTCAGATCGGCTGCCACTGTAGTTAAAAGAGGTGTTCCATTTGTTTTATCGAATCACTTGCTGATCCAGAAGATAGATGGTTAATCATAGAAGGAAAGCATCTAAAGACGTCTATATCATTTGTAATGGTGTTTCCCCACCTGATGGGAGATTTGTCCATTACTACGGTGTATGGTGTATATACCTGCTGGCAACAGAAGGGCTGAGTCGTCCACCGGTGGTAGTGTGGACACAGGACCAGGCTTCCTGGGTTCATACCCCACATATCTCTTAAGCAGTGCAGCACCTCCATCTGCCGCAGGCTCCAGGAACTGAAGGTGATCTCCCACGGTAGAACTATTACCTCACCTCCCAGGTTACACACCAGGCAGGAGGTATATTCAACAGGAACAGTTTATTATATCTTGGTCTGTGTAGTACAGGAACAAGGCAGGGTTCTGCCCAATGCACTCCCTCAGCTACCACTGAAGGATGGTCCCTGGATCATCACTACAGGTCAAGGGCACCCGTAGCCATCCTAACTCTTCCCTGCCTCCCTGGCAGTGGTATGGTCCACTCTCACTCTCCCCCAACAGGAAGAGGACTAGGGAAGGCCCCAATCTCAGGCTCCCAGTTGTGTGACCTGCCTTTCTCAAGTGGGAAAAGGCACTCCTGAATTTGGGCAGTGCCTGCCCTTAAGTACAGCAGAAGGAGGGCACCAGTATGATGTCACCGCCTCCCCCATCACTCAAGTGCAGCACCAAGAAGGGGAAAACCCCATATCAACTACTGGCAACCTGATTGTATCCGGTGTTTAATGCCAGGAGGGAAGCAGATAAGTAGCCATCAGGTGACCTGTATGGTGAATGTATTTTGTGCTGCTTTTTTTTTCTCCTCTGGTTGGTTAAATTGCCCCAAGGAATAACTCACTTTTAATCTTATGAGGGGAACTCAACTCTGTAGATAATTCATATTTTTACAGCATGCTTACCCCATCAGGAGCTAAGGGGAAAATAAAAAAACTATAAAACAACCACGTGATATACATTTTTTGATAAATACGTTTGGGCTTCTGGATCCACTGAGAACTGTTTTTCCATTGGAGAGGGACTTTACGTATTTATCTATGGCACTAAAATATGGCTAGAGATTATTTTTTGGTATAGCCTTCTTCCCCAAAGTTATCAAAGCAAAGATTGAGAAGGTGTACATATCAGATCAGGACCTTCTCTGGTCTACTACAAAAAGTCTGGAAAGCAATTCTCTGCAGAGAGGTTGGACTTTTCCATCTAAAATGTTAATCAGTCCTCAATTTATGGCTTCTCTACAAGAGTGGTGGTTACACTATATAAGAGAAAAAGAAAATGAGAATACTGTCCCAGATACTTTTGGCATGCGGCTAAAGCAGTATCAGGAGGGGAAATAATGGCTTTTTTGGTCACAAAGCGAATAAACATTAAAAAAATGGATTGCTCTAAAGAGACAAGTCTCAGAGGCCTATACTATTGTAGCGGTCATGTAAAATGGCTACAGTCATCTCTCCTGCTGACAGTAAGGCCTGGTAAGTTGTGGGCATGCCAGCAGTAAGGTTTGCCCTCACACCCTGGTGGGGTGCCCTGTGTATGGATGGGAGTGGTCACATGCTCTGATTCCATGGTTAGTGATGTCAGAGGTGTGTCAGCTTCCAGAGTGTACATAAGGCACAGCACTGTGTCTAAAAGTTAGTTCTATCTGAGTCCTGAGTTCTGCAGGAGTTCTGAATAGTCTTCAAGAGTTATGTTATAGTAGCTGAACAGGAAGACTGTGTCCAGGGACCTGGCACAGGGTAAAGACATCCCGGCTGGGATAGGGAATCCCTATTAAAGGAGAAGTATACCTTTCAAAGGGAAGCACTGAGGGACAATGAGTGGCTAGAGAAACTACTGCGAGGGGCAGTTAGCCCACCTCACGCAATAAAGATGCTCTTAATTACCAACCCTCTCATGTACATGTGTGGAATGATTGTACAGAGAGGAGCACCACAGAGGAGTTCCTCGCCAGGACCATCCCCAAGTGACCGAAGGGACCCTGATGAGGTGGAGGCGCTGCACTGGAACTAGGTAGGACTCAGCACACTACCTCAGCTGCCTGTCTGGACGGGTCCTCCCCATACACCATCATGCAGGAGACACAGGAGTCCTGTTGCCAACAGGTGCACCACCAGACACTACCACACTGTAATGGGGACCGGTTAGACCACAGGGGCCAATGTGAGATTGGGTGGGTCAGGCCGGGCCAGAAAACCCGTTACACTATTTTTTAAACTTTACGGCAAGGTTAACAGGAATACTGTAGTAAAGTAAAAGAGCTGGATATTTTGTTGGATTAAATAGATAGGACAAATTCAGATTATTCTAAAGCTAAATTTGATCTATTTTGTAACAAATCAGGGAAATTATTGAGCAATCTAGTCTCGGTCAGCGATGCTAGAGTTTTTATTCCTGCTCTTGGGGATTCAAAGGGACAGAGAACAGTAGACTTTAAGAGATAAATTATGAAACAGTTTTACCAAAATCTTTATTTCCAAGACCTAAGAAGCCAAAAATAGGAAAATTAATTTTGTGAGCAGCATATCAGAAAATAACTAGCAAAGAAAGAGATATTCTTAATAATCCTCTGTTTGAAAAAGGTGTAGGAGGTTATAAAAACATGAAAGATTTTAAGGCACCAGAACCATGTGGCTACTCGGCAGGATTTTTTTAATTCTCAGTTTACAGGTCGCCCCCTGTTTTACAGAAAACTATAACACAATATTTACATATATTTTATCTAATTTTATTTCAAATTTATCCCCAAAAGGGGTAGGGACCCTAAAGATGTGGCATCATGCCACCCTATTTCTTTATTACAGTAAATCAAGATCATAACATTTTCACGACAATACTGGCAGAAAGACTGGGTACATTTGTATGATTATACATCCGGATCAAAATGCATTTATCAAACGCAGGCAATCAGTTACCAACAGAGAAGAAAGAAAAAACAAAGCACAGCAGAGGTAAGTATGATTGTACTGTATATTAATCAAAAATAAGAAGTAAGTAGCAACTTACAATGAAGTAAAATGAAGTCAGTGGATCGCAGTTCACTGTGCCTTCAATCAGAAGAGACGCTGGGGCAGTGTGAAGTTCGCCAACTTCAAAGTCTGTGCGCTGATACCGGTTTGAAGTTTGTCGACGATTCTGCACTTCCGGGTCGTGTCTTAGTGTGGAGGCTCAGCATGTAGGAGACTAACGTGTCTCCAGAAATGCTCTGTTAGGCACTGTGGCAGATACTTATAAAAGATATGCTGTGCTTTGACCGCTACGCGTTTCCGTTTTTCATCAGGGATTTACATCCTGATATAACTACTCATTTACCTTTAAGAGGAAATACAGAGGTGATTGTCAAGGTAGACAGTAACTTCACCCAGGGATGTATGCATGTATGTCTTTATTTATATAGCGCCATTAATGTACATAGCTCTTCACAGCAGTAATATACGTGACAATCATATAAATAACAAATAATATAAATAACACATAAAGGGGAAAAGTGCTTCCGACATAAAATTAACATTTAGGAAGAGGAGTCCCTGCTCCGAAGAGGTTACAATCTAATTTGTTGGTAGGAAGAACGTACAGAGACAGTAGGAGGGCATCCTGGTAAGTGTGTCTGCAAGGGGCCAAGGTTAATGTATGAGGTGTTAACTATCAGTCATGGATCTACTCATATGCTTCCTTAAACAAGTGTGTTTTGAGGTGGGTCATAAAGGTGGATAGAAAGGGTGCTAGTTGGGTGTTGAGAGGAAGGGCATTCCAGAGGTGTGGGGCAGTCAGTGAGAAGGGTTTAAGACGGGAGAGGGCTTTAGATACAAAGTGGAAAGAGAGAAGACATCCTTGAGGCAAACTCAAGAGTCGGGATGGTGTATAGCGAGAAATTAGGGCTGAGATGTAAGGCAGGGCAGAAGAGTATAAAGCTGTAAAAGTGAGGAGGAGAATTGGGTGTGTGACGGGATTTGATAGGACGCCAGGAGAGGGATTTCAGCAGGGGAGACGCTGAGACAGATTTCGAAAAAAGTAGAGTGATTCTGACAGCAGCATTTAGAATAGATTGTAGGGGAGACAGGTGAGAGACAGTAAGGCCAGACAGCAGGATATTACAGTAGTCAAGATGGGAGAAAATGAGGGTCTGTGTCAGAGTTTTTGCAGTCGAGCAATAGAGGAAAGGGCGTATCTTGGTAATATTGCAGAGGAAAAAACAACAGTTTTTTGCTACCTTTTGAATGTGAGAAGAGTATGTGAGAGAGGAGTCGAGTGTGACCTTCTAGGCAGCATGCTTCGGCTACTGGTTGAATGATAGTACTTCCAACAGTAATGTGAAAGGAGGAAATAGGGCCAGTTTTGGGAGGAAGTATGAGGAGTTCTGTTTTTACCATGTGAAGTTTAAGTCGATGGAGGGCCATCCAGGATGATGTAGTCGAGGGACATTCACAAACTTTAGTCTGTACAGCAGGTGTAAGGTCAAGCGTAGAAAGTAAATTTGTGTGTCATCAGCATAGACGTGATATTTGAACCCAAGAAATGTGATTAGGTCAACTACAGAGAGTGTGTTAAGAGAAAAGAGAAGGGTCCCAGAACTGTGCCCTGGGGTACCCCCATAGAGAGATCTATAGAGGAGGAGGAGGTGTTAGCAAAAGGGACACTGAAAGTATGATGGGAGAGGTAAGAGGAGATCCAGGATAGAGCTTTGTTACGAATGCCAAGAGTATGGAGAATATGAATTAGAAGAGGGTGGTCCACAGTATCAAATGCTGCAGAGAGGTCGAGTAATATGAGCAGAGTGTAATGACCTATGTCTTTGGCAGTATGGAGGTCATTAGTTATTTTACTGGGGGCTGTTTCAGTGGAGTGAGCAGTCCGGAAGCCAGATTGTAGAGGGTCTAGGATATAATAGGTGTTGAGAAAATGAAGCAAGCGAGAGAATACAAGACTTTCAAGGAATTTAGAGGCAAAGGGCAGGAGGGAGACACATCCTCCTCTATGACAGCGGATAAAGTCAAGGAATGCAGGAGGAGAGCTAGAAAGAGGTGTAGGATGGGAGGAGGATAAAGAGGGGATGTTCTGATGTATGGATTCCACCTTTTCCTTGAAATAGTCGGCAAATTCCTGAGGTGAGATGGAGGAAGAAGAACAGGCAGCAGAGTGTGGTCTGAGTAGGGTCAAAGACAGAGAAGAGTTGGCGTGGATTAGACTTGTGCGTTTTAATTAGTGAAGAAAAGTAGGTTTGTTTAGCTTGAGAGAGGGCAGAGTTGAAACAGGATAGCATACATTTGTAATGAAGGAAGTCTGCGAGAGTGTGAGATTTCTTCCAGAGACGTTCATATGAACGAGTGCAGGAATGCGGCATGTGCGTGTGGGAATTTAGACAGGGTCTGGGGTTCAAAGGGCGAGAACGGCAGAGAGAAAGCAGGGCATGTAGATCAAGAGTGGAGGATAGGGCAGAGTTGTAGTTCCTGGCCAGGTTTTCAGTGTCTGGAGCAGAGCTGAGAGAGGAAAGGGAGGAGCGTAAAGTGGACTCAAAAACTCGTAGGTTAATAGAGCGCAGGTGGAGAAGAGTGAAGGTGATGGTCAGAAAGAGGAAAATGGGAAATGGAGAAATTTGAGAGAGAAAAGTTCAAGGGATCAAGGCACCAGACAGGACAAAACAATTCAATAAAGACGTTTTATTCCAGCTGGAGCCAGCAAGCACAGGACAAAACAGACAATGAGAGCTATACTCACAAAAATGGGGCATGCAGGAGGATTCTAGAGAGCCATATAAAAGGCGTACCCAGGGCTTGCTCCACTCTCTGGTGCAAGCCACGGCAGAGCACTTTTAAATCTCCCACTGAAGGTCCTGCTCCCTGCTTTGCAGGCAAACCTACAGTCCAGTAGCACAAGTAAGTTCAAATTTCCTGGTTCCTATGGCTTTACGATCCTCCTTCGGGTGTCTCAGTACAGCCTCAGAGCACACCGCTTAGATTGCTAGCATGACAGGATTCAAGTGAACAGTGGAGCGCTGATCGGGCTCCCTTTTTCTGTCTTCCCCTCTGCCACATGAAAGCATGATAGAGGGGTTGGCAGCCAATCAGAGCACGGATTCAGCTCATGGACCAATCAGGAAGCAGGGGCTCACTTCCCTGGACCAATCAGAGCTGGAAGGTGGGTTCCCAGAGTTAAAGGGATTTGTGGAGAGAAGTTCAAACAGGCCAATGAGCGCAATGCCTCCCAGAGGGACTGAGCAACGGCTTCCCCAGGCTGACAGGATATCTGGCACTGCCCTGACTGGTGAGGCAGCAAATGAATCTGGTCTTTGGCCGAATGCCCCCCCCCCCCCGGCCCAATCTCCACCCCTGGCCAACATCTCCTTTGTTCCTGCGCCTCCTCCACCAGACCCAGCAGCAGCAATCTTCTGTGGGCATGCAGGCAGCACAAAGGGTTTCTCAGCCCTGCATATGCAGAGTCGTTGGCCCGCTTTATGTTACACTAAGCAACTTTTTATACTTTTCCTACATTTTGAAACAGAAATAAAGCTTATACTTTTACATAGCATACAAGGGGCTACCTGGCATGTAATAACAGGGTCGGCAGGGAGCGGGCTTAAACTTTAGTTTAGTGGTCCCTTAGCTCCTTTGCCATAGCATCAGACCTATGAGGATTGTAGCAAACCAGGCCTATTCCTCTGTACATACTTTTGTAGCCCCTTTACCCCTACCCTAAACAATATCTGGTCTGCTAATAGTGTCTTTGATGTAAAAGGTGCATTCCTGTGAGGTAACAGGAGGGCTGAGCACTTCCGCAATGGTGTGGGGATTCTCAGGAGAGGTTTACAGGGTACCTTTGTTCATGGTTGCAGCGCCTCCAGTCGGCGAGGGTCCTCTGGGATAGTAGGATTGTCTAGACTGATACCTTTCTTTAGCTTAAGACAGTGAATCACACTTGCATATGGTTCCTTGGTATTTATTGCATTGGTTAAGATCTTACAGCAGGTACATCCCTTTTCTTGCTTCCCCAGAAGGTAAATTCAAGGTTTGAGGCCCATCCAAGTTTCCTCCTACATGGTACTCCTCCTGCATCCCCTTATGGGAGCAGGGAAGATGTTGCTCACTCCACAGGGGGAGGAAAGAGACACACCCACTTTTGGGAGAGAGACAGTTTATATACACTGGGGTTGGGATGGTAACCCTGCCCCATACCAGGGCAGGTTTTACCCTGACAGGTCATTACAATCCAATATGTGACCCAGCCAGTACCTCCCCCAAGCTGACACTCTCTGGCTGTTGCTAGGCCCACCCTTGGATATACTCACTGCATCTAAGGCTGCAATAGCACACTAGGCCTTCTGGAGGAATTAACCCATCCACTGCCTGTACCTAACAGGATTTACACTGGTAGGGCCCAGGGAATTATGTAGCGGCCGGAGGCTAGGCTACACATATATATTAATCAAAATATTTAATCGTTCAAGGCTCTCAAGGAAAATATCCTATATCTAGCTAATCCTTTTCATGTATCTTCAATGTAGAAACTATATAGAGGAATTGCTCAATAGATCAAAGCCCCTGCCAGCAGCTAACAAACTTGACAATGCCCTTAAATTGCTGTGCAAAATGGTTATTCAACTTCCTATTTCTACAGATTTGCTTAAAGAAGACAGAGAAAAACATATCTGAATAGATCTGATAAATAAGTGGGGTGCTGACGTTGCAGATATCACAGACATACTGTAGAATGCTTGGTAAGAGGCAAGGTTTTTAACAAGGTTAAAAAATGACTCTCCCTGCTGATCTCAGCATATAACAATGTAACATTTTTCAAAGAGCCTATATTTCACCACATGTCTAATAGTAAATTCAATCCTACCTCATCAGGAGATGCTCGAAATGTGAATCTAATAAAGCAGATTTTATTCATTGTGTGTGGCACTGTAGGAAGATCAAAACCTTTTGGTGCAAGATAATATGTTATGCTAAAAACACTTTTAAATATTGCTGTGACACACCATCGTATGCCACTGTTGTTAGGTGACGTATCTTATTGGACTGACATACCTGGTAGAGATAACAGGTTGCTTGACATAATCATAATAGCGACAAAGAAGGCACTTACAGCAAATTTGTTTACACCCAAGACACATACTGTCAAGCAAGTAAAATAAACTATATGTGGAATTTTAAGCAACGGGTAGATTCCTCATTAGACAAGGAACACATGAGTTCAATTTAAAATAAAATGGAAACCATTCATTTTTGAGCTACCCATGGAGACTACAGAAGCAGTCTTACAGCCCTTTAAACACACCGAGGAATAGTTGGAAGCACAATTAAGACATGAATAGTAAATATTTGGCAACCCTTATTTTATTTTTAATACTTTAAATTGCTGGGCATAGCCTCCCAGTTGGTGAAATTCAAGGGCAGCACAGTCTAAAATAATATGAAGCGGTGTAATACAGTACAAAGTATAATATCTAGTTTGTTTTTCGGTTGCAGAGATGTTTTAAGTTGAGTAGAAAGTAGCCTTTACGAGAAAAAAAAAAGAGAATAATTCTAAGCAATAGGAGAAATCGAAGGTCACATTAAAAAACGCAGAATGGGTGATGTTCAATTTTAATTATGATACAAAACCCTTTATTAGCTGGAATATCACACATATAGCATATTTCACAAATGTCAGAAAATGTTGAATCTTTTTCCTTGATGTCAATAACTGTGGTTACGATTAGTGGATTATATTGTACTGCTTCTTCACAATAGTCAAAAACAAAGAAACAAAAAACCACAGTGATAGAGAAGTGGTCCATGGGGCTGGTGTATGAAACTCTCCCTATTGTAAAAGTGGGGTAAGACTTGAGACAAAAACTGCACTACATTTATTAAAGAAAGCAATGGGATTTTTGCCTTGATAAATATGTTTCCTTTTTTTTTTTGCTACTTTTCTGCAGTTAGGAAAAACTTTGATGCAACAGCCCGCACTGTGTTGGTTTGTAATACACAATCTTGTAGGTTTAATTCCAGCCTCTCACCTTTACTCTGAATGGGTCATTTATCGATGTCTCCTGGATACAGAACTGGGGCAAAAACACTGCATTACATTTCTCAAATATGAAAATCCCATTAGTTTCAATGGCAATGTTTTTGTTTCCTTAATAAATCTGGTGCATTTTCCAATAATTGAGTAAGGATAATATAGATTGTACACTAATTTGTAAGCTCTCACAGGCACAGTCATTACCTTGTTTACTTGTTGGGGCTTGTTTGTTTTTATTTGTATGTAATTCTGTTGATGTAATATACATAACTCTGTACCCCCCATTGTACCACGCTTTGGAATATGTTGTTGCTTTACAAATAAACAATAATAATAGTTATTCATTTTAATCCCGTTTGGAGACAAAATTCCACCACAAAGGTGTCCTCAAAGGAGCATTTTTAAAGTATTCTGAATGTATTAGGAGCTGTAATGCTGTAGATTAAAGATATTATGCTCATTATTCCCGGTGTCGGCTCCTTGTGACCTCGGGCAAGTCACTTTATCCCCCTGTGCATCAGGCACCAAAAACATAGATTGTAAGCTCCACGGGGCAGAGACTGTGCCTGCAAAATGTCTCTGTAAAGCGCTATGTAAAACTAGCAGCGCTATACAAGAACATGCTATTATTATTATTATTATTAATCCTCATTTTCTCCTGCCAACAATGAAAATGGTTGATCAATAATAAAACAGATGCACCTCTCCCTCCATGTTACTCAATCAGAGAGAATGGGATAAAGCAAAAGCCGACAGATAAAGGGGCATCCAGCAATCTGAATGCTTCACTTGTACCTGGCACAGCAGCCTGGCACAGCAATCTGGCACTAGAGGTAGAAAAACAAAGCACTTCAATGCACCCGACAGAGTGAAATTCGGCAACAGCCTTTATTACTGATAAACGACTCAGCGTATAAGTAACCATCCACAGGCCAGCATTATTACACAAAATGCTGGGAGTTTGGCTGTTCTGAGGTTGTCTGCTGTATTTATGAACTGCAGAAAAATTAGTATATGTAATTGCCTATTCATTGGATTGCCCCAACAGGGATTAATTCACTTTTTTATTTTTAATGGAAATTAAATTAATGACTTGTTATCGCAAGGTGAAAGATGTTTTAGGATGTACGGACATAGTATAATTGTGTCCTTAATTACAATTAAGGCATATCAAGCCTCCGGGAATATATTACAATATCCAGGGATGGTGGGTTAACCCTTTCACTGATAGGGAGACAAGAACATTGGGTGATGTTTATTTCCTGCCCCAGAGCTGCAGCACTTTTGCTTTGCTAAACAGGGCTTTGTTTACTAAGGTATCCTGACTGCAGAACTGGGGCACCAAAAATTGCACCAGATTTAACAGGGGAAAAACATAAATTGCTTTTAATGGGATTCCTTTTCTTTGATAAATCTGATGCTGTTTTGTGCACTGGTTTTGCACTGGTTTTGTGTTTGAGAGACTTTAGTAAATAACCCCCATAAGCTTCAATGAACGCAAAACATTTTGTATTAAATCAGGTGCAGTATTTTGCCCCCAAATTACACCAGTTTTGCCCCACAAACCTCACCATGGAGGCTATTTATCAAAGTCTCTCTGGTGCAGAAAGTCGCACGAGACCTACCGAAAGATGCCATTTTTTTCTTTGATACAGTAAATGTCAAGGAAAAAATGGCACCACTTTTGCAGCTGGGAAGCAATTATATTGCCCAAGCTTGGAGACTTTTATACAAAGTCCCCTGGTTTTCTCATGGCAGAAAAATATAGGTAGTGCATCAGTCTGTATTTGACAGTTCTCCAATCCTTATCTCCAGTGAATTTTCTTTAAGGAGAACCCATGGTTGTATTATCTTTCCTTCCATAGGCCACGGAATGTTGACTTCCTGTTAAGCAAACCTCACAACTTTAGCCAGGCAAACCTCACACACCCTTTAGTCAAGCAAACCTCACATAGCTTTAGTCATGCAAACCTCACATACCCTTTAGTCTGGCAAAACTCACATACCCCTTTAGCCAGGCAAACCTCACATACTGTAGTGCCGATGATTATTCTAAAACCAATCTGGGGCAATCACCAACAAGACCCAGGTACATACTGGGTACATGCTGAAAACATGCTGGGTACATGCTGCAACATTTCTGCAGACAGACTAATGGCCCATCGGATAAACATCTGGGGTCCCTGGCAGTCCCATTCAAACTGAATGGGACTGCCAGGGACCCCTGCTGTGTTAATCCGATGGGCCAATAGTCTCTGCAGAAATGTCACTGAAATGTTGCAGCATGTATGCAGCATGTACCTGGATCTTGTTGGTGATAGCCCAAATTTTCCAAGGCAAGTTTAAGGCAAGTGTTAGAATACTCGTCGGCGCACCTGTAGCTTTAGCCAGGCAAATCTCAGACACCCTTTAGCCATTCAAACCTCACACACCCTTAGCCAGCCAAACCTCATATACCCTTTAGCCAGGCAAACCTCATACACCCTGTAGTGTCTCTCTTCGTCTGACAGTCTTCTCTATGCGCAGTACACTTGCTTTTGCCACTATTGTCAGTCCGATGCTTTTAGCTCGTGATCTTTCTTCCCCGCCCCCCCCCCCCCCCACCCAAAAAAGATTTTCTTAAAAAAAATTTCATTGACCCTTTTAATTTCCCTTCACTTCACTGCTGTCTTTGTAAGGTTCATGTACTCAAAGAGTAGCTGAGTGGGAATTTCACTAGCTTTCAAGCTTTTTTCTCTCTATGACTCAGACATCAAAATAACACACTGTGCCTGCCAACGTACAGCACTGCAAACACTGTCAGCGCTATATGTGGAACAAATATTATTAGCAAGTCTCCCAGCCGAAAAACTATGGCAAAGCCCGGTGCAGAAGAACTGCATCAGATTTATCAATAGCAAAACTACAATTGCTTTCAATGGGATTCATTTTCTTTGATCTAGTATATTTTTTTGACCCAGTTTTGCAGCTGGGAGACATTAGCCACCTATGTTTGTAAAACAAGGTATACGTTGACAATTCCATATAAATGGAAACATATATACAGTACATGCTTTACAATTGTAAGTACTGCTGGTCTACAGCACACTATTATTTGTTACAGGGCTGGAGGAGCGGCTCAGTGAGCAAAGGCTCCCGGTGTCAGCCCCTTGTGACCTTGGGCAAGCCTATTCTAGTACCCTTCATAAAATGTCTTGCTTGGCCTGTTACGCTGCCAGTTTTGTCAGTGTAGTTATCACGGTATCAGAAAGACTCTGAGGACCTGCGATAGCAAAATGACCAAAACTGGTGAGGAGCATCGAGTAGCAGCGATGTGATCTCTGCCTCTCTCAAAAGGTCTCACACTTGGATCTGCTCTGATCTGGCCCCGCTGCATAGAGAGCTGCACAGAGAGAGCCGCCTCTCCCTCCACATATCTTGCCAGCGATTGCAAGGTTTTAATAGCATGTAACAGTTTTTCCCCCACCCGATGTGAGATCCCCCTGTTACCAGGTGTATGGTGCATGCTACCTGTTGGTTCACAAGAGGCTGAGTTGTCCGCCAATGGTTGTGGGGGCTGCAGGACAGGCTTCTGGGGTATATACCCGACATTTACTCCATGGTACACAGCGCCTCCATCTGCCGTAAGCTCCAGATGTTTGGAGACAATCTCCTACGGTAGAAATGGTTACCTCTCCTCCGAGTAAGATCACACACCAGACAGGAGGTATATTCTACTGGAACAGATTTATTCCTGTACACTTCACAACACACGGAAGTTCTCTGCCCAACACAGTCTCTGTTCTGGTATCCCAAACTCAGGATGGTCCCTGGACCTTCACTACAGGTCAAGGGCCGTCACAGCAATACTTGTTCTTCCCCAGCCCTCTAGCAGGACCACGGGAATAGGTAATCACTCACTCCTCCCCTCAGGGAAGAAGACCAGGCTCTGCCAGTGCTTAGCAGGCCTGTGTGATACTTTCTCTCTCTCACGGTAGAGACACACTAATGAATTTGGGCTTGCACCTCCCTTAAGTACAGTGGGGGAAGGTACTAGGTCTGAACCAGGATTGGGCAGAACACAGACCTAGTCGCACCTCCTCCCCTGTCACTAAAGGAACTGCCTGTGTGGGGAAACCCCATGATTAGTACTGGCACTGCCTGCTCTTACCAGGACTTGTATGCCAGTGAGGGCTGAATGATAGCCAGGAACCAGCCATGACTACAAACAATTTTAATACTAGTGTACAGTACGTGAGCAGGGAGTCTCTGGAGCAGAACCACGTTTATTTCGGGTCCTGGGACCCCCTGCTTCCAAAGATACAGACCGCGTTATGGGGTGACGGTATCTCCTATGCATTTAAATGTCGCGAGACATCATCTCTTAAAGTGATATGCTTTTTAACAAATGGAACATATCACATGATACAGGAACCAATGGGATTGTCTTCAATCCCATTGGCTGTAATACCATGTAATATGAGCCATGTGGTTTTAAGGATGTGACGTACCTCCCTTGGCTAATGGATTGAAAGAAAAGAAGATTGAAGAAAAGAATGACAGAAGATAGAAGATGAAAAATGATTATTTTGATTTAATTATTATTTTTTCTATTTCTGTTTATTGTTTTCACTAAATTGTTAGTATTTGGATGGCTTGATTTTAGTACAATTTTAGGATTGTTTAGCGGTTTTATTTCTTGAATTGTTTTGTTGGTTAGGTGTTTATTTAATTGTATTCTAGTATTTTGGAATAAAATAATTTTTATTCTTTTGCGGTTTTGGAGTTAGAATAATTTGTTTGATGTGTAGTTGAGGCTTTGTAGTTCTTTTATTCTTGTGGTGTTTAGGTGCTTGTTTTTTTCTTTAATTATTGTGTATTGTTGTGCTTAACATATTATATGGGTATGATGTACCACTGTGTCAATCAATGGATAAAGGGTGGGGTTACTTGTGCTGTGGTGGGTGGTTAGGCCTCTCGGGTGGGATGAGGGTTAACCCCTTAAGGTGATTAAGGGGTTAGGGGCCATAAGATTGTATTTTTTCTTGTACTCTTGCTGCCAACGGAAGACATGCACCTGGAGTATGGTGATGAGGAAGCCCTTCATCGTGGTATGGGTAAGTAAAAGTTTTATTTACTTTATTTATGCTGGCTGGCTAATCTTTTATTTAGAATGGGCAAATGAGCTATTATCCATATCTGGATAATAGTAATTTTGCCCATTACCGTACTGTAAAGATGCAGGGGCCATTATTCGAACAAATCACAGAGCCGTTTTCGTGTGCACTGCTGTACTCCACGCGGCATTAACGCGGCCAATCGCCCCAGGCACACGTGTTGATCACGGTTGCTTTGTTTGAATTTCATGGATTGTGTGCAATTAAATGCAATTAAATGAATGAATTGTAATGTGTACAGTACTGTGCTACTGTGTCAATTTCAGGTGTTTAAAAACCAGAGCACTAAAATGCCATTTTCTGCACTTGCCGCACTCGGTTGGAAGAAATCCTGTGCCATGACATGGGTATTCCGAGGTATACAACGCGTGAAGTGTTCGATTAACTGCCGCTGCATCTGTACTGTAAGTGTTGGGGGGGGAGGTTTATTGGGGTTAGAGGAGGCGGGTAGTAGGGTTGTTGTGCTTTTGAATTTTTATTGTGGGTAGTGGGGGTGGGTGAAGGTGGTATTTGGCCCTTGGTGGGTGCTTATACCTACCGGTGGGTAGCGGGAGGGGTTGACCCTTTCATTAACTTAGTGGTATGAACCACTATGGTAATGAAGGGGTTAACCCCACCCGCCCCCCCCCCACACAGCCTAAACACCCACCAAGGGCCCCCCACTACCCGCAATAAAAATGGTACTGGTAGTTAACCCCTTCATTGCCGTAGCGGTTAGCCACTAAGTTAATGAAGTCTCCTGTAAATGCATTTTTATTGCATGGGATTTATGCTGGGGGCTTCCGGTGCTGATATTAATGGGTATCAGCTCCGGAGACCCCCGGCATCAATCCGATGCAGGAAAATGCATTTTTTTTCTGTCACCCTCTCGCCGCCGCCTCACCAGCTTTTCGTCAACTTTTTCTGGCGAGTGGAATTTGGGAGAAAATCCCCATTCTAGAGCCTCGATAACCTAATCGAGGCTACTAGAATTTCACGAATTTAAAAACCTGCCGATAAGGGGCCTATCGTGGCTCACCTGGCGATGTGTTTTAGGTCGAGAGCCAAAAATGGCGATTAATGCTGTCGTCGCCCACTTATCGAAGCTTTCTGAATGGCTGTAGCTATTTTTGGCCCCTTTATCTCCCTGTGCCTCAGGCACCAGATTGTAAGCTGCACCCCAATGTTCAGTGAATGGAGATTTCGTTTAAATAATTAGAGACTAAAGGACCTGTGTAAACAATATGGTTAAACAATTAGGCGCTCCTACACACCCAATGTGAGTTAATATATTCAAGTAACAAAAAATATTTAAGTGAAAAAAATATATATATGTATATTGTAACTTTGTAAAATACACAATGTGATAAGTGCACAGTGAAAATGAACGTAGTTGCAACTCCCTGCTCAGACCCTGTTGTAGGGACTGTCTTAGTTGGTCCAGGCAGATTCTGTGCAGAGAGTGCAAAAAAAAAAAGAGAAAAACACAACTAAGTGCAGATGTTTTAAATCAAGTGACTAAATATTGTATCTTGGCTCCTATGTGGTGCCTACTCACAATGTGGCAGGTTAATGTGGGCACATCTAACTTTGGCAATCTTGTTCTTTTGGGATCAAGTAGTTGGTACCTCAATGTATAGTGAAGGAATATTATATCTCTGGCTCTCGGCGTACATAAAATACATACATATATAAAGGATATATACAACCAGAAGTAATGATGCTGGCTGATCTAATAGGATACTCCACGTGTAGGTGATCAAACATGAAACGAAAATAAATAGAAATACATAGTGTAATACTGTATAACACCTAATAATGTGAACACAATTGGACAAACACAAACAATAAATGCTGAGAGAAAACAGATGACTAATATAGTTAAATAAAACACATTTAATATAACACAATAAATCAATACAGTTAATAAACACAATAAAAAATTAATGTGGGTGATAAGGGTCCCACAAGTATAATCCTGCTGTAGCTGAAGTACCCGCTTACCAGAAGATGGTAGATACAAAAGCCTTATATTTTTTGTGATTTTTTTGTACATTCTATATTTTTTAGCTATTGTGTAATTTGTATGATAAATATGCATGTGGGAGGGTGTTTTTGATCTTGGCACAGCCCTGTGTCATAATCCCCACCATTATTGTTGTTTTAATTGCAATATAGTCCGCTGGTCCCTTTAAGGTTTAACTATCCAATGAGGGCCCCGGGACTTGTTCTCTATGTGCTTAAATAGCACATACATTAACTATGGCTCCATTACCCCTGAAGAAGTGACGTCAGTAGTCACGAAATGCGTGTAGGGTGGAGCTTAGACTGTACGTGGAACTGCGTGCGTGAGCTGGCTGAGGAGAGGAGCGGCGGTGTATTAGTGACGTCATCCGAGTCGCGGCCGCGAGTAGGAGATAGACGCGGGACCAAGCCTCTATATACACACCGCGCAGCCATCTTCTCAAGCCTGCGGAAGGCACGTTGTAATCTGCTCGTAAGGTCGTATAGCTCGTAAAGGTCGTATGTGAGTGCATTTGCTGTTGATCTTAATTGTTTTATTAAATTTTGTTACGGTACTACACCATTGGCATTTTTTATTATATTAAATGTCTTTTATTTAACTACATTAGTCATCTGTTTGCTCTCAGCATTTATTGTTTGTGTTTGTCCAATTGTGTTCACATTATTAGGTGTTATACAATATTACACTATATATTTCTATTTATTTTCGTTTCATGTTTGATCACCTACACGTGGAGTATCCTATCGGATCAGCCAGCATCATCACTTTTCCTGATATATCCTTTATATATGCATGTATTTTACGTACGCCGAGCGCCAGAGATATAATATTCCTTCACTATACTCATCTGACCTGGGGTCAGAGTTATATCACAGGCAGCCAGCTAGTTAATATATCATTAATTATTAGAAAATAGCGCTACCTTATTTGTTTTTTCTGGTACTTCAATGTATAAAAGAAAAAGGGACCATTGCACAGATGGAAAATATGTAAATTGTGAGGATTCGCCATCCTTGCGTGCAAAGACTGTCTCCTTACCTCTCGGCCCCTTCTGCAGCAGACACTCAAGTTGCGCAATCTCCTGGTCCTGTGACACGCGCACACGGATCCTGCGCTACCTGTTCATGCTGCCATGGACCCTGATCCCGCCCCTCGCCCTGTCACACGTCGTGGACGTTCCTCCAGCCTCCCTGCTGACGCGCGAGTCAGGCCGCGCCCCTCCTCCTCTGCTCCCAGGAATCGGCATGGGAGTGACGCGCTACACAGACTCCGCCCCCTGGCCTCCGTGACACGCGCGGGACGGCGCGCAAGCACTTCTACACCCAAACCTGATTAGGCTTTTCCTAGGGTACACCTCTGTGCACCAGCAGCCAATACTCTTCCACTTCCTGGTTCCGCCCTGGCTGGCTATTGGAGGCTCCTCCTATTTATACCTTCAGTCTGCAGTCAGTCATTGCTGAGCATAGTCGTTGTGATGCCGTGCCTGGCCACATCTAGGTTCTGAACCTTGCCTTACCTTGCTTGCTGTTTTACCTCTCGTTGCCTGACATTGCTAGTACCTTGACTCCGCTTCTCTCTACTCCTTATCTGGCTCGTCTGACTACTCTTCTGGCTCCAGTCCTGACCTTTGACTAAGTACTCCTACGATCCGACTTTCTTCAATCCTGAACCTGGCTACGCACACCGACGATCCGCAACTCTCCACTCCTGGACCTGGCAAGTACCATTACTATTCTACTATCCGTAATCCTGACCTGGCCTGAACGATTACTCTACACTCTAGGTGCGCCCGCGTGGCTGTGGGTCAGCGTTACTCAATTCCCTGCCTCAGCACAGCGGTCGCACTTCGTTTGTGGTGAGCTATGCCTTGCATAAATGTTATATATTAAAAAGAATAAGAAATGCACTCACAATGTGTGCAATAATAAAAGGCATATAACACAATAACAGTGTAAGGTGCCTGACGTCAGAACTCTCTCACCGCCACCGCTTCCTTGGGTATCGTTGGTGGTACCAGAGCTGGGTCCCAGCCATACTGACCACTCTCCTGGGCTCTTTGACGTAATCTCCCGATGAAGCTGGTGGAAAGCGTAATACATAGAGTGTTAGCTTCAAGACACTCTGACCCAGTCGACGTGTTGTCCAGCCTGAAAGTCCATAACCGGGTGTGACGTTAGAGATACCTAATGTGACGTATCGGGACCCAAAGAGACGCCGTAGAACAGAGATGCTGCTCTAAGGCCAGCAGGACCAGCTGGGGAGCGTGGAGGAGATGCCAAGGAGTCCAGGAGAGTAGTCAGCATTGCTGGGACCCAAGGGAACGGTGGCGGTGAGAGAGTCCCAACGTCAAGCACCTTACACTGTTATTGTGTTATATGCCTTTTATTATTGTACACATTGTGAGTGCATTTCTTATTCTTTTTAATAGATAACATTTACATATTTTCAATCTGCGCAATGGTCCCTTTTTCTTTTATACATTGAGATACCAACTACTTGATCCCCAAAGAACAAGATTGCCAAGGTTAGATGTGCCCAAATTAACCTACAACATTGTGAGTAGGCACCACATAGGAGCCAAGATACAGTATTTAGTCACTTGATTTAAAACATCTGCACAGCTGTGTTTTTCTCATTTTTCGCACTCTCCCATGCTCCCCCTGGATTTTTGAAGAAGACTAAAGGAGAGGAGGGTGGGGGGGGGGGGGGAAATTAGGGTTGCCAGGTGGCTTCTAAAAAAATACTGGACACAATGGTGTCAAATGTACTGCTCCATGCTGTTTCCTCCTCTCCTTGCCCCACCCCAGGTTCATAACACCTCCTCCTGATTGGCTGCATTACCCAGCAGCAGTCAATCAGGATGGAGAAAGCTGCCCAGCCCCATAGCAACAGCCCTGTTCTCACCCTAATTGGGGAGATCCCATGGCCCCCCATGCCGGTCAGGCCACTATGTCCAGAGAGGTAATACATGTCCAGTATTAACTCTCATTTTTTTTACTGGACACCGTATCCAAATACAGGACAGTCCGGTTTAATACCGGTCACCTGGCAACCCTAACAATACTCATATACATGAAGGGTTTCAATAAGATGCAGAAGAGAAGCATATTTCAGAGAAAAGTGCAAAAGGAAGAGGTCGTGCTCTGAGGCTGGAGGGTGGGAGGCTCAGGTGAAATGTGAGGAAGTCCTTCTTCATGGAGAAGGTGGTAGACATGAATAACCTCCACTCAGCAGTGGTAGAGGCTAATACAGTAAGGGAATTGACAAATGCTTTGGATATATTCAAGGCTATGAAAGAAGCCATAGGGTCTGAGGTTTTACAACAGATAGGAAAATGGGCAGACTGGAAGGAGAAAGTCGTGCCTATCTTCCGTGTAATGCTATGTATATCTTTATTTATATAGCGCCATCCATGTATATAGCGCTTTACAGCAGCAATACACGTGATAAAATAATATGAGACATAATTGGAATAACCACTTCAGACATGAAATTGAAAAGGAGTCCTTGCCCTGAAGAGCTTGCAATCTACATTCTATATTTTTAGGGACAGCACTTCTGCTTTTTAAAGTCACTTCTCCTTACCTAATTGAAGCCTGTCTATTTTAGTACCCTTTGTAACCCACAATACATTGGATTCCTCCCCGCATTTCCCTGTCATTTTATATACCAGCTTTTAAAGATCTCTGCTTTTTTCTTTTCATTGATTTCCATTTTCCCAACACACTTCTATCACATTCTCAGAGAGCCCTCAAATTGGCTGCTCTGTGCTTATTTATTCCTTTCTTTCTTTTTTTTCCCCGCATCAATACAAATCGCCCGTGTGATCCCAGACTAGAGACAACCACATGCTGAATTCAAACAGAACCCCAGAGGCGTCAAACTCCTGATAATAGCAGAGGGCTCATAAAGTACAAGGTCCTTCAGGACACACAGGATAATGCTGAGCTGTCCAGGCATAAGATCTAAATGGTACTATGGTGCTACCATGCTAGGAAAATCATATACATATACCCCTGCAGACAACTATTATCTCTCCCAAAATGCCCCATAACCCTTTCCCCCCAGGGTGACCAGCCCATCATTGTAAAGCAAAGCATTGCACCACCACCACGACGAGACAATGGCCCATATTTATTAAGCAGCCTTCTGCCTGAAGACACCTTACTTTTTCAAACAAAGGGGATTCATTTTTGATGTCTCTCTCGTCTTCATATTAAATGGGCCTTTGTAAAATGGAGAATGTCTGAAATAAATGTGCATTGTTTGGTTGGTTTAGAAGTCCCTAAAACCAGTCAAAGTACCATTGCTTGTTAACCCTTTCAGTACCCTAGTGAAGTAACAGAAAGTGAATCCCTGCGCTTCTCCCATTGGGATAGCAATAAATGGGGAAATAAATATACATAGTGCAAACTAAATCTGTAAGACAAAGGAGACTTTTGGTTACATCCTTTGATCAAATAGTGCCAAGCCTGCTAACCAACGTCAAGGTAAGTCTCAATATCAGGTCCCTATGCTAAATGCATGCAAATGCACAGTGAAATATACCCTGAAGGGGTTAATATACTAAGCGTAAGCTAATGTAACTTAGTGCAGTTAAAAACTGGTATATTCCAGTGACGCTACTTACATGTAAGCAAGAAGAGTGACAAGTGAATTTACAGGGACCTTACTGTGAGATTATATACCTTGAAAGAGGAGGACAGGCCCCCCACAAGCTGCTCAATAAGCAGTTACAGGTGGATTGGCAAAAAAAGTGAATAATTTCACCAGCAGCATGCTCCTTACACGGAGAAGCACAGTGAATATATATTTGTTTTATATTTTCTGTTGGGCCGAATTAAATCCTTAGCAGCACGCTCCTAGAGGGCACCACAATTAGTGTGTGATTAATGTATTTAGCCAATTCACCTGCAACTGCTTATTGAGCAGCCTGTGGGAGGCCAGTCCCTCCTTTTTCAAGGTATATAATCTCCCAGTAACGTCCCTGTAAATTCACTTTTCACGCTTACATGTATATATCTTCACTGGTATATACCAGTTTTTAACTGCACTAAGTTACGTTAGCTTACGCTTAGTTTATTAACCCCTTCAGGGTATATTTCACAGAACATTTGTATGCATTTAGCATAGGGACCTGCTACTGAGACTTACAGTACCTTGATGTTGGTTAGCAGGCTTGTCATTATTTGATCAAAGAATGTAACCAAAAGTCTCCTTTGTCTTATAGATTTTTACACCATATATATATTCCCCATTAATTGCTATCCCAATGGGAGAAGCGCAGGGATTAATTTTCTGTTTTTCACATATGTATGGCCAATCCTTTCACCAGCAGCATGCTCCTTACACGGAGAAGCGCGGTGAATATATATTTGTTTTACCCTAGTATCTGGTATGTCGTGGGTCCTGGCATGCCAGAGGCCATATTGATGTACCAGGTGCATCATGTCAAAAATCCTAATTTTCTAGAGGGTGGTCTTGGAAATCGGCATTCAATCTATTTAAAATGGAAGTGGTGCCCCCCTCCACTCCCATTTCTGTTGGCCAGGGGGTGGTGGCGATCATGTGATATTTGCTGAAGCAATTACATGACCGTAAATGCTGGAGGTCCAGTTCCACCAGATCTCCGGCACATAAAAATGTTATGACACTTCCCTGTTTTGGCGAGTATTTTAAGTTCAATTCATCTAAACGGAGATGAGCTCCTCTCCAGCAGTTTCACTGCATATTGAGCAGGCACCTTTGAGTACTGATCTCAACCTAGAGGATACCTAAGATTAAACAGTGTAATAAATATTTTGCCATCTCAGTTACTTCTCCCGTGTTTCGTATGTTATACAATACAAGGAGAATGTCACAGAGATTGTGACGTGAGCAATAACTCATACTGTTTAGTGGTAACTCATATTATCAAAAAAGGACAGTAAATTGCATGCAACATTTAACATTTCCATAACATTTCCAAAACACCCAAGCTTTCCGTAAATCATCAGGGTAATGGAAAAATAAATTGCATTTTTTCAATCTACTGGAAAGACAATTTATTAAAACACAAACTTCATTAGGTTTTATTTTATACCTGACAGTAAGAAAATAAAAGTTTAACATTGTAGATGTCTTCATGTTGGGGAAAAGGAATTCTCCTGTCAAGTTTCTGTAGGATGGACCAATAAAACACGTTGACAATATGACATATCAAAGCTGACAATGAACAGCTCACAGACAGAGAGAACATTTTAATCAATAATAATAGGTTTTTTTTAATCAATAATAATTAAAGCTCCCGAGGTTGATTCTGTATTTTAACCATGAAGTATCAACAATGTTCAGATGCAGCGGCCATCATTTTATGAAATCACGCGGTGAATACCGATGTGATGGTGCGGGATTACTTACAACCATACCGACCTTAAGACGCGAGTGCAGAAAATGGGATTTTAGTGTTCTGGTAGGGAATGAAACACAAAAGCGCACCGAGGGTCAAGATTTAATTAAAACATGTTAGTAGTAGTAACAATAAAAACTTACATATAAGGGTAAGTACATCCAGTATTCAGGTGCAGAGGAAACAGTCCTGGTGGTGTCCTGGGCATAAAGAGATGGTGCAGAGGCTTACAAGGTAGACCTGCGCGCTGGGGCTGCCTGGCTCAGCACCATATAGTTCTTACTTCCGGGTTGCAGCTTCTCGCAGGACCCGTGAATAGTAGCCCGCCTCAAATGCTGGTTCCCCAGAGAAACTCACTCCGGCGTGCCGAAGGGTCTCTGGTTATTGATGGGACAGCTGGGGGTAGGTACACCTGTGGGCTGACTTCTAGCTGCACCGTAGGGCTTTCGCAACGCGTTTCACACAGTGTTGTGCTTCATCAGGCATATTTTGGACACCTACGTGGGGGCCTTTTGAACAGTAATACTGGGTTCCCAATAGGGTAGAGAATTAGCCAATAGGAGTACATGCATAATAAATGCAATGCACTAACGAGGCTTAAAATGTATTGTGAATGCAAACGGTATGCATTGAACCTTATATTAATAAAAACAAATAAATTTCATCAGCAATATATTAATAATTAAATAAAAGACACTGCAAAAAGCCACCCATGTAGGTAATAACCCATAATTGATCATGTAAAGGTATTACAGGATCACACTTGAATCACAAAGATACATGCAATAAATACATAAAAACACATTGTAAATGGGGGATAGAAAGGAAGGGAAAGAGGTGAAGGGTTTAAATAGATAAAGTGAAACAGATAAATGAGAGGAGAGAAGGAAGGATAATATAAAAAGAAAAAAGAGAGAGGGCGGGAAAGGGAGAGAAGGGTGAGATGGACTAGCAGGGGAAAAATAAGGTGAAGAAGAGGTAGAAAGAAGACAAAAGAAAAAGAAAAAGAGGAAAAAAGAAAAGAAAAGGTTTTTAAACACCTGAAATTGACACAGTAGCACAGTACTGTACACATTAAAATTCATTCATTTCATTGCATTTAATTGCACACAATCCATACAATTCCAACAAAGCAACCGCGATAAACGTGCGTGCCTGGGGCGATTGGCCGAGTTCATGCCGTGTAGAGTACAGCAGCGCACACGAAAACGGCGCCGTGATGCCTTATAATAACGTCCCGCTGCATCTGTATTGCTTTCTATTAACAGTCGCAATGATAGAGCCAAAAGTGTTGGTATCCAGCAATGCAATAGAACATACTGCAGCAATACTTTAATGGACTGGAGATTTAAGAGTTTATTTTAACAACCATATAACCCTGTAAAAATTCATCATTATACCTTTTAACGTGCAGGGAACACAACTAGAAAATATTTAGCTCTTTTTAAAATTAACTGCTGTTTACATTTTTGCATTCAATATGCTTTTGTCGGAGGATCCAGCTTCAAACTCTTTGCCGTGCTTCATGAATTCTATTAGGATGGAAACTCTGGAACATGATAGGGTGACTCAGTCGGGTAGCACTTTCAGATATGTCCAGGTACAGTAGAGTGAATGATATTTTGTTATTCCAACCAGGTCACGCTGGATGTCACTCCATGCGTACCAACTCCAAAATCAGATTGCTCATTATTATGTTCTTGGAAAATTGATAAGCATTAAAAACAGAAATGTATTCATTGTGTATGAGGATTCTCTATTCATCAGCTTGTCAGATTGTGTCAGCGTGTAAATACCGAGCTGCAGTCATCCGAAAAGCAATGTTTCCTTGAAAGATTTACTCATTGAATTAATGCACGTACAATAGGCAGCGATTAACATGTGATGGTACAAAATCTATTTTTTTCCCCTCCTTATATCTTCCTAGTAACACACCGTAAATCAAGTTGACTCACAAGGACCATCAGTGGTGGATTAAGACCCTCTGGGACTACTTGGCACAAATTTGGGGGACTTACCTCGAGGCGACCCTCCTTCAGCAGCGTCGCGGCTGTGTCATGTCCCCATGTCACGGGGGCGGCAGTTGATATCGGGTCGCCATGACAACGAAATGCTGCAGGAGGAGGGTCGCTCCGGAGAAGGTAAGTGACACCCCTCTCTCTCTTACACACCTTACCTTGGGTGAGGTCAGGGACTCGGCAGCTCCGTCCTCCAGTCGGGCGGACGTTGAATCCTGGCGCAGACAGGAGGGAGAGAGAGTATGGCAGACATTGATCACCAGGGCTGGTGCAAGGAGAGTCGCCGCACCGGACACCTGCAACCTAAGGTATGCGAATGGAGACCGTTTAGGGTGAAATTAACATATGGGTTTATTGAGCCTGTCCTTTTAAACAGTACAGCAAATATACAAAAACAACAAACACCTATCCCTGTGTAAGGGTTATTTTACTTCCCCCATGCCGCGTGGCCCAGACCTCACGCGGATGGTTCGCCCTCATTGGCTGAACCGCAGGCGGGGTCGTGGTCACGCCTCCATCGCAAGTTCCACATACAATTTTTTTGTATGTGTAAAAACTTGCAGTACAGCGCTGCTATATGCGCGCCGACGCATGTACTGGGCCCGGATAGATTGGAGGGCGGTGCTTGTGCGCACAGTGCACGCCGAGGCGTGCGCTGTAGAACGCACTGGGACCGCAGCCTAATGTGTTCGTGTATTTCCTTGTGACATCATAGGCCTGATGTGTAACTGCTTGCAAACGCGACTGCTTGCGTCTAAGGCATGTATTATACTAAGCGTAGGCGCGCTAGCATGAGCGCGTATGACAATGAAAAATACATGTCTTCCTACGATGCATGCGCGCACGGCAGACAGCGTTGTCGCGGAAGCTTGGTGGAAATACAAAGAAATTTGAATTTTAGAGCGGCTGCCGTGCCACGTGACACTGTGAGCCAATCACAGTGAGACCTACCCGTATGACATGATGGACACGCCTCCCACCCGCACGCAACAGCGTTTGGCCTATAGGCACAAAACACGCGCACAATGTACAAGCGCAACGTCATGCGTGTGCCCACACGCACGCCTGCGATTAGAATAATACATGCCTAAGTGCTGTCCCCTCCTCCCCCCCCCCTCTGCCTTGGGTACGGATTTTATAGCAGTGTCAATCCTTCTACTCCATTAGTGTTAACCACTTCCGTGCCAACACAATCATTAGCTTGCATGGATACTGTCTGAACAATTATTTGTTCACTTATTTTGTAGCTCTTATTTGTTGTTAGGTTGTGTCATGTAAGTACCATTGAGTGCAGACATAATAATAAAATCTGCTTAATAGCTGAACAGTGTTGAGTTTTACAAACAGATATTCACATGACAGTTATACATTCTAAATTGTAGTATTTAAGTAATAATCCCCGAAGAACGGGGCATTACTGGCCAATAATGCCCTGTTCTGAGGGGATTATTACTATTATAGGCTAAATGTAGGCTTATTTCATAAATAATTGACACTTTTGTATAGTTATATAGATTTTTTTTAATTAAAATAAAATGGTAAATACATGAAACCACCTCTATATACGCTAACACTGGAGATATCTATATCCACACACTGCCGTCCCCTCTGTGTGTACACATGTAACGTTTTTTCTGGACCCTCCAGACCCACCCAATCTCAGATTGGCCCCTGTGGTCTAACCAGTCCCCATTACATGGATGTGTCTGGCGGTGCACATGTTGGCTACAGGACTCTTGAGTCTCCCCCTGGGTTGGTATGGGGATATCAGCATGACAGGCATCTGAGGTAGTGTGCTTAGAGTCCTACTCACATCCGATGCAGCGCCTCCACCTCATCAGGATCTCTGCGGCCGCAGGGGGATGTATCTGATGAGGACCTCCTCTGTGGTGCCTCCTTCTGTGCAATGACTCCACACATACACAGCAAGGGTCTTGTGAAACTGGGCATCTTTATTAGCATCTTCAGACAGACTGCCCCTCACAGCGGTCGTACTCAGCCGCTCATTCCTTTGCTGCACTCCATCTGGAACCTTTGCTGCACTCCATCTGGAAGGTTCCTCCTTCTCCTAATGGAGTTGTTTCTCCCCTAAGGAAGATTCACCAGCTTGTCTCTCTGCTTTGAGCTGCCAGACTCACAGCTGTTGCATCAGACACTGCAACACTGTTGCAAACCTCCACATGACTCTCCTGAACAGAGTCAGAACACCAACAGAACACACTAACTTTAGGCAGTGCTCTGTCTTATATCACCTCCAGAAACTGACACCCTCTGTGTCACTAATCGTGGACACAAAGCATGTTGTCACTACCTTTGGGACATATGACACCTCACCAGGGTTTGAGGGCAAACCTCCATGATTGTTACTGGCAACCCTGCATACTTACCAGGATTACTGCCAGCATGAAAGAGATATGTACACCAATTTTACACATGGCTACACACACACACACACAAACTCCTGCTACACACACACACAAAACAGCACACCACACACAACACAGCACCTCTACACACAGCACCTCTACACACACACACACACACACACACACACACACACACACACACACACACACACACACACACACACACACACACACACACACACACACACACACACACACACACACACTGCAGCTCTAGACTCACAACACAGCACCTCTACAAAAACAACACAGCACCTCTACACACACACAACACAGCACATCTACACACACACAACACATCACCTCTACACACACACACACACACAACACAGCAGCTCTACACACACACACAACACAGCACCTCTACACACATACACAACACAGCACATCTACACACACACAACACAGCACCTCTACACACACACACAACACAGCACCTCTACACACACAACACAGCACCTCTACACACACAACACAGCACCTCTACACACACACAACACAGCAGCTCTACATAAATACAGCAGCTCTACACACACACACACACACACACACACACACACACACACACACACACACACACACACACACACACACACACACACACACACACACAACACAGCATCTATACACACACAACACAGCAGCTCTACACACAAAACACAGCAGCTCTACACACACAAACTACACCCATAAACACTGCTGCTGACACACACACACACACACACACACACACACACACACACACACACACACACACAGTAGCTCTATACACACACACCCATCAGCTCTACACACACACAAAGTGCTGCTACACATACAACAGCACAACACACACACACACACACACTGCAGCAACAATAAAAAATGCAGCCACTTACTAAACTTTGCACTCCCCCCCCCACCTCTACACACACCCACAGCACAACACTGCACCTCTACAGACACCCCCCACACACACAGAACACTGCACCTCTATACACAACACAGCACCTCTACACACACAACATACACACACACAAACTGCTGCTACACACATGCTACACCCACAAACACTGCTGCTGACACTGACACACACACATTGGAGCTCTATACACACACACACAGCACCTCTACACAGATATACAACACAACAGCACAGCACACACACACTGCTACTGACACACACACACAAACTGCAGTTTAGGAGGGGGAGGAGTCAACCCGTGGCTGATACTTCCTGACCAATCCCCTGCCCTGTCTCAGAGCTGTTACTTCATTCTAACCAATGCCCTGCCCCAGCTTTTCTGAAAGCTGATTGGCTGGAAATAAACACATTGAAAACTGCACTTTGCAAGCTGCTAAAATTCCAGGCATTACTGATTGGATGAAAAAGAGAAAAAGTGCGCAACTAAAGTTATATTGGGTGACGTGATAAGTGATAATATAAATAACGTGACCTTGGACAGAGCGTCTGCAGCTGCGATGGAGGGGGGGCTCAGGGACCCCCTGTAACTAGCAGAAAAAAACAGAAAAGACACAGCGCACAACGCTCATAGTGTAATAAAAATTATATTGACATGAATTATAAAAAGGTGAGTATTATGCGTACTTCAACAAAGTGTAAAACAAACAGTTTCGGGATATTGTTACCCAAACACCACAGGAAACCGGAGCAGATGTCCTCGCATGGATATGGACACTGGTGCCTCTGGTACACAGTCCTGTTGGGGTAAGTAGGAAGCCTTTGAAAGTTCTACTCCCACGACACGAATTAAACGTGTGCTGCTGTCCCATGCAATGCTATTTAGCAAAGCGGAGCTCTACGCCAGCTGGATTCTCTCTCTCCCCTCCGTGCAGAACACTTCCGGGTTGGTGACGTCACCGCGGGGAGAATCGCCGATTTTGGCGCCGTTTTCGCTAGGGTTGCTCGCGTGATGGGGTAGTTGTTAAAGATCAAACTCTTGACAGCTCTTCCAACGCGTTTTGAAACCCGTAGGTTTCTTCATCAGGGAATAAAGTTGAGTGGTATTGGAGGAATTTTAAATACCCCGCGATCGTGCCTCATTGGCTAATCCTGCTACTCTCACAACCAATAGAAAAGTTGTAGGGGAGGGGTAAAGTCCCGGTAGCGCGCGTCACTGGTTGTCACTGGCAACATAACAACAATACAATAAACTTTAATGACAATTGAATAAAATAACAATAAAGACGCGATTGGTGATGCTAAAACAAAGAGAAAAGTGTTAGACATTGGGAAAATACATAGCACAGGAGTGTATCAATGCCTGACACACTAGGATGACCATCCTTATTGCCCAATGAATTGAATGATATAGAGAAGAAACACGAAAAGTTCTCAGAACTAATTGATCTTAAGAACATTCAGGATACAGGTGCAACCTATATATTATGATACGGGAGGACCTAGCAGCAATAGAAAACTAAAAGGACATAGAGACAAAACCTAAAATTAATAAATAACGAAGATGAGTTAATAAAATGAAATAAAATACAATAAACAGAAGTCCTGGACATTAGATAAACAGAGACATCAGTACAGAGACCAGATATCTATGTCTTCATTTAAAACCCCTGGATACAAGGTGTTCAATTTGTGTATCCAGAAGGTTTCCTGCCTAGAGAGTTCTTTCATTCTATCCCCTCCTCTCCTGTTTTTTGGTATATGTTTAATACCTTTAAACAGTAGAGAGGAGGGGTCGCTGTTGTGGCATTGTACATAGTGTTTAAAAAGACTGTGCTTCATAAACCCTATTTTTATGTTACGCAAGTGTTCTTGAATGCGCACTTTTAATTGACGTTTAGTACGTCCTACATAAAATAGGCCACATGGACACTCTAATAAATAGACTACATGGTCAGTATTACAATAAATAAAATCTTTAATATCATGGATTTCTCCATTTAAGCAGCTAAAAGTTTTCTTGTCAGGATGCAAATGCTTGCACGCCGAGCACTTACCACACTTGAAATTCCCAACTGGTTTATTACTTAACCACTTTCTATCCCCACTGGGATCTTCCGATATTTTGATATCACTTGGGGAGAGTGTATTTTTTAGATTTTTAGCTTTTCTGTATATGAATTTTGGGAATTTCGAGAGGTGAGCACCCAGCAGCGAGTCATTTGAGAGGATTGACCAATGTCTTTTAATAATTTTCTCAATTTGCCCCGTCATTGAATTAAAGTTTGTAATAAAGGATACATTGCATTTACCCTCATTCTCCCTGAGTTTATTACTTATTTTATTTTTTGGTAACAGCATTGTTTTTCTCTCTAATTTTCTTATTTTTTACAGATCTTTGGTGAGTTTCTCTAGACGATAACCTCTCTTTAAAAATCTTGAGGTCAATTTTTTGGCCTGTTCTTCAAAATCTACTTCTGTGCTGCAGTTTTTCTTTAATCTGTAGTATTGGCCACTGGGAATGTTTGTTATCCACGTTCTTTTGTGGTTGCTTGTGGCTACAAGGAGGTTGTTTGAGTCAACCTCTTTGAAATGTGTTTTTGTCACCACATTACCCTCTACAGATACCGCAAGATTAAGATCCAAGAAGTGTATTTCTTTCTTGTGCTCTACAGATGTAAATGTTAAATTTCTGTCATTTTTATTTATATACTGCAAAAAATGGCCAATTGAACACTGGTCACCGTCCCATATGCATAGAATATCATCTATAAACCGGCGACAAACAATGATGTTTGCCTTAAAGGGGTTGTTATTGTAAATAAAATCATCTTCCCATCTTCCCATATACAGGTTTGCGAAACTGGGGGCAAATCTAGTGCCCATCGCAGTTCCGCAAACCTGCAAGAAAAATTCATCTAGGAACATGAAATAGTTATGTTTCAAGATGTAGTTAATTGAGTCTAAAACAAATTTTCTGTTGAGGGGGTTTAGGTTGACATCATCCTGTAAAAACGAATTTACGGCACTTAAACCTTCCGCATGTGGGATGTTGGTATATAGGGCCTGCACATCGCAGGTAAGCCACCTATAGGAATCTTTCCACACAAAACCTTCCAACAAATTCAGCACTGATGTTAAATCTCTTAAATATGAAGGAAGATTTGCCACAAAGGGTTGGAGGAAGTGATCCACATATTGGGATAGATTAGATGTTAGGCTTTCTATTCCCGAAATAATCGGTCTGCCTGGCGGGTTCGTTATGCTTTTGTGTGTTTTTGAGAGGTGATAAAAAATAGCAATTCTTGGGCTACAGCAGTATAAAAAATCATATTCACTTTTTTCAATGACATCACTATTTAGAGCTTCATCTAAAAGATCTTTTAATACAACCAAAAATTCCCCCGTGGGGTCCTTTTTCAATCTTTTATAGGAGGTGGTGTCGTTTAGGAGTCTGAGGGCTTCCCCCTCATAGTCCTTCCTATCTTGTAACACAACACCACCCCCCTTATCAGCTTGCCTGATAATCAAGTTTTTATTTTGTTTTAGGAGTTTAAGAGCCAATGCTTCATTCTTATTTAAATTGTGTCTAATGTCACTACTTTTAGCATTACTGGTTAAAAAGTTAAAATCTTTGTTGACCATGTTAAAAAATGTCTCTATGTGGTGGCCTTTAGAGTGTGCGGGGTAAAATTTGGATTTCCCTCTAAAGTGGGTATGTGTGCAGGTTAAATCAGTGTCTCTAATCTCTGTCTGAATAGGTGGAACAGGACTGGTCTCAGTAACTGTTTTTCTAGTATTGTCTTCTACATCGGATTTAATAAAATGTCTCTTCAGAGTGAGATTCCGGAAAAACTTCTGAAGATCTGAATACAGTTGAAATGCATTTGGGCCACATGAACGGGAGAAGGTGAGGCCTCTGTCTAAGACCTTTTTTTGGTCATCCGTCAAGATGACCGTAGACAGATTAAAGATCCCTTTAGGGGATGTAGTTTTTAGGACATCTCGCATTCTCTTTTCTTTAGATCTGGCCCCCCCTCTTGTTCCTCTCCTGATAGGACCCTTTTCCTTCTTTCTTTTATCTCCGGTTTTTGTGCAGCACCCTGACCCTCTCCCTTCCTTAGGGGATCTATGTGCCGGTTCTTTACTGAGTCTAAAAAACCCGACGGCAAGGGTTGGGCCGGTGATCTAAGTCTAGGACTTGGTTTAGAAACTATTTGATTAAAATTTGTATCATACTTTACATATTCCCTATGTCCGTATTTAAAATTAGGAATGTAGTTTTTCCCTTTATAGTTGGGGTTTCTGAAGTGTCCCTCATATCTATGATGAGGTTGGTACCCATTGTTTGGAGTGAAACACCTTTCACCCTCATACACTTGAGTATCCCTACCCCTCTCATTCCAATTTTCCCAGCCTCTTTGGTTAGGAAAAGGTATAAAATTTCTTTGCTGCTCATTACTTCTGTTTTGAGATTGGGAGGACCCTCTATTGCCCTCTCCTTTTGGTTTAGTACTTATAGACCTGCTTCTATCAGAATCCTTGGCCCAGTTCCTCTGTCTATTGTTATCATAATCGGCTTTATCTCTAAAGAACTTTTCGTGTTTTTTCTTTAGAGTTTCTTCCTCCGCATGTTCAAGTTTCATGCGGAGGTCGTGCTCTAGCTCCGAGCAATCATACTCGATTACTAGGGGCTCTAGCACTTTTATGACATCTGAAATCTCTTTGTCCATCATTTTTAATGTTTTGGTTCTCTCATAAATAATGAGCTTCATCAGTGATATAGAACAATCATCCAAAATCCTGTTTCACTCCTTTAAAAAATGTTCATTCTCCTTACCGAAGGTTGGTGATTTACGAAAACGAAGGCCCCTACATTAGACATTAGACACAATTTAAATAAGAATGAAGCATTGGCTCTTAAACTCCTAAAACAAAATAAAAACCTGATTATCAGGCAAGCTGATAAGGGGGGTGGTGTTGTGTTACAAGATAGGAAGGACTATGAGGGGGAAGCCCTCAGACTCCTAAACGACACCACCTCCTATAAAAGATTGAAGAAGGACCCCACGGGGGAACTTTTGATTGTATTAAAAGATCTTTTAGATGAAGCTCTAAATAGTGATGTCATTGAAAAAAGTGATTGAAAAAAGGGGGGGTCCTCCGGCGCGTTACTCTGCTTGTGGCTCCACGGCGTTTAAGGCATATAAGTGAGGGAGAGAAGAGAGGGGACCACAGTAAGGGACCAATACAGTGATTATACACAGCTCTTTGTTTGATTGGGGAGGGAGGGGGGGAGTAGGGGTGTTGTGAGATCAGTGGAGATTGAAAGATACTGCTGAATGAAGGAGACACACTTACATCAAAATGTCTAATATCTTGAATTCTTCTACTCTTCTCCTTATATAGCTGTGTGTTGTTGAGGGTGAGGAAAAACCTCCTGGTATCCTCCTTAGCAAAAAAATAAAGGGAAAAAATAGTGCAATAAAATTTATTAACAGTGAAAAAAAAGAGATTGAACACTTACAAGCGGCCGATAATTTCAGGCATAGAAAGGAGATGCTGCCAGACTCCACAACGGATCCCTTCCTGGGTTGGGCTGCTTTGTCCTGGCTGTTTCCCTGTTGGCAGATGATTGCTGTGTTGATCTTCACTTCGGGTGGCTAGGGTTGAGAGTTTCCAAAAGCCCGTACACAGGCTATGTCCTCCTCAAAACGGCCTGTCCCTCAGTATACACAGATTTCAGCTCCCTGCTCCGGTGCGCATGCGCATGCGCAGACGGCGGGATCGCCGAGCCAGATAGTACAGGGGAATCAAGTCCTCACTACGGTGGCTTCTAATGGCCAAAAAACGTCAAACGTGTTTCGCCAATGCTTCCTCAGTGACGTGCCAACAGGGAAACAGCCAGGACAAAGCAGCCCAACCCAGGAAGGGATCCGTTGTGGAGTCTGGTAGCATATCCTCTCTATGCCTGAAATTATCGGCCGCTTGTAAGTGTTCAATCTCTTTTTTTTCACTGTTAATAAATTTTATTGCACTATTTTTTCCCTTTATTTATTTTTTGCTAAGGAGGATACCAGGAGGTTTTTCCTCACCCTCAACAACACACAGCTATATAAGGAGAAGAGTAGAAGAATTCAAGATATTAGACATTTTGATGTAAGTGTGTCTCCTTCATTCAGCAGTATCTTTCAATCTCCACTGATCTCCCAACACCCCTACTCCCCCCCTCCCTCCCCAATCAAACGAAGAGCTGTGTATAATCACTGTATTGGTCCCTTACTGTGGTCCCCTCTCTTCTCTCCCTCACTTATATGCCTTAAACGCCGTGGAGCCACAAGCAGAGTAACGCGCCGGAGGACCCCCCTTTTTTCTACCAGTATCCACACAGAGGTTGGTGAATCACCTCTGAGAGACTCAGGCTGCGGAACTGCATTGTGCCAAGGACAGGAGCCATATATTGAACAGTAGGATAATCCTTTTTGGCGCAACTTTTCTTTCTTTTTATCATTGAAAAAAGTGAATATGATTTTTTATACTGTAGTAGCCCAAGAATTGCTATTTTTTATCACCTCCCAAAAACACACAAAAGCATAACGAACCCGCCAGGCAGACCGATTATTTCGGGAATAGAAAGCCTAACATCTAATCTATCCCAATATGGGGATCACTTCCTCCAACCCTTTGTGGCAAATCTTCCTTCATATTTAAGAGATTCAACATCAGTGCTGAATTTGTTGGAAGGTTTTGTGTGGAAAGATTCCTATAGGTGGCTTACCTGCGATGTGCAGGCCCTATATACCAACATCCCACATGCGGAAGGTTTAAGTGCCATAAATTCGTTTTTACAAGATTATGTCAACCTACACCCCCTCAACAGAAAATTTGTTTTAGACTCAATTAACTATATCTTGAAACATAACTATTTCATGTTCCTAGATGAATTTTTCTTGCAGGTTTGCGGAACTGCGATGGGCACTAGATTTGCCCCCAGTTTCGCAAACCTGTATATGGGAAGATGGGAAGATGATTTTATTTACAATAACAACCCCTTTAAGGCAAACATCATTGTTTGTCGCCGGTTTATAGATGATATTCTATGCATATGGGACGGTGACCAGTGTTCAATTGGCCATTTTTTGCAGTATATAAATAAAAATGACAGAAATTTAACATTTACATCTGTAGAGCACGAGAAAGAAATACACTTCTTGGATCTTAATCTTGCGGTATCTGTAGAGGGTAATGTGGTGACAAAAACACATTTCAAAGAGGTTGACTCAAACAACCTCCTTGTAGCCACAAGCAACCACAAAAGAACGTGGATAACAAACATTCCCAGTGGCCAATACTACAGATTAAAGAAAAACTGCAGCACAGAAGTAGATTTTGAAGAACAGGCCAAAAAATTGACCTCAAGATTTTTAGAGAGAGGTTATCGTCTAGAGAAACTCACTAAAGATCTGGAAAATATAAGAAAATTAGAGAGAAAAACAATGCTGTTACCAAAAAATAAAATAAGTAATAAACTCAGGGAGAATGAGGGTAAATGCAATGTATCCTTTATTACAAACTTTAATTCAATGACGGGGCAAATTGAGAAAATTATTAAAAGACATTGGTCAATCCTCTCAAATGACTCGCTGCTGGGTGCTCACCTCTCGAAATTCCCAAAATTCATATGCAGAAAAGCTAAAAATCTAAAAAATACACTCTCCCCAAGTGATATCAAAATATCGGAAGATCCCAGTGGGGATAGAAAGTGGTTAAGTAATAAACCAGTTGGGAATTTCAAGTGTGGTAAGTGCTCGGCGTGCAAGCATTTGCATCCTGACAAGAAAACTTTTAGCTGCTTAAATGGAGAAATCCATGATATTAAAGATTTTATATACTGTAATACTGACCATGTAGTCTATTTATTAGAGTGTCCGTGTGGCCTATTTTATGTAGGACGTACTAAACGTCAATTAAAAGTGCGCATTCAAGAACACTTGCGTAACATAAAAATAGGGTTTATGAAGCACAGTCTTTTTAAACACTATGTACAATGCCACAACAGCGACCCCTCCTCTCTACTGTTTAAAGGTATTAAACATATACCAAAAAACAGGAGAGGAGGGGATAGAGTGAAAGAACTCTCTAGGCAGGAAACCTTCTGGATACACAAATTGAACACCTTGTATCCAGGAGGTTTAAATGAAGACATAGATATCTGGTCTCTGTACTGATGTCTCTGTTTATCTAATGTCCAGGACTTCTGTTTATTGTATTTTATTTCATTTTATTAACTCATCTTCATTATTTATTAATTTTAGGTTTTGTCTCTATGTCCTTTTAGTTTTCTATTGCTGCTAGGTCCTCCCGTATCATAATATATAGGTTGCACCTGTATCCTGAATGTTCTTAAGATCAATTAGTTCTGAGAACTTTTCGTGTTTCTTCTCTATATCATTCAATTCATTGGGCAATAAGGATGGTCATCCTAGTGTGTCAGGCATTGATACACTCCTGTGCTATGTATTTTCCCAATGTCTAACACTTTTCTCTTTGTTTTAGCATCACCAATCGCGTCTTTATTTTATTTTATTCAATTGTCATTAAAGTTTATTGTATTGTTGTTATGTTGCCAGTGACAACCAGTGACGTGCGCTACCGGGACTTTACCCCTCCCCTACAACTTTTCTATTGGTTGTGAGAGTAGCAGGATTAGCCAATGAGGCACGATCGCGGGGTATTTAAAATTCCTCCAATACCACTCAACTTTAATCCCTGATGAAGAAACCTACGGGTTTCGAAACGCGTTGGAAGAGCTGTCAAGAGTTTGATCTTTAACAACTACCCCATCACGCGAGCAGCCCCAGCGAAAACGGCGCCAAAATCGGCGATTCTCCCCGCGGTGACGTCACCAACCCGGAAGTGTTCTGCACGGAGGGGAGAGAGAGAATCCAGCTGGCGTGGAGCTCCGCTTTGCTAAATAGCATTGCATGGGACAGCAGCACACGTTTAATTCGTGTCGTGGGAGTAGAACTTTCAAAGGCTTCCTACTTACCCCAACAGGACTGTGTACCAGAGGCACCAGTGTCCATATCCATGCGAGGACATCTGCTCCGGTTTCCTGTGGCGTTTGGGTAACAATATCCCGAAACTGTTTGTTTTACACTTTGTTGAAGTACGCATAATACTCACCTTTTTATAATTCATGTCAATATAATTTTTATTACACTATGAGCGTTGTGCGCTGTGTCTTTTCTGTTTATTACTGATTGGATAATGCCCGGAATTTTAACCAATCAGAGAGCAGGGTTTTCAATGCCTGGAATTTTACTGCTTTAGCCTATAATTATTATTACACTAGATCACTGCTGCACATATGACAAGTAAACTGTTTGTTTAGAGCTTTTGTATATATTTCAAGTGTAAGCTCCAAACATGATAAACTCTAATCTCACAATTGCGATACACCTTAGGTTTTGAAGTTGTGTATAAGTTACTCAAAACTGACATTTAGGTTTCTAGTGGAAACCTTGGTTTTATAATATATTAATCAAAACCTTATATAAACATTTGAAGGCTCGGTTTAGGTTGATACATTTTCTAGATTGCACCAGATATCTCAGGGGTAACATATGAGTGTAAAAATCTCTTAAGGATGTTGGTCCTTATGATACCTAAATACGTTATATATATATATTGTGATGTTATTATCATGAGATATTAGGTTGTTTAATCCCTTTGGTGCTTGAGGGGTTAATGAGCTACACTTCTTTTAATAAAATACAAAATGCTAGGGTTTAAACAGGCCAGGCCTGTTTCTTTGATCTGCTCTGAACTTCAAAGGGACTTACAGTAATTGGGGCCGGGGTCCATCCTGGATAGCCCACTCAAGGTGTCAACTGTTCTAATCAAGTTCTATAGACATGGTCTGGGTAGAGCAGCTTCAAAGCATCCTCTATAAGGGGTGGGCTTATGCCGGTGCCATGAGGAAAGAATGTATTTAAGTCTGGGCAAAGATTTTGAAAATCAGATCTCACCAGAGGCATGCTTTGGACAAAGCATGTGAGACATCCTGTTCTGAGCCAGTGGCCTCCCCGTGGAAAATCCATAGCATTTGGTAAAGTATACTGGACACCTAACAAGCTCCTATTGAACCCCCAAAATAACCACAACATATATATAAGCATATGAGTGTCACAGAGGAGTGCTACTGAGCATGGCATTATATATTTAAAACCAGAGACAGCACATAAAACACAGACAAAGCTCAGTTTTAGCACATCCAGTGAAAATCATACACGGTACAGTGCCTAAATATATATGTATAAATATCTATTAAGTAAAATGGTCTTTTAGTTTGACATTTTTGGCCAAAATTGTTGTAAGCCCCTGAGCCAACGTCACGGCAGACCACAATTCAGGGGTCCCTAACGCTAATATAAATTCTTAATAACCTGTGTAATAACAGGAAGAATGATTTATAGTAAATCTGTCAATATTAGTTGCAAAGTTCTAAGTCTGATTGAAGCCTTTATTAACCTGTACATTACCAGGAAAAGCACTCTGAATTAGAGTTGTCACAACCATCCTGCAAGCAAGCAAGTTCCCCTGTGTGGAAGATGCTATGGAGTGAGCCCTTAACCATTTAAATGTGGGAGGGGGTAAGCCATTATATATATAACAAAAGAGCACAGCCATAGTATAAATAGTAATGGTTTATTACCGCAAAATGCTAAAATCAGGTCACTCACAAAAAAATGAGTGGACTATGCGCATGAACACTGATTCCCCAGTGCCCCAACACTATGTCCCAACTGGGCCCCAGGTTCCTGTTTATTATAGAAAAAACTATGCACTTTAACACACCAAACTCAGTTGTAGCACAATGTGTCCGAAACGTAATTACTCTCCCCAGAGCGTACCATCAGTTCATTCAGAGCCCAAAGCATTGGGATCCCCTGATGAAAACAGCTTATGCTGTTGAAACGCGTAGGGACAAGTGTGCTGTGGGTCCTGTTAAGCGTCTCTTCTGAATTCTGGCTGTAATCCTCCTGCTCGATACCAGTGGACTTCGTGTGGTGTCATCTGATTGTTCCGCCGCACACAGTGCCCCCGGTAGGAACCTGGATCATCGGCTGGTGTGTTCCCGGGGGAAGGAAGCTGTGGTGAGCCTAACATCGTCAGTCTCTGCAGGCAGAGGCACACGAGGGCTGTACTTTGATGCAGTGGAGTCACGGAGCGGAGCAGAGGAACAGCAATGCCTACAGAACCATGGAGCATGAGTATTAACTCATAAAATGCTTTTTTATTCTCTTTGTTTGTGAGTTCAATTTGAACATTTTTATTGGGAAATTAAATACTTTTTGCACAGTAATGCACTAGGATTGGGCGCTTTTTTCTTTCAATATAAATATATATATATATATATATAGATGGATATATATATATATATATATATATATATATATATATATATATATGGATGGATATATATAAGGATGATGTATCCTTTTTATCTGTGTATTTTACATTTTTGCATATTAATGCATTTTAGTCTGGTTTTAAGACTGCAGATTTGTTTTTGTTTCAGTTTCTGTGTGTTACTTATTTGACTATTTATTTATTAATCATGTATTGATATAATGTGTTTTTATATGTTTTTATTTACCCTGTATGCCCTGGTTATGTGTAACATTCAATTATTTATTACCTTAATTGTTTTCTCCCAGTGTTTTTCCAATTGGTGCATGTGCATGTCTATTTAAATCATGTACTTAAGGTCTGTCCAATCAGATTTAAGCTAGCACAGTATTTATATCCTGAATACTGAGGGCGTTTCATTCCCTGACAAAGTCGGCAAGCGCTGACGAAACGCATAGAACTGTGACGTCATCGTGCAAGCACGAAGTGTGCGTGGTGTTCCGCTGCTAACTAAGGGACTCCTGTATACTGAGATTGCCTCTGGCACCTCGTTTTGATCAGCTGCAAGAGGTGAGACCGTTACCATCTCCCACTGTGCCTGGTCTCACTGTGACTCTGTCTGCGGTCATTTCTGCTGTGTGTGAGCATTCCAGCAGCAGGTCTAAAGGGAACTGACTTTCAGTGGGTATACATTAAGGTCTCCCCCATCCATCTCAGCTGATCTGTACCAGGAGTCTGTGTGTAAAGATACCTTTACGTGAATTTTACTCTATGTCTTGTAAGTGTGTATTATCTACCTTACATTTATATAAATAAATGTTATTTCATCTGCATCATAAGATAATGCATTGGGGAGTGCGCTATTTTTTTCTCTCTCTCTTTCTCTCTCTCTCTCTCTCTCTCTCTCTCTCTCTCTCTCTCTCTCTCTCTCTCTCTCTCTCTCTCTCTCTCTCTCTCTCTCTCTCTCTCTCTCTCTCTCTCTCTCTCTCTCTCTCTATATATATATATATATATATATATATTTATATATACAGTATATTTTTTTTTTTTATGTGACAAACATATCTACACACTGCACGGTACACACACATACTGCACACACCTCTGCCCGCACGTCTCCCATGATTCCATCGCATGCTGCTTCCTTCTCCAAGTAGGTCACCTGGCAACACCCCTGAGAAGCACATGGGTTTTTCTGACTGGTTACTCCTCTGTCATAACTTTTGGTAATCCATCTCTGCTTCTAGGGGCCCTATAATCTTAGTATGAAGATGCCTTGTCTATCATACTGCCTGTTAATACGCTACATAGATTATATTCTTAAAACTATTCATTACTGTTTGTGCTGCACAAACTCTGAGACCTATAATCAGCAATCAAGTTTTGGCCTTTTTCCAGACTTTTAATTCTATTTTAACATTTTCCCCTCAAAGGATGAAGGTATTTTTTCTCTAAATATGTGTTGCATGTGTATATCTGTGGCCCAAAACTTTATCAGAAATATGGTTTCATTTCTCTTCAACAAGATACAAAAAATACAATTAATCTAATCAAACTAGAAAATATTATGATTTCACTTACATTTTAAAATGAGCACATTACTTTTAGGTTCTAGCACGCAGCATTATTTGTATCCTTAAGCAGGGACCTACAGTACAAATGTGCAATTGTTTTATTTTAAACTAAAATAGCTAAAGAACAACTGGAAATAAAGTGTGTACTTTTAAGATGGCCACCTCCATTGTGTTTTCATTCTCCCTATGAGGAATTTCTGATAACGCCAACAGTTTGGGTTGTCAAACAGATACTGTACTTTAGAAAATGCTGTTATAGATCAGAGCTCTTCTGCTGCATTGCTCTTCTATGGGATCCTAGACGACGAGCCCCCTCAATATATAATAAGTTTTTGTGATCGGTGAGAATGGCTACTGGCTCTTTGGTACCCTCGAGGAGATGTCTCCATTCCTGTAGAGCTAATTTGATAGCCAAAAGTTCACGGTTCCCGACATCATAATTTCTCTCGCCCGAAGAGAATTTCCTGGAAAAGAATCCACATGGATAGAGTTTTTCCTGTGGAGAGGATCTTTGTGAAATACTGCCCCAGCTCCCTCATCAGAAGCGTCAACCTCCAGGGTGAAAGGAAGGGATGTATCCGGATGCCGAAAGATGGGAGCGGAGACGAAAGCCCTTTTGAGGAACTTGAAGGCTTTGATGGCTTCAGAGGACCATGCTGCAGGATCAGCACCTTTTTTTTGTCAGAGCCGTAATGGGTAAAGCGATAGTGGAGAAATTACGGATGAATTTTCGATAGTAGTTAGAGAAACGAGGATCCATGGTGAAACCTTTATCGGAGATTATATAGCCAAGGAAGGCTGTGGAAGATTGGTGGAAGAGACATTTCTCCATCTTCACGTAGAGGCAGTTAGCACGAAGTCGAGAGAAAACCACCCTGGTTTGACGAATGTGTTCTTCCAGGTTCTTGGAGAAAATGAGGATATCGTCTAAATATACGATGACGAAAATTCCCAGAATGTCCCAGAAGATATCATTCATAAACTCTTGGAAGACGGCAGGGGCATTGCAGAGGCCAAACGGCATCATGGTATTCATAATGACCCGAACGCGTGTTAAATGCAGTTTTCCATTCGTCACCATCTCGTATTCGGATGAGATTGTAGGCTCCTCTCAGGTCGAGTTTGAAAAATATAGAAGCTCCCTGGAGCCGGTCAAAGAGATCCAAAATTAGAGGAAGAGGGTACCGGTTTTTCACTGTAATCTTGTTAAGCCCATGAAAGTCAATACAGGGTCTTAAAGAGCCATTCTTCTTTTTCACGAAGAAGAAACCTGCCCCGGCGAGGGAGGTGGAATTCCGAATAAACCCTTTCTTAAGATTCTCCTGGATGTAGGTCGCCATAGCCTCAGTCTCGAGCACAGATAAGGGATATGATTTAGACTTGGGGAGTATGGTTCCAGGAATTAATTCGATGGGGCAGTCGTACGAACGATGAGGTGGAAGAACTTCAGCCTGAGTCTTGTTAAAGACATCCGAAAAGTCGTGGTATTCATCTGGCAGGGAAGAGAGAGAAGGAATGGTGGCGTTGAGACCAGCGAGCACGGTAACGGGAGGAGTGACAGTCTTCTCCAAGGTAGGAGCCCACTGGATCAGTAGTTCATTGGTCCAATCAACACGTGGGTTGTGAAGCTGGAGCCATGGTACACTGGCGACACACTTTATTCGAGCTCGGCTAGTCCCGCGAATTCGGATGTACTCGGGTGTATTCAGGTTTCTGATCGTTTTCTGCCAGAGTGCATTGCGTTATTTTCCGGCAGGGATTTAAGCTTTTTATTCCGGCTTGCTGAAATACTGCAATGCCGTGAAAATACACATGGTGGCGCTTGCGAGCTGTTCTCTGTGAAGCCGTCCCCTATAATGAATTGTAATGCAGTATATATACTGTATATATATATATATACTGTATAAAAACAACCCCTATAAGCCCTAACATACAGTACTGTACACATACAGTACAGTACTGTATATGCATATACATAAATGATACTACTGTATGGGCGGCGGGGGCGAGATGTGTTTGCAGCAGAGAGAGATCCGCTGCTCTCTCTCTGCGCAAACATCGGCACAATAAAAATATTAAGCCCTCCCGCTACCCCCCCGCAAGCCCTAAACAAGCACCGTTGGGGCTAATACCCCATTCACCCACCCCCGCTACCCACAATAAAAAAAATACACACACACAGCAGCCGCCAAAAAATAAATAAATAAATCTAAATAAATAAATGACAATAAATACATTTGAAATGAATTTTTATTGATAGTGTACATGTGCAGGGGGTCTCCGGAGCTGAATCGCATTGGTTTTAGGTTTGGGGACCCCCTGCTCCCCGAGATACAGGCCCCTTTAGGGGGTGCCGGTATCCCTCTGCTTGGTTTAAAGGGCCCGATCACGTGATCGCGGCCTATAAACCAAGCAGAGCAGAGGGATACCGGCACCCCCTAAAGGGGCCTGTATCTCGGGGGGCAGGGGGTCCCCAGACCTGAAACCTGTGTGCTTCTGCTCTGGAGACCCTCTGCACATGTACAGTATCAATAAAACACATACAATATACAGTATAAATAAACACTCGTTCTTTACCTTAGCGGCTATGCGCTATGGTAAAGAAGCATCATTTTTGTATTTTAATAATATTGTACAGTGAGCAGGGGGTTCCATGAGCCAGAAATTAATGCTCAGGGACCCCCCCTGCTCCTGCTCAATATTATTAAAAATACAGAAATGCTGCGTCATTACCATAGCGGATAGCCGCTAAGGCAATGAAGGGGTTAACCCACCGTGCCCGCTTTATTGTGTGTAGTGGGGATGGGTGAGGGGGGTATTTGGCCCTTGGTGTGAGTTTAGGACTTGCGGGGGGGTTGCGGGTGCACTTAACCCCTTCACGACCGTAGCAGTTAATACCGCTACGGTCATGAAGGGGTTAAGCCCACCCGCTACCCCCCGCAAGCCCTAACCAAGCACCGTTGGGGCTAATACCCCATTCACCCACCCCCGCTACCCACAATAAAAAAATACACACACACAGCAGCCGCCAAAAAATAAATAAATAAATCTAAATAAATAAATAAATAAATGACAATAAATACATTTGAAATGAATTTTTATTGATAGTGTACATGTGCAGGGTGTCTCCGGAGCTGAATCGCGTTGGTTTTAGGTCTGGGGACCCCCTGTTCCCCGAGATACAGGCCCCTTTAGGGGGTGCCGGTATCCCTCTGCTTGGTTTAAAGGGCCCGATCACGTGATCGCGGCCTGTAAACCAAGCAGAGCAGAGGGATACCGGCACCCCCTAAAGGGGCCTGTATCTCGGGGGGCAGGGGGTCCCCAGACTTGAAACCTGTGCGCTTCTGCTCTGGAGACCCTCTGCACATGTACAGTATCAATAAAACACATACAATATACAGTATAAATAAACACTCGTTCTTTACCTTAGCGGCTATGCGCCATGGTAAAGAAGCATCATTTCTGTATTTTAATAATATTGTACAGTGAGCAGGGGTTTCCCTGAGCCAGAAATTAATGCTCAGGGGACCCCCTGCTCCTGCACAATATTATTAAAAATACAGAAATGCTGCGTCATTACCATAGCGGATAGCCGCTAAGGAAATGAAGGGGTTAACCCACCGTGCCCGCTTTATTGTGTGTAGTGGGGATGGGTGAGGGGGGGTATTTGGCCCTTGGTGTGAGTTTAGGACTTGCGGGGGGGTTGCGGGTGCACTTAACCCCTTCACGACCGTAGCAGTTAATACCGCTACGGTCATGAAGGGGTTAAGCCCTCCCGCTACCCCCCCGCAAGCCCTAAACAAGCACCGTTGGGGCTAATACCCCATTCACCCACCCCCGCTACCCCCAATAAAAAAATACACACACACAACAGCCCCACAAATAATAAATAAATCTAAATAAATAAATAAATACATGAAGTGAAATAAATATATACTGTATATATATACTGGATATATATACAGTATATATATAATAACAATCCCTATACATATACAGTATATACTTTGCATATATATACACTGTATACATATATATATATATATATATATATATATATATATATATATATATATATATATATATATATATATATACAGTATACAGTATATATACACACATGATGAATCAATATACAAATACATGTAGAATGGTTATCAAAATCATACTGTCCTACAGATAACGCTTCTCTATACAGACAATAATAATAATCCATTTAATAATCCTAACTGATTTTACAATATAAAACATAACATTCCAATCCACACAGTACATTGCATTTACATTGTATAAATGATGCATAAAATCTATGCACCATATGCATTCTGCAAATGAATGTTAACAATATAATTGCAAGCTACTCTACCAGTAAATACAAACACTTCCAAACAATTCAACTATTTTAACCAATCAAGTATACAAAAATTAATATATACTGTAAGTACCAACCAGAAAACACAATTTAAAACCAAAGCTAACCCTTACAATACCAAGGATTACATCTATCTAATTGTAAAAAACCTTATACATTATACACAGCATTGTTTAAAGCCCCCTCCCCCTAATGTTTCTGTTAAACAGATTACACTGAAGGGAGAGAGATATAAAGGCCTAATGCCCCTTCCCCCCTAATGTTTCTGTTAAACAGATTACACTGAAGGGAGAGAGATGTAAAGGCCTAAAGCCCCCTCCCCCCTAATGTTTCTGTTAAACAGATTACACTGAAGGGAGAGAGATGTAAAGGCCTAAAGCCCCCTCCCCCCTAATGTTTCTGTTAAACAGATTACACTAAAGGGAGAGAGATTTTACAGAAACACACATTAGGGGGGAGGGGGCTTTAAACAGATTACACTGAAGGGAGAGAGATGTTTCTGTTACCAGTAAATCTCCCTCTCTGCATTGCTAACCACGCTCACCCCCTACCCACTTACCGTTACCCCCCCCCCCCATCCTGGCCATGGCCCCTCCGCTTCTGCAAAACAGGCACAAAAATTAAAACATACAAAGTAATGTCCCCTAACCCCTTAATCACCATAGCGGTTATTAACCGCTACAGTCATGAAGGGGTTAACCCACCCTCACCCACCACTCGGGATGCCTACATACCCTCCCACACTAACCCCCCCCCCCCACCCGTGAGGCCTAACCACCCAGTCAGTACCCACAAGGGAGGCCTACCTACATACCGTTGGGGAAACACCCCACCCCCAGTACCCACTATAAAAACAGTACAATGACCCACAATAAACAGCATTATATTTATTAAATACATTACCCACCCCCTGTGCCCCCCCATAAATACAAGATTTATTCTTTTACATTCAGGGTCCATAACACAGCCCCACGCTAGTCCCTGGTGGGCTGGCAGGGCACCTGCACAGACCTACAGTTTACAAGCAGCATTCCACAGGTTCTGGAGGCCTGCTGGTGGATCCTGCCAGCACCATAGCCCTCAGGTGGTCTCCTTGGGTCACCGTGGGCCACAATTGGGTCCCCACGGTAGGCCCAAGGATGTCTGGGAGCCCCGGGTCAAACCCACAGGTGTCTGCGGGGCCTCGGGTGGTTCCCATGGGGTTCTGGGGAACTCACGGGTGCGCACTACGGGTCCGCGGTGCCCCCACAGAAGTGGGACCACACATCATCATCCCCGCACCTACGGGTCGGAGGTGCCCCCACAGAAGTGGGACCACACATCGTCATGCCCGCAGACTACGGGTCGGAGGTGCCCCCACAGAAGTGGGACCACACATCGTCATGCCCGCAGACTACGGGTCGGAGGTGCCCCCACAGAAGTGGGACCACACATCGTCAACCCCGCATGTGTCACCCATGGAACCACCAGCCTGCTACCCTTTAGGATACCCGAGGATACCCACAGGTGGTCTCCATAGGCCCCACGCAAAACCACGGAATCAAACCCTGAATGTAAAAAAAATAAACCTGGCCTATACATTCAATACATACACCCTCCCCCCAACACCTACAGTACAATAATGTGCAAAATAACTATTATCCAGATATGGATAATAGATTAATTGCCCATTATTAAAAACATTAACTAGCATATACAAATAAATAAAGTACTACTGACCTCATCAATACGAAGTGTCCGACGCCAGCGCCTTCCTTCTCTTGCCCACACAATACATAGCCAAAACCAAGGCAATACATTGCAAGTACATTCAGATATCAATTAACCCCTTAAACACCTTATCGGATAATAACCGCAAAGGTAATTAAGGGGTTAAGCCACACAGGCCCGATACCCACCCTTCACCCATGAATTTGTACTGTGGCTTCATCATGCAACTATATATATACTGTATATATATACAGAGAGACAGAGAGAAAGAGAGAGAGAGAGAGATATATACAGTATATATATATATACACACGTTATATACACACCCATGATAAACCAATATACAGTACAAATAAATGTAGAAGGGTTATCAAAAGCATACTGCCCTACAACCAAACACTTCTCCATACAGACACTACATTAAAATCAATTTCCTTTAAAAATCCTAACTGATCTCACAATCTACAGTATATCATCACAAACCAATGAAAAACCTCACATTCCAATATATATGATGCATAAAATCTATGCACCATATACATTATGCAAATGAATCAACCAAGTAAACAAAAATCAAAAGCCAATACACTGCAATTACATTCAGATATCAATTAAACCCCTTAAAAACCTTATCAGATAATGACCGCAAAGGTGATTAAGGGGTTAAGCCACACAGGCCCGATACCCACCCTTCACCCATGAATTTGTACTGTGGCTTCATCATGCAACTATATATATATATATATATATATATATATATATATATATATATATATATACTGTATATATATATACAGAGATATATATATATATATATATATATATATACAGTATATATACAGTATATATATATATATATATATATATATATATATATATATATATACACAGTATATATATATACACACGATGAACCAATATACAAATAAATGTAGAAGGGTTATCAAAAGCACTGTCCTACAACCAAACACTTCTCCATACATACACACTAAATTAAAATCAATTTCCTTTAATATTCATAACTGATCTCTCAATCTAAATCATCACTAAACCTCTGAAAAGCCATTTAAACAACTTACATTCCAATATAAATGATGCCTAAATATCTATGCACCATATACATTCTGCAAATTAATCAACCAAGTAAACAAAAATCAATTAGCAAGCATTATTTACATCCCTAAACAATTCACACTAGATCCCGAACAATAAAACCATTAACAAATTCACGTCTAGAGCAGAACAATTAAGCCTTTGAAAAAATATAAGTACCAACAAAAATACAACCTTTACAAACCAAGCCTATCCCTGACCTCCCTCAAACACACAATACAATACCAAGGAATACATCTATCTAATTTTAAAATACTTTAAACTCACAATAAAGCATTGCAGCATACACAAAATAATTTAAAACACTTCTAATCCAGCTTTTAAAACAACATAATTTCTTACCCTGTACTGTATGTATATATCTCTCTAGACATATATACATACATACAGTGGCAAGAAATGATATACCACAAAAAAAAAAAAATACACATGTTAAAAAACCTTTTGAAAAAATTAACAAGTTAAATAAAATACATTTCTTTACTGTAGTTCACTTACCATTACTTGCCCCCACCGACTCCCGTTGCGCAGCTTACTCACGAACCAATCCACGATCAGGAACCCATAAAATAAAAAACCATAAAATAATAAACATTAAACTAAAAATCCAAACCAATCCACGGGTCTTCTAGTTGTAATCCATCTTTATCTTCATCTGTATTCTTCTTTCTTCTATCTCCTTCCAGCGGGGCGGGGCGGGGTCTTCTCCCCATCTGCGGCCACGCCCTGGTCTTCTTTCTTCTCCGGAGGTCCTTCCTCCGTGGCGTCTGGCTTCAAAATTAGACGACATAGGCTTTTAAAGGCCTATGACGTCACATTTTGCGTCATGGTTCCCACGGTCCTGATTGGACCGTGAAAACCATGTGTTTTGGCCGACAAAAAAAAAATTATGACGTCACTTAAAGGGAATGAAAGCACAGCCAATCAGAATGGCTTTGCTTCAATTGCCTTTAAGATGACGTCATGAAAAGGCCCATGGCCGTGCACACATGGTATGGTAGCCAATCAGAGCGTGGGAACTTTATCCCTACTCTGATTGGCTCTGGTATACCATGTGTCAGGGGCTTGGGGGAGAAAGGATGTGACGTCAATGAAAACCTGTCACGTGGTACGGGTGCCAATCAGAGCGTGGGAACTTCATCCCTACTCTGATTGGCTCCCGTACCACGTGACAGGTTTTCATTGACGTCACATCCTTTCTCCCCCAAGCCCCTGACACATGGTATACCAGAGCCAATCAGAGTAGGGATAAAGTTCACACGCTCTGATTGGCTACCATACCATGTGTGCACGGCCATGTGCCTTTTCATGACGTCATCTTAAAGGCAATTGAAGCAAAGCCATTTTGATTGGCTGTGCTTTCATTCCCTTTAAGTGACGTCATAATTTTTTTTTTTTGTCGGCCAAAACACATGGTTTTCACGGTCCAATCAGGACCGTGGGAACCATGACGCAAAATGTGACGTCATAGGCCTTTAAAAGCCTATGTCGTCTCATTTTGAAGCCAGACGCCGCGGAGGAAGGACCTCCGGAGAAGAAAGAAGACCAAGGCGTGGCCGCGGACGGGGAGAAGACCCCGCCCCGCCCCGCTGGAAGGAGATAGAAGAAAGAAGAATACAGATGAAGATAAAGATGGATTACAACTAGAAGACCCGTGGATTGGTTTGGATTTTTAGTTTAATGTTTATTATTTTATGGTTTTTTATTTTATGTGTTCCTGATCGTGGATTGGTTCGTGAGTAAGCTGCGCAACGGGAGTCGGTGGGGGCAAGTAATGGTAAGTGAACTACAGTAAAGAAATGTATTTTATTTAACTTGTTAATTTTTTCAAAAGGTTTTTTAACATGTGTATTTTTTTTTTTGTGGTATATCATTTCTTGCCACTGTATGTATGTATGTATATATGTCTAGAGAGATATATACATACAGTACAGTACAGGGTAAGAAATGATGTTGTTTTAAAAGCTGGATTAGATGTGTTTTAAATTATTTTGTGTATGCTGCTACTGTATGCTTTATTGTGAGTTTAAAGTATTTTAACATTAGATAGATGTATTCCTTGGTATTGTATTGTGTGTTTGAGGAAGGTCAGGGATAGGCTTGGTTTGTAAAGGTTGTATTTTTGTCGGTACTTATATTTTTTCAAAGGCTTAATTGTTCTGCTCTAGGCGTGAATTTGTTAATGGTTTTATTGTTCGGGATCTAGTGTGAATTGTTTAGGGATGTAAATAATGATTGCTAATTGAGTTTTGTTTACTTGGTTGATTAATTTGCAGAATGTATATGGTGCATAGATATTTAGGCATCATTTATATTGGAATGTAAGTTGTTTAAATGGCTTTTCAGAGGTTTAGTGATGATTTAGATTGAGAGATCAGTTATGAATATTAAAGGAAATTGATTTTAATTTAGTGTGTATGTATGGAGAAGTGTTTGGTTGTAGGACAGTGCTTTTGATAACCCTTCTACATTTATTTGTATATTGGTTCATCGTGTGTATATATATATACTGTGTATATATATATATATATACTGTATATATATATATATATATATATATCTGTATATATATATACAGTTTATATATATATATATATATATATATATATATATATATATATATATATAGTTGCATGATGAAGCCACAGTACAAATTCATGGGTGAAGTGTGGGTATCGGGCCTGTGTGGCTTAACCCCTTAATCACCTTTGCGGTCATTATCTGATAAGGTGTTTAAGGGGTTTAATTGATATCTGAATGTAATTGCAATGTATTGGCTCTTGATTTTTGTTTACTTGGTTGATTCATTTGCAGAATGTATATGGTGCATAGATTTTATGCATCATATATATTGGAATGTGAGGTTTTTCATTGGTTTGTGATGATATACTGTAGATTGTGAGATCAGTTAGGATTTTTAAAGGAAATTGATTTTAATGTAGTGTCTGTATGGAGAAGTGTTTGGTTGTAGGGCAGTATGCTTTTGATAACCCTTCTACATTTATTTGTACTGTATATTGGTTTATCATGGGTGTGTATATAACGTGTGTGTATATATATATATATATACTGTATATATCTCTCTCTCTCTCTTTCTCTCTGTCTCTCTGTATATATATACAGTATATATATATAGTTGCATGATGAAGCCACAGTACAAATTCATGGGTGAAGGGTGGGTATCGGGCCTGTGTGGCTTAACCCCTTAATTACCTTTGCGGTTATTATCTGATAAAGTGTTTAAGGGGTTAATTGATATCTGAATGTACTTGCAATGTATTGCCTTGGTTTTGGCTATGTATTGTGTGGGCAAGAGAAGGAAGGCACTGGCGTCAGACATTTCGTATTGATGAGGTCAGTAGTACTTTATTTATTTGTATATGCTAGTTAATGTTTTTAATAATGGGCAATTAATCTATTATCCATATCTGGATAATAGTTATTTTGCACATTATTGTACTGTAGGTGTTGGGGGGAGGGTGTATGTATTGAATGTATAGGCCAGGTTTATTTTTTTTACATTCAGGGTTTGATTCCGTGGTTTTGCGTGGGGCCTATGGAGACCACCTGTGGGTATCCTCGGGTATCCTAAAGGGTAGCAGGCTGGTGGTTCCACGGGTGACACATGCACGGATGACGATGTGTGGTCCCACTTCTGTGGGGGCACCTCCGACCCGTAGTCTGCGGGCATGACGATGTGTGGTCCAAGTTCTGTGGGGGCACCTCCGACCCGTAGGTGTGGGGATGATGATGTGTGGTCCCACTTCTGTGGGGGCACCGCGGACCCGTAGTGAGCACCCGTGAGTTCCCCAGACCCCCATGGGAACCACCCGAGGCCCCGCAGACAACTGTGGGTTTGACCCAGGGCTCCCAGACATCCTTGGGCCTACCGTGGGGACCCAATTGTGGCCCACGGTGACCCAAGGAGACCACCTGAGGGCTATGGTGCTGGCAGGATCCACCAGCAGGCCTCCAGAACCTGTGGAATGCTGCTGGTAAACTGTAGGTCTGTCCAGGTGCCCTGACAGCCCACCGGGGACTAGCGTGGGGCTGCGTTATGGACCCTGAATGTAAAAGAATAAATCTTGTATTTATGGGGGGGCACAGGGGGTGGGTAATGTATTTAATAAATATAATGCTGTTTATTGTGGGTCATTGTACTGTTTTTATTGTGGGTACTGGGGGTGGGGTGTTTCCCCAACGGTATGTGGGTAGGCCTCCCTTGTGGGTACTGACTGGGTGGTTAGGCCTCACAGGTAGGGGGGGGTTAGTGTGGGAGGGTATGTAGGTATCCCGAGTGGTGGGTGAGGGTGGGTTAACCCCTTCATGACTGTAGCGGTTAATAACCGCTATGGTGATTAAGGGGTTAGGGGACATTACTTTGTATGTTTTAATTATTTGTGTCTGTTTTGCAGGAGCGGAGGGGCCATGGCCAGGATGGGGGGGGGGTAACGGTATGTGGGTAGGGGGTGAGGGTGGTTAGCAATGCAGGGAGGGAGATTTACTGGTAACAGAAACATCTCTCTCCCTTCAGTGTAATCTGTTTAAAGCCCCCTCCCCCCTAATGTGTGTTTCTGTAAAATCTCTCTCCCTTCAGTGTAATCTGTTTAACAGAAACATTAGGGGGGAGGGGGCTTTAGGCCTTTACATCTCTCTCCCTTCAGTGTAATCTGTTTAACAGAAACATTAGGGGGAGGGGGCTTTAGGCCTTTACATCTCTCTCCCTTCAATGTAATCTGTTTAACAGAAACATTAGGGGGGAAGGGGCTTTAGGCCTTTATATCTCTCTCCCTTCAGTGTAATCTGTTTAACAGAAACATTAGGGGGGAGGGGGCTTTAGGCCTTTACATCTCTCTCCCTTCAGTGTAATCTGTTTAACAGAAACATTAGGGGGAGGGGGCTTTAGGCCTTTACATCTCTCTCCCTTCAATGTAATCTGTTTAACAGAAACATTAGGGGGGAAGGGGCTTTAGGCCTTTATATCTCTCTCCCTTCAGTGTAATCTGTTTAACAGAAACATTAGGGGGGAGGGGGCTTTAAACAATGCTGTGTATAATGTAAAAGGTTTTTTACAATTAGATAGATGTAATCCTTGGTATTGTAAGGGTTAGCTTTGGTTTTAAATTGTGTTTTCTGGTTGGTTCTTACAGTATATATTGATTTTTGTATACTTGATTGGTTAAAATAGTTGAATTGTTTGGAAGTGTTTGTATTTACTGGTAGAGTAGCTTGCAATTATATTGTTAACATTCATTTGCAGAATGTATATGGTGCATAGATTTTATGCATCATTTATACAATGTAAATGCAATGTACTGTGTGGATTGGAATGTTATGTTTTATATTGTAAAATCAGTTAGGATTATTAAATGGATTATTATTATTGTCTGTATAGAGAAGCGTTATCTGTAGGACAGTATGATTTTGATAACCATTCTACATGTATTTGTATATTGGTTCATCATGTGTGTATACAGTATATACTGTATATATATACAAAGTATATACTGTATATGTATAGGGATTGTTATTATATATTCTGTATATATATCCAGTATATATATACAGTATATATTTATTTCTCTTCATGTATTTATTTATTTAGTTAGATTTATTTATTAATTGTGGGGCTGCTGTGTGCGTGTATTTTTTTTATTGTGGGAAGCGGGGGTGGGTGAATGGGGTATTAGCCCCAACGGTGCTTGTTTAGGGCTTGCGGGGGGGTAGCGGGAGGGCTTAACCCCTTCATGACCATAGCGGTATTAACTGCTACGGTCGTGAAGGGGTTAAGTGCGCCCGCAACCCCCCCGCAAGTCCTAAACTCACACCAAAGGCCAAATACCCCCCCTCACCCATCCCCACTACACACAATAAAGCGGGCACGGTGGGTTAACCCCTTCATTGCCTTAGCGGCTATCCGCTATGGTAATGACGCAGCATTAATTTCTGGCTCAGGGAACCCCCTGCTCACTGTACAATATTATTAAAATACAGAAATGATGCTTCTTTACCATAGCGCATAGCCGCTAAGGTAAAGAACGAGTGTTTATTTATACTGTATATTGTATGTGTTTTATTGATACTGTACATGTGCAGAGGGTCTCCAGAGCAGAAGCGCACAGGTTTCAGGTTTGGGGACCCCCTGCCCCCCGAGATACAGGCCCCTTTAGGGGGTGCCGGTATCCCTCTGCTCTGCTTGGTTTACAGGCCGCGATCACGTGATCGGGCCCTTTAAACCAAGCAGAGGGATACCGGCACCCCCTAAAGGGGCCTGTATCTCGGGGAGCAGGGGGTCCCCAGACCTAAAACCAATGCGATTCAGCTCCAGAGACCCCCTGCACATGTACACTATCAATAAAAATTAATTTCAAATGTATTTATTGTCATTTATTTATTTATTTATTTAGATTTATTTTTTTATTTTTTGGCGGCTGCTGTGTGTGTGTATTTTTTTTATTGTGGGTAGCGGGGGTGGGTGAATGGGGTATTAGCCCCAACGGTGCTTGTTTAGGGCTTGCAGGGGGTAGCGGGAGGGTTTAACCCCTTCATGACCGTAGCGGTATTAACTGCTACGGTCGTGAAGGGGTTAAGTGCACCCGCAACCCCCCCGCAAGTCCTAAACTCACACCAAGGGCCAAATACCCCCCCTCACCCATCCCCACTACACACAATAAAGTGGGCACGGTGGGTTAACCCCTTCATTGACTTAGCGGCTATCCGCTATGGTAATGACGCAGCATTTCTGTATTTTTAATAATATTGAGCAGGAGCAGGGGGGGTCCCTGAGCATTAATTTCTGGCTCAGGGAACCCCCTGCTCACTGTACAATATTATTAAAATACAGAAATGATGCTTCTTTACCATAGCGCATAGCCGCTAAGGTAAAGAATGAGTGTTTATTTATACTGTATATTGTATGTGTTTTATTGATACTGTACATGTGCAGAGGGTCTCCAGAGCAGAAGCGCACAGGTTTCAGGTCTGGGGACCCCCTGCCCCCCGAGATACAGGCCCCTTTAGGGGGTGCCGGTATCCCTCTGCTCTGCTTGGTTTACAGGCTGCGATCATGTGATCGGGCCCTTTAAACCAAGCAGAGGGATACCGGCACCCCCTAAAGGGGCCTGTATCTCGGGGGGCCGGGGGGCCCCAAACCTGAAACCAACGCGATTCAGCTCCGGAGACCCCCTGCACCCCCATGCACGGTATTAACTGCCACGGTCGTGAAGGGGTTAAGTGCACCCGCAAACCCCCCCCCCCCGCAAGTCCTAAACTCACACCAAGGGCCAAATACCCCCCCTCACCCATCCCCACTACACACAATAAAGCGGGCACGGTGGGTTAACCCCTTCATTGCCTTAGCGGCTATCCGCTATGGTAATGACGCAGCATTTCTTTATTTTTAATAATATTGAGCAGGAGCAGGGGGGATCCCTGAGCATTAATTTCTGGCTCAGGGAACCCCCTGCTCACTGTACAATATTATTAAAATACAGAAATGATGCTTCTTTACCATAGCGCATAGCCGCTAAGGTAAAGAACGAGTGTTTATTTATACTGTATATTGTATGTGTTTTATTGATACTGTACATGTGCAGAGGGTCTCCAGAGCAGAAGCGCACAGGTTTCAGGTCTGGGGACCCCCTGCCCCCCGAGATACAGGCCCCTTTATGGGGTGCCGGTATCCCTCTGCCCTGCTTGGTTTACAGGCCGCGATCATGTGATCGGGCCCTTTAAACCAAGCAGAGGGATACCGGCACCCCCTAAAGGGGCCTGTATCTCGGGGGGCCGGGGGGCCCCAGACCTAAAACCAACGCGATTCAGCTCCGGGGACCCCCTGTACATCTACACTATCAATAAAAATGTATTTCAAATGTATTTATTGTCATTTATTTATTTATTTATTTAGATTTATTTATTTATTTTTTGGCGGCTGCTGTGCTGTGTGTGTGTATTTTTTTATTGTGGGTAGCGGGAGGGTGGGTGAATGGGGTATTAGCCAAAACGATGGTTGTTTAGGGCTTGCGGGGGGGGGTAGCGGGAGGGCTTAACCCCTTCATGACCATAGCGGTATTAACTGCTACGGTCGTGAAGGGGTTAAGTGCACCCGCAAACCCCCCCCCCGCAAGTCCTAAACTCACACCAAGGGCCAAATACCCCCCCTCACCCATCCCCACTACACACAATAAAGCGGACAACTGCAACTGCAAGCCCACACATTACTGATTCGGCGCTTTACAAGTCATGAGTTTATGCCATCTGGTGGACACGCGAAGCATTGCAGCCTAGTAAATCCTTCTCATTATCATTTAACAGATCAGGCCCCCGTCAGCCAGGCATGAACCGTGGCTGGGAAGGCAAACGCAACGAAGCATGCAAGAGGTGAGCAGCGGCGGATTCCAGGTATCTGCCAGGTACAAACTGGGCATTTGCTCGAATAAAGTGTGTCGGTGCAGTAGTCCCAAAATGACCTGGACAGTAGGGGAGTGGAAGACATCAAAGATGAGGGACCCCCTGCCCCCCGAGATACAGGCCCCTTTAGGGGATGCCGGTATCCCTCTGCTCTGCTTGGTTTACAGGCCGTGATCACGTGATCGGGCCCTTTAAACCAAGCAGAGGGATACCGGCACCCCCTAAAGGGGCCTGTATCTCGGGGAGCAGGGGGTCCCCAGACCTAAAACCAATGCGATTCAGCTCCAGAGACCCCCTGCACATGTACACTATCAATAAAAATTAATTTCAAATGTATTTATTGTCATTTATTTATTTATTTATTTAGATTTATTTTTTTATTTTTTGGCGGCTGCTGTGTGTGTGTATTTTTTTTATTGTGGGTAGCGGGGGTGGGTGAATGGGGTATTAGCCCCAACGGTGCTTGTTTAGGGCTTGCGGGGGGTAGCGGGAGGGTTTAACCCCTTCATGACCGTAGCGGTATTAACTGCTACGGTCGTGAAGGGGTTAAGTGCACCCGCAACCCCCCCGCAAGTCCTAAACTCACACCAAGGGCCAAATACCCCCCCTCACCCATCCCCACTACACACAATAAAGTGGGCACGGTGGGTTAACCCCTTCATTGACTTAGCGGCTATCCGCTATGGTAATGACGCAGCATTTCTGTATTTTTAATAATATTGAGCAGGAGCAGGGGGGGTCCCTGAGCATTAATTTCTGGCTCAGGGAACCCCCTGCTCACTGTACAATATTATTAAAATACAGAAATGATGTTTCTTTACCATAGCGCATAGCCGCTAAGGTAAAGAACGAGTGTTTATTTATACTGTATATTGTATGTGTTTTATTGATACTGTACATGTGCAGAGGGTCTCCAGAGCAGAAGCGCACAGGTTTCAGGTCTGGGGACCCCCTGCCCCCCGAGATACAGGCCCCTTTAGGGGGTGCCGGTATCCCTCTGCTCTGCTTGGTTTACAGGCTGCGATCATGTGATCGGGCCCTTTAAACCAAGCAGAGGGATACCGGCACCCCCTAAAGGGGCCTGTATCTCGGGGGGCCGGGGGGCCCCAAACCTGAAACCAACGCGATTCAGCTCCGGAGACCCCCTGCACCCCCATGCACGGTATTAACTGCTACGGTCGTGAAGGGGTTAAGTGCACCCGCAAACCCCCCCCCCCCCCGCAAGTCCTAAACTCACACCAAGGGCCAAATACCCCCCCTCACCCATCCCCACTACACACAATAAAGCGGGCACGGTGGGTTAACCCCTTCATTGCCTTAGCGGCTATCCGCTATGGTAATGACGCAGCATTTCTTTATTTTTAATAATATTGAGCAGGAGCAGGGGGGATCCCTGAGCATTAATTTCTGGCTCAGGGAACCCCCTGCTCACTGTACAATATTATTAAAATACAGAAATGATGCTTCTTTACCATAGCGCATAGCCGCTAAGGTAAAGAACGAGTGTTTATTTATACTGTATATTGTATGTGTTTTATTGATACTGTACATGTGCAGAGGGTCTCCAGAGCAGAAGCGCACAGGTTTCAGGTCTGGGGACCCCCTGCCCCCCGAGATACAGGCCCCTTTATGGGGTGCCGGTATCCCTCTGCCCTGCTTGGTTTACAGGCCGCGATCATGTGATCGGGCCCTTTAAACCAAGCAGAGGGATACCGGCACCCCCTAAAGGGGCCTGTATCTCGGGGGGCCGGGGGGCCCCAGACCTAAAACCAACGCGATTCAGCTCCGGGGACCCCCTGTACATCTACACTATCAATAAAAATGTATTTCAAATGTATTTATTGTCATTTATTTATTTATTTATTTAGATTTATTTATTTATTTTTTGGCGGCTGCTGTGCTGTGTGTGTGTATTTTTTTATTGTGGGTAGCGGGAGGGTGGGTGAATGGGTTATTAGCCCCAACGATGGTTGTTTAGGGCTTGTGGGGGGGGGTAGCGGGAGGGCTTAACCCCTTCATGACCATAGCGGTATTAACTGCTACGGTCGTGAAGGGGTTAAGTGCACCCGCAAACCCCCCCCCCGCAAGTCCTAAACTCACACCAAGGGCCAAATACCCCCCCTCACCCATCCCCACTACACACAATAAAGCGGACAACTGCAACTGCAAGCCCACACATTACTGATTCGGCGCTTTACAAGTCATGAGTTTATACCATCTGGTGGACACGCGAAGCATTGCAGCCTAGTAAATCCTTCTCATTATCATTTAACAGATCAGGCCCCCGTCAGCCAGGCATGAACCGTGGCTGGGAAGGCAAACGCAACGAAGCATGCAAGAGGTGAGCAGCGGCGGATTCCAGGTATCTGCCAGGTACAAACTGGGCATTTGCTCGAATAAAGTGTGTCGGTGCAGTAATCCCAAAATGACCTGGACAGTAGGGGAGTGGAAGACATCAAAGATGAGGAGTTCAGTATGACCATCCGCGGTGGTCATGGTAAGGGGAATAGATTCCCAAATAATGAAGGCTGGCTGAAGCGGTCGACCGTCGATGGCCTCCAGGCCGATGGGTGACTTCTTCTTGACTAATGGGATTAGATTGTTGCAGGCATAGTCGTGATCCAAAAAGTTGCCACCAGACCCGGGGTCGATGAAGGCTTCAACCTCTACCTTAACATTAGGACCCACAAGAGTTATGGGGAGAAGGATTTTCTTCGGTAGCTCTTTGGGAGAAGAGGGGCAAGGAAAAATGGTACCAAGTAGAAGCCCCTCTACCTTTACTGGGCGTTCTCGTTTCCCGGTTTCAGGCAGCAGTTGGTGTTCCGGTGAGCCGCAGAAGAAGCAGAGATTCTCGTCTCGGCGGCATGTCCTCTCAGCGGCCGAAGCTGTTGGCTACCGATTTGCATTGGTTCGGGGGCGTCCAACGCAGGAAGAGCCAGGGGAGGAGACCTAGGAGAAACAGGCAAGGGAGACAGTAAACGAAGGCGCTGGCACTCGTGGCATCGCTCTTGAATGCGCTGATCCATCCGATGCTGAGGGCAATGAGATCCTCAAGAGATGAGGGACGAACATGAGCTGTGAGGTCATCCTTGAGGGATTCGGACAAACCCTGCCAGTATGCCGCGGCGAGAGCCTCATCGTTCCACTGGTTTTCTGCAGCGATGGTGCGGAACTCCACCGCATATCTTGCAGCTGGCCTGCGACCCTGGGAGAGATCGAACAAGGAAGAAGCGGCAAACTCCCTACGCGCTGGTGTGTCAAAGACCAGCTGAAATTCTCGCCGGAACTTGGGGTAATCTTGGGTTAGGTCAGATCGTGTTCCCAGAGGGGAGAAGCCCAAGCGAGCGCGCACCCCGGTCGCATGCGTGTGGATGCGGCGTGCGCTGCGGAGGAATGTCGCTAGAGGCCAAGCTTAGAGCCCAGGTGACTCAGCACAAGAGGGAGCACAAGAAGGTCCAGAAACTGAAACAAGTAACTGTGGCCCAAGCAAAGGAATTCACAGTGCTTCACAATACAATGAAAATGTGGAAGCAAGCTCAGAGAAAGCAAAGTGCGCAGATAAATTCCCTGAGAAGAGACTTGCAAGACGCACTCAAAAAACAAAGATCTCTTGCGGATGAGATTACAGTACTACAAGGACAAGTGTTGACCCTGACCAAGCATCAGTATCCCACAGCCACAAAAACCCAAAGGAAAAAGGGTACAGTGAGAGCTGGGAGCACCGCTCGCCTAAAAAACAAGGTTGCAAAGTCTGAACCACCTAAACAAGCACTAGCTAAACCTTCAGCCACCGAACAGGCAACAAAAAAAGGTATACGTGCAGAATCAAAACCAGAAGAATCCTTAGCTGATGATGCTGAAAAGATGGGACATTCTCTGGAAGTGGATGTGGAATTGCAACTCAATCCCAAAGAAGCTGAACTAGCAACTCCATTAAGTGGAAAAAGTGCAGAGTAACAGCTTCAAGAGCGGAAAACTCAAAGGGCTATTCTTAAACGCTCTGCAACTGTTGCCATACAGTGTGCCTACAATAAGAGGAGCACAGATGCAAGGGAAATCTCATTCAGTAAAAAGATTTTTCTTGGAAAAAGTCCTCCTCGAGCGACTGAGGAGTGCTGATCTCAAGCACCTTTGGGAGGAGACACGAATAAACTGGAGAAAAGGCTCCAATCCCAGCGGGACTGAGGGTTCTCTTCCTCCATCCACCCTAATTCAAGTCACAGAAAAATCTCGATTGAGAGTGGAAGCATGGGCTTTGGCCGTGGCAAGCCCGAGCTTCCCACAAACAGGTGAGGTATGTAACAGGGGACTTATCCCTGTTCACAAATGTGCCTCTAATCCAGCAGTGTGGTGGTTAACTGCTGGTAGGCAATTAACTAACACCACCTGGCTGATTACAGGAGTTAGAAAAAGCCTGCCTCTGAGACAGGAAGTGAGACTCCGTAGTCCACAACTGGGCTGAACAAGGAGACAGACGTCTTGATTCTGCCAAAAGAGACTGCAAGCTGACAACAAGACACAGGGGATAATACTTCTAGACCTGGATCCTGACATTGCCTATCACATACGGATGTAGACACCAGGAGAACAAAGAAGCCTTCCCCTACAGCAACCCAGCTAACAGATAAGACTTTTCTTTTAAGACTATTATCTATGTCTATCTAAGTATATGAATGTCTCTATGATTTGGGCTGGTGAATCGCTGGGCTAACCATGCAGTTAGAGAGAACTGGATCACAAGTGTATATATACTCCAGAGTGGAGCGGATTTTGTTTGCTGATTTACATGTTTGCTGTATTTAAAGCAACAGGCGCAATAAAGCCTTATTTTAATTTCACCTTAAAACAGTCTCCATTGCATACTGTATCTGTGAATGCGTCTCTTACACAGGCCTTCTCTAATTTGTCATGGTGTGCATCAATGTCACCTTCATATTTTTGGTGGGCCTTCTGTGTAAGTTTGACTGTCCACTTAGGCCTTACAATCCCTTGCATCTGTTGCTGTTGTGTAGCGGTCTCAGCGTCTAAGTTGTCACTCATGCGTTCTGTCTAATGAGGGTCTGAGTTCTCCCATGCTGCAGGTGTCTGTAGGCCTTTGCCAGTGTGTGTGGCATGCGGTCTGTTACCTGCATTAGCGATGGACTGCTGCCTCAGACAGTGCCAGTCTGTGTTTTGCAGTGTCCTCGTGGTGCTAGCTGTACTTACAGGTATCCGTAGCTCTGACCCGTGTCCTGGCGGATGTCCGTATCATGGCACTTGGGGGCATTAGCTGAGGGAACATAGTGCAGGGGTTGATCTGGGGGATTCTACCTCACTGTTCAGCTGTACATATTTGCAGGGGGCCTGCAGGTTATGGAGCTGTCTGTTCTGCCACTGCTGTCCCAGCCTGCTTCCAGTAGTGATGTTTTTTATTGTTCTGACTCATACATACTGTTGCTACTGAGTAGAGGGAGACAGCTCAATTCCCTATTCCATACAAGGGGAGGCCTCTTATTTTCTGAAATGTTTATTGGGGGAACAAAACAGAAATAAAAAGTGAAAAAGTACTGCGGAAATACACACTAGGGGAAGGGAGCTACTGCACCGACACACTTTATTCGAGCAAATACCCGGTATGTACCTGGCAGATACCTGGAATGCGCCGCTCCTCACCTCTGACAAGCCCCGTTGCATTTGCCTTCCCAGCCTGGGTTCATGCCTGGCTGATGGGCGGCTGATCTGTTAAATGATAACGATTAGGATTTAATAGGCTGCAATGCTTCGCGTGTCTACCAGATGGCATAAATTCATGAATTGTAATGCAGTATATATATATATACTGTGCAGTATTGCAGCCAGTGGGAATAAAATGCTTCAATCCCTGCCTGGAAAATAACTCAATGCACTCGGGCAGAAAACAGTCACAAACCTCAATACACCCGGGTATACCCGAATTCGTGGGACTAGCCAAGCTCGAATAAAGTGTGTCGCCAGTGTATGTAATAGAGAAAGGGATAGGTAAATAACAAAGCTTCTCACATGGAAGCAGTGGGAGAACTGTGCAGCAGTGAAGCAAGCTCTAAAATGACAGGACATGACCCAGACAGAGATGAAATAGGGGGTAGGACTGAACCAATGGGGGGTTGCTAGGACAACAGCAAAAAAACAGGAAGTGAACAAACATGAGACAGAACAGTACGTCTTGCTAGGATGTCCCAGCATCTGGTGACCTTTACACTCCAACAGAACACATGTTGATCATTGATCTATGAGAGATTATCTTGACAGAAAATGTCTTCCTATTTGAGGATTCCTTCTATGTACAAACCCAGGGGTCAGCTATGGGCTCAAATGTCGTACCCACGTACACCAACATCTACATGACTAGATTTGAAGAAGATTTTGTATTTGACCATCCACTGTTTAGAGTGCATGGGCATATGTGGGTGCGATATATTGATGATGTGTTTATGGTCTGGGATGGTACCGTCAAGTTATTACAAAATGTAATTAACGATATTAACACCTCACGCAATACTATTAACTTCAGTACCATCACTAGTAAAGAAGCTATCAATTTTCTAGACACTACGGTTAGCATAGTAAATCACAAACTTGAGTCCGAGATTTATTCTAAAACAAGGGATAGAAACAACCCTACACTGCACTAGTTTTCATCCGGCAGGCAAAATTTAAAGTCTACAGTTCAGCCAATTTTTAAGAGCCAAAAGGATCATCAGTAACCCTGCTTATGTCACTTGTAGTCTGGACATTATGAAGCATAAGTTTGAGAAGAGGGCTTATCCCAGAGAACTTCTTCAGACTCAGAGGTTAAAGGCCGAAGCCCTGTTAAGGAGTAATCTCATTCAGGGCACTTCAAGGAGTACAGAGAACAGCTAGAGCATTTTCGATTCCCTTTGTGACCAAGTATAGCACTCAGAGTGGACGCATCAAAAATATTATTTTACGCGATTGGCACTTACTTCAGAGTGATCCCTTACTAGCACCATTTTTTTCAGAAAAACCTCTCTTCTCCTATAAATGGGGGAGAAATATTCGTTATCAAATTGCCAAAGCTGATATTGGTGGCACCACGATCGGACAAACATTTATGGGGACCCCAAAATTGGGTTGCTATAAATGCTATAGTTGCAGCCAATGCAGCAGTATACAGGAGGGCACTTCATTTCATCATCCACACACGGGAACAAAATATGTTGTCAAGGATTTCTATACATGTTTATCCCAATATGTAATTTATTTGATCAAATGCCCCTGTGGTCTGGGATATGTTGATGAGACAACTCAGACTGTAAAGGATCGAATTCGACAGCATAAAGCTGCCATCCACATATGTGACCAGGAGGCACCAGTGGCACTTCATTTCACACTTGCTGGGCACAATGCCAGCCAAATAAAGTTTCAGGTAATTGATGGCATGAAGAAAAAGCATTGAGGGGGTGACATTCAAAGACTACTGTTGCAAATAGAAACTCAGTGGATCAGATGACTGGGACAATGGCCCCAGGAGGCATGAATAAGGAGCTCAATCTCAGCTGTTATTTTGAATCTTGGTTACAGATTGCCCTTGGAGAACCCTTAGCCTGTCTGGTGAGTATATCCACACTGAGCACCTTGAACCTCACCTTTGTCTGCCCACAGATCCTGACCACTGGTATAACCTGGTTGTTGCTCCTTTGTCTGAATTTTGTGGCCCAATCACCTCGGATCATCATAAGCCAATGCTGCGACAGCCTTTGGCTGTCACAATCTCAACCCACATGGACTCTGTGCACTGCGTAGATCATTCTACCCGTATACATTGGATTATATTTTACTTATATGATCATATAATTGCTTAGGACATGGTATTTTGGTGGGTTATATGTTTGAGTTTTATATGGTGTGCCTTTGTTATCCAGTGAACTTTAGTTATGCTTTCAGAGCCATTTGCTCCACTTGTTAGAATTGTCAGGAATCGGCGTTCTCCGCGCTCCTCACACAGAGCACTCACTTCCCTCGGCGATTCCTCTGCTCAGCGCCGGGCGCGCCCACGCCCTCCCGCGCGCACATCTGCACCATCCACTGGCTCGGTCCACACGCATACACGCGTTACTGAGCGCGCTCAGTCTGCACACTCTTCTTCCCGTCCCCCGGACCTCAGGCTCCGCCCCCGCAAGCCGCACGGGCATACTCAGGTTACCAACAAGTCTCACCTGGCCTGTTATGCCTGCACCAATCTGCAGTGTCTCGCTGTAGCTCTTCCTGTCCCGCCTCCGTTCCTAATTAGACCTTCCTGCTTTATCTAGCTCCTCTCTGCTCTCAGTATTTGCTCGACATAGTCTCTGTATGGAAGTACTTCAGGATTCTCTTTGTGTTTTCACAGGTTCTGACACGGCTTGTACGACTACCCCCTCTGGCTCTCGATCTCGGCACTCCTTGGACAATGCTCACTCTGATACCCCTTGAACCCGACTTGGAATACGACTACGGAACTTCTTTAACCGGTACCGGCAAGTATTGCTAGGAAACACCACCTGGTCTGGCAACGCCTAATTCACCACACTCCGGACACGCTCCTTCTGCTGCGGGTGTGTGTTCCTATACGTCCCCACCTCAGTATAAGGGACGGGTCTGGTCTGCGGGCAGCACCGGCGTAACAAGAATATAGCCATTTCTTGGACAATCAGTTTACATTAACATGACCACTCATTCTGTCTCCCTTCTGTTTATTTTATTTTTTTTGTGTTCCATAGAGGCTGGCTGTGTTGAAGTCTGTGTTTCCTGTGCTAGCTGTTACATGCATGGAGTGAGGCTAGCAAACTCAGATCAACTCTATACTCTCACCGAGGTTACCCCGGGATGGTTGCTGTAACCTCCAGTAACCTCCAGTGATCACATGATGAGGATTCTACTAATACTGTAGATGAAGTTGCACCTAACCACGCCCACCAATTACATCACCCACAACAGGGTATTTCAGCAAGAACTTTTGCTTGCTCTCAGCAGCAGACCTATTACAGCAACAAGCAGGAGAGTTGGAGAGAGAAAGATTTTGGCGACAGGAATACTGGATCAACTAAACTCAAGTGAAGTATAGACCGTGCTCCTATTTTCCTGGAGATTCTGTGACTTTTTGTCTTATATTATTCATTGACATTATAGTCTACTACTCTATACTTTTTGCTTTGGACTATCAGTTTATTTTGATTCTATTATTGGGGTCTGTATATGGACACAGGGAATTAATGAAATACCTTTGGTCTGTGGGACCTTAGGGAACGGGCCTGAGGAAAGGGTCTTTACCCCGAAACATTGCCCCCTATTTTTCCCTTTCCCCTTTTCCCCTTTCACCATTCCCATACCTCCCTCTGTGTGGTTTTTCCCCTGTCTATTGTCTCCCTGTCCCTGTGTTTTTCCCTTACATTTACACTTAGAATAACACTTTCTTTGCATTGTTACGCTCGTATATGACGTTTCCATTTTTATAATCTTGTGCTTCTATTATTAAATTTTGGAATTGGCATTATCCTATTTCTGCTATCAGCACAAATCCCTATTCCATACAAGGGAGGCCTCTTATTTTCCGAAATGTTTATTGGGGGAACAAAACAGAAATAAAAAGGAAAAACGTTCTGATGAAATATACACTAGGGGAAGGGAACAAGTAATAGAGATAGGGATAGATAAATAACAACACTTCTCACATACTGTAGAAGCAGTGGGAGAACTGTGCAGCAGTGAAGCAAGCTCTGAAAGGACAGGGCATGACCGAGACAGAAAGGAAATAGGGGGTAGGACTGAACCAAGGGGCAAGGGGAGGAGGAGTGGCCCAAGTCACAGAGGAGAGAAGGGGGCTGGTGGGTGGGGGGGCTGCCAGAACAGCAGCATAAAACCAGGAAGTGAACAAACATGAGACAGAAGAGTAAGTCTTGCTAAATATGTATTTATCAAGGAAAAGGAAACCAAATTGGAGTTTTTCCTTTTGATAAATCTGGTGCAATTCTTTTCTACTGGTTTTTCCCTCAGGTTTCCAAACCTCATAGGTTTCTGTGATAGTTCCAGAAATGTTTGTGTTGATGGAAGGGGAATGTTTAGTGCACCAAAGAACAGACCGGCACATTTTCTGTTACAATAACAAGACATATTTCCAGAGGGTCTAATTACAAAATAATAAGTAGCAGCTGTCTATTTCAAACCTTGCCATTTAAAAAAAAAACATATTTCTTTAGACAGCCCGAATCCTTATTTTACAGGCAAATAAGCAGCATCTAAAACACTATGACAATGTTGTCTTTTATTCAAATAATTTAAAGGGAGACACTTATGAGGTCTCAAAATCTTGGGATACTGTATGTATAAAGAAAAAAGTGGTGCAGTTAAAACTGCAGTTCAGGCAATATCCTGCATGTGTGTGTTTTTTTTTTAATAAATCAGTTCTGTAGTAAGAAAAAAGACTTTTAGCATTTTCTGTTTTTAAAAAAACAACTTTGAAAGACCAATTTTCTTGTATTCAATTTTATTTATTTTATTTATTTATAAAAATGTTTTCCCAGGAAGTAATACATTGAGAGTTACCTCTCGTTTTCAAGTATGTCCTGGTAACAACCATTTACTAAGGCACTGCCCCTTCATGTCCTGTCACAAGCCCTGGCACACCCCTTTGTGAGCCCTGCCCTCCCTCTTACACATGTCAGTGCAGGAGTGCTCATGAATATTCCGCTTCCACTGAGTGACCGAAATAGAGGAAATACATTCCCCATATTTAAAGATGTCGCCAAACTTTGCCGATCAATAGATGGAGAACGAATTGACTAGCAGCTATGCAGTTCTTTAGGTAAGTAGAGATTGCCCACATGAAACTATTGAAATAAAAAAAACTATAATTTAAAAAAAAAAAAAAATGAACTGCAGCTTTAAGGGGCAAAAAGATTTGTACCATATGCACAAAAGAAAAAAATCCCATTCATATCAATAGGATTTTATTCCTTGAAATACTGGCTGGGAGTCATCAATGAGTGATCTGCGCTTTTGCACCCAAATTGGCTATATCTGCCCTTAACTTTAATGGCAGGTATTACTGATTTAAGTGCGATAGCATGGTTTGTGCTTTGATGACTTAAGTGATGTTTCTAAGCCCCAGAATTGCACCACTTTTGTCTTAATAGATATACCCCTATAGATCAAGCCCAAAGTGCTGCAATTCTGGTGCAAAACAATTGCACCGTATGTATGAAAGAAAAGAATCTTATTGATTTCAATGGGATTTATTTCTTTGAGACAGGCAGTATGGCACAGTTATTTTGCCCCATAATTCTCCACCTTAACTTTGATTCATAAACATGTGTAGACGTAAAATCTATAATGAAATTCCCAAGCTGGTCCATCTTAATAGGTATCGCGACCTGCGTCAAACCTACACTTCTCCATGAGCAGTACAGTTACTAGAATACTGCAGTGCTGGAAAGCTTTGTGAAGTGAAACTTTTTGAAGACGTGTCCCTTGCTGTTGCCAAATCTGACCGAACTGATGGCTACTCATCCTCAAGCTGTCAATTAACTTCAAGGGCAGCTAGCTGGTGCTGGCAGGAGCAGAGACGTCATCCACATCATCCATAACGAAGTGCCAGTGATCTATTTGCAATACTCACGGATGAGGGTGTACCTTTGGAGATGGCCTTGAGGTCTGCTAGCATCAACTTCCCCGCATGAAGGCTTTAGAAGAGAATGTGGGTTCCAACAGGGGAGAACTGGGCTCACTGTTGACGCCAGCTGTGCAGACTCTAATCAAATGGTTATGAATTGCCTGCTAATTATCTTATGAAATCCTAATGTATTTCAACTTGTGCTGGTTGAATGATTTCTGGTGTCTCTGTCGGGGAGGGTGCATGCATAAGGCTGGTTCAATTACCATGGGGCTGAGAGAAACAAGATAAGCAGCAATCTTCCTTCCTCAGTGTCCACTGAGATTAGAAAAGTCTTCAAACATACAAAATGATTCAAAATGACAGTTTATCATAAAAAAAAGTATCCATCGCAAATATCTTATACATGAAACATATCACTGTCATTACTTCACTTTGGTGCTAAATGGGAATTGTCTAACTGGTAACTCAATTTTTATTATAACCCCATCACTGCCAGAGGGGCTAGCAACCCATTGCACAATGAGTGGTTTGGCAATAATGTTCCTGTCTTTGAAGTGGGGGAATCTAGTTCTCATTGCAATGTCATCTTCATGGGCAAGTTACCTTATCTCTCTGACACCAAAAAGAAGTACTGCCGTGGAGCACTATATAAGAAATGATGGCTGTGTATATGATAAGCAATACTGTATAACAGAACACAACAACAATATTCAATATATATATATCCTACAATATCACTGGAGGACATAAAAGTTTAATGCAACTGTTGGAATTAAGTGCAGCATATATCACTATACATAGTGGTAGGGAAAAAAGGTCCTAGAACTCTAAGCAAAGAAAAATACATTTGTATCATAACTACAATAAATAATGCAGGCTTTGAATAAAGAAATCTGGTAGAAAAAGCATTTACCCCTCGCTCCCAGTTAAAGTACCAAACCAGACCCTAATAATATATAATAATAATCTAATAATATGATATGACATTTTCTTATTGATCCCTAAAAAAAGATGCCAGACTTTCCCCAATAAAAAAAAGCTCCCTAAATACATATACATTCATTGGTATTTTCTATTGTGAGTAATTTTAATATTCTACAGACAGTACTTCATCCAGCACCAGCACTGACATATGCTGTGGATATAAAACAGCTTGATCAAACAACCCAGATTGGCATTAGCTAGCTAGCTCTGTAACAGACATTGAATCCCATCCACTTCAACAGCTCTGTCACAGCTAACAGCTTGAAACATTATGGATAGACTGTGCTGTGAGGTTTGGTTCTAGCACAGAAAGGGGTACATACAATTCCATGGGAGTCTGGACAGATATGTACTGGCCTACTGGGACATCTCCAATAGGCCCATGCATTAGATTTGCCCTGCCAAGTCTCTCGATTTCTTGGGTAGACACTGGATGGATCTGCCCTGGCAATTTGTGCAGGATAGTGGCTGCAGGGAAAGTCTGTCTGTTCTGCATCTATCTCTGTATGTATTTATTAGTGCATGCACGAATGAGTGTGTGTATGTACTGTATGTACATGTATGAGTCTGTGTATGAGTGCAAGCCCTGCCATAACTTTTTGCTTCCATGAGATGAATGTGACCTAGTAACACATGATTACGTTATAATGAAATAAGGAGGATCAAATGGAGTATTGCTCTATTAATGTGGATTTATTACAACGCAAACTCAAAATCTCATTCTCTGCATTCATTTTATGTGATCAATGTGCTCTCAACCACACTAAAAACCAAAATGATCAGCCCTTTAACTGCTGGGCAGCAGAGCTGTTCATAGGAAATGTAGGGATTTGTCTGCAAGATATGACAAAAAATAAAAGGAGTCCCTTTTTTTCTGAACGCAGTGTACAATAAGCCCCTAAAACTGGGTGTTTTTCATCTCTCTTACAAAACTCAGTCATTGAGCCTGTGTTTTTACATACTGCAAAAAGGTTAGTAAACTTCCCTGTCATCAGACTTTATTATTATCAAATTTAGGTTACTCTGATAGGGGTAGATCCACAGAAGGCTGTCAGTTTTGCACTGATAACGATGTCTTCCGATTTAGGGAACAGAAGTTATTTTCCTTCAGTTTAATGGGAATCCTCGAGGCTAATGAGAGGCAAAAATGATGTCAGTTAGCAAAATGACCATCGTAACATTACCTATGTAGCCCATGGACCCCGAGGCAATCGCAGATGAGTCCCCCTACACTGTACTAGGGCTACATGTCTGAGTGTGGTGCATACCTGCTGGCAACAGGAGGGCATGAGTCTCCCGCGATGGTATGGGGGATGACAGGATCAGGTTTCTGGGGTGAATGCCTTCGTTTCATCTAGTGGTGCAGTTCCTCCATCTCTGGTAAGCCCCATGAATGCGGGGTGGAATCCTTCCAGAGAATTCCCACACAGGGAAGAGAGATTCCAGTCTCACACGATAGCTCTTTCTTAAAAGCAGCAGGTCTTTATTCACCAGCAGCAGTAGCAGCAATAACAGCAACAACAGCAGAAGTACTTTCAGTCAGGTACAGGTTGTCAGCTCCTCCAGACTGCTCTCCCTCAGGATGGTCTCTTTCCCTGCCACCACCCCAGGCTCAGGGCACCCAGTGTGGGGCTAGCTCTTCCCTCACCCCCTAGGCAGGGTGAGAGGAATTGGTCCACCTCCCTAACTATACTTCCATCAGATCTATAACCAAGGGAACTCAAAAAGAATTGAGTAAAGCACCCTAGTAATTTGCACTCACCCTATATTCTAATAGATTGCTCCTAATAACCAAAAGGCTAAGCACTGTTCCCTGTCAGGTTATGGAACCGACGAAAAAACAAAAAATTCTTTAATACATCTAATAATTACATTCAATAGTAAAAAAAAGTTTTAAAATGTTGTTAAAATCCCCATACGGGAGCGGTGGAGTGGGGATATTGGTGGAGGTTCTGACGAGTTACTGCATGATTTCTGCAGACAGAAAATTATCTTCCCCCTCCTACGGTCTCAAAGGCTCTGCGGTGTATGTTTGCAACAAATAGGGTGTTGCTGTTCAAACTAGAGTTACAATATGTGATATATTGTTAGTTAAGGTCCACACATGTAGTTAGCATGTATATAATAGCCTTGGTTGGCACAAATAGATGAACCGTATATGAGGTGTCTGTTTAGACAGCACCTAATTGTACCAGTTGTACCTTAGCAATACTGTTGAAGGATATAGGCTATTAAATGGCAAACAGGCAATACAAGAAGCCTAGTAACCAATAGCCTGCTGGAGCTAAAATATCACACATGCATACTCTATAGACACAATATAGTGACATATACTGCAAATGCCTGTATGAGGATAAACTAGGCAATGCAAGGTGCCACAATGTAACAAACTCGTCTTAACCAAAAAGTAACTGCCCTCGTCATGAATACCATGCAATAAAAATGCTTTTACAGTCAACTTTATTACCTTAGTTTATTTATTTATTTATAAAATATTTTACCAGGAAGTAATACATTGAGAGTTACCTCTCGTTTTCAAGTATGTCCTGGGCACAGAGTAAAACAAATAATACATGGTTACAAGTACAGTTACATAAATGAACAGGGTATACATTATATACAAGACATTGTGTGCACAGTTAAAGAAAATATATATTATGAGCGTATGAAACAGTTACAGACCAGGTTAAAATGTGAGACAGCCTTAGATTTGAAAGAACTTAAACTGGTGGTGGATGTGAGATTCTCTGGTAGGTTGTTCCAGTTTTGGGGTGCACGGAAGGAGAAGGAGGAACGTCCGGATACTTTGTTGAGCTTTGGGACCATGAACAGTCTTTTGGAGTCTGATCTCAGGTGATAAGTGCTGCGTGTGGTAGGGGTGAGGAGCTTGTTCAGGTAGCTGGGTAGCTTGCCCATGAAGAATTATAGGCAAGACAGGAAAGGTGAACTTTGCGCCTAGACTCTAGTGTTGACCCATCTAGTTCTTTGAGCATTTCGCAGTGATGTGTGTTGTAGTTGCATTGGAGAACAAAACGACAAATTGAATTGTAGAGGGTGTCAAGTTTGCTAAGGTGGGTTTGAGGAGCCGAGCCATATACTATGTCTCCATAGTCAATAATTGGCATTAGCATCTGCTGTGCGATACGCTTTCTGACCAGGAGACTTAGGGAGGATTTGTTCCTGTAATGTACCCCTAGTTTGGCATAGGTCTTGGTTGTCAGGGTATCAATGTGCATCCCGAATGTTAAGTGGGAGTCAAGCCATAAGCCCAGGTATTTAAAACTAGTGACAGGTGTTAGGGTGGTGATAGCGTTGGTTATAATCTGGAGCTCAGTCGCTGGAAGCTTTAAAAATGTAGTCTTGGTCCCAAATACCATTGTTACAGTCTTGTCAGTGTTTAAAAACAGTTTGTTTTGGGAAATCCAGTTTTCGAGTCTCAAATAGTCAGACTGAAGTATGTGTTGAAGGTCAGAGAGGCTATGGCTGTGTGCATATGTGTCATCTGCATACATGTGTATTGAGGCTTCCTTACAAGCTGTGGGAAGATCATTAATGAACACTGAGAAGAGTAGGGGCCCCAGAACAGAGCCTTGCGGGACACCACAGGTGATATCCAGGGGGTTGGAGTTAGAGCCTGAGATGGACACATGTTGGGATCTTCCTGATAGGTAGGACTGAAACCAGTTTAAAGCATGCTTCCCTATTCCAGAGCTCTGGAGTTTGTTAAGCAGGATAGCATGATCAACTGTGTCAAAAGCCTTTGCAAAATCTAGGAATACTGCACCAGTGAGTTGTCCCCGTTCCATTCCACACTGGATTTCATTGCAAATTTTTAGCAGGGTAGTTACGGTGGAGTGTTTGGGACGAAACCCAGATTGGAATTGGCTAGGGAAATTTGTCTTGGTATAGAAATCGCTTAATTGGGAGTGGACACATTTTTCCATGACTTTGGATAGAATTGGGAGAAGTGACTAACTGCTAAGGCAATGAAGGTTAACCCTCCTGCTAATCACCAAGGGCCAAATACCCCCTTCACCCAACCCTACTACCTACAATAAACACTAATACCCATCTCCTCTACCCCCACACGATTGATACCAGAGGCCGCATTAGCCAGCAAGCATAAATAAAGTAAATAAACCTTTCTACTAACCCCTGCCATCATGAAGGACATCCTCATCAGCATACTGCAGGTCCATGTCCTCCAATGACAGCAAGAATACAAGAAAAAATACAATCTAATGGCCCCTAACCCCTTAATCACCTTAGCGGTTAATAACCGCTATAGTAATTAAGGGGTTAACCCATGTCCCCCTCTACCCACCCGGGAGGCCTAACCACCCACCCCGGGATCACTATACCGACTCTGTACCCATTGATTGGTATATTGGTACATCATACCCATATAATATGGGCCTGATAAGCTACTATAGGTCACCCTAATAAAAAAGCATGAAGACCAAAAATACACAATAATAAAAGATATACACAAGCACCTAAACACCCTAATTCAAGAAATAAAAGCACAAGCCAACCAATTAAATAAATAAAAGCACTAACCAACAAAACAATTAATGAATTTAAACCAGTAGCCAACAAAGCAATTAATTAATTTTAAACGCTAATCAATCCTAAAATGTACTAAAAACATGCCATCCAAATTCCAAACAATTGAATCCAAACAATAAAAACAGAAAAAATTACAATCAATTCAAAAAAAGCATTTGCCAAAAAATGCATTGTCTGTCACTGTATTTATCTGTACCCTGGGCACAGATTAATACATTATCAGTCAATGGGCAATCACAAACATAAAAATAAAAAAATACAATAAAAAAACCTGTAAAAATAAAATTACATATATTCAATATTCTTCTTACCTTTTTGAAGAGTTGACCCTACGAATACCGGAGTTTCTGAAAGCTCTCGTACCTCGACGTCATCAAAGTCAATCCAACACCGTCCATCTTGAAGATCCAGAACAGGTAACACAATTCTTCTATCACCTTCTGCTATTTTCTGTCATTATTTCTTTAATTTCTTTATCTTCTATCTTCTTTCTTCATCTGTCAATCCAACCCAGGGTAAGTCCCAACAGATGTTGTCTCGTCATCTTCTTCCTGTTAAATGAGGTGTGCAGGCATTGTATGTGGCCTCTGATGTCACATTTCAAGTCAGATGGTACAGCTCCAATCTGATTGGACGCTGTATCATGTGCCCGCCACTTTATTTTTTTTTAAGGAAGTAACGTTATCTCCAAGGGAGGTACGTCACAAAAAAGAGGCGGGCACATGATACAGCATCCAAAAAGATTGGACAGGAATAAGAAGGATACCTGGCGCTTAATAAACAATGTGTCCATATGGTGCGGTTCTTGAATAGTCCAAATTAATACTCCAAACCAATAAACCGGATTTCTGTTGATTTTGAATGTCCCCCCTATAATGGGTTAAACAAAAACACACAAATTGCGCAGTATGTCTGGAATGATGTAATAGAGACAATGTGAACACAGTGCACCTACTTACAAGATTTCTCTTGTTGCTTTCATTGGAGAGGATCTGTGCTTTAACCTCTTCTTCCCTGCTGTAGTCACGAATCCCACGTGAAATTCCTCAATCTTCTTTTTCTTTAGCCACTCCCGAATCGGATGGTAGATGGCATTTTTTTATGTTTGTATGCTCATTAATGTTCACATTATTTAGATATTTTGTTGTCACATATAGAGCACTAATTTTAGTTATAGGTCAAGCGCTGTTAGTTTTGGTGTATTTAATTAGCTTAATCACTGATCCAAAAAGATTGGAGCTGTACCATCTGACCTGAAAATGTGACATCACAGATTATATATAAGGCCTGGACGCCTCATTTAACAGGAAGAAGATGACAAGACAACATCCGTTGGGACTTACCATGGGGTTGGATTGACAGATGAAGAAAGAAGATAGAAGATTAAAGAAATTAAAGAAATAATGACAGAAGAAGATAGAAGTAGGTTATAGAAGATAAAAGAGAGAAGAATGTTGTTACCTGTTCCGGATCTTCAAGGTGGATGGCATTGGATTGACTTTGACGTTGCGGTACGAGAGCTTGCAGAAATGCTGGGATTTGGAGGGTAAATGTGAGGATTGGACCTCGGCCCCACCCCCGTGACACGTCCAGTGATGTGCTGGGTGACGCACCTCACTCTGAGGGCTTGCACAGGAGACATGCTGCCAGGCAGGGGAACACCTCACGGATCGGGCTTAGGGCCAACCCCTGTGACGTCTCTGTGATGCCACTCCCGCGCGCCCTGCGCGCAAGTGCCACATTACCCCGAGCAGCACCGGACCCAGGCTCCGCCCCCATGCCGCCTCCCGTGACGCAACAGAGGATGTCCCTCATACTTCACGCCAGCGCCGCAATACCAGGGGCACTCGAGGGGTTAATGCTGGCATTCATTTCTCCACAGCTGCGATACACTCCTCCCCTGCCTATCAGTACACAGTCTACCTGTGATCATTAAGTAAGAAATCACCCTGGATAGGGGGAAAGATGGCGGTGCACAGCGTGCCAACAGGTGCCTCGTGCGTTCCGGAAGCAGGAAGTAAAACGGAAGCTGGATGGCGATTTTCGGTGCAAAATTTAATGAACAGTAATGAACAGCAAAGACATGTTATTAAAAAGAAAAAATCATCTAGAGAAAGAACTCTGATGCGTTTCGTGCATCCACTGCACTTTGTCAAAGAGTAAATAATCTTTCTCGGGTGCTGACCTTTGAAGGAGATCCTTTACCGGAAGTTCCGCCTATCTCTCACTCATTGGTTCCTCCATGGTGGTATAATGACCAATCGAGGAGCATGGTGAGGTGAGTGGCAGTGCTGGCGGTGAATGGAGCTTTTCTATTGTCAATACACCATAAAGCTAAAATACAGACATTGAAAAAAAAAAAAAAACTTAGAAAAAAACTTTATCAAACGAAAAACTTTATCAAACAACAACAAACATTAAATCAAATTTTTGTTTCTTTTTTTTTTCTTTCAATGTCTGTATTTTAGCTTTATGGTGATAGAGATGTTGGCACTGATTACAACGTGGGGAGACCGAGGGACAGCGGAGGAGCGGCTACAGTTTATCTCTATGGCAGTGAACAGACCCGCTTATTGCCCCCTGGTCCGACCCCCCAAAGATGGACTCCAACTGGACAAGCACAGTCTCACCAAGTATGTGGAGGGCACTGATCGGATTGACATGTTTCTAAGGAACTTTGAAACGCAGTGCCGGCGGTACGGGGTGCTTCCCCAGCATAGGGTTGCACGCCTGGACCCGCTGCTCTCCGGCTTGGCTAAACAGACTTTGATGGCGCTTACAGAGGAGTTTGCTGATGACTATGACCACATGAAGAACTTTTGCTGTTTCAGCACGGTTTTACCCCTGAAGCTTACCGGGGTACGTTCCGGCTGGAAGAGAGGCACCCTCAGGAGACCTATGTCACTTATGTGACCCGCATGGCTTTGTATGGGTTACACTGGGTGGAGGGCTCTGAGGCCAGGACTTACCAACGCCTGCTGGACTTCATCTTTCAGGAGCAGCTCATGCAGCAGTGCCCGCCGGCGGTGAGGGCTTTTGTGTATGATTAAAAGCCCAAGACCTACACCGAGGCGGCGAGGATGGCAGATGACTATGTGGTCAGCCGGTCCCAGATGACCGCCAAGGTACCAGCCAAAGCGGTAACCCCACCGGCGCCGGCCAAGAAAGCTGTGAGTACCCCCCAGTGGACCCAAAAGCCGCCTGTGGGCAGCGGGTCACAGAAGGCGGGAGAGCTCCGGCATGAGCGCCGGTGCTACAATTGCAAAAGCACTGGTCACCTCAGACCAGATTGCCCGGAACCCCTGCGTTCCAACGGACCCTATCGAGGGCAACGCACCCCAGCTGCAAAGCCGGTAGCCCGCGTGCGGGTGGCTTCCACCAAAGAACCAGGACCGGTCATGGAAACAACTCCCAGCGAGACGTCCCATGTCACCCCTACCCCGGTTTCATCGGTGCCTACAGCCAGGAGCGGAGGACATCACCGCGCAGACCTGCAGCCGACGGACGGTAGGAGCAAGCATCTCACCCCGGTCACAGTCGGTGGCCGGCAAGCAGTCGGCTTGCTTGATTCAGGAGCTGCAGTGACCCTGGTCCGACCTGATATGGTCCGGCCAGAGGAATTGCTCCCAGGCCCTGGGATGCAGATCACTGTGACTGACGGAGAGCCACGTTTCCTGCAGGTGGCCCACATTTTTTTGGATTGGGGGGTGGGCAAGCGTGTGCGGGAGGTGGGGGTTTTACCAGGTTTGGATGCTGAAATTCTTTTGGGCAATGACCTGGGACCGATGACCTGCACCTACGACCGTGTGCCCCAGCCCGCTGCAGTGGCGGCGGTTACCCGGAGCCAGACCGCGGCAATGCCGGCGGTGGCCACCCCAGTCCCCCAGCCTTTGGGGCCAACGTTAGCAGAGGGCGCAGAGGAGCCCGGGGAGGTAAGCCAGGATCAGTTGCAACTACAGGCTGACGTACTGTTCCCCCTTACCCTGTCCCCTTCCCCTGACAATGACATGACTGGGGGGTGGCCAGATTTAGGAGCCCAGTTTAGGGAGGCAGTGAAGACAGACCCTACCCTGGACGGCGTGAGACTTCGGGCGTCCGAATCTCAGGCAGGGGAAGGCACTGAGCGCTGCCTATGGCATAAGGGACTCCTATACAGAGAAGAAGGGAACCCGGGGATAGAGAAGGGATTGACCGGTAAGCGACAGCTAGTAGTACCCCAGGGGTACCGACAGCAATTGTGATGGGTAGCTCACTCTATTCCGTTAGCGGGACATCAGGGGGTCACCAGGACGCGAGTCCAGTTATTACAGCGTTACTACTGGCCGGGGGCATCCTGAGATGCGAGCAATTTCTGCCGCTCTTGTGATGCCTGCCAGCGAGCGGGTAAGGCGGGCGACCGTGTGAAGGCACCCCTGAAACCCCTACCGATAATAGGGGAACCCTTCCAGAAGGTAGCGATGGACCTGATAGGACCCCTCATGATTCCTAGCAGGTCAGGGAAGCGCTACATCCTCACGGTGGTGGATTTTGCCACCCGGTACCCTGAGGCGGTAGCGCTGGGCACCATAAGTGCCAAGACAGTGGCAGCAGCTCTGCTGAACATTTTTGCTAGGGTAGGTTTCCCTAGTGAGATCCTAACCGATCAGGGGTCGCAGTTCATGAGTGAACTATTACATTGTCTCTGGGATGCTTGTGGTGTACAGCACCGGCGCACTACCCCTTACCATCCCCAAACAAACGGATTATGTGAGAGGTTTAATGGTACCCTGAAGCAGATGCTTCGGACCTTTATAGAGGCGGCGGGGAAAGACTGGGAGATTCACCTGCAGCACTTGCTGTTTGCATACCGAGAGGTACCGCAAGAATCTACAGGCTTCTCCCCCTTCGAGCTACTATATGGCCGCAGGGTACGTGGACCTCTGGACCTATTCCGTGAGGGATGGGGAGGGGAGACTACTGCTACTGATGCTTCAGTGATCCAGTATGTAGTAGATCTCAGAGACCGGTTAGAGATGCTTATGGGGGTGGCCCAGGACCACCTCAGGGCTGCTCAGACCAAGCAGAAGCAATGGTATGACCAGCAGGCCCGTAGCAGAGAATTCATCCCAGGACAGCAGGTGCTTGTTCTCAAACCCACTCGGGAGAACAAGCTGATGGCTGCCTGGTCGGGACCGTACCCGGTTATCCGAAAGGTGAATGAGTGCAACTATGTTGTACAGGTAGCGCCTGAGAGGCACAAGACATATCACATTAATATGCTAAAGGAATACAGAGCACCGAGTATGGGAGCAGTAATGGCCATTTGTAGCCCACTGCTGGAGGATCCGGCGAGCAATGCTCTGCCTGATCTCCTAGGGGAGGCAAAGCAAGGAAACACTGTTGAGCAGGTAGAGATAGGGGCACAGTTGAGTGCTAGGCAGAAGGGAGAAGCCAGGGACATGCTAGCTCAGTATAGCGCCCTCTTCACTGACATGCCAGGGACCACACATCTCACCAAACACCCGTTACACACAGAGGACCTGCAACCTCTGCATAAGCACGCTTATAGCGTGTCAGCAGAGGTCAAGACCAGTATGGAAAGAGAGATAGAAGAGATGCTGACCCTAGGGGTAATTACCCCGTCCCAGAGCCCTTGGGCAAGTCCAGTAGTCCTAGTGCTTAAGAAGGACAAAACCACCAGGTTTTGTGTGGACTACCGGTTGCTCAATGCTGAGACGGTGTCAGATGCTTACCCCATGCCCCGCATGGATGAGTTACTAGATGAACTCGCGGGGGCAAAGTATCTGACCACCATGGATCTGAGCAAAGGCTATTGGCAGATTCTCCTGACCCTGGAGTCTAGGGAGAAGTCAGCATTCATCACTCCAAGTGGCCTCTATGAGTTTTTGGTGATGCCATTTGGGATGAAGAATGCCCCGGCTACCTTCCAACGCCTGGTCAATAGGTTACTGGAAGGGATGCAGAGCTATGCCAGGGCTTACTTAGATGACATTGCTGTCTTTAGTAATTCCTGGGAATCCCACATAGGACATGTAGCTGCGGTGCTGGATAGGATCAGGGAGGCTGGGCTTACCTTAAAACCCACTAAGTGTATGGTAGGGATGGCAGAAGTCCTTACCGTAGGGCACAGGGTGGGTGGAGGGCATCTCAAACCAGAGCCAGCCAAGATAGAAGCCATAGTTCAGTGGCCTGTTCCAAAAACCAAGAAACAGGTCATGGCATTTTTGGGCACCGCAGGGTACTACAGGAAATTTGTCCCACAGTACAGCGCCGTGGCCAAACCCCTGACTGATCTGACTAAGAAGCAACTGCCTGTGCTTATTACCTGGTCTCCTGCCTGTGAAACTGCTTTCCAGGCACTGAAAGCTGCGCTTGCTGAGGCCCCCATCCTGGCTGCCCCAGATTATACCAAGCATTTTCTTATTCAGACTGATGCCTCAGACTTTGGTGTGGGGGCTGTGTTGAGCCAGGTGGGGGACGACGGCAAAGAGCACCCTGTGGTGTATCTCAGTCGCAAACTGCTCCCCAGGGAGGTGGCATATGCCACCATTGAAAAGGAGTGCTTGGCCATTGTGTGGGCACTCAAAAAGCTCCAGCCCTATGTCTATGGGAGGGCTTTCACGGTCATCACAGACCACAATCCCCTGAGTTGGATACAGAGGGTATCAGGGGAAAATGCCAAACTGCTGAGATGGAGCTTGGCTTTGCAAGAATTTGAATTTACCATTCAGCACAAAAAGGGCAGTGAAAACAGCAATGCTGATGGACTTTCACGCCAGGACTATCCCTCTGAGACTGAATTCATTAATGGTGCCAGCAGTGCCCAACTCCCCGTCAGGGCCAGTGGGCCACAGGACACGCATTAAGAAGGGGAGGTGTAGAGGGAGAAAGGGGGTGGCCCGGTATTAAAGGGGTTGCACCCCATTTGGCCACCCCTGACCGCACCAGGGAGACAAGGGGTTAATTGGTCTGAGGTCCAGAAATGTAATTTAACCATTGTTATGACCTGTAAATGTATTTTCCCCTGTTCCCCTGTTCCATTGTAATGTCTGTGTTAATCAGTGTCTGCATCACACACACTAGAATCCATCCGGGAGCACAAGGGTTAATAGTTCTTTAATGATTATAGCTCTTTGTGTAGTTTTCCCGCCTTTTCAGGCACCATTTTGCAGGTCCCCATTGGCCGCCACTAGGGCTCAATGCATTCCAATGGAAGATTGTGCTGTTTTAGTCCTGTTTCCTGTAAAGACCAGCAGGTGGCGTCCGAGAGGGAGAGCGGCGGTTTCCCATTGAAAGTCAATGGGCCCATTGACTTCAATGGAGATGCCTCGAGGTAACCTTTCCAAGAAGAAGTTGGCTGCCGTCCAGACCGCAAACCGCAAAGCGGATATAATGTCTAAAAAAGAGTTACAATCACTTGAGTCAAGTTCAAAGTTAATTGATGTGGGAATAAACAGTTCTAGGGCACCTAGAAATAAAATTATTTTTGCCCCTAGTCCCGAGGCTTCCCCCCACTCAACCACCACCTGGTCCCCGAATCCTGGACCCCCGCTAAGGGTAGAACCAGATAGAGCGGGTCGCGCCATAGGCTTTGCCGGCGGCAGCAAAAACGGCTCTGAAAAATGACTAAGTGGAAAAAACTGAATTTTGGTATTCCATAGCTCCGGTTCCGGATTGTCCAGCGGATCAGGGTTTGGGGTATCTGTAGCCACTGCTCCGGCATCGCTGCAGAGCCATCCTTGACCCGCTTGGACCAACCCGACGGAGTATGGACCCCCTTGAAGTTCGGGACTTTTCATATAGACTTCAATGGCAGAAAAACCCCATTGACTTCAATGGCGGCGATTTACCATTGAAAGTCTATGGCGGAGCTGCCCGTTGTTTTCAATGGGGATTTAGTGAAAAGCTGAGATTTCTTTTTCAGTGGAGATTTTTGTATTAAAATGATTTAATGTGCATTTGTGTAACTCCGGTTCCTTAGGTCGTAGCAAGTCGCTTTTTGGACCATATGGTGTCCCAGTTCTGGCAATGCGAACTGGGAAGTTTGGACCTGCTAGACCCAACGGAACCGGATATTTTAATACGTCTATGTTTTATGCTTAATACTGTATTCTAAGGTATGGATAAATTCCATAGGAAATTTCTTTGGCCATAATGTAGCAGATGGCCGGAGAGGCGACCGAATGTCTAGGACTTAAGTATTGTTCAAAGAGTTTTGTCACCCTCACTGTTTATCCGAGGCTCAAACCAGAGCAGTTCTTAAGTGTTCCATTTAACACCTTCCAACAAAGGTTTTCCTGCCATAAAGCCAAATGGGTAGAATGGCTGGCATTCCATTTGCATATGTGGGGCTACAGAAATGAGACCCCAGAGTTCTACTGCGCCTGTGCCAGCTAGCAGGGGGGCATGTGTTGAAATGTGTTCCCATGTTAAAGATTGGCTGGAGGTAATTGAAAACCAATCACCGGTGCTTAATGTTACAGATAGAGGGACAAAAGGTTTATAAACTGCTGTCCACCCATATATCCTTTGTCTTCGTTTGCTGATATGGTTACCTGATATCACCTGAATGATTTCCTGATTGCTGAGAGAAATGCTACATCATACTTCTCATTCCCCAACCCCTAAGTAAGTGTACTTCTTGTTTGTTACTGTATTATCTGTTGTGTTCACCTTTATTCTAAGGAATAAATACAATTTATTATATCTTAAGCCTCGTTCAGTTCAAACCCAGTTATTTTTGTGTAATATTAATAAGTCTGTGGAAGCTATCGTCACAGACATCATCCTGGGACTTCCATGGCTTCAACTACTACTACTGAGATCGACTCGACGGAAGAGCAGCCTTTTCTTTTTTTTTTTTTTAATTCTTTATTTATTGTCAACATTTTTATAACAGTGAACATACAACACAATATAATACACTACAAAACCAAACATCACAATACAACATACAAATTATAATAATCATAGATATAGTTTGTTAAACAATAAATACAGTCACAATACAAAAACAAAACAAAATTCACTTAAAATAAAATCTGATAATAAGTCAACTCCATATTTAGTAAACCCGTTTATCCCTATTATTCTCATTTTGGCAGATGATTCCTCTCTCATCTTACAGTATTCTATTACCAGTGAACTCAGACCACGCTGCCAGAGAAACTCATATTTTAACCTTGTGTCAGTTGTTATATATGAGAGTTGTTCCATCCTCATAACCTCCCATACTCTCGACTCCCATTGTCCCATAGTGGGCACCTCCAGTTTTTTCCAGTTGGCAGCTATAGTACATCTTGCTGCAATCAGCATATGTATTAATAGAGATTTCCTAATTCTATGCCGTTTGACATCCTCTCTGTTTTGTAATAAAATACTCGGGTCTTTTGGGATTCTAATATTGGTTATATTTAAAATCTGCTCCACTATCCCATCCCAGAAACACTTTATTTTCTTACACTTCCACCAGATATGAAGCATTGTACCCACCTCCCCACACTCTCTCCAGCACTTGTCAGACGTTCCTGGGTAGCATTCGTTCAATTTTTGTGGCGTATAGTACCACCTGTACATTATCTTATATATATTTTCCAGTATATTCGTCTATATCGAGGAGGAGCTGGCATTACTCCACATTTGTGTCCATTCTAGTGCAGAGTATTCTTTACCCAGTTCCTTTTCCCAAGCTAATACAAATCAGGGCTTAGGTTCTGCTTTAATTTCCAATATTGTTTTATAGATATACGATATATTATGTCCCCTAGCACCCAGCAATACCAACGTCGCTTCAAAAGGATTCAATCTCCTTGTAGGCGGATACTCACAGAGGTATGCAAGGGAGACTGGTTATAGTGAAATTAAATAAGACTTTTATTGCGCCTGTTTCCTTAACATCAGGAAACCATCCAAACAAGGGGTAAACAAAGCTTCTATTCACTTGGGAGTATTTCTAGTGAAATACTATGCAGTTCACAACTCCCTTAGATAAGCATGTCTCCCAGCCCCAAACATATAGCATGAGATGAACAGATATAAAAAGTCTTGTATATGAAAGTCTTATCTGTTTGTAGTGGTTTGGAGGGAAAATCTTCTCTGTCTCTGGTTCAGCTCCCTTTTCCTCAGGGTGTGTCAGCATTCTGGTTTAGAAGTTTCCACTGTGTCTTGAAAGCAGCTCTGCTGTTTCTTCTGGCAGGGCTTAAGACTGTTTGTCTCCAAGTTCAGCTCAGGTGTGAGCTAAGGAGTCTCACTTCCTGTCTCAAAAGACAGGCTTTTCTAAGCCATCTAATCAGGCAGGTGGTGTTTGTTAATTGACTACCAGCAGTTAACCACCACACTGCTGGATTAGAGGTACATTACCTGAACAGGGATAACTCACCTGTTACACTCCTCAAAATATTTTTTTACATTTATTTTGGTGTTCATACTGTATAGTGGACAATTTGCGTATATTGCCATCTTTCTCCTTCTTTAAAATCAAACTGGTCCTGAAAATATTTAAAACTTCTGATTTCTCCCATATCTATCAAATCTCCTAGTCTTATTAGCCCCACTCGGCTCCACTTTTTAAATATCCTAGACTCCAACCCTGGGGGAAAATCGGAGTTCCCACATATTGGAGTGAGAGGGGATGGGAATGTACAAACCCTCTCATCTTTGGATATTTCATCCCATGCACATAGAGCTGCACCGATAGTAGGGTGTTCATAAAGATCTTTAGGTCGATCTATCTTCCTGAGCCAAGGAACCTTATTTGTATCTATATTTTTACAGTAGTTATTTTCAATTTCCACCCACAGTTTATTTTTTGTACAATGATACCATTCAAAACGAGCGTTCACCTGTGTAGCAAGATATTACTTATTAATATTCGGCAGACCGAGTCCCCATTGCGATTTATGTCTTTGCAGTGTTTTAATATTAATCTTTGGCTTTTTAAATTCCCAAATAAATTTATTAATTTTACTTTGGAGCAAGCATGGCAATATATTGCTTGGGGACTTTCACTGGGATAATCTGGAACAGATACATAAGTCTTGGCAGGATATTAATTTTAATACAGTTAATTCTACCTATCCACGAGATAATATTCTTATTCCATCTTTTTAAATCATCTTCTATTACTTTAGCTAATCGGGTGTAATTAGCCTGGAACAGCTCTTCTACTCTTGACGTTATATTTGTACCCAAATCTTTTATACTTCTATCCTTCCATTCAAAAGGGAAATTTTCTTTTACCTGGGCTGCCAACTCTGCTGACAGATTTATATTGAGAGCCTCTGTTTTTGTTAAATTAATTTTAAAATTAGATGCTAAACTATATCTACCTAGAACACTCATTATATTTGGTAATGAGACCAGCAGGTTAGTTATTATCAGTAGGATATCATCTGCGTATAATGCGATCTTATGTTCTTTCTCACCTATTTTAACTCCTGTAATATCTGGGTGATTCCTTATTGATTCTGCTAGCGGCTCCATTATTAGGGCAAAAATCAATGGGGACAACGGGCACCCCTGTCTCGTACCATTAAGTATATTAAATGAGTTCGAGTTGCTGCTCTCCCCACTACCCAGCAGAGTATCTGCTCTGCGGACCCAGGAGAGGTGGGGCTAGAGCAGCCTTTTCAATGGAGTTCATACTGACTACAGAACTGCTCTGTGCCGTCCAAAGGCCTATGTGGGGTTTCAGTACCAGAGCATGTAACTTCTCATCTGCCTCAAATCTACTCCGCATTTCAGGACGTATTCAGCAAGGCTCAATCCGAGGAGCTTCAACCCCACTGGTCATTCGACTGCCACATCGACCTTCTGCCCGGTTCAGTGCCTCCAGGAGGATGTTCTTACCCACTGTCACCTCCAGAGACCAAGGCCATAAAGGACTACATCCAAGAGAACCTGCAAAGGGGCTTCATCTGGAAGTCTTCATCCCCCGCAGGTGCGGGGTTGTCTTTGTAAAGAAAAAGGATTTAACCCTCAGACCATGCATTGATTATCGGGACTTAATAAAATCAAAATAAAGAACCGCTACCCCTTACCGCTCATCACCAAACTCTTTGATAGACTACAGGGTTCCACCATTTTTATTAAACTGGACTTATGAGGAGCCTACAATCTTGTAAGAATCCGACAGGGGGATGAGTGGAAAACAGCGTTTAACACCCAGGACGGACATTACGAATACATAGTCATGCCTTTCGGCATTTGCAATGCCCCCATGTTATTCCAGGACTTTGTATACGAGGTTTTCAGGGATCTCCTAGACGAATATGTCATTGTCTATCTTGATGATGTTCTAATCTTCTCCAAAACCGCACGTGAACACCCGGGTTATGTCAAACAGGTACTCCAATGACTACGGGAGAATCACTTATTCACGAAATTGGAGAAGTGTCACTTTCATTAGACTATGATGTCCTTTCTGGGTTACATCATCTCTGATACTGGCCTTGCATGGATCCAGCCAAAGTGAAAGCAGTTTTGGATTGGCCTCGTCCTACGACCCTGAAGGCCGTACAATGGTTCTTAGGCTTCGCAAACTACTACCGAAGGTTCATACAAAATGTTTCATCCATAGTGGCCCCCATTATGGCGTTGACACAGAAAGGAACTGACCTGGCACTTTGGTCTCCTGCAGCACTTCAAGCATTCGAGAAGCTAATAACAGCCTATGTGTCAGCCCCGTGCTAGTGCATCCTGCCCTTCACTACCCTTTATTACCCTTCACGCTCGAGGGAGACGCTTCAGATGTTGGGACCAGGGCATTCTTGTCCCAAAGGAAATCCCCATAAGCCAAGCTACACCCCTGTGAGTTCTTTTAAAAAATATCTCGCCTGCCAAACAGAATTATGATGTGGGCAATCATGAACTGTTGGCCATCAAGATGGCCTTGGAGGAATGGAGGCATTTGCTCCAGGGCACCGCAAATCCTGTATCTATATTGACGGATCATAAGAACCTGCTCTACATTGAAGGTGCTCGCCACTTGGGGTCGCGACAAGCTCGATGGTCCCTTTTCTTCTCTCGCTTTCATTTAATTATTTCCTGTCTACAGTACCAGGTTCAAAAAACGTTAAGGCAGATGCTCTCTCCCATCAATTTCTAGTAGAAGAATAGGCTGAGGACTAATAAAAACCATACTTCCCCCATCACGCATCATCTCTGCTAACACATTTGACTATGGAGGACATCGTGAGAGGTCAATCTGATATTCCGGAGGGTGTCGAAGTTCCAGAGGGACGTCTCTTCACCGCACCGGCCTATCGTCAAAAGGTATTGGAATGGGGTCATTCATCTAAAATCTCTGATCATCCAGGTACAAGGAGAACTGTTGATCTTCTGGAACATACCTTTTGGTGGCCAGGGATGCGTAAGGACATTAAGGAATTTGTCACTGCATGTTCTACTTGTGCCCAAAACAAGACTCCCCGTATCAGGACATAAGGGTTGTGCAGCCTTTCCCTATTCCGGAACGCCCATGGTCTCATCTTTCCATGGATTTCATCGTTGAACTACCTGTATCCAAAGGAAGGAATACCATCAGGGGTGGTCGACCGGTTTTCCAAGCAGGCCCATTTAATTCCCCTCAAGGGCCTACCCAATGCTCTCAACCTATTTGAAATATTTATCAAGGAAGTATTTCGACTTCATGGGGTCCCCCAAGTTATTGTGTCAGATCGAGGCTCCCAATTTATCTCTAAATTTTGGCGGGCCTTTTGCAAACAAGTCGGAATCTCCCTTCACTTTTCTTCCAGCTATCAACTTCAGACTAATGGTCAGACGGAGCGGACAAATCAATCACTTGAACAGTTCATCTGTTGCTTCATTTCTGATACCCAGGACAACTGGGTAGATCTCTTGCTGTGGGCTGAATTCTCTCATAACAATCTACGGAATGAGTCGACTCAGGACTCATCATTCTTTTCCAATTTCGGCTTCCATCCCTCAGCGCTTTCTACAGCGGGACCTTGATCCGGGGTACCAGCAGCGGATAATAGGATCTTACATCTTCAGGACTCATGGAAAAATATTCAGGAGAACCTCAGGAAGGTAGTCTCTATACAGAAGAAGCATGCCGACCAGCATCGCCATGAAACACCAACTTACACTCCAGGGCAAAAGGTGTGGCTGTCCACGAAGAATATTCGTTTGAAGGTCCCCACTGCAAAATTGGCACCCAGGTTTATTGGCCCATTTCCCGTCATCGATAAGGTCAATCCGGTGGCCTACCAGCTGCGGTTGCCAGCATCTGTGAGGATCCCTTCGGTCTTCCACACCTCTCTGCTCAAGCCCTTCGTTCAGGATCCTGAGTCCCTGCTTCGACGTCTCCTCCTGGTCCTATCCTGGTTTAGGGCCAGCAAGAATTCGAGGTCCAGACCATTCTGGATTCCAGGATTTCCAGAGGAAAAATGCAATACCTGGTCCATTGGAGGGGCTTCGGCCCCGAGGAATGTGTTCATGGATCTCCAGCGACCAACTACATGCTCCTAGGCTCGTTCGGGCCTTGCACCTAAGGTTTCCCTCCAAACCATCCCTGGGACACCTGGAGGTCGCCCCTGAAGGGGGAGGTACTGTGAGGATTGGACCTCGGCTCCGCCCCCGTGACGCATCCCATAACGTGCTGGGAGACGCACCTCACTCTGAGGCCATGCACAAGAGACGTGCTGCCAGGCTGGGGACCACCTCACAAATCAGGCTTAGGCTCCGCCCCTGTGACCCCAACCAGGACCAGACTCAGGCGACGCCCCGGCGCCGCCTCCTGTGACGCAACAGAGGACATCACTCACACTCCACGCCAGCATCTCAATACCAGGGGCACTCGAGGGGTTAATGCTGGCATTAATTACTCCACAGCTGCGATACACTCCTCCCCTGCCTATCAGTACACAGTCTACCTGTGATCATTCATTACCCTGCAGCCTTGTGCTACTTCCTCATTGGCTGCCTGCCCTTTATATGCTCAGCCAGCCCTCTGGAAATTGGCTGAGCACAAACTTTGTTTATGTTTCAAGTGCTTGCCTCAAGCATCCTGCTGCCCTGCTATTGCTCTTGCATTCTGCCTTGATTCTCTGTTACCTTGACCCCAGCTTGTACCCGGACCGCTGCCTTCTCTGACCCCTGACTTCGGCTTGTATTTGGACTCCCACCTTCTTTACTCCTGGATCCCGGCCTATGCACAACGACCATTCGAATTCTCCAACCCCAGACAACGGCAATAATATACGACCATTCTGACCTCTCCAACCCTGAACCAGCAGCACGACCACGACTCTGCAATCCGTATGTGGTTATGCAGTTGTAGGTCGGTGTATTCTGACATCCCCACCTCAGCCTCGCGGTCCCATACTGTTTGTGGTGAGCACTCGATACAGTCAACACTTCTAAAAGTAAGAAAAGTATGTAATTTTATTTTAACAGGTTTTCTTATTGTATTTTTTTATTTTTATTTTTGTGATTGCCCATTGACTGATAAAGTATTAATCTGTGCCCTAGGGTACAGATAAATAAAGTGACTGCCAATGCATTTTTTGCAAATGCTTGAATTAATTGTAAATTTTTATTTGTTTTTATTGTTTGGATTCAATTGTTTGGAATTTGGATGGCTTGTTTTTAGTACATTTTAGGATGGTTAGCTTTTTTAATTAATTAGTTGTTTTGTTGGCTACTGGTTTAAATTCATTAATTGTTTTGTTGGCTAGTGTTTAAAATGAATTAATTGTTTTGATGGTTTGTGCTTTTATTTAATTGGTTAGCTAGTGCTTTTATTTCTTGAATTGGGGTGTTTAGGTGCTTATGTATATCTTTTATTATTGTGTATTTTTGGCCTTCGTGCTTTTTTATTAGGGAGACAATTGACTGCTATAGTGGCTTATCATGCCAATATTATATGGATATGATGTACCACTATGCCAATCAATGGGTACAGGGTGGGCATATGTGTCCATGTGTTCTGGGGTGGGTGGATAGGCCTCCCGGGAGGGTAGTGGGGGACAGGAGTTAACACCTTAATTACTATAGCGGTTATTAACCGCTAAGGCGATTAAGGGGTTAGGGGCCTGTGACAGGGTAAATAAATCCACCAGTTATATGCCTGGAAAACCTATGTCTAGTCTGCAGTGCAGCACTGACTAGGTTAAACTTCAGCTGGGAACCTCAGGTCAATTAGTTGGATCCCAGCTGCCTAATCAAGGTGTGTTAAAACCCAGGTTGTAGACACATGGAGCTTGCTGTTGATGAGAGAGGAGTAAGCTGCTAAAGTGATTCCTGAAAACAAGTCTGAGTAGCAAAGTAGTGAAACTGTGAACTGTCTGTCCCCTGCATAGAAAAAGGGAAGCTGCATATATATAAACTGTCTGCTAAAGAGAAACTGTTTTGTTCGGTTTGCTGAAGGAAAAGCCATTTTCGTTTGTTGCTGAAAAAGAGCTATTTTTGCTTTGTGTGCTGTATATTTTTCAAGGCAAAATAAAACAGCCTTGTCAAGAAACCCACGTGTGTAGTTGCATGTACCCTGCAACAGGGCCATTAGATTTTTTCTTGTATTCTTGCTGGCATCTGAGGACATGGACCTGCAGTATGTTGATGAGGATGCCCTTCATGATAGCAGGGGTAATTATTAAGGTTTATTTACTTTAATTATGCTCTCTGTCTGATGTTTTATTTAATGATGGGCAAATGCCCTATTATCCATATCTGGATAATAGTTTGTCACAGGACCGGACCGTGAGGCTGAGGTGGGGATATGAAAACACCGACCTTGGCCATGAAGCCGGGTCTGGGTTGCGCAGCTCGTGGTCGTGGGAGGCCGGGTACAGTCAGGAGAGGGTAGGATCGTAGGAGGTACTTGCCGTATCAGGGTTGGAGAAGTCGAGAGTAGTCAGAGTCTGAAGCCAGGGTCATGGGTAGGAGAGAGTAGAAGTCCGATGAGAGTGCCGAGTCCAAGGGTGCCAGAGGTCAGGAGTCCGGATATAATGCTGGGATCTAAGTACAAAGAGACAAGACAAATGCAACGAAGTGGCTTGTGGCCAGCACAACTAAGGCTTTGGTCCCGCTGTGTCCAGCGGCATGCGTGTTACTCACCATCCCCTCGTATCCTCCCAAGCAGGTCCCAGTCCCTCCTCCCTGCATGGCTCATTACACGCTGTGACGCGTCAGCCGCCAGGGGATGCAAGAGAATTGAGATCCCAAGCGGTGACCCATCACGTGGTGTGGCTGTGAGCCAATCAGAGCCGGGTCTGGAGCTGTCAGCTTCGTGGGGAGCGGGGAAGTGTGTGTGTGTATGGATGTGTGACTATGGATGTGTATATATATATATATATTGTGTGTTTACAGCCCCTCTCCACGTCTCTCATTTATTTTAACTTTTTGGGTCCCCCCCTTCCCCCGATCCCCACGGCTGCTACCCGCTTGGGCAGGGAAGTGGGAGCAGGGTCAGTAAGTTGTTTGTGCTCCCTCCCCCCTCTGCCTCCGATCCTTGTGGCTGCTGCCCAGGCCGGAGGTAAGCACGGGGGGGATGGTGGGTGGATTAGCGGGAGCGTGGCTGGTCCAATTCTTGCCCGCTCTGGGCGGATTGAGCATGTCGGGAGGTGGGGGGGAAGCTGGGCAGAGACTGGCACGCATGGGAGAGGCTGGCATTGGTGGTTCAGTGGGTGGCACGGGGAGGTGTCCCCCAGCCCCCGATACCCCCCAGGGGAGCTGTGAAGGGGTCAGCTTTTGGGTGCGCGGGGCTCCCGCATGGTGCCGCCTCCCCCTCCTGCCCACGGTTCCTCGGCGGTTGAAGGAGAGGGGTGGGAGGGTTTGCCAACACGTTTCCTCCCCCCAACCACACATCATAGCCGCTCCCCCTCCTGACCCGCTTTGGCCACGCCCCTCCGCGCCAAGAAAGTCAGCTGCAGACCGCAGATCATGGTGCAGTGACTTTCACCCGCCGCCTGTTTGCAGTGCGGCCGCACTGTCTGAGGCAGCGGGGCCATAGCCTAAGAACTAACTATGCTCAGCAATCAGCCTAGGGCTGATTGAACTAAATACCAGTGAGGAGCCAATGGGGATGGTAGGAGGTGAGGTCCCATGTAAGTGGACTGCTGATAGGCCGAGGCTGGGTGCAGGGCAGGTGCTGAGGATTCCAAGCGATTGGTAAGTGCAGCCATATATATGCGCGCCCGCGACTGGGACTCAGCACTGGGGCACCAGAGGTGCTGGTGTGCGTGGCGGTCTGCCTTGGCGGCGCACACAACCCGCAGCTGGATCGCGGGTCACCGCTGAGGATGAAATGGCAATCTGGGCGCAGCGTTCATGCGCCCCTGCAACGGGAAGTGCCGGTATGCGAGGAGCGCGGGGAGAGAGGGTCAACTTGGAAGGTAAGGGATGCAGCGCCCTTACAGTATCCCCCCCTTCAGGGTCGACCACCGGGCGATCCATACAAGGCTTAACAGGAAATTTCCGATGAAATGCTCGGGTCAACCTGGGAGCATGTACCTGGTCTAGCGGAATCCAAGACCTCTCTTCGGGGCCAAAACCCCTCCAATGCACCAAATATTGGAGTCCTCCTCTCGAGAAACGCACGTCCAAGATGGACTGAACTTCGAACTCCTCTTGTCCGTTTACCAGTCCAGGACGGGGTGTGATGTCTTAAGTATGTGGGTTAGGTAAGAATGGTTTAAGTAGCGAACAATGAAACGCGGATGGGATCCTCATGGTTGCGGGCAATTTCAGTCGATAAGTAACTGGATTAATCTTTTCCAGTATACTAAACGGTCCGATATATCAGGGAGCTAGTTTCGGAGATGTGACCTTTAGACGAATGTTTTTAGTGGATAACCATAACTTTTGGCCTGGAGTGTAATTGGGTTGTTTCTGGCGGTGGCTATTGGCCTGTCTCTTTTGCATAATGGTGGCCCGTCTAAGGTTATCCTGGATCTTCGCCCACGATGCCTGGAGAGCCTAAATCCTTTCCACAGCAGCCCAATACTGTACTGTATGTGTTGGGGGGAGGGCGTAAGGGTTTTATTTATTTAAATGTATAGCAAAAAAAATGATGCCACAGGATTGGTACCGCAGGCTAGCGGGGACACACAGGGACCACCCGAGGGCCCACTGACACCCGCGCGGTCTGCCTGACGACCGCCGGACACCTGCAGGAACCACCAGAGGCCCCCCAGACACAACTTAGGAAACCTGTGGGGACCACTGAGGGCCCAAAGACACCCATGGGGACAACCTGAGGACCCCTGGACCCCACAGGGACCTCCTGAGGGCCCCTAGACACCCGCAGGGACTACCAAGGGCCAAAAGACACCTGCAGGGACCATTTGAGGACCCCCGGGCACCTGAGGGGACCACACGAGGGCTCACAGACACCTACAGGGACCACCCGAGGGCCCACAGACACCCACGGGGACCACCTGAGAGCCCCGAGACACCCGCAGCAACCACCAGGGGCCCAAAGACACCCACGGGGACCACCTGAGGACCACCGGACACCTGCGGGAACAACCCAAGGGCCCACAGACACCCACTGGGACCAGCTGAGGGCCCACAGACACCCGTGGGGACTACCTGAGGACCTCCGGACACCCGCGCCCTCTGGTATCAATCACGTGGGGGTAGAGCAGGTGGGTATTAGTGTTGTTGTGATTTTAATGCTTATTGTGGGTATCAGCTGTTTAAATATACATTTTAATACTAGTATATAAGCAGGGGGTCTCTGGAACAGAACTGCATCGATTTGAGGTCTGGGGACCCTTGCTTCCTGAGATACAGACCCCGTTATGGGGTGCTGGTATCTCATATGGATTTAAATGTCCCGCGTCACATGAGAATAAAATGCATAAGAGATACCGGCACCCCATAACGGGGCCTGTCCCTTGGGAAGCATGGTGTCCCCAAATCAACGTGGTTCTGCTCCGGAGACACCCTGCTCATCTACACTAGTAATAACATTTATATTAAAAAAACATTAATTTCGGGCGAGATTTGCGCAGAGAGAGGCGGCTCTCTGAGCAGGTCTCTCTGCAGCTGAAAGAAATCGCCGGGTGTGGCCTTTTTAGAGAGGCGATCTTCACACCTGCAGCTACTCGCCAGTTTTGGGAATTTTGCTATCATAGGTAATCGAGGCTTTCTGAATATCGTGATAGCAACGCTCAAAAAAATGGCTATTTAAATGGCCCAGCGATTTATTTTTATGAACGCTTATAGCATAGGCCCCTATTGGTCATGCCTTTCACATTGCAGTAAGCCTGTATGTGTCCAATCCCACCGCCTCCCCTGTGACTCACTGAAGCTGCTGTGGGTGGGGAAAACCCATGATCACTCCTGGCAGCCTGTTTTTACCATGGCTTACTGCCAGGAGGGGGCAGACTGGTAGCCAAGGAAACCAGCCTGGCTACATACATTTAAGAGAGACTGTAATAACAGTATATCAGGATTAAATACATTTACTTTAAAGAGACAGAGGGACCACCCCTACTTAAGTGTACATCCACAACCTACGCGAACAGAGGGACTGCCCCACAAACAAAATGAGAGCGGCAGACAGACAGACAGACAGACAGACAGACAGACAGACAGACAGACAGACAGACAGACAGACAGACAGACAGACAGACAGACAGACAGACAGACAGACAGATAGATAGATAGATAGATAGATAGATAGATAGATAGACATACTACGTAAGCATTATTTCAACAAGATCATGTGTTGTATTTGTCTATACAGATTCCTTTCATTGGGCCCCTATTGGGAGATCGCGCGGGACTAGAGGACTGGGAGGGCTTATAAATATATTCACAATTAGCGTTGTGTAATGGGCAGGGCTGCCGAGAGCGGGTTCGGGCTCTGATGAAAAAATAATTTCTCTCGGCACTTAGCTGTGGCAGCCACCTCCTTGCTGCTGCCCTCTTTCTCCTTCTGAACCACAGCGTTAAATTATGCTGCGAACGTCATCAACGTGATGTCTCGCTGTGTCACGTTGCCATTGTAACGCGACGTCGTGACGTCATTTGACGCTGTGCCGTCGCATTACCATGGCAACGAGATGCCGTGTGCCGCCACATTGGGTATGTCCACGGCATCATTTGCCGCGGCGGTTCAGAAGGAGAACGAGGGCGGCAGCAAGGAGGCGGCCACCACAGCTAAGTGTCTTCCCATCAGGCCCGATAGACTCGGGAGCACGGCAAATGTATATGTAATCGGGCCTCCCTTCCGGTCCATGTAATTTGTACTGGCTTACCCCCTCCCCCCCTCCTCTCATCTGCCCTGGTAACAGGGGAAGGTGATTTATACATACTGTATATGTATGTGTGTCTCATTGTTGTTTGTTTATTCGTATTTATCCTTTTACTATTGTCATTTTATTAGTTAGTAAACCTATTGGGAAAGTGTTCACTTTCCATTGTTGATACTGTGTGACAGATTTTCACCCTTTTAGTTTCCTGCAGATTAGCAATTGTCTCCTAAACCTTGATAATCACAAGGTTAAGGCACTGAAGTGCTGAAAAGAATGAAGACCACAAAGAGAACCACAAGACTGTATCCTACAGTAAGATAAAGAACTCGGACCGTTCAGCTATAGCAAGGTAACCCAGTATGCAAGGTACATACATCACTGCTGTGTTTACCATAAAGGGCTGAAGGGGAGTTACACATATGTACATTGGTGCTGCCAGACGGGCCTGATCACGTGGTAGAGCAAAGTAAAATCAAATTACTTTGGAAAGCTGCTGAACTGAGACTTGAAAGGGGTTTAATTTTCTCTGGCTGCTCCCTTTTGTCTGATATCACGGTGTACTGAACAGGACTTTGCACAGGCAGAGCCCCTCTCTTCTTCCTACATCTCTGTAGGCTCAAATGGGCACAGAGTGGTGCATTATGTCTGGTAGATTATATTGGTAAATCACTGTGTATGGTGCTATGTAAAGAAAAACATACATACTGTACATAAAATAATAATACAGAGGCGCATGCGTGACGGGCTCAGGGATGGCAGCTTAGTTTGACAGCTCTGCCAGCTCCCGGCGCAAAATCATAAAAAAATCAATAAAATACCCAACTAAATGCAACGAAAAGCATACCAAATGAATTGGCTACGCGCCGGCGATGCCAACAATGCGTGCAAACACGCAAAAGACAAAGAGAAAGTCTATTGATCTGCGATCCTATTTCTGGAGTACAGAACAGACAAGGAACAGAGAGGAGAAAGCAATGTCACCAGCTGGGAGCTCCGACACAGACTCCACACAGGACAGAGGGGAACGTGAAGAGGAGGCTGAGATGCAACCGGTTTTAAGAAAAGACATGTCTAAATTCCTAATGGATATTAAGGAGTTTTTTCGTAATGAGATGGAGGGGCTGAGAAAAGACATTCAGGGCATAGAAGAACGCACAAATGAGTTGGAGCAAAAAATGGACATATCAGTGGAGTGACATAAACACACGGCATGAGATCTCACAAATAAAACAACGATTGACAGAGCTGGAGGACAAACAAGAAGACGGAGAATATAGAGACATGAGGAATAACATACGATTAAGAGGCATACCTGAAGAGATCCTGGATGTTGAGGAGTTTGTGGGCAGGTGGATGGAGTCCTTGCTGCCGGATAAATCCCCTGAGGAGCTCCAGCGTGACCGATGTCATCGTGCCCTGAGGTCCAAGCCCCTTCCCAGCAACCCCCCAAGGGACGTGATCCTGAGAATACATTATTTTAAAATTAAGGATGAACTGTGCAAAATCACGCGGGCTTCCTCTATGTCACGCCTGTAAGCCCGCAGACCTGGCTAGACCCCAGTACTGAGGTGGGAACGGTATGATACCACACACCCACAGCAGTGGGAGCAAGCCCGGAGTGTGGTATAGCGTTGCTGGGCCTGTTGGAAGAGTGTTAGTTTATACTTGCAACGCTTGGGAATGTCCGTAAGAATAGTCGTGTCCGCGTGCCAATGTTCAGGAGTCCAGAGGGTAGAATCGTCAGAGTATAAGCCAGGTCCTAGGAAGCCAGAGGTAAGCGTAGTGGGATGAGTAGCAGGGTTCAGAGGGATACCAGAGAGCAGAGTAGTCCAGGACAAGCAGGGGTCTAAGCCAGGGAAATCCAAGATAACACAGGAGCAGGAAAAACCAGGAACACAGAGGAAGCACAGCAAAGGTCAGGTACACACAGGGAAACAGGAACTATGCAGAGCGGGGAAGAAGTGGACAGACAGGGGTTATAAAGGAGGGCATACCAATAGGAGAGAGGGGAGGAGTAGAGAGAAGTGGGAGACGAAAGGGATAGGACAGGGAGAGAAGAGGAGGAGACAGAAGGGGCAGTCAGTGGAGTGGCCTGTAGGGCTTGGGAGGCGGAGACATGGGGAACAGGATAAGAAGAGCATGTGCGCGCGCCCTCTGTAAGCTGGGGATGCGCGCGCACAGGTTGCAACATAGAGAGGGACCGCACAGAGCAAGGGAAGGACTCAGGAGGAGCACAGAGCCCAGTGAAGGGGAATGCGCGCGGGTCCTGCGACCGCGAGACGGCATGCAGCGGCAGAGAGGAGGGAGCAGGTGGGTCAGGGAGACCAGCGGAGGAGCGTGTGCGCACGCCCTCCATGGGCTGAGGGAGCGCACGCACCGGACGCGTCACCAGGCGCACGGAACGCCGCGGGCACCACGCAGGGAGGAGGCAACGGGATGGGTGCCACCACAGGGGAAGGTAATGCGGGCATCGCGGGAGAGAGGGAGCGGGGAGGATTATAGCAGGGACTCAGGGACCGCGTGGGTATGCGAGACCTGGGGGGAATGCGCTGCGGCAAAGGGAGCGAGGTGGAAGGCAAAGGAGAGGAGTGGGAAGGAGTAGAAGGGGCAACAGGAGATGGGAGAGAGGGACAAGGAGGGGAAGGAATCTCCTGAGTCGTCACAGTATCCTCCCCTTGAGGATCAATCTCCAAGTGATCCAACCACGGCTTGAGGGGAAATTTCTGGTGAAACTGAGAAAGTAGCCTTGGGACGTGGATGTGATGTGTAGGTACCGAGGAACGTTCCTCAGGCCCGTAGCTCTTCCAGTGTACCAAAAACTGAAGCCTATTTTTAGACAAACGAGAGTCGACGAGAGACTGTATTTTGTACTCCTGTTGGCCCAGGGTGGACACTGGATTGGGTCTCTGAGAGGGATCTGGGAAATGAGGACTGGGAATAAATTCTTTAAGGAGGGAAACATGGAGCACGGACGGAACCTTCATTGTGGGGGGAAGATCGAGACGATAAGCTACTGGATTAACCTTCTCTAAGATTTTGAATGGTCCCAAGAATCTAGGGGACAGTTTGGGTGAAGGGGTTTTGAGCCTAATATTTTTGGAATATAACAAGAGACAGGGGGTGCCCAATGCTGCAGCCAATTGACAAAACATATAAAGTAAAATACTTCAATAATAATAATTGGTTATTTAGTTAACCCTTTGGCCAAAGGCGTCATAAGCCTGCATACCAACGTCAAGGTATAACCAAAATAATGCAGGTCCTACACTACACTGTGAAACCTTTCCTTTTACCTCTGTGAGAGGGGAAAAAACCATAATGGGTCTTGTTCCTGCAGCAAGTGAAATGACCTTCCAAGTTAAAAGGGTGAAGGAGGAGGAGTGAGCTCTGGGGGGAGGTGCCACAGCCTCCAAAGAGACATAGGTTAACACAGATACCCAGCAAGCTCAAACTCCCCCACCCACCACAAAGTGAATATATATTTATGTCAACCAGAGAGCTACTGAGCGTGGCAATTGTATATAACAAGAGACAGGGGGTGCCCAATGCTGCATCCAATTGACAAAACATATAAAGTAAAATACTTCAATAATAATAATTGGTTATTTAGTTAACCCTTTGGCCAAAGGCGTCATAAGTCTCTTTGGAGGCTGTGGCACCTCCCCCCAGAGCTCACTCTTCCTCCTTCACCCTTTTAACTTGGAAGGTCATTTCACTTGCTGCAGGAACAAGACCCATTATGGTTTTTTCCCCTCTCACAGAGGTAAAAGGAAAGGTTTCACAGTGTAGTGTAGGACCTGCATTATTTTGGTTATACCTTGACGTTGGTATGCAGGCTTATGACGCCTTTGGCCAAAGGGTTAACTAAATAACCAATTATTATTATTGAAGTATTTTACTTTATATGTTTTGTCAATTGGATGCAGCATTGGGCACCCCCTGTTTCTTGTTATATACAATTGCCACGCTCAGTAGCTCTCTGGTTGACATAAATATATATTCACTTTGTGGTGGGTGGGGGAGTTTGAGCTTGCTGGGTATCTGTGTTAATATTTTTGGAAGACAGCCACACCCGATCACAAGGTTTGATGGAAGGACCCCTTTGACTGTGGCGATCTGTCTTGGTTTTTTGTTTGGCAACCGCAGACTGTAAGGACTTGAGGATTTTTTTCCAGGATTCTTGTAAGTTGGTGATATAAGAGTCGGCTGCAGGAACCCCAGAAGGAGAAGGTGAGAGAGGGAGACTACTGGGGTGGAAGCCACTGTTGATAAAGAAAGGAGACTCCTGAGTAAACTCGTTCCTCAAGGAATTTATGGCAAATTCGGCCCATGGTAAAAGATCCACCCAGTTATCTTGCGAGTCTGAAATGAAGCATCTTGGATACTGTTCAAGAGTTTGGTTCATCCTTTCAGTTTGACGTTGGTTTGTGGATGGTATCCAGAGGAAAACAAGAGAGAGATACCCAATCTTTGGGAGAAGGCCCGCCAGAATTTTGAGATGTACTGAGACCCACGATCCGAGACAATAGAAATGGAGACACCATGCAACCTGAAGATCTCTTTGGAGAAGACGTCCGCCAAGGTGGCAGAGTTGGGAAGACCCTTGAGGGGAATAAAGTGTGCCTGCTTCGAAAACCTGTCAACCACGACCAAAATAGTGTTCATCCCCTTGGAAATAGGCAGTTCAACAATGAAGTCCATCGAAAGGTGTTTCCAAGGGTTGTTCAGGGATGGGAAGTGGTAGAAGAAGTCCAGAAGGTTTATGATGGAGAGTTTTACTCTGGGCACATACAGGACAGGCGGAGGTAAATTTGAGAATGTCCTGATTCATCTTAGGCCATCAATAAGTCCATTTAATGAGATCTGCCATCCTTTTGAAGCATGGATGACCAACTGCTCTAGAGGAATGACCCCAAAGTAAGATTTTATGGCGAAAACGTGGAACAGCGTAGAGACGTCCTTCTGGTACCCTGAACCTGCTGGGAATATGCGCTTGTGCCTTGTTGATCTCATCTAATACATCGAAGTTGTTAGCAGAAATTATGCACTTGGCCGGGAGAATAGGTTCCAAGATTTCTTTAGCTTCGGTCTCAGAGGCAAACTGACGAGAAAGGGCGTCCGCTTTAACATTTTTGGTCCCAGGGATATAAGAGATGGTGTAGTTGAAGCGGGAAAAGAAGAGTGATCAGCGAGCTTGGTGGGAGCCTAGGCGACGAGCCCCCTCAATATATAACAAATTTTTGTGGTCAGTGAGGATAGCGATTGGTTTTTTGGAACCCTCCAAAAGATGTCTCCATTCTTGGAGAGCCAACTTAATGGCCAAAAGTTTGCGATTACCGACATCATAATTCCTTTCTGCTGCTGAGAATTTCCGTGATAAAAAACCACAAGGATGGAGTTTCTCTTGGGGAGAAGTCCTCTGGGAAAGAACTGCGCCAGCTCCTACGTTTCAGGCGTCAACCTCCAAAGTAAAGGGGAGGGAGGTATCCGGATGACGAAGTATGGGGGCAGACACGAACGCCTTCGTGAGAATCTCAAAGGCAGAAATGGCCTCAGGTGACCAGGATGAGACGTCGGCGCCCTTTTTGGTCAAAGCGGTGATGGGAAGAGCAATAGAAGAAAATTTTTTGATAAACTTCCTGTAATAATTGGCAAAGCCAAGAAAACGTTGCACAGCCTTGAGCGAATAGGGGAGTGGCCAGTCGAGAACCGCCTTGAGCTTCTCTGGGTCAATGGAAAAACATTGGCTGGAGATGATGTAGCCTAGGAAGGCCGTTGAGGCCTAGTGAAACAGACATTTCTCCATCTTGGCGTAAAGACGATTAGAACGAAGAGAGCACAAGTTTGGTATGTTGAATGTGTTCCTCCAGATTTTTAGAAAAAATACAAATGTCGTCTAGATAGACAATGACAAAAGTTCCCAAAACATCATGGAAGATGTCGTTCATAAATTCCTGAAACACGGCCGGGGCGTTACACAGCCCAAAAGTCATAACAAGATATTCATAATGTCCAGAACGGAATCTCCTGAGTCGTTACACTCTAACATACAATTTGAGGGTGTGCGCCTGTCTGTGTTTCAGGACATCTCAACCACTACGCTAAATACACGTCGGTCCCTCCAGCCCCTGACAAAGATCCTGAGGGACAAGGGAATAAAGTACCGTTGGGTCTTCCCGTTTGGATTACTCGTGATTAAAGAGGGCAGAGCTCATACCCTGAGGCATTTGGAGGAGGGAGCCGAGTTCTTGTTGAAACTCGGAGCGAAGGAAACACTACCCTCACAGCCTGAGGAAGCGCCCAGCACTGGAAGCAGTATGGAAAAGGGTCAGCAGCACGGCGGAGAAAAGAACAAATAAAAATAAATCATGAGGCCGGACGGGTCGCATGTCTGCCACACGCTGTTACCCCTTTAAAGGACTCCTTGCGCCCTCATCGCAACTGCTGGAAAGTCCTTAAAGGGAAAGTTTCAATAAAGGTGCTTTGGTTGTTTTGTTATAAACATAAATAAGCAAGTTATAAAAGTTGTAGAGTTCCCACGGTTCCGAGGGGAAGGATATGGCAAGCTAACTACCTGTAAGCGCTGAAGCAGGCCCTGCACGATCAATAATGGAAAATTGGTGCCCAGCCACGATGCTGCTATTATGGAGGGAAGATGGCGGCCAAAGGAACAAACTGAGGATGACTGGTGCAGAAGCGGGAAAACTACACGGGCAAAAATGGCGGTGAGCAAAAGAGCGCGAACTAACTGTGGTCGAGCTCCGTCGGAGGAGGAGGCATTTGGAGGAGGGAGCCGAGTTCTTGTTGAAACTCGGAGCGAAGGAAACACTACCCTCACAGCCTGAGGAAGCACCCAGCACTGGAAGCAGTATTGAAAAGGGTCAGCAGCACGGCGGAGAAAAGAACAGATAAAAATAAATCATGAGGCCGGACGGGTCGCATGTCTGCCACACGCTGTTACCCCTTTAAAGGACTCCTTGAGCCCTCATCGCAACTGCTGGAAAGTCCTTAAAGGGAAAGTTTCAATAAAGGTGCTTTGGTTGTTTTGTTATAAACATAAATAAGCAAGTTATAAAAGTTGTAGAGTTCCCACGGTTCCGAGGGGAAGGATATGGCAAGCTAACTACCTGTAAGCGCTGAAGCAGGCCCTGCACGATCAATAATGGAAAATTGGTGCCCAGCCACGATGCTGCTATTATGGAGGGAAGATGGCGGCCAAAGGAACAAACTGAGGATGACTGGTGCAGAAGCGGGAAAACTACACGGGCAAAAATGGCGGTGAGCAAAAGAGCGCGAACTAACTGTGGTCGAGCTCCATCGGAGGAGGAGGCATTTGGAGGAGGGAGTCGAGTTCTTGTTGAAACTCGGAGCGAAGGAAGCACTACCCTCACAGCCTGAGGAAGCGCCCAGCACTGGAAGCAGTATGGAAAAGGGTCAGCAGCACGGCGGAGAAAAGAACAGATAAAAATAAATCATGAGGCCGGACGGGTCGCATGTCTGCCACACGCTGTTACCCCTTTAAAGGACTCCTTGAGCCCTCATCGCAACTGCTGGAAAGTCCTTAAAGGGAAAGTTTCAATAAAGGTGCTTTGGTTGTTTTGTTATAAACATAAATAAGCAAGTTATAAAAGTTGTAGAGTTCCCACGGTTCCGAGGGGAAGGATATGGCAAGCTAACTACCTGTAAGCGCTGAAGCAGGCCCTGCACGATCAATAATGGAAAATTGGTGCCCAGCCACGATGCTGCTATTATGGAGGGAAGATGGCGGCCAAAGGAACAAACTGAGGATGACTGGTGCAGAAGTGGGAAAACTACACGGGCAAAAATGGCGGTGAGCAAAAGAGCGCGAACTAACTGTGGTCGAGCTCCATCGGAGGAGGAGGCATTTGGAGGAGGGAGTCGAGTTCTTGTTGAAACTCGGAGCGAAGGAAACACTACCCTCACAGCCTGAGGAAGCGCCCAGCACTGGAAGCAGTATGGAAAAGGGTCAGCAGCACGGCGGAGAAAAGAACAGATAAAAATAAATCATGAGGCCGGACGGGTCGCATGTCTGCCACACGCTGTTACCCCTTTAAAGGACTCCTTGCGCCCTCATCGCAACTGCTGGAAAGTCCTTAAAGGGAAAGTTTCAATAAAGGTGCTTTGGTTGTTTTGTTATAAACATAAATAAGCAAGTTATAAAAGTTGTAGAGTTCCCACGGTTCCGAGGGGAAGGATATGGCAAGCGATCTACCTGTAAGCGCTGAAGCAGGCCCTGCACGATCAATAATGGAAAATTGGTGCCCAGCCACGATGCTGCTATTATGGAGGGAAGATGACGGCCAAAGGAACAAACTGAGGATGGCTGGTGCAGAAGCGGGAAAACTACGCGGGCAAAAATGGCGGTGAGCAAAAGAGCGCGAACTAACTGTGGTTAAGCTCCGTCGGAGGAGGAGTGACAGGAGGAGGAACCAAGTGAGGAGAGGAGGAGAGAGGCGGCACGACTCACCCAGGGCCGGAAGTGAGGTCAGGGCCGAAGGACGGTCGCGCCGTGATGACGTAGGCGGAAGTCGCAAACGGCACTCAGGGGGGGGGGGGCAGGCTCCAGGCAGGGTTATGCGAATTCCGCTGCCGAGAGCCCAGCAGGGATGGCACACAGGGGGGGAGAGAAGAGGCTGATGGAGCACAAAGGAAGCAGAGACGCTATCGCTGGACAGTGAGGGAGGTGAGAGCGGGTCAATGGGCTGCAGGCAGGAGCAGAATGAGGAGCTGCTGGAGGGGATTGGGACAGATAGCAAGGGAGAGGGGGGAAGAGCAGAATAGATAAGGGAAAGGGAGCTGCAAGCATCTGGAGCAGCAGAGTTTAGGAGATTTAATAGGATACGAAGGTGGGGATGAGGGAGCATATTTGGGGCATAATTGTTCTACAAGACAAAAGTGGTAGTTAGAATAGGTCATAGGAGAGAATCAGACACATATCTAATTGGGATAGTTGGGTGTTATCACATATATAGTTAAAAGTTGTGATTTTAGTTTTAGATAGGATAATGGGTGGGAGCGCCGGGAGGGGGGCGGGAGCCCAGCCACCCTGGCAGTAGGCATGTGCCATGGCCCCACGGGACCTAGATCATCGGGGTCAGTGGGGGAAGTCCCGGGGAATGTGGGACTCCGAGGGAGTCGGTGCACTTGGTCCTTGATAAGAGGGTCTTGGGAAAGGGCATGGTGTCCTCGGGCACAGGAGCTCAGATCCGGACGGATTGAAGAGAGCTCCACACAGTTGTTGTTTGTTTTGTTAGTTGCAATTTATGTTGTCTTGTTTCCCCTGTCTCTGTGAGTGTCCCCTCCCCTTCTGTCCTGACCCCCCATTCATACCGCCCCCTGGCTTGGATGGAGGAAGACGAAGAGGAGGTGCACCGGCTGCAGACCTTGTGGATACTCCTGCAAAGAAAACAGCGTAGGGTAAGCAAGCTCACACAAACCAGACAATGGCTGTAAATTGGTTGTATAGTGATGTAGTGAAAAACAGGCACAAACAGATACAAGGGGTGAACACTAATAATAAGTGAACAGATATAGGCTCTTGTAATAAGTGAAACAAAAAGAAATAAATTAGCGTATATACAATTTCACCCCCTGCTCAGACCCACTCTTCCCCAAAGGTAACAGTAGTAGACACGAAATCCAGGAGGACCATAGGGAAGAAACAAAAAATAAAACAAATCTAAGTGCAGCAGAATTGCAATGGGAAAGATGCGTTTCCATGAACTTGGCTCTATTGAAATGACTACTTACCAGATGTAAGAGTCAAAACAGCAGGGTTGACTAACAGTCAGTGGTGGGTAGGTGGTGTAGTTGTCATCAAGGTGGTTCAGGTACTCAGAAGTGTATGGCCCGATTGCAAGAGAGAGAACAAACTGGCATAGCGCAGATCAACCAAGGTATAATTTTTTTTATCTAAGTAAAAAATATATGATAAAATCGGGCATGTCACACTGATAAGTATATATGAGGATATCAACAGCCAGCTGGCTCACCATCCCGCAACTCTCCGCGCTCATCCGTCTCTGCCTCTGCTCAACTGCACGGCTCGGCGTCTGACGTCAGATCCGGTTTCGTCGGTTGGTGGGGGCTGGACCTTCAGTAACTCCTCACCAGGCAGCTCCGTAAGAGAAGACTCCCACTCAACGCGTTTCGCTACGTAATCACGTCGGCTTCGTCAGGAGTGTGAAGTCTCAGGATCCCAATTGCGTCTTATATAGCTTGGTTGTTGATTGGTTATATGGAACTGCTGTTCCTTAAAGCGCTAATGGGGTTAATGTTAATTGCTGGATATTAACTAATACAAGAGAATTCAGTACAAATAGAACAATTTGGATGGGGTGCATATAATGGAAAGTTACTGTACTTAATAGTCAAAACAGGAGGACTCAGATCGATATTATACGTTTTACATAAAAAATTAAATCAAAACCTAATACAATGGATTAATAGAGGGAGATTTAGTAATAGAACACATATTAATACAAAACATTTGCAAAATTCGTGATCCTTAAATGGATACTGTAAGGGAGACTCATTGATAAAACATACAATAATATTGCAAAAATGTATACAAATTAATTATAAAATTGAATAATTACTATGGCATGATGATGATATTAATATCAATGGGACTGGGAATGGACTCGAACACATGGATACTAAACCCAGATATACATATGAATAAGTGGTCACTAAGACTTAAAGGACACAAAAAAATTGAAAGAACACATATATGGTGCCTAAAGGGGAGACATGAAGCCAGAGTTAGGGCAAGTTCATTTCAAAAATGGCATGATATCCAACTCCATGTTTAACCCCCTCGGTGTGAGACTCCCCAAACAGTGGATCCAGAAGGATTCCCTCTTCAGTAGCTCTATTTCTCTATACCCCCCTCTCCAATGTTGTTTAACCTGTTCAATAACTGTGTATGTTAGACCTGTTGGATTTCCTTGATGGAATAATGAGAAATGATCAGATTGTTACGCCGGTGCTGCCTGCAGACCAGACCCGTCCCCTGAGCTGAAGGGGGAAGTGGTAATACACGCACCCGCAGCAAAGGGAGCGTGCCCGGAGTGTGGTATAAAGTGTTGCCAGGCCAGGTGTAGTAATGTAGACAATACTTGCCGGTACCGGCTGTAGAGATAGAGTGAAGAATGCCTTGCCGAGGTCAAGGAGTGGAGTGGAGATAGGTTGTAGTCCAAGCCGGGTTCGAGGGGTATCAGAGTGAGCGTTGTCCAAGGAGTGCCGAGATCGAGAGCCAGAGGGGGTAGTCGTACGAGCCGTGTAAAAACCTGTGAAAACACTAAGAGAATCCTGAAGTACTTCCATGCAGAGACTATGTCGAGCAAAGACTGAGAGCAGAGAGGATCTAGATAAAGCAGGAAGGTCCAATTAGGAACGGAGGCGGGACAGGAAGAGCTGCAGGGAGACACTGCAGATTGGTGCAGTCATAACAGGCCAGGTGAAACTTGTTGGTAACCTGAGTATGCCCGTACGGCTTGCGGGGGCGGAGCCTGAGGTCCGGGGGATGGGAAGAAGAGTGTGCAGAATGAGCGCGCTCCGTAACGCGTGTACGCGTGTGGACCGAGCCAGTGGATGGTGCAGGTGTGCGCGCGGGAGGGCGTGGGCGTGCCCGGCGCTGAGCAGAGGAATCGCCGAGGGAAGTGAGTGCTTCCTGACACAGATACACTGTGCGTCTTAAATTGTCTTTTAATGCTGCTTAGATGTTCTAGGATCCTAGTTCTAAGTGGTCTAGCAGTTTTACCCACGGATTGAAGTTTGCACGGGCATTCTAGTAGGTATATGACATGCAGGTTTTACACCCATAAAATCCCATATTATGACTAAACCAGTTATTCTGGCTAGATTTTCTTTGTCTGAGTGCATTGGGTGCCAGTTGATTTTTTAGATTGTTAGCTTTTCGAAACAGAACATTTGTTTTTTCTGGAATTTCTTTTCCTAATATGGGATCATTCTTTAAGATGTCCCAATGCTTGTTTAGGTTCCTTGTGATCTTTTTTGATTCTTTATTGTAACCTGTGATAAATGCAAAATCTAACTGATCGTTTTTTCTTTTTCTTAATTCTAGGTTTCAACAGATCACTTCTATTTTTACCGTCTGCTTCTACCATTGCTCTGTCCAACCTCCCCTCGTCATAATCTTTCTCCAAAAATCTGTGTTTGATAAAATCTGCTTGTTCTAGAAATTGATCTCTATCTGTACAGTTTCTTTTTAGTCTGTTAAATTGTCCTAGTGTCACGTTGTCCATCCATCTAGGAAAGTGACTACTAGATCTCAAAATATAATTATTTTTGTCAAGCTCTTTAAAGAAAGTTTTGGTCTTGATTACATTTTCTTCTATATAGATTACCAGGTCCAAAAAAATAATATTTTCTTTACTGTATGTACTGGTAAAATTCAGATTCCATGTGTTAGTATTAATGTGCTCAAAAAAATGGTTAAGTGCCTCTTCACTCCCCTTCCATATTAAAAACACATCATCGATGAAACGGCGCCAGAGTACCAGGCCCGCCCCAGGTCATCCCTCCATAGGCCAGATGGACTCCTCCTCCCAAACCGCCATAAAGAGGTTGGCGTAACTGGGGGAAAACCTGGTACCCATCGCCGTTCAACAATTTTGTAAATAAAATTCTCCACCATACCAGAAATAATTATGAGTTAAAATAAATTGTATGCTTTCTACAATAAAATCTGCCTGACTCTCCGGTAATTCACTGTCTTGTCTTAGTATGTGTCTAATGGCAGAACAACTCTTGTCATGGTGTATGGACGTGTAGAGCGATGTAACATCACAGGTTGCCATTAAGTAATGATCTTCCCATTTCAACTCATTTAGTGTATTCAGAATATCCATTGTGTCTCTAAGATATGATTTTTGTTTGGTTACATATTTTTGAAGAAACCTGTCAATATACATCGACAGATTAGCTGTGAGTGAGACAATCCCCGAGACAATAGGTCTGCCTGGGGGGATTGGCTACACTCTTATGAACCTTTGGAAGGTGATAGAAAATTGGCATTCTCGCTTTATCTTCATACAGGAAATTATATTCCTTCTCATTGAGAATGCCAATTTCTTTTCCCTTATCCAAGAGACATTTTAATTGTTCTGTATATTCTTTTAATGGGTCAGATCTGAGTTTTGTATAGGTAGTTCTATCCTCGAGGAGGCGTAATGACTCTTTGTCATAATCTCCTTTGTCCATAAGGACAACGCCTCCTCCCTTGTCGGCTTGTTTGATAACCATATCATCATTCTTCACCAGTTCCCTTAATGCATATTTTTCTCTTTTAGTGAGATTGTCTTTAGTTTTAGTTTGGTTCTTCATTAGATCCTCAAAATCACTAGTGATCATCTTGAAGAACACTTCCAAATTATTACCCTAGGCAAACTGGGGGTAGAACGAGGATCTGGGTTTCAAATCTGTGTGTACAAAATTCCTCTCTTCCTGCACCACCAATGGAGTCCCTACATCATTCCTGGTTTCTAAATTTCTTCCCAGGAAATATCGTTTCAGGGTCAATTTTCGTATGTATTTATTTGCATCAATGTAGAGGTCAAAATTGTTATGACCTCTCACTGGTGCAAAAGATAACCCCTTAGATATAACTTCCCTCTGGGGTTCTGTCAGAACAGTGGAACTTAAATTAAAGATGTTATCATTTATCTTGCACTTTTTTTGTGTTCTCATTCTTTTCCTTCTGCCTCTGCTCCCTCTAAAGCTCTTCCTATTTTTAGGTTTTTGGACTCCTGTTCCGCTAGTGGGAGATAACGATTTTTGTTCTCCCACAGTGTGGATGGACCCTCTGCCCCTAAAAAAAACCTCTGATTTATCCTGCTGATCATCTCTCTTTGCCTCCCTTTTCTCCCTTTCCTCTTCCTCTCTCCCTTTAAGAGATTTTTCTTTTTTCTTCTGATATCTCTCTTCTTCTCTTTTCTCTCATTTTTGTTGATTAATGGGAGTGAAGTTAGCTGCACCCCTTTCTCGTGATTCATGGGATTCTAACCTCTCTCTCTGTATAAAATGTTCTCTATATTTTTCTTGTTCTCTTCCTCGATCTGAGTCCTCCTGTTTTGACTATTAAGTACAGTAACTTTCCATTATATGCACCCCATCCAAATTGTTCTATTTGTACTGAATTCTCTTGTATTAGTTAATATCCAGCAATTAACATTAACCCCATTAGCGCTTTAAGGAACATCAGTTCCATATAACTAATCAACAACCAAGCTATATAAGACGCAATTGTGATCCTGAGACTTCACACTCCAGACGAAGCCGACGTGATTATGTAGCGAAACGCGTTGAGTGGGAGTCTTCTCTTATGGAGCTGTCTGGTGAGGAGTCACTGGAGGTCCAGCCCCCAACCAACCAACAAAACCGGATCTGACGTCAGACGCCGAGCCGTGCGGTGACGGAGTTGAGCAGAGGCAGAGACGGATGAGCGCGGAGAGTTGTGGGATGGTGAGCCAGCTGGCTGTTGATATCCTCATATACACTTATTCAGTGTGACATGCCTGATTTTATCATATATAGTGTGAGTGTATTTTTTACTTAGATAAAAAAATGTATACCTTGGTTGATCTGCGCTATGCCAGTTTGTTCTCTCTCTTGCAATCGGGCCATACCCTCCTGAGTACCTGAACCACCTTGATGACAACTACACCACCTACCCACCACTGAGTGTTAGTCAACCCTGCTGTTTTGACTCTTATATCTTGTAAGTAGTCATTTCAATAGAGCCAAGTTCTTGGAAACGCATCTTTCCCATTGCAATTCTGCTGCACTTAGATTTGTTTTATTTTTTGTTTCTTCCCTATGCTCCCCCTGGATTTCGTGTCTACTACTGTTACCTTTGGGGAAGAGTGAAGACTACCCCTCCCAGTGGGTCTGTGCAGGGGGTGAAATTGTATATACGCTAATTTATTTATTTTTGTTTCACTTATTACAAGAGCCTACACTGGCGACACGTTTTATCCTTATTTGGCTAGTTCCGCAAGCCGGGAGATTTCCCGGCTTGCTAGCCAAATCCCCTCGGCGTGCCGCGCATCACCAATGCGCAGTGACGCTTCATCGGGTGCCTGCGCCCCATGCGCGCGTGCCCAGGGCTCCCCGAGGGAGCCCTGGTGTCCCGCGATGTGGGGGACGGCGGTGGGGGGTTCTGGGGGACCCGGCGGACCCGGAGAGGGGAGGGGGAAGCCCCGATCGGAGGACCGCTCCTCCGAGGCTTCGGCGCGCGCACGGGACACCCCGGCGCGCGCCCGGTTACTGTCGCGGCCGAGACCGGGCAAATGTAAGAATAAACTCGGCCGCGACAGTATATCTGTTCACTTATTATTAGTGTTCACCCCTTGTATTTGTTTGCACCTGTTTTTCACTACATCACTATACCATTGCACTAGTTTTCGGGTGATTGGGCTGCACGTTTAAAAGGTTGTATTATGGAGATTACTCAAAACACCACAAATGTATTCTCAAAAAGATTGTTGAGAAATGTTAAATTTGATTCTATACCAGTGGAGGAAATCACAATAGATGAGAATGATATGGGAAATATGATTACAAATGAGTTTCTGAAACTAGAACGGTTTATGATAAAAGACACCAAGAAATGGTTGGATGTGACTTTTTTAGAACAATATAAAAATTGTGGTAGGGTTCCCAGGGGATTAAGGATTGGCAAAAAACCTTCCTTTGATTTGGAAGATGCAGAATTTTTATCTAATTGGAATAGTATATTGGACAAGTGTTCCAAGGATTTAATCAATTTGATAATTAAACAACAAAAAGCCCATCTAAAGCAATTAGATGAGGATATTAATGAAATACAAGATAAATTGACTGCAGTAGAACACACCAGTGAATTTAAAGAAAAGGATAGATTGTTACAAACTAAAATAGATTCCATTTCAAAGGAAACTGAAACCAATAAATTGAAGAAATTTAAAAGATATGAAGAAGATTATTTAAAAGGTGAACAAAGAAGCTGGAATAAGGGGAGAATTTTTAAAAGGGATCAGGATAGATCTAATAAGAAAGGAAATTATCATATTAGAGGAAGAGAACAAGAAAAAGATAGAGAACATTATATACAGAGAGAGAGGTTAGAATCCCATGAATCACGAGAAAGGGGTGCAGCTAACTTCACTCCCATTAATCAACAAAAAAGAGAGAAAAGAGAAGAAGAGAGATACCAGAAGAAAAAAGAAAAATCTCTTAAAGGGAGAGGGGAAGAGGAAAGGGAGAAAAGGGAGGCAAAGGGAGATGATCAGCAGGATAAATCAGAGGTTTTTTTTAGGGGCAGTGGGTCCATCCACACTGCGGGAGAACAAAAATCGTTTTCTTCCACTAGCGGAACAGGAGTCCAAAAATCTAAAAAGAGGAAGACCTTTAGAGGGAGCAGAGGCAGAAGGAAAAGAATGAGAACACAAAAAAAGTGCAAGATAAATGATAACATCTTTAATTTAAGTTCCACTGTTCTGACAGAACCCCAGAGGGAAGTTATATCTAAGGGGTTATCTTTTGCACCAGTGAGAGGTCATAATAATTTTGACCTCTACATTGATGCAAATAAATACCTACGAAAATTGACCCTGAAACGATATTTCCTGGAATGAAATTTAGAACCCAGGAATGATGTAGGGACTCCATTGGTGGTGCAGGAAGAGAGGAATTTTGTACACACAGGTTTTAAACCCAGATCCTCGTTCTACCCCCAGTTTGCCAAGGGTAATAATTTGGAAGTGTTCTTCAAGATGATCACTAGTGATTTTGAGGATCTAATGAAGAACCAAACTAAAACTAAAGACAATCTCACTAAAAGAGAAAAATATGCATTAAGGGAACTGGTGGAGAATGATGATCTGGTTATCAAACAAGCTGACAAGGGAGGAGGCGTTGTCCTTATGGACAAAGGAGATTATGACAAAGAGTCATTATGCTTCCTCGAGGATAGAACTACCTATACGAAACTCAGGTCTGACCCATTAAAAGAATATACAGAACAATTAAAATGTCTCTTGGATAAGGGAAAATAAATTGGCATTCTAAATGAGAAGGAATATAATTTCCTGTATGAAGATAAAGCGAGAATGCCAATTTTCTATCACCTTCCAAAGGTTCATAAGAGTGTAGCCAATCCCCCAGGTAGATCTATTTTCTCTGGGATTGGCTCACTCACAGCTAATCTGTCAATGTATATTGACAGGTTTCTTCGAAAATATGTAACCAAACAAAAATCATATCTTAGAGACACAATGGATATTCTGAATACACTAAATGAGTTGAAATGGGAAGATCATTACTTAATGGCAACCTGTGATGTTACATCGCTCTACACGTCCATACACCCTGACAAGGGTTGTTCTGGAGGTCGCAGAGAGTTGATATTTGGCCAATGTGTGGAGTCACTGTAGGCATTAAGAACTGGCAAATTTCGACCCACTGAGCCCACCAGAATGGAACTTATTAATATGTGTAGATATTATAGTATATACAGTATGTATGGTATTTTGGATCTGCTCTGGAAATGCAGACCATCTGCTATGCTAATAGGTCATGAAGGGCAGTCGGCTGATTGAGCCTAAGCACTGTGATCAAAAAGTTAACTGCCCTGATTGTTTACCCAAAGTCTAGGAACCAAGTATTGGTCAAACGACTCTGCCACTCTAATTGTTACCTGAGGGCGGAGGAACATCAAACTGGAGTGGTTTGTAAGTGTTATGTCTACACCTACAAACAATGAAGCTCCTGCCAGCTACTTCATTTTGTAGACTGATCGTCGCCCCTGATTTAATTATGGGGCTACAGAAATAAGACACTCAGAGTCCCAGTACACATGGGCTAACTAGCTGGAGGGCATGGGTTAATCTGTGTCTCCACGTTAGGGATTGGATACAGATAATTGTTCACCAATAGTCTGTATTCAATGTTAAGAATAGGGTTACACAGGTATATAAACTGTGTCAACCCTACAGTTTTTAGTTCTTCTTCTGATACCATCTTGAATGTCACCGGATTGCTGGAGAATTGCTAGCTGATACTTCTCCATTCCCCAACCCTAAGTAAGTGTTACCTTCTTGTCTGTTAATTGTACTATATTGCTGTGTTCACCTTATTTAAGGAATAAATATATTTTATTATATCTAAGCCTCGTTCAGTTCAACCCAGATATTTGGTGTTCATTATATCTTGTCATAAGCTACCGTGACAGTAATCAAGACCAAAACTTTCTTTAAAGAGATTGACAAAAATAATTATATTTTGAGATCTAGTAGTCATTTACCTAGATGGATGGACAATGTGCCACTAGGACAATTTAACAGACTAAAAAGAAACTATACAGATAGAGATTAATTTCTAGAACAAGCAGATTTTATCAAACACAGATTTTTGGAGAAAGATTATGACGAGGGGAGGTTGGACAGAGCAATGGTAGAAGCAGACGGTAAAAATAGAAGTGATCTGTTGAAACCTAGAATTAAGAAAAAGAAAAATGATCAGTTAGATTTTGCATTTATCACAGGTTACAATAAAGAATCAAAAAAGATCACAAGGAACCTAAACAAGCATTGGGACATCTTAAAGAATGATCCCATATTAGGAAAAGAAATTCCAGAAAAACCAAATGTTCTGTTTCGAAAAGCTAACAATCTAAAAAATCAACTGGCACCCAGTGCACTCAGACAAAAAAATATCTAGCCAGAATAACTGTTTAGTCATAATATGGGATTTTATGGGTGTAAAACCTGCAGGGCTTGCCAGTTCAAATCCCCCAATATTGCGAATTTCAGCTCCAATGTTACGAATGAAAGTTTTAATATAAAAACCTGTCTTACCTGTAGATCAGACCATGTCATATACCTACTGGAATGCCCGTGCAAACTTCAATCCGTGGGTAAAACTGCTAGACCAATTAGAACTAGGATCCTAGAACATCTAAGCAGCATAAAAAGACAACTTAAGACGCACAGTGTATCTGATCATTTCTCATTATTCCATCAAGGAAATCCAACAGGTCTAACATACACAGTTATTGAACAGGTTAAACAACATTGGAGAGGGGGGGATAGAGAAATAGAGCTACTGAAGAGGGAATCCTTCTGGATCCACCGTTTGGGGAGTCTCACACCGAGGGGGTTAAACATGGAGTTGGATATCATGCCATTTTTTAAATGAACTTGCCCTAACTCTGGCTTCATGTCTCCCCTTTAGGCACCATATATGTGTTCTTTCAATTTTTTTGTGTCCTTTAAGTCTTAGTGACCACTTATTCATATGTATATCTGGGTTTAGTATCCATGTGTTCGAGTCCATTCCCAGTCCCATTGATATTAATATCATCATCATGCCATAGTAATTATTCAATTTTATAATTAATTTGTATACATTTTTGCAATATTATTGTATGTTTTATCAATGAGTCTCCCTTACAGTATCCATTTAAGGATCACGAATTTTGCAAATGTTTTGTATTAATATGTGTTCTATTACTAAATCTCCCTCTATTAATCCATTGTATTAGGTTTTGATTTAATTTTTTATGTAAAATGTATAATATCGATCTGAGTCCTCCTGTTTTGACTATTAAGTACAGTAACTTTCCATTATATGCACCCCATCCAAATTGTTCTATTTGTACTGAATTCTCTTGTATTAGTTAATATCCAGCAATTAACGAGTTTCGGGATGGTGCGCCAGCTGGCTGTTGATATCCTCATATACACTTATTCAGTGTGACATGCCCGATTTTATCATACTGTATATATTGTGAGTGTATTTTTTACTTAGATAAAAAAATGTATACCTTGGTTGATCTGCGCTATGCCAGTTTGTTCTCTCTCTTGCAATCGGGCGATACCCTCCTGAGTACCTGAACCACCTTAATGACAACTACACCACCTACCCACCACTGACTGTTAGTCAACCCTGCTGTTTTGACTCTTACATCTGGTAAGTAGTCATTTCAATAGAGCCAAGTTCTTGGAAATGCATCTTTCCCATTGCAATTCTGCTGCACTTAGATTTGTTTAATTTTTTGTTTCTTCCCTATGCTTCCCCTGGATTTCGTGTCTACTACTGTAAATTGGGTGTCACAGAATGTGAAGGGCTTCAATAGTTCACAGAAAAGGAGAATAGCCTTTGCAGAGTACAAGAGGAAAAAAACAGATGTGCTGTTTAAACAGGAAACTCATTTTAGCGTCAGAAATAACCCTAGGTTCTTGGATAGCCACTTCCGCCAGTTCTATCTTGCATCCGCTAAGGAGAAAAGAAAAGGGGTAGCGATAATGTTCCACAACAGCTTCCCATTTCAAATAGATAAAATCAAAAGGGATGTGGAAGGAAGATTTCTTATCCTGACAGGGCAGGTGCATAGCTGTAAGTTAACCATTGCATTAGTCTACGCCCCCTGTGAGAATGACCCACAGTTCTTCCGTTCTTTTTTTGCACTGTTGAATAAGGTGGCAGAAGGAAGCATAGTGCTCGCGGGAGACTTTAACAAAAGGTATGACCCGAATCTGGATAGAACTCAACAGGGCAATAGAGACAGGTCTACAGGGGTGGCAGCACTTCGCCAGGGACTCAGGGATAATCTATTGGTAGATATATGGAGGGAACTGCACCCTGGAGAACGAGGTTACACATTCTACTCACACCCTCATGACAGTTACAGTAGGATCGATTACTTTTTTGTATCCAATAGACTGGTTCCCCAGATCTCCTACACAGGAATCCATGATATCTCATGATCAGATCATGCACCAATTGAGCTGAGGTGCTCTCAAATTAAACTGGCCAGCCCAGGAGCAAATTGGAAACTCAATGAATCCTTACTTAAGACCCCAGAGGTAGCACAAAAAATGAAGGAAGTGATTGCACAAATTTTCAAGGCAAACACAGGCAGTGTGGAATCCCACGGTACTCTCTGGGAGGCTCACAAGACCACAATGCGAGGGGCTCTGATCAACATAGCAGCAGGCAGGAAAAAAGCTAGGAAGGCTAAAACCAACCAGTTGAGAGAGAAGCTCCACGAACTCTCTATACTGCATACCCAAACTGGTAGAGAGGAGACATTAAAGAAGTTGAGGGATGTAAGAATAGAACTTAACCTACTCCTTACTTCCCAGACTGAAAAGACACTGAGTTGGACAAAGAGGAAATTTTTTGAAAAATCGAACAAGCCAGATACCATGCTAGCGAGGAAAATTCGCAATAAACATCACAACTACACAACACATTCGATTAAAACAAGAATGGGAGAAGCGACGGCTAATCCCAAACACATAGTTGAGGTGTTTAGAGCATATTATGAAAGATTGTATGACGGGCAGAAGGTGAGGCATAACGAAAAAACGAGTAAAGCACTAGAATTTTTTTTAGCTGACTCGAGTTTGCCAAAGATAACAAGGTCGGAGCGAGAGTTTCTAGGAAAAGAGTTCACAGCGGAGGAACTACTAGAGGTGGTTACAAATCTCAAACCTGCAAAAGCTCCGGGCCCAGATGGTTTTTCGAATCTATATTATAAAAAATATATTGGGATACTGTCCCCGCACTTATTAAGGATGTTTAACCATATCCTAGCAGGGGGGTCCTTTTCAGACATGATGCTGCAGGCGTCCATCTCGGTGATTCATAAACAGGGCAAAGACCCCACCAATTGTCCAAGCTATAGGCCGATCTCATTAATTAACTCAGATATTAAAATTTACTCCAAATTAATGGCCAACAGATTGAGTACAATTCTTCCTAGGCTGATTCACCCGGATCAAGTTGGTTTTATCACAGGTAGGCAAGCGGCCGATAATACTAGAAGATTAGTAGATACCATTGAATATACTAATGCCAATAAGATCCTGGGCATCATATTAAGCTTAGATGCAGAAAAAGCCTTTGATAGAATTGACTGGCCCTACCTGGATGCCACGCTTGCAGCGTTTGGAATGGGAGACACGGTATCATGGGCAATCAAAGCGCTGTACACTAATTCGACAGCGCGGTTAATCCATCAGGGGTTCCCGTCAGGCTCACTGAAAATTAAAAGTGGTACAAGACAGGGCTGCCCACTCTCGCCCTTGTTGTTCGCCCTCTGCATGGAACCACTAGCAGCTCACATTCGGAGTAATAAAGATATCACAGGAATTCAAATTCGCTCTCAGGAGTACAAGACCGCATTATATGCGGATGATGTTATATTGACACTGTCTAGGCCCCTGGTCTCTCTACCAACCTCTTTGACTTCCTGGAAAAAATTTATACGATCTCAGGGTTTAAAATAAACCAAGCAAAATCAGAGGCCCTGAATCTAAATCTTCCAAAAGACACAGAAAAACTAATAGAGATTAACTTTAATCTGAACTGGCAATCCAAAACGATTAAATATCTAGGAGTTAATCTCACAAAGGAGGTCAAGTTGTTATATAAGGCAAATTATCCTAAACTCTTGCAATCTTTGAGAAAGGAGCTGAAGGACTGGGCGACATATGGTATCTCCTGGATTAGAAGAATTTGTTGCGTAAAGATGAACCTTCTCCCCAGACTACTATATCTTTTTCAGACACTCCCCATACCTATAGAGAGGGCAGACTTCAGAAACATGCAGGCCCAGATCTTTAAATTTATTTGGAAAAAAAAAAAGCTAGGATACCAGCGAAAATATTTGTGAGGCCCAAAACCGCAGGCGGACTGGCGGTACCTTGCTTGTTCTCATACTATAGAGCGGCACAATTGACCCAAATTATTCACTGGCACACAGATCCGAAACAACGTACAGTAGGTGGGTGGAGCTGGAAAGCGAAATATGTGCCACACTAGAAATTCAGAATCCGATTTGGTACCCAAAAACTAGAATAAAGCAGATCTCAAGACCGCTGTCCTCAATGATCAACTCATTTGCAGTCTGCGAAGCCACCAAATTTAAATGCGCCCTGACCACGAGGAGCTCACTGATGACCCCACTATTTGGAAACCCTGACTTTGCTCCAGGGATGACGAGGGACACTTTTTACTCTGGAAACAAGGTGGGTACGGGAGGTTGAAGCATGTGGAGGGCAGAATCACTATTAAGACATTCACGCAGATTCAGTCAGATAAAGGCATTCCAAACACAGAATTCTTTAGATACCTCCAGATCCGGGCATTTTATACCAAACACACTAACCGTCCTAAAGTGACTAATTTTGAAACGCTCTGTGCACGTGGGCACGCACCACGGGGACTTATCTCTAGATTTTATAAGGAAGTGATCGATCCTGGTGAGGGCAGCAGACAGAGACTTTACTACATGACACACTGGGAGAGAGATCTGGGAGAAACATTAGAGGACGAGGACTGGTCAGAAATCTTTGAAGCAGTAGCGAGAACCTGAATCTGCACGACATTGAAGGAGAACTCATATAAAGTTTTAATGAGGTGGTACCTCACCCCAGTTAGGCTATCTAAATTTGTACCAGCTTACTCCCCCTTGTGCCCTAGACAATGTGGAGAGCCTGGGGACCTGTTGCACATGCTGTGGTCTTGCCCTCGATTGCGCCCGATCTGGGAACAAATACAGGATTGGCTAAAGAGGATTTTGGGCCTCGAAATTCCTCTGGATCCCTGGTTATTTCTATTAAATAAACCACTGGAGGGCCTGTCGAGAGCAGGAAATAAACTAGTCGCACATTTTGCGACAGCAATGAGGTGCGAGACAGCGGCATTGTGGAAACAAAACACGATTCCATCAATAGATAAGATTCGAAACAGAATTTGGTTCGTCTGCCAGATGGAGAAATTGACAAGCTTGGTCAATGACACTGGCTCAAATTTTCAAAAAGTCTGGTTTCCGTGGCTGGTGAAAACCGACATCATGGGGGTGAGCAATGCCACCATCTGGCTGTGATAGTGAAAGGTGAGTTCTCCTTCAACGAATGGCAGTAATCATAGCACAAGGACGGGCATGACTGATAGGGACAACTGAGGCCCCGGATCAAGTAGTCAGAAAAGACGCAGGAGGAGCTTGAAAGGTCTGGAAAGGCAGCGGCTCACAGCAGAACCAGTAGCTGTGGCAGAGGGGTTCCCCCTCCCCCCTCCTCTCTCCTAATGTGTCCCCCCCACCCCCCTGAGTCTTTGTGAAGTGTGTTTATTTGTGAATTGAGGTGGCAGTACATATAGTAAATAAGTTAACCCATGATACACTATGTTTTATACCTACTGTATGTCTGAAACTTGAATAAAATATAAAGTTGAAAAAAAAAAATAATAATACAAAAAACTAAAGTTACCAAACATGCATGAAAAAGGATGAAGGTAATATAATAGATCTGGAGTTTATAGGTAGGTTATATATGACATGGGGCAGCGGATCATATACAAGCTCGCAGTGCAATCTCTAGGGCACGCTACTTCTGTTAAGATGTGCATTATTAACAATGGTTGAGGTACATTAATAAAACTGAATGCCTTGCATGCAGCAGAACGTAATCTTTTAAAGAAAGATTGTAAAGCTCAGATTTTTTAAAGATTTATGTTTTAACTCTACACTCAGGGGAACTTGCTGGCTTGCAGTTTGGCTGTGACATCTCTAATACAGAGTGCTTTTCCTGGTAATGTACAGGTTAATAAAAGCTTCAGTCAGACTTAGAACTTTGCAACTAATATTGACAGATTTACTATAAATCATTCTTCCTGTTATTACACAGGTTATTAAGAATTTATATTAGCGTTAGCGACCCCTGAATTGTGGTCTGCCGTGGCGTTGGCTCAGGGGCTTACAACAATTTTGGCCAAAAATGTCAAACTAAAAGACCATATTACTTATTAGATATTTATACATATATATTTAGGCACTGTACCGTGTATGAGTCTCACTGGATGTGCTAAACTGAGCTTTGTCTGTGTTTTATGTTCTGTCTCTGGTTTTAAATATATATTGCCATGCTCAGTAGCACTCCTCTGTGACACTCATATGCTTATATATATGTTGTGGTCATTTTGGGGGTTCAATAGGAGCTTTTTAGGTGTCCAGTATGTTTAACTCTACAGCAGCAATACAAATGAGATTATAGGTGGCACACCACTGTTTTAAAGAAAAAAATTTAAGAGTTTACATTTGGTGCTCATCTTCCGTTGATCCTGGTGTCCCAAAGCTGGATCCAAAGTAATAGCAAGATAGGAGAAAGGAAGAGGCACACAAATTGTAGTGGAATCAATTGATTTCAAATGTATTAATGCATCAGAGCTAACAATAGTAACGTTTCAGGACAAGCAGTCCCTTCCTCAGACCAAACACCTCCACATTTGAAATCATTTGATTCCACTACAATTTGTGTGCCTCTTCCTTTCTCCTATCTAACTCTACAGCAGCAGTAGCCAACTCCAGTCCTCAAGAGCTACCAACAGGTCAGGTTTTCAGGATGTCCCTGCTTCAGCACAGGTGGTGCAGTTTTCGATAGAGCAACTGATTGAGCGACCTGTTTCAGGGATACCATGAAAACCTGACCTGTTGGTAGCTCTTGAGGACTGGAGTTTGCTACCCCTGCCTACAGTGTCGGTGACAACATCGCGTTATGCAAGGTTGCCGGAGGGAACTGCTTTTTGACAAACATCCTTTTTCCTATTGCAAATTTGTGTGAATTATCACTGCAGCACATCAGGAGTCTTCTAAGACAGCAACTGCATCCTAATTCTTAATCTTCTGTTATAGGCACTTTTGTGAGTTCTGTTTATGGAAGTCCGCCAGCTGCTAAATAAGAACCAAACTGGTGCGATAAACGGCACCAGATTTATCAAAGAAATTCCACAATTCAAAAGAGAACAAATGGCCAAGCATCTTTAAATAGTCTGTCCTTTCATGTTTAATAGGTCAAAAGCAGCTCATTGATACGGACAAGTCGTGTGTATGTGTATATATATGTAACGGCTGGACACCCCTTGTCTGACCCACCCAATCTCACATTGGCCCGTGTGGTCTAACCGGTCCCCATTACAAGGTCGTGTGTGGTGGTGGTGCACCTGCAAGTAACAGGACTCCTGAGTCTCCCGCTTGGTGTTATAAGAGGATATCATCAGGACAGGTAGCTGAGGTAGTGGGTACGAGTCCAACTTACTTCACGTGCAGCGCCTCCACCTCATCAGGGTCTATGCTTCCGCAGGGAGATGATCCTGGTGAGGAACTCCTTCTCGGTGGTGACTGCCACTGCAGAGTAATCTCACACTCACACAGTGGGGGTTGCTTTGAACAAGACATCTTTATTGTATGCTTGGATGTAGCAGACTGCCCCATGCAGCTGCCGGCTCTAGCCGCACATCTTTCCGTGCTGTCCCTTTGCCAGGTACGCCCTCCCGTATTGGAGTGGGATTCCCTTTCTCCTAGGGAGATCACTACTGCGCCAGGTCCCTGGACACAGTGTGGCTTAGACAGACTTGATTGGTCACTCTGCTACCGCTAGTTACAGCACTAGGGTCACAAAAGTATTCCTCCAATCCCTTATGCAGGAAGATACATTCTCCCAGATGCTTCTCTGCCAACCTTGCAACACTTTTCAACAACAACTAACTGACAGTGTTGTGCCCTTTATACGTCAGGGGGCAGTCGCATCTCTGATGTCACTATCCAGGGACTCAGAGCATACAGCCACTCCCTTCCTTACACAGGGCACCACACCAGGGTGTGAGGGAAAACCTCCATAACTACTGCTGGCAGGCCTGTACTTACCAGGACTTACTGCCAACAGGGAAGATGTATGCAGTCATTATTATGCATGGCTACATACTCCCCCTGGTTAATACCCACCGTCCCGGCTGGGACCTAAATTTGGTGTACCTTGCGCCAGGAAACACTGCAAAAGAACACACAAATTACATAGCAAACATCATTACATGAACATAATAATGCCAGCCCATCACACTCACTGACCAGCAGGGAGCGCTAAAGAAAACAACAGACCACTCTATTGGTTAATCAATAATAGTGCCGAGGATCTGGCTTCTTCACCTCCCGCCCCGCGGCATCATGCACAGTCACGCTGTATTCTCGTGGTACCCCTCGCTCATTGCAATACACCACTTTGTGCATATACACACTGCGTCCTATCTTCCAGACCCGCATCAGTTGAGCTACCCTCTGCTTGGCCTGTATCCCTTTAATGGCTCCCCCTTTCTCTACGATATAGTACTGTATATCATTCTTAAGCCATCTCTCCCTATTCTCCTCTATCTCTCTCATTAGAGGTTCCGGGACATACGGGTAATCAAGCCCATGTGACTTCCTATATTTGGCCGCAATAGCCCTTTCAGCTTGGCACACCCTGGTCAAGCTACTTTGGCCAGCCGCCCCGGGCAACACCCATGACAGGGGCTCATGGGTCTCTACCGGGTCATCCAACCCTGCGGACCCCTTAGGGATAATAAGGCCTGCCTGGATACGATCCCACCTTACTCTTAGGGCCCTAAGGTATGCCTCATCGTCGAAGTCACCAACAGCCCACCAGTGATCAACCACCCCCTCCCTCTCTAAGATAAAGCGGGTGCGGTCGAACCAGGATACATACCCCTCATACAATGGGGCCCACCATCTAGTCTCCTTCCGTTCTTCGGAGCTATGGTCTATAGATTCTTCTAGGGACTCCTCATCAGGCCCCCCAGAAGATACCCCGGACGTACCCTCAGATCGCTCAACAACCCCTTTGTACGGTACGGTGTTTCTAACAGTAATACTCAGTACACTAGGGCAATTACTAGATACCGACACTTGTCGGGACATCCTCCCTCCTCCCTCCGACCCATCATCCGACGTTCCCAAGTCCAGGCTTCCAGTTCGATCATCAGAAGGACCCCGTGACTCCCCGGACAACCCTAAGCTGGAACTGGACCCAAACAAAATAGTGACGGGTACAGGGGCTTTAGCTAGGGCCTTGGGGCTAACCTTGGGTGTGGACGGGGTTTGGGGACGGGACCGAACAGTAGGCATTGACAGGGTTACGACCTGCTCTCCAGCGATACCTGCCTTAACGTCCTTGCAAAGTCCATTCTTGTCTCCATCAGCGGGGCTTCTGGTTCTGCAACTCGAACGCCCGTTCCCCCTGGTAGTAGGGGATCGTTTTCCGCTGCTCGACCGCAGAGGCGCCACCATCTCCCACTCGATGCCGCTCTGGTCCTCCGGAACCACCTCCGCACACGCACGTGCTGTGACGCCATCTTGGGGTGGATCCCCAATCGGGATCTCTTCCTCCACGAGGACATCCGCCAACGCCCTTCTGCTGCGCGATCCAGTCTGGCTCTGGACTCGCTCCTCCGGCTCTTCCATCCCTTGTTTCTGCAACAGGCACGGTGTCTTAGTACCTCGCAGGATCGGGGTGGATCGACCTGCGTCCGATCCACTAGTCACCACGGCAGTGGGACTCCGGCGATCGGGTGGTCGCGGTACTGGAGACACTCGACTCCGTGTCTCCACACCACGAGGAATTTCATCCCTCCATGGTGTACCAATGGTATGACAGTCTCTTCTGATGACTGTCTTACTCGCCAGCCTTGCGCACTCCTCGTCCGAGGATTCCAGCCCGCAATTCGGCCGAGGCATCCCAGTAGGAGACCGGCGATGGGCTCCTCGGTGATCACCTCTCCGATGGCTGGATTTCTCTGTCGGAAGCACCAGAGCTGACTCTGTTTCCGCGGGACTTGCACTCTTATTCCAGAGGGCTCCCGGCTGCTCTTCTATCGGCATCGGAACATTCCCGGTCACTCCCACAGCTTGCACCGGTACGAATGTGGTCATGGGCCACATATACTGCAGTCCACAGTGAGGGCATCGGGCCTCGCTGCCCACGGCTCCGCCCGGCAGTCTGCACTGCAGGCAAAGACACGCCACAGTCTCCACACCCTCCACCCGGATTATCAGGAAGCCTCCTGGAGCCGAATAAGGGTGAGTGGATATCACCGGACCCTGGTCCACTTTGTCAGCAGCTTCAGCCATCTTTACCAACGGAGGCACTCTTCTCAGAGGTCTATATTGGTCAATGGCTCTTCGCAACTGAAAGGCATGGGCTGATGTAGCAACCCTTCCTCCCATCTTCTCTGTCGACATCCGGTGGAACCGCAAACCACTCCCCCTGGTTGAAACTAGGGGGATGTCTCGTAGACTTGTAGGCTGACCCAGCACAGGTGCGGAGTGAGTCATAGTCCATGAGGGCGCGGCTCCAGCTTTCGCGCCAAACTCCCCATCGGGGTGCAGTTTTCTCGTTGGCGCCAATCCTGACCAACAATTAGCAAACTGCAAAGTTGCAAGACTTTCTGCAGCATGCCCACGCGGTGTCCCGGGAACGCGGGAACCGCCATCTTGGTAAGTATTGTCTTTTGTTTCCTTGAAGGCAGCGTCTGGCTGTTTGTTAATTGGGGTATAACAAAGTCCATTTCGTTCCTCCCATCGGATCACACTGTCATGCTCATTATTCTCAGGGGTATCATCCCGAGAACAAAAACATGATAAACACGGCGCAGCCACGGCTTTCACGCCATTCCACAACAAACTCACAAAAGTCTCTTCTGTAGCTTGTTCTTCGTCCACGCACAGTTCATATGCGTGTTCTTCCTCTGACCGCAATCCTGGACCTTCTGCTCTATGCAGATCCTCCATTCTTGTGGTTCTCTCTCCCTGCCATCCTGGACCTTCTGCTCTGTGCAGATCCTCCATTCTGACGGGTCTCTCCTGATCGTTGAACACCGATTTCCTGTACATGGAGCTCCACTCTGCGAGGCAGCTACCACATCCGTACAATAAACATGCCTTGTGCACCACCTTGTGTACCTAATGTAGATCTGACTCGTGTTTGCACTACCTCAGGCTAGGCTCACTCTTTCTGTGTCTACTGTAACACGTTCCTCCCGTCTGTGCTCCTTGGTAAGTGATCTGGAATGGAAACTAGAGTACTCTGGCTCTTCCATGCAGTACTTTGGGCGTCGACCTACTTTTGGCTAGCCTAGTGCGGACCCTTCCAGAATTCCTGCCCTCAGTTACCAATTTACCCCTTCAGGCGTCCCCCGCTAGCGCTACCTCAAGGCGACTAGAACAGCAATAGCCCCCGGCTCCAGACTCACTAACCCCTAACGGATCCCAAGGCGTCTTTGCGGCATGCAGCTCCAGCATCTCCCTGACTACCCCTGGCTCCGTCCCACGCAGCACAAAGTGGCAGCAGACACTTTCCCTGTTTCCTAATGTGTGCCTAGCAAAAGCCTGTCCTGTTAACAGGTCTCTCAGCAGCGCCTCCAAATGTAACGGCTGGACACCCCTTGTCTGACCCACCCAATCTCACATTGGCCCGTGTGGTCTAACCGGTCCCCATTACAAGGTCGTGTGTGGTGGTGCACCTGCAAGTAACAGGAATCCTGAGTCTCCCGCTTGATGGTATTAGGGGATGTCATCAGGACAGGTAGCTGAGGTAGTGGGTGCGAGTCCAACTTACTTCATGTGCAGCGCCTCCACCTCATCAGGATCTGTGCTTACGCAGGGAGATGGTCCTGGTGAGGAACTCCTTCTCGGTGGTGACCGCCACTGTAGAGTAATCTCACACTCACACAGTGGGGGTTGCTTTGAACAAGACATCTTTATTGTATGCTTGGATGTAGCAGACTGCCCCATGCAGCTGCCGGCTCTAGCCGCACATCTTTCCGTGCTGTCCCTTTGCCAGGTACGCCCTCCCGTATTGGAGTGGGATTCCCTTTCTCCTAGGGAGATCACTACTGCGCCAGGTCCCTGGACACAGTGTGGCTTAGACAGACTTGATTGGTCACTCTGCTACCGCTAGTTACAGCACTAGGGTCACAAAAGTATTCCTCCAATCCCTTATGCAGGAAGATACATTCTCCCAGATGCTTCTCTGCCAACCTTGCAACACTTTTCAACAACAACTAACTGACAGTGTTGTGCCCTTTATACGTCAGGGGGCAGTCGCATCTCTGATGTCACTATCCAGGGACTCAGAGCATACAGCCACTCCCTTCCTTACACAGGGCACCACACCAGGGTGTGAGGGAAAACCTCCATAACTACTGCTGGCAGGCCTGTACTTACCAGGACTTACTGCCAACAGGGAAGATGTATGCAGTCATTATTATGCATGGCTACATACTCCCCCTGGTTAATACCCACCGTCCCGGCTGGGACCTAAATTTGGTGTACCTTGCGCCAGGAAACACTGCAAAAGAACACACAAATTACATAGCAAACATCATTACATGAACATAATAATGCCAGCCCATCACACTCACTGACCAGCAGGGAGCGCTAAAGAAAACAACAGACCACTCTATTGGTTAATCAATAATAGTGCCGAGGATCTGGCTTCTTCACCTCCCGCCCCGCGGCATCATGCACAGTCACGCTGTATTCTCGTGGTACCCCTCGCTCATTGCAATACACCACTTTGTGCATATACACACTGCGTCCTATCTTCCAGACCCGCATCAGTTGAGCTACCCTCTGCTTGGCCTGTATCCCTTTAATGGCTCCCCCTTTCTCTACGATATAGTACTGTATATCATTCTTAAGCCATCTCTCCCTATTCTCCTCTATCTCTCTCATTAGAGGTTCCGGGACATACGGGTAATCAAGCCCATGTGACTTCCTATATTTGGCCGCAATAGCCCTTTCAGCTTGGCACACCCTGGTCAAGCTACTTTGGCCAGCCGCCCCGGGCAACACCCATGACAGGGGCTCATGGGTCTCTACCGGGTCATCCAACCCTGCGGACCCCTTAGGGATAATAAGGCCTGCCTGGATACGATCCCACCTTACTCTTAGGGCCCTAAGGTATGCCTCATCGTCGAAGTCACCAACAGCCCACCAGTGATCAACCACCCCCTCCCTCTCTAAGATAAAGCGGGTGCGGTCGAACCAGGATACATACCCCTCATACAATGGGGCCCACCATCTAGTCTCCTTCCGTTCTTCGGAGCTATGGTCTATAGATTCTTCTAGGGACTCCTCATCAGGCCCCCCAGAAGATACCCCGGACGTACCCTCAGATCGCTCAACAACCCCTTTGTACGGTACGGTGTTTCTAACAGTAATACTCAGTACACTAGGGCAATTACTAGATACCGACACTTGTCGGGACATCCTCCCTCCTCCCTCCGACCCATCATCCGACGTTCCCAAGTCCAGGCTTCCAGTTCGATCATCAGAAGGACCCCGTGACTCCCCGGACAACCCTAAGCTGGAACTGGACCCAAACAAAATAGTGACGGGTACAGGGGCTTTAGCTAGGGCCTTGGGGCTAACCTTGGGTGTGGACGGGGTTTGGGGACGGGACCGAACAGTAGGCATTGACAGGGTTACGACCTGCTCTCCAGCGATACCTGCCTTAACGTCCTTGCAAAGTCCATTCTTGTCTCCATCAGCGGGGCTTCTGGTTCTGCAACTCGAACGCCCGTTCCCCCTGGTAGTAGGGGATCGTTTTCCGCTGCTCGACCGCAGAGGCGCCACCATCTCCCACTCGATGCCGCTCTGGTCCTCCGGAACCACCTCCGCACACGCACGTGCTGCGACGCCATCTTGGGGTGGATCCCCAATCGGGATCTCTTCCTCCACGAGGACATCCGCCAACGCCCTTCTGCTGCGCGATCCAGTCTGGCTCTGGACTCGCTCCTCCGGCTCTTCCATCCCTTGTTTCTGCAACAGGCACGGTGTCTTAGTACCTCACAGGATCGGGGTGGATCGACCTGCGTCCGATCCACTAGTCACCACGGCAGTGGGACTCCGGCGATCGGGTGGTCGCGGTACTGGAGACACTCGACTCCGTGTCTCCACACCACGAGGAATTTCATCCCTCCATGGTGTACCAATGGTATGACAGTCTCTTCTGATGACTGTCTTACTCGCCAGCCTTGCGCACTCCTCGTCCGAGGATTCCAGCCCGCAATTCGGCCGAGGCATCCCAGTAGGAGACCGGCGATGGGCTCCTCGGTGATCACCTCTCCGATGGCTGGATTTCTCTGTCGGAAGCACCAGAGCTGACTCTGTTTCCGCGGGACTTGCACTCTTATTCCAGAGGGCTCCCGGCTGCTCTTCTATCGGCATCGGAACATTCCCGGTCACTCCCACAGCTTGCACCGGTACGAATGTGGTCATGGGCCACATATACTGCAGTCCACAGTGAGGGCATCGGGCCTCGCTGCCCACGGCTCCGCCCGGCAGTCTGCACTGCAGGCAAAGACACGCCACAGTCTCCACACCCTCCACCCGGATTATCAGGAAGCCTCCTGGAGCCGAATAAGGGTGAGTGGATATCACCGGACCCTGGTCCACTTTGTCAGCAGCTTCAGCCATCTTTACCAACGGAGGCACTCTTCTCAGAGGTCTATATTGGTCAATGGCTCTTCGCAACTGAAAGGCATGGGCTGATGTAGCAACCCTTCCTCCCATCTTCTCTGTCGACATCCGGTGGAACCGCAAACCACTCCCCCTGGTTGAAACTAGGGGGATGTCTCGTAGACTTGTAGGCTGACCCAGCACAGGTGCGGAGTGAGTCATAGTCCATGAGGGCGCGGCTCCAGCTTTCGCGCCAAACTCCCCATCGGGGTGCAGTTTTCTCGTTGGCGCCAATCCTGACCAACAATTAGCAAACTGCAAAGTTGCAAGACTTTCTGCAGCATGCCCACGCGGTGTCCCGGGAACGCGGGAACCGCCATCTTGGTAAGTATTGTCTTTTGTTTCCTTGAAGGCAGCGTCTGGCTGTTTGTTAATTGGGGTATAACAAAGTCCATTTCGTTCCTCCCATCGGATCACACTGTCATGCTCATTATTCTCAGGGGTATCATCCCGAGAACAAAAACATGATAAACACGGCGCAGCCACGGCTTTCACGCCATTCCACAACAAACTCACAAAAGTCTCTTCTGTAGCTTGTTCTTCGTCCACGCACAGTTCATATGCGTGTTCTTCCTCTGACCGCAATCCTGGACCTTCTGCTCTATGCAGATCCTCCATTCTTGTGGTTCTCTCTCCCTGCCATCCTGGACCTTCTGCTCTGTGCAGATCCTCCATTCTGACGGGTCTCTCCTGATCGTTGAACACCGATTTCCTGTACATGGAGCTCCACTCTGCGAGGCAGCTACCACATCCGTACAATAAACATGCCTTGTGCACCACCTTGTGTACCTAATGTAGATCTGACTCGTGTTTGCACTACCTCAGGCTAGGCTCACTCTTTCTGTGTCTACTGTAACACGTTCCTCCCGTCTGTGCTCCTTGGTAAGTGATCTGGAATGGAAACTAGAGTACTCTGGCTCTTCCATGCAGTACTTTGGGCGTCGACCTACTTTTGGCTAGCCTAGTGCGGACCCTTCCAGAATTCCTGCCCTCAGTTACCAATTTACCCCTTCAGGCGTCCCCCGCTAGCGCTACCTCAAGGCGACTAGAACAGCAATAGCCCCCGGCTCCAGACTCACTAACCCCTAACGGATCCCAAGGCGTCTTTGCGGCATGCAGCTCCAGCATCTCCCTGACTACCCCTGGCTCCGTCCCACGCAGCACAAAGTGGCAGCAGACACTTTCCCTGTTTCCTAATGTGTGCCTAGCAAAAGCCTGTCCTGTTAACAGGTCTCTCAGCAGCGCCTCCAAATGTAACGGCTGGACACCCCTTGTCTGACCCACCCAATCTCACATTGGCCCGTGTGGTCTAACCGGTCCCCATTACAAGGTCGTGTGTGGTGGTGCACCTGCAAGTAACAGGAATCCTGAGTCTCCCGCTTGATGGTATTAGGGGATGTCATCAGGACAGGTAGCTGAGGTAGTGGGTGCGAGTCCAACTTACTTCATGTGCAGCGCCTCCACCTCATCAGGATCTGTGCTTACGCAGGGAGATGGTCCTGGTGAGGAACTCCTTCTCGGTGGTGACCGCCACTGTAGAGTAATCTCACACTCACACAGTGGGGGTTGCTTTGAACAAGACATCTTTATTGTATGCTTGGATGTAGCAGACTGCCCCATGCAGCTGCCGGCTCTAGCCGCACATCTTTCCGTGCTGTCCCTTTGCCAGGTACGCCCTCCCGTATTGGAGTGGGATTCCCTTTCTCCTAGGGAGATCACTACTGCGCCAGGTCCCTGGACACAGTGTGGCTTAGACAGACTTGATTGGTCACTCTGCTACCGCTAGTTACAGCACTAGGGTCACAAAAGTATTCCTCCAATCCCTTATGCAGGAAGATACATTCTCCCAGATGCTTCTCTGCCAATCTTGCAACACTTTTCAACAACAACTAACTGACAGTGTTGTGCCCTTTATACGTCAGGGGGCAGTCGCATCTCTGATGTCACTATCCAGGGACTCAGAGCATACAGCCACTCCCTTCCTTACACAGGGCACCACACCAGGGTGTGAGGGAAAACCTCCATAACTACTGCTGGCAGGCCTGTACTTACCAGGACTTACTGCCAACAGGGAAGATGTATGCAGTCATTATTATGCATGGCTACATATATATATATATATACAGTGTTCGACAAACCTATACATTTGCTCGCCCCGGGCGAGTGGATTTAACCCCCGGGCGAGTAAATATTGGCCCAAGCAGCACACGTTTGGTACTAGGTGGCGAGTAGATTTTTTTGTGTGGCGAGTAGATTTTTTGGTGATTTGTCAACCACTATATATATATATATATATATATATATATATATATATATATATATATATATATATATATATATATATATATATATATATATATATATATATATATTGTATATATATGTAACCCATACCCCCCCCCTAGACTCATCTGACATATCTAGGGTGTGTGAGGGCGGATTACATGGGCTGGGTGGTGCGTACCTGCGTGGAACAGGAGGGCCTGAGTCTCCCGCGATGGTGTGGGGGATAACAGGACCAGGCTTCTGGGGTAGTAGCCTCCATTCTTCTAGTGGTGGTGCAGCGCCTCCATCTTCTATGCCTTCCCAGGGATGTGGGAAGAGCCGTCCCTGGTCCCAGGGTGAAATGCCTGAATCACACAACAGTCTTTGTGGTTAAAATATAAAGTCTCTCTTTATTGTTCCTAGCCGTGCCCGACAATAGCAGCAGCCTGCAGCTACAACAACAACAGCAAGCTCCTCAGCCCTCACGACTCTCCCCTCGGTACAGTCCTTTCTCCTCTCCTTCCCTCTAAGTATGCTCTCCGTCAGGATGGACTGTGCTGGGGCCTCAATACCCCACTGCCCACCTCAGAGCTTGGCTCACTCTCCAGATGTAATGGCCCAGCTCTCTCTCTCTTGCTAGCTCCCAGGACGGAGCTTGGTCTATCACTCCAACTCCTTGGACAGACCCGCTCTAGAGCCGGATGAGAACAGACAAACTGTCACTTACAGGAACTGGCTCCTAAATAGTCTCGGCCCCACCTCTTATGATGTCAGCAAGACCTCCCCTCTGGCTCACGCCTGCAGCAGAGTCCGAGGCCTGCATCTATCACGCAAGGTAGGGCATGAAGGGGGAAAACCCATGATTACTACTGGCGCCTGGTCTTAACAGGACTTACCACAGTAGAAGGAAGATACTGTAGGTATAGCCGGTGCTGTTTACAGGGGGCTACACTCTCCCTATGGTGGAATCCAATGGTCCCCACTTGGACCTAGCTCTAGCAGTACCATCCTGCGGTGATCAACCTGGGAAACAAACACATATCATGGCAGTGTAAGCATACATAGGCACATGAGGTAGTTCAATGAAAAACACACGGTTACTCCCAACGTGGAGAACCCGATCAATAATGTTTTGGATCTGGCTTTCTTACTCGTCGACCATTGTGATCCATGATGGTCACAAAGAACGATTGCACCGACCCATGCTCCGGTCGATACATCACGCTGTGCATGTATATGCACCTCCCGAGGCTCCAGATCCTTACCAACTCACTTATTTTGTCCTCGTTATGATAACCCCCCTGACCGAACTTGGTCCGAAGATACTCCTGTACAGCCTCTCTGAGCCAACTATCCCGATTCTCTTCTATCTCTCTCATGATGGGCTCAGGCACATAAGGGTATTCGTATCCATGTGACTGCCTATACCTAGCCACTATGGCCCTGTCGGCATGGCTCCATTTAGTGAGCTTGCGATGACCCGCCCTGCTAGGCAGTACCCAAAACTCTGGCTCTTCCGGAGCAATTTCATCGTACAGAATACTGGGGCCTTTGGGCTTAATGAGTTTCTGCTCGATCTCCTGGAATCTATGGTCTATCTCATCCTCTACCTCCTGGGGAGTAAAGGCACCTGCCGCCCACCAATGGTCAACAATGTTGCTCTTAATGAGCAGGAACGTGTATGGTCCATCCCTGCGTGGTACCCAGTGAACAGGGGCGCCCACCACTTATCACGGTGCTCGTACTCTGTGGACTGACTAGCGTTCTCTACCTCAGACTCTGCCTACGATGAGACACCGGACGTCCCCGCCTCCGTAGAGCACGAGCAATCTCTCCTCCCTTTGTCATTAAAGTACCTGTAGGGTTCATCTTGTGAACCATCTCCTGAGCAGGCCCAGCCTCGGCTGGAGTATATGACCCTCGGGCTCTCCCTCTAGCGCTAAGGGAAAACGGCACAGGGTTAGACACAGGTATCACACGATCATAAGATTTTTCACCATCCGACCCCTCATCGTTCAACTCCCAGTCCCGCAAGTCCTTGGAGCACTTAGGGTATTTGCTTAATTTATCCCCGCTAGGTCCCAGTGACAACACTCGTGACGGGGCAGGGGCAGTGGCCAGGGCGATGGAGCTAGGGGCTGGGGCAGGGGCAACGTTCATGTCATTGTCCAGCAAGTGGGTAATACCGCAACCAAGGGACGCCTTCTTGGGCGCGTTCTCCGCCATGTGTCGCGCCTCTCTCGATGAACCTTGGCTCTTCAGGGTGGCCATTGCAGCGGCCATGGCTACTCTCCGTGAGGAGAACAGCGCTCCCGGGCCTTGTTTCCTGGTGGAACCAGAAATTACATCATCAGCTGGGCCCTTAGAATCTCCCTCCGCTCCGTGGTCATGCACCGGAAGTACTTCGAGGACCGGCATGGGCGTTGGCGGAGCATTCGGTTTGCGGACGGACAAGTAGGCCTCAAGCCTCTCCTTCTCGCCCTCCTCGGTTGCTGCTTTCACCTGGCGGGGTAAGGGGGTGGTGGAGTCTCCTTACTGCTCCGCTGCTGCTTTGTGATCTTGGGATCCTCCGGGGTCGTCTCGATCTCTGTTTCCGCCGTACTGGGAGTCACCACAGCCATGGGACTCTTACGGGCCTCCGGCCGCACCAGCGCTCGCCGTCGGACGGTTTCCGGACTCGTCTGCTCCTTCTTGGTACCGCTGGGGTGGTTCGCTGGTAGGCGCAACGCCACCGATGGCACGCCAACCTCTTCCTCAGAGGATATCAGGATCGGTTCCTCCGCTAGGGAGTCACCAGGGTCTTCTGCGATACAACCAGTGGGTATAGGCACGAAACGGTCTTGCTCCGGTACCTCCACTGCGGTCGCGCTCTTCTCCGTCGACAACTCGCTTGGTTCTGTAGCGGGCTGGGCCTTGGTTCGTCCCGCTTGATTGCAACGGGGAACCAGTGCAGTCTTGTCTTTACCTTCCGCCACCTCCGTTAACGGTCCCGGAGAGGCACCCCGCAGGGTCTCGATCAAAGGCCGTGGCTCGTTCGGCCATAGATAAAACGTGCCACATTGAGGGCATCGTGCCTTGGTGCTTGGTACCGTGCCCGGTATCCCGCAGTGTACGCACAAACACCGGAGGTATTCGTGCTCAGCTACCTCCACTACCAATAAGCCTCCTGGCAGTTGGTAGATTGTAGTGCTCATCTCAGACATGGTTAGCTCAGGGGTTGGACCGTTCAGTGTTTCAGCTCCTAGCTCCTCAAATGCCAGACAGAAGTGAAGCTCTTCGCTCTCGCTTCCTGTCCCTCCCTTTGCTGAGGACGCTCCTGATTGGCTCTCCTTGTGCCCCCTCCCTCTGGTGGAATCCAGAGGCAGGACAATCCTTTCTTCAGTGTGACGCGACCTGGTTTGTTGACCAGTCACAGCACAGGTGGGTGGGCTTTTGGCTTTCGCGCCGCTCCGCTCCTCTTGCAGGGGATCTGGGTTTGGCGCCAAATCCCTGCACATTTCCCGCCACATTTCTCGCACAGTCTGTTTGCACGATTCACGTGCTCGCTCCAGGAGTGGCGGGAAACGCCATTTTAGATCTGCTGCTATCTGCTGGGCCGTGGATGGCACATTGGTCGCCATTTTAAGTCCTTCTCCTTTGCTCCTCGGAGCACATGTAGAGATGGCCGCCATCTTTGATGCGCCCACTACATGTAATGGTACACTACTCTAGGTGTCTAGGGTGTAACTCGAACCTAGACACTGACTGTACCCACTGACACTTCCTGCTTCTCTCTGCATGCTCAATCTGGTACCCACTAATATGAGGTGGCATACCCCAGGCTAGGCAGAACTTCTTCTTGTGCACTGAACTCGATGACTAGTCCGGCAAGTGCTGTGTGGGGGCGTGGTGTGTGGGTGCTAGCTAGTGTACCGGGCATCTCCCTAGGTACAGGCGTCCCTATATTGGCCACTCATAGTGCGGGCCCTGGGCCATGGTCCCTGGACACGTTAGCAGGCTGACCCCCCCAGTTGCCTCACACTATCTGCCTCAAGGGACTAGGCTAGCTATAGCTATGCAACCCTCTTACGCCCCCCTTTAAGGGCGCCCAGGGCGTACTGTGCGGGAGCGGAGGTCCACGCTCCCCTGACTACCCCCGGTATGCAATTGCGCCCTACTTCCTTAAGCACTTGACCCGAGAGTGCACATCACTCTTTCTGCTCTGCCCTGCTGTAAGCCTGGCCTGTTCTGGATCTCAGCAGCTCGCTGTAACCCATATTCCCCCCCCCCCTAGACTCATCTGACATATCTAGGGTGTGTGAGGGCGGATTACATGGACTGGGTGGTGCGTACCTGCGTGGAACAGGAGGGCCTGAGTCTCCCGTGATGGTGTGGGGGATAACAGGACCAGGCTTCTGGGGTAGTAGCCTCCATTCTTCTAGTGGTGATGCAGCGCCTCCATCTTCTATACCTTCCCAGGGATGTGGGAAGAGCCGTCCCTGGTCCCAGGGTGAAATGCCCGGATCACACAACAGTCTTTGTGGTTAAAAGATAAAGTCTCTCTTTATTGTTCCTAGCCGTGCCCACAATAGCAGCAGCCTGCAGCTACAACAACAACAGCAAGCTCCTCAGCCCTCACGACTCTCCCCTCGGTACAGTCCTTTCTCCTCTCCTTCCCTCTAAGTATGCTCTCCGTCAGGATGGACTGTGCTGGGGCCTCATTACCCCAATGCCCACCTCAGAGGATATACTCTGGGCGGGGGATGGATTCTCCCCATCACCCTTGCCTCGGGGTGAGGGGCATTGGTCCCACCTGAGCTTGGCTCGCTCTCCAGATGTAATGGCCCAGCTCTCTCTCTCTTGCTAGCTCCCAGGACAGAGCTTGGTCTATCACTCCAACTCCTTGGACAGACCCGCTCTAGAGCCGGGTGAGAACAGACAGACTGTCACTTACGGGAACTGGCTCCTATATAGTCTCGGCCCCACCTCTTATGATGTCAGCAAGACCTCCCCTCTGGCTCACTCCTGCAGCAGAGTCCGAGGCCTGCATCTATCACGCAAGGTAGGGCATTAAGGGGGAAAACCCATGATTACTACTGGCGCCTGGTCTTAACAGGACTTACCACAGTAGAAGGAAGATAGGTATAGCCGGTGCTGTTTACAGGGGGCTACATATAATTTTTTCAAAGAATTTAAAAAGGTTGGATGGATTTTACCATCCTTATCTTTTGGTGATCAGACAGTTCGTCAGACCTCATAGCCAAAGGAACGGTTTTTTGGTGTCTGTTCTTTGTTTGCAAAAATATTCACGAAGCCATCATTAATCAAAGAGATAAAGAGAGGGAGCTAATATACTGAATTCCGCAGACCTGGAGAAAAAGCAAAACATATTCATTTTTTATTAGATACAAATAAGAAAAAAAAAGTTACTTTAAGTAGGATCAAATATTTCTAAGGAAACCGAATACATGGAGAAGTATTATAGAATTTGTTTGACCCACTACACTGGGCTGAAACTTTAACACTTTTACTGACAAAGGGGCATGTAATGCATTGCAGGGCAAAAGGTTTAACTATAGCATCATTAAATGACTCCTTAATGGGCTTATCATTTTAATGGCAACCTGGATGCAATGCAAAGTTCTAATCATTTGCAATTCTCTTAAGTTGTAGGATGTGAATATGCCTCATAAAGGAATAATACTCAGTCCTCGCACAGGCATATTATAATCTAATTTCTACACTGGCAAAATAACATACGGTGAAAAGCGAACCCTATCTGAGAAATTTACAAGCCATTAATAGCCACTGAATAAAATATAAGGCAGGCAAAAATGCAACATGAAGTCTACATCACATCTGAAATGGGACGGTTTAAATAATGCATGTGGCCATAATGAAAAATACAAGGGATCAGCTACCTTGTGAGCAAGTGACCGATAATTGGTTAGAAAGGTAATATAAGACAGGGCATTTTTCTTTGTCCCTTTTTTTTATAGCTGAATTAACGCTTTCTCTGCCAGAGAAACTACATGTGCTGCCAAGTAGTATGGTAGCACCTTTAATTCCTATTGATACATTTATGTAGACATCTGGAATATATATATATATATATATATAAATATGCAAATATAGCTGTATGCTCATCTGCATGTCTTAGGCAGGTCTGCAACCCCGCCTTTCCCCATTATCACCCAGCATACAGCACTTCCACTGCAGCAAGGGATTCTGGGAAATGACATGCAAATGAGCACACAGTGTCACTTTTTGCCTCAATAACCATTTTTAACATGGTTCCCTATAGGCTTAAGCTTGCTGCATGGTCACAGCTTTGAGCTCAGCCAGGGTTAAGGTGCATACCCAGAAAACCACCCACAGACAGCTGTTTCGACCTTGATGGGTCTCATCAGTGTGGGGTTGATTTTACTGGGAATGCAAGAGAGGCTTGTGGGATAGGCCAAACCATACTACTGAGTTAAGTTATGGTGAGTAAAAAAAGTGACAAAAACCCTCCACAGGAAAGCAAATATGCAAATATAGCTGTATGCTCACCTGCATGTCTTAGGCAGGTCTGCAACCCCGCCTTTCCCCATTATCACCCAGCATACAGCACTTCCACTGCAGCAAGGGATTCTGGGAAATGACATGCAAATGAGCACACAGTGACACTTTTTGCCTCAATAACCATTTTTAACATGGTTCCCTATAGGCTTAAGCTTGCTGCATGGTCACAGCTTTGAGCACAGCCAGGGTTAAGGTGCATACCCAGAAAACCACCCACAGACAGCTGTTTCGACCTTGATGGGTCTCATCAGTGTGGGGTTGATTTTACTGGGAATGCAAGAGAGGCTTATGGGATAGGCCAAACCATACTACTGAGTTAAGTTATGGTGAGTAAAAAAAGTGACAAAAACCCTCCACAGGAAAGCAAATATGCAAATATAGCTGTATGCTCATCTGCATGTCTTAGGCAGGTCTGCAACCCCGCCTTTCCCCATTATCACCCAGCATACAGCACTTCCAATATATATATATATATATATATATATATATATATATCTATATTCTATATCTACTATATATTTGTGAAAGCACTGTATGTTTGTCTGCATGGCCTGTGTCCCTAGCGGCAATCTCATTGGTCCCTTGGGCCGCCCGCCCCCGCAAACCTCTCGTTGGCCTCACACACTCACACCACCCCCTTGGCCCGCCCCCCACAACTCTCATTGGCCTGAGGCGGAGTGACGGGCCAACAGTCCAAAAAAACCACACACACACACACCGCTCATCGTGACCCCGCGCACCTCCTCCTCTCCCCGGGTCTCCCGGTTTCCCGCGTTTTTTCCTCCCCCTCCCCCCCGGCACCGCTGCAGTTAGCGGGGGAGCGGAGCGAGCGCCCGGGACACAGCGGTGGACTCTCACCTCCCCACGGCTCTCAGCACCCATAGGCCACTCCCTCACGCGGCGCTTTCCCTCACCCCCTAACCCACCACACACACACAGAGCACGCAGCTCTCCCCTCACCCGGCGCTCTCCCTCACCCCCTCCCCCCCCCCACACACACACACAGAGCACGCGGCTCTCCCCTCACCCGGCGCTCTCCCTCACCCCCCCACCCCCCCCACACAGAGCACGCGGCTCTCCCTCACCTGGCGCTCTCCCTCACCCCCCCCCCCACACAGAGCACGCGGATCTCCCTCACCCGGCACTCTCCCTCACCCCCCCCCCCACACACACACAGAGCATGTGGCTCTCTCCATCACCCCCCCCCCACACACACACACAGAGCATGCGGCTCTCCCTCACCCGGCGCTCTCCCTCACCCCCCCCCCCCCCTCCCCACACAGAGCACGTGGCTCTCCCTCACCCGGCGCTCTCCCTCACCCCCCCTCCCTCCCCCCACACAGAGCACGCGGCTCTCCCTCACCCGGCGCTCTCCCTCAAAACCCCGACCCCCCCACAGAGCACGCGGCTCTCCCCTCACACAGGCCGCTACCTGTCCCCGAGGGCGCACCTCCGGCTGTCTCCGCCTCTCCCCACGAGAGGCCCAGCACCTCCTCACCGGAGCGTCTCAGCCTCGCCGCGGAGGAGCCCGAGGAGGAGGAGGGCGGCCAGGACCCAGAGGAAGAGGAGCGCGGCCGTGTGCAAGGTGAGTACACACCCCTGCCCTTTGGCCCCCCCTGCCCTCCCTCCCCCTGCCCTTTGCCCCCCCCTGCCCTCCCACCCCTGCCCTTTGCCCCCCCTGCCCTCCCACCCCCTGCCTTTTGCCCCCCCTGCCCTCCCTCCCCCTACCCTTTGCCCCCCCTGCCCTCCCTCCCCCTGCCCTTAGCCACCTGCACTCCCTCCCAATGCCCTTTGCCCCCTGCCCTCCCTGCCCTCCCCCTCCTGCCCTCCCTCCCCCTGGCCTTGCCCCCTGCCCTCCCTCCCCCTGCCCTTTGCCCCCTGCCCTCCCTCCCCCTGCCCTTTGCCCCCCTCCCCCTGCCCTTTGCCCACCCTCCCCCTGCCCTTTGCCCCCCCTCCCCCTGCCCTTTGCCCCCTGCCGTCCCTCCCCCTGCCCTTTGCCCCCTGCCCTCTCTCCCCCTGCCCTCCGCCCCCTGCCCTCCCTCCACCTGCCCTCCCTCCTCCTGCCCTCCTGCCCTCCCTCCCCCTGCCCTTTGCCCCCTGCCCTTACTCCCCCTGCCCTTTGCCCCCTGCCCCTGCCCTTTGCCCCCTGCCCTCCCTCCCCCTGCCCTTTGCCCCCCTCCCTCCCCCTGCCCTCCCTCCTCCTGCCCTCCTGCCCCCTGCCCTCCTGCCCCCTGCCCTCCCTCCCCCTGCCCTTTGCCCCCTGCCCTCCCTCCCCCTGCCCTTTGCCCCCTGCCCCTGCCCTTTGCCCCCTGCCCTCCCTCCCCCTGCCCTTTGCCCCCCCCCCTCCCTCCCCCTGCCTTTTGCCCCCCTCCCTCCCCCTGCCCTTTGCCCCCCCTCCCTCCCCCTGCCCTTTGCCCCCCTCCCTCCCCCTGCCCTTTGCACCCCCATACGCCCCTCCTTATCCCTTTGCCCCACCTGCCCCTCCCTGCCCTTTGCCAAGCCAACCCACCCCTCCCTGCCCTTTGCCCCCCCACCCGAACCTCCCTGCCCTTTTCCCCCCCACCCGCCCCTCCCTGCCCTTTGCCCCCCCCCACCTGCCCCTCCCTGCCCTTTGCCCCCCCACCCCTCCCTGCCCTTTGCCCCCCCCCACCCCTCCCTGCCCTTTGCCCCCCCCCCGCCCCTCCCTGCCCTTTGCCCCCCCCCACCCCTCCCTGCCCTTTGCCCCCCCCCCGCCCCTCCCTGCCCTTTGCCCCCCCGCCCCTCCCTGCCCCTTGCCCCCCTGCCCCTCTCTGCCCTTTGTCCCCCCCACCTCTCCCTGCCCTTTGTCCCCCCCACCCCTCCTTGTCCTTTGTCCCCCCCACCCCTCACTGCCCTTTGTCCCCCCCCACCCCTCCCTGCCCTTTGTCCCCCCCACCCCTCACTGCCCTTTGCCCCCCCCGCCCCTCCCTGCCCTTTGCCCCCCCCGCCCCTCCCTGCCCTTTGCCCCCCCTGCCCTTTGCCCCCCCCTGCCCATCCCTGCCCTTTGCCCCCGCCCCTCCCTGCACTTTGCCCCTCCTGCCCTTTGCCCCCCTGCCCTTTCCCCCCCGCCCCTCTCTGCTCTTTGCCCCCCCGCCCCTCCCTGCCCTTTGCCCCCCCTGCCCCTCCCTGCCCTTTGCCCCCCCGCCCCTCCCTGCCCTTTGCCCCCCCGCCCCTCCCTGCCCTTTGCCACCCCCCTCCGCCCCTCCCTGCCTTTTGCCCCCCAGCCCCTCCCTGCCCTTTGCCCCCCGCCCCTCCCTGCCCTTTGCTCCACCGCCCCTCCCTGCCCTTTGCCCCCCTGCCCCTCCCTGCACTTTGCCCCCCGCCCCTCCCTGCCCTTTGCCCCCCTGCCCTTTGCCCCCTCTGCCCTTCCACGCCCCTCCCCCCTCTGCCCTTCCACACCCCTCCCCCCCCTCTGCCCTTCCACGCCCCTCCCCCCCCTCCGCCCTTCCTCGCCCCTCCCCCCCCTGCCCTTCCACGCCCAGGCAACGCCGGGTATACCAGTATATATATATATATTGTAATGTATGTCTTTATTTATATTGCACCATTAGTGTACATAGCGCTTCACAGTAGTAATACTCGTGGTAATCAAATAAATAACAGATAATATAAATAACAGATCATGGGAATAAGTGCTTTAGACATAAAAGTAACATTAAGGAAGAGGAGTCCCTGCCCCGAGGAGCTTACAGTCTAATTGGTAGGTAGGGAGAACGTACAGAGACAGTAGGAGGGAGTTCTGGTAAGTGCGTCTGCAGGGGGCCAAGCTTTATGTATCATGTGTTCAGAATATCCACAGTGCTATTCATATGCTTCTTTAAGCAAGTGTGTCTTAAGTTGGGTTTTAAAGGTGGATAGAGAGGGTGCTAGTCGGGTACTGAGGGGAAGGGCATTCCAGAGGTGTGGGGCAGTCAGTGAAAAAGGTTTAGGGTGGGAGAGGGCTTTAGATACAAAGGGGGTAGAAAGAAGACATCCTTGAGAAGAACGCAATAGTCTAGATGGTCCATAACGAGAAATTAGAGCTGAGATGTAAGGAGGGGCAGAAGAGTGTAAAGCTGTCAGGACGAGCTCACCACAAACGAGGCGGGACCACGATGCTGAGGTGGGATTGGATATAACGCCACCCACAGCCACGAGGGCACGTCTTGAGAGTAGAGTGGTCTGGGAGTCCGGGTCGGGGCAGGAGAGGTACGGATGGTAGAGGGTGCTGTTCGCCAAGTCCGGGGTTATAGAAAAGGCCGTAATCGTTCACCGTTTGCCGGGTTCGGGGTGCCAGAGGTGCGGAGAGTCGTATTGCCGTATGCCAAGTTCGGGATGCCAGAGGTGCGGGTAGTCGTGGAGGAAGCCAGTTCGGTACACGAGGAAGACTGCAAAACAAGACAGGACAAGACAGGACTAGGAAGGCAGAAAGTGATGAGAACAACTGGTTCTATGCTCAGCCGACGAGTTAATGAAGCTGCAGGGTATATATAGGCAAGAGGGTCCAATGGCAGAGTAGCAAGGTGGGGGGTGTGAATGGGCCAGGCTACGGCAGGGATAGATCCAGCATGAGTCCCAGGGGAGGAGCCATAAAGCCCAGTAGTAAGGTTGTATTTAGTAGCAGCAATAGTTTGAGGTACTGTGCCTTTAAGGGGATGGTGTGCCTCCGTGTGGCCGCGCCTCCGTGTAGCAGCGCTTGTGAGCGTGTGACCGGGCATACCCGCAGGACCAACCCTTGAAGAGGAGCATTGGCGTGCGCGCGCGCGCCCACGTGGAGCTGCGATCGGCGTCTTGTAGGAAGGCTGCCTGTGTGCCGCGGGAGGACCCGGCGGAGCTGCAGGTGAGTGGGGAGCACGCCGAGAGCGGCGTGACTCACGAATCCTTACAGTACCCCCCCCCCCCCCTTCAGGGGCGACCTCCGGGCATCCATGACATGGTTTGGAGGGATTCCTACGATGATAACCCTGGACGAGTCGAGGTGCATGGAGATCCCGGTGGGGAATCCATGAACGTTCCTCTGGTCCGAACCCCCTCCAGTGGACCAGGTATTGTACTCCTCCTCTGGAAATCCTAGAATCCAGGATAGACTGGACCTCGTACTCCTGTTGACCTTGAATCAGCAGAGGAAGTGGAGGAGAAGTAGTCTTAGAAAAGCGAGGACTCTGAAATGCTGGTTTAAGCAAAGATATATGGAAGACTGGAGGTATCTTCATCGAGGGTGGAAGGCGCAGATGATAAGCCACAGGATTAATCCTCCTGACCACGGGAAAGGGACTGAGGAACTTTGGATTTAGCTTCATGGTAGGAAACAAAAAGAAAACAGCGCACAACGCCAAATAGTGAAGCAAGTACAAATATATATTATAATAATAAAAGGGTAATAAATCTGCGTACATCAAGTTGATAAAATATGTGCATTTAGTGTATATCACACTAGTTTACCACTCCGCAGCTGTAAGCAGGAAGGTCTGGTACTTGGCTTTCTCTGCAGGAGCCTCCGTGGTGGTTCTGGGGCATGGGATTCTTCCCTCACTCCTCTCCGGCAGGACGTCACTCTCAAGGGGGTTTCCTTTAAGCAGCCTGGCTTCACTGCAGGTTCAAATGCTCAGTGGGACCACTCTTCATCTGGCGATATGCCGTCTTTGGGGGAATTTCCCCTAGAATAACCCGTCTCTCCTGTGAGGATTCACTGCTCGTCACGGCCACTTAGATGTCAAAACAGTCCAGAGCCATTGGAGTGGCTCAGCAAACAGTTCCGCTGTGCGGACACCAGACCGCAGCTAGCAGGGGCTCACTCAGCGTGCCACGATGCCGCTCCATCACGTGGTGTGACGTGATGACGTCACAGTCTCCGTGGCAGTGGAGAAGACGATAGGGGGGAGGGATAGAAGTCCCTAAGAGTCTCTCAATAGCTTGAACAGCTCAAATGGCACAAATAGCACAAAACAGCATAAAGAATACTGATAACAGTGCGGATCCAATGAATGTAAATTAGCAAATTAATGACATAGATTAATAACATCCAACGCGTTTCGTAGATCTAACTACTTCTTCAGTAGGAAAACTGTATCCCCGAAAGGGATCTTTAATCTGTCTACAGTCATCTTGACGGAAGACCAAAAAAAGGTTTTAGACAGAGGCCTCACCTTCTCACGTTCATGTGGCCCAAATGCATTTCAACTGTATTCAGATCTTCAGAAGTTTGTCCGGAATCTTACTCTGAAGAGACATTTTATTAAATCTGATTTAGAACATAATAATGGAGAAACAGTTATTGAGGCCAGTCTTGTTCCACCTATTCAGACAGAGACTAGCGACACAGACCTAATTTGCACACATACCCTTTTTAGAGGGAAGTCCAAATTTTATCCCGCACACTCTAAAGGCCACCACATAGAGACATTTTTTAACATGGTCAACAAAGATTTTAATGTTTTAACTAGTAACGTGAAAAGTAGTGATTTTTGACACAATTTAAATAAAAACGAAGCATTGGCTCTAAAACTCCTTAAACAAAATAAAAACTTGATAATCAGACAAGCTGATAAGGGAGGTGTTACAAGATAGGAAGGATTAAGAGGGGGAAGCCCTCAGACTCCTAAACGACACCACCTCCTATAAAAGACTAAAAAAGGACCCCACTGGGGAATTTTTGGCTATATTAAAAGATCTTTTAGATGAAGCTCTGATTAGTGATGTCATTGAAAAAAATGAATATGATTTTTTATACTGTAGTAGCCCAAGGATTGCTATTTTTTATCACCTCCCAAAAACACACAAAAACTTTTTGAACCCGCCAGGTAGACCGATTATTTCGGGAATAGAAAGCTTAACATCTAATCTATCCCAATATATGGATCATTTCCTCCAACCCTTTGTGGCAAAACTTCCTTCATATTTAAGAGACTCAACATCAGTGCTAAATTTGTTGGAAGGTTTTGTGTGGAAAGATTCATATAGGTGGCTTACCTGCGATGTGCAGGCTCTATATACCAACATCCCACATGCGGAAGGTCTAAATGCCGTCAATTCTTTTTTACAAGAGGATGCTAAATTACACCCCCTAAACAGAAAATTTGTTCTAGATTCAATTAATTACATCTTGAAGCATAATTATTTTATGTTTCTAGATGAATTTTTCCTGCAGGTTTGCGGAACTGCGATGGGCACTAGATTTGCCCCCAGTTTCGCAAACCTGTATATGGGAAGATGGGAAGATGATTTCATTTATAACAACAACCCCTTTAAGGCAAACATTATTGTGTGGCGCCGGTTTATAGATGACATTCTGTGTATATGGGACGGTGACCAGTGCTCGATTGGACATTTTTTACAGTATATAAATAAAAATGACAGGAACCTAACCTTTACATCTGTAGAGCACGAGAAAGAAATACACTACTTGGATCTCAGTCTTGCGGTATCTGTAGAGGGTAATGTGGTGACAAAGACACATTTCAAGGAGGTTGACGCAAACAACCTCCTTGTAGCCACAAGCAACCACAAAATAACGTGGATAACAAATATTCCTAGTGGCCAATACTACAGATTAAAGAAAAACTGCAACTCAGAAGTAGACTTTGAAGAACAGGCCAAATAGTTGACTTCTAGATTTTTAGAGAGAGGCTATCGTATAGAGAAACTCACTAAAGATCTGGAGAAAATAAGAAAAATAGAGAAAAAAACAATGCTGTTACCAAAAAATAAAACGAGCAAGAAAATCAGGGAGAATGAGGGCAAATGCAATGTATCCTTTATCACAAATTTTAACTCAATGACGGGGCAAATTGAGAAAATTATAAAGAGAAATTGGTCAATTCTCACAAATGACTCACTGCTGAGCGACCACCTCTCAAAATTCCCAAAATTCATATACAGAAAAGCCAAAAACCTAAAAAACACACTCTCCCCAAGTGACATTAAAGTATCTGAAGACCCTAGTGGGGATAGAAAGTGGTTGAGCAACAAACCAGTTGGGAACTTTACGTGTGATAAGTGCTCGGCGTGTAAGCATTTGCATCCGGAGAAAAAAACTTTTAGTTGTCTAAATGGAGAAATCCATGAGATTAAGGATTTTATTTATTGTAACACTGACCATGTAGTTTATTTATTGGAGTGTCCGTGTGGCCTATTTTATGTAGGACGTACTAAACGACATTTAAAAGTGCGTATTCAAGAACACCTGCGTAACATAAAAATAGGGTTTATGAAGCACAGTCTGTCGAAACACTATGCACAATGCCATAACAGTGACCCCTCCTCTCTATTGTTTAAAGGAATCAAATATATACCAAAAAACAGGAGAGGAGGGGACAGAGTGAAAGAACTCTCTAGGCAGGAAACCTTCTGGATACACAAATTGAACACCTTGTATCCAGGGGGTTTAAATGAAGACATAGATATCTGGTCTCTGTACTGATGTCTCTGTGTATCTAATGTCCAGGACCTTTGTTTATTTTATTTTATTTCACTCATTTTAGCTATTTATAATTTTAGGTTTTGTCTCTATGTCCTTTTAGTTTTATATTGCTGCAAGGTTCTCCTTTTTTTTTTTTTTTCATAAGAAATAATATGCACCTATACTATGAATGCTCTTAAGATTGATTGGTCTTTGAGAGCTTCTCGTGTTTCTTCTAAATATTTGTCCAAATTGGGATAAAAATGGTCATCCTAGTGTGTCAGGTGTTGACACACCTCCGTGTTATGTATTTGATTAGTGTTTTACATTTTTTTCTTTGCTTTTAGCATCATCAATCGCGTCTGTATTGTTATTTTTTCTGATTGTTAATAAAGTTTATTGTATTGTTGTTATGTTACTAGTGACAACCAGTGACGCGCGCTACCGGGACTTTACCCCTCCCCTACCACCTTCTGATTGGCTGTGTGAGTAGCAGGATTAGCCAATGAGTCACGAGCGTGGGGTATTTAAAGTTCCTCTAATACCACTCACATTTATTCCCTGATGAAGAAACCCACGGGTTTCGAAACGCGTTGGAAGAACTGCCAAGAGTCTAATCTCTAACAACTACCCCATCACGCGAGCAGCCCCAGCAAAAACGGCGCCAAAATCGACGTTTTCTCCCGCGGTGACGTCACCAACCCGGAAGTGTTCTGCACGGAGGGGAGAGAGAGAATCTAGCTGGCGTGGAGCTCCGCTTTGCCCAAAAGCACTGCATGGGACAGCAGCACACGTGTGATCTGTGTCGTGGGAGTAGAACTTTCTAAGGCTTCCTACTTACCCTAACAGGACTGTGTACCAGAGGCACCAGTGTCCAAATCCATGCGAGGACATCTGTTCCGGTCTCCTGTGGCGTTTGGGTAACAATATCCCGAAACTGATTGTTTTTCACTTTATTGATGTACGCTTAATACTCACCTTTTATTGGTTATACTAATATATAATATTTTTTTACACTATGAGCGTTTTGCGCTGTGTCTTTTCTGTTTTTCTCTGCTTAAAGGAAACCCCCTTGAGAGTGACGTCCTGCCGGAGAGGAGTGAGGGAAGAATCCCATGCCCCAGAACCACCACGGAGGCTCCTGCAGAGAAAGCCAAGTACCAGACCTTCCTGCTTACAGCTGCGGAGTGGTAAACTAGTGTGATATACACTAAATGCACATATTTTATCAACTTGATGTACGCAGATTTATTACCCTGTTATTATTATAATATATATTTGTACTTGCTTCACTATTTGGCGTTGTGCGCTGTTTTCTTTTTGTTTCCATTTCTTAGAGTGTGTGGGGTGCTGAGCAACCCCTAATGTTTATAGCAGCAGACGCCTTTATCAACCACACGGTTATGATATAATTTTATTATCTTATCACTTATTCACTGTGGTATTGTGGTTTATTTCAATATTTTATGGTTTAGTCACTGCACTGTATCCATATATATTAAAAGTTAGATAGTAGCGCACAGTTTATTTTTGTTTCTTCATGGTAGGAACCTTTAGTCGGATATTCCTGGATGAAAGCCACACCCTGTCTCCTGGGGCGAACTCCGGCACCTGGCGTCGAAGGCGATCTGCTTGGAGTTTCTGTCTCCCTGTGGCCACCTTTAAGTTCTCCTGAATCCTCGTCCATAAGTCTTTCAGCAGGGAGATGTGCTTCTCAACCGCTGGTACTCCTGAGGATAGAGGGGAGAAGGGTAAACGGGAAGGATGAAAGCCACAATTTATGATGAACGGAGATTCTTGAGTGGAGTCATTGCGAAGGGAGTTAAGAGCAAACTCAGCCCAAGGAAGCAGATCCACCCAATCATCCTATGTATCGGTTATAAAATACCGAAGGTATTGTTCCAGGTTTTGGTTGGCCCTCTCCGTCTGCCCATTGGTCTGTGGGTGGTATCCCGAGGAGAATTGAAGTGAAATACCCAATTTTCGGGAAAAGGCTCGCCAAAATCTTGACACAAATTGGGACCCACGATCAGAGACAATGGTTGAAGGCACTCCATGAAGACGAAAAATCTCCTGGATGAAAACTTCCGCAAGCCTGGAGGAATTCGGAAGACCCCTCAAGGGAACAAGGTGCGTCTGTTTGGAAAAACGATCAATTACCAAAAGAATCGTATTCTTCCCTTTGGAGTCTGGGAGCTCTACAATGTAGTCCATAGAAATATGGTTCCAGGGACGGTCTGGAATGGGTAAAGGAAGAAGAAGGCCTGCTGGTCTGACCCAGGGTACTTTGTTGCGAGCGCAAGTGCCACACGCTTTAACAAACTCCTCCACATCCTTAGCCCTCTCTGGCCACCAGAAGGTACGTTGAACATGGTCGTTGGTTTTCCGTATCCCTGGATGTCCTGCCGATTTAGAGGAATGGCACCACTCGAGAACCCTCTTGCGGTGTTGGGGTGCCGTGTAGAGTCTTCCCTCCGGAACCTTGAACCCCATCGGAGTCTGTGATTGCTCAGATTGAATCTTGTCCATAAAATCAAAGGAGTTGGCGGACAGAATACATCTAGAGGGAATAATCGTCTCTAGCTGCTCTTCAGACTTGTCCTCTGCAAGGAACTGTCGAGACAGGGCATCCGCCTTCAGATTTTTGGAGCCAGGAATGAAGGAGATGAGGAAATTGAATCGTGAAAAGAATAGTGCCCAGCGGGCTTGTCGAGAGCTCAAATGACGTGCCCCTTCTAAGTAGAGAAGGTTCTTATGGTCTGTGAGTATGGTTATGGGTGTCTCCGTACCTTCTAAGAAGTGTCTCCACTCTTCTAATGCCAACTTGATAGCCAAAAGCTCCCGGTTCCCGACATCGTAATTCCGTTCTGTGGACGAGAATTTCTTCGAAAAGAAGGCACATGGGTGTAGTCTGGATAAGGGAGAAGTCCTTTGGGACAGGACAGCCCCAGCCCCGATGTCAGAGGCATCTACCTCCAGGGTAAATGGAAGTTTAGGATCTGGGTGGGTAAGGATAGGGGCAGACACAAAAGCCTTTTTTAGAAGATTGAATGCCTGTATGACGGTCCCAGACCATGATGAGGGATCTGCACCATTCTTCGTAAGAGCAGTTATGGGAGATACCGTAGAAGAAAAATTGCGAATAAAGCGCCGGTAATAGTTTGCAAAACCTAAAAAGCGTTGCACGGCCTTGAGGGTGGTTGGGCGGGGCCAGTCCAAAATAGCCTTAAGTTTTTCTGGATCCATATTGAATCTGGAGTCAGAGATAATATATCCCAAAAATGCCACGGACGTGAGATGGAACTGGCATTTCTCCAATTTCGCAAAGAGATGGTTCTCCCGGAGGCGTAACAGCACCTGTTGAACGTGTTTGAGGTGTTCTTGAGTGGATTTAGAAAAAATTAGGATGTCATCTAGGTAGACGATAAGAAATTTGTTAAGAATGTCCCGAAAAATCTCATTGACGAAATCCTGGAAGACTGCTGGTGCGTTGCACAGACCGAACGGCATGACCAGGTATTCATAGTGTCCGTCATGGGTGTTAAAAGCAGTCTTCCACTCGTCTCCCTCACGTATCCTTACTAAATTGTAGGCACCTCTTAAATCCAATTTAGAAAAGATAGTTGCTCCGTGAAGACGGTCGAAGAGTTCCGGTATCAAGGGCAGTGGGTAGCGGTTCTTGCGTGTGATGTTATTCAAACCCCGGTAGTCTATGCATGGACGAAGAGAACCGTCCTTCTTTTTGACGAAAAAGAAGCCTGCTCCGACTGGAGAGGAAGACTTTCAAATGAAACCCCTCTCTAAATTCTCTGCAATGTAGGTGTTCATGGCTTTAGTCTCTGGGAGAGAGAGAGGATAGGATCGTCCTCTGCGAAGAGGTGCCCCAGGTAGCAGGTAAATAGGACAGTCGAAAGGACGGTGCGGAGGTAGAACCTCGGAACGTGCTTTGTCGAATACATCACGGAATTCCAAATACACAGAAGGTAGGGAGTCAACCTTCTCTGGCATGGTAGACACCCCACCAATCTTCTGGAAAATCCTGGTACATGTCTTGGCACATGGAACACCCCACTGGATGGGTTCCCGATCCGTCCAATCGATGCAAGGATTATGGAGTTGAAGCCAAGGAAGCCCCAAAATCAGCTCAACAGAGGGAGTGTGGATAACATCGAGGGTAATGATCTCCGTATGAACGTCGACGAACTGCAGTAGGAGAGGCACCGTCTGTAGCGTGATGAATGCCGGCAGTAGAGGTCGACCGTCAATGGCCTCCAGACCTACTGGCGTCTGTTTACTGATAAGTTGAATATTGTTCCGTCTAGCAAAGGTCTCATCGATGAAATTGCCGGCGGAACCGGAGTCAATGAACGCCCGTGCTTGAGTGTGAAACCCCTCTCCAGACAGTGTAACGGGCAACAGTATCCTGGTGGGAAGGACGTCTTTGATGATGGGAGAAAGGGTCAGTATTCCCAACAAAACTCTCCGGGATTTCATTGGGAGTTGGCGTTTCCCGGCTTGTGGGGACACTGGAGTACTATGTGACCGGAATTGCCACAGTACATGCAGAGACCGGCATTGCGCCGACGTTGTTTCTCGGCAGACAGCTTGTTACCTCCCAACTGCATTGGTTCCGGGGCGTCCCCGGAAGGGGGTGTAGGAGCCACGAACGATGGAGCAAGATGCCTTGAAACCCGTTGACGGTAATGAGAACGTTCGGTCCTCCGCTCTTGCAGACGCTGGTCCACTCGAACGCACAGACCAATCAGATCCTCTAGGTCAGTGGGACGTTCCCGTGCTGCTCATCCTTTAGGGATTCAGAGAGACCTTGCCAAAATGCTGAAGATAGTGCTTCATTGTTCCATCCCGTCTCAGCAGCAAGTGTGCGGAACTCCACAGCGTACCGGGCGACGGGTCGATATCCCTGGGTTATGTGATGAAGAGAGGATGCTGCCGTTAATTGCCATGCAGGGGTGTCGAAGACTCTTCGGAACTCATGGACAAAAAGGTCGATGTCCTGTGTGAGGGGACCTTGTTGTTCCCAGATGGGAGAAGCCCATGCCAGCGCCTCGTCGATGAGAAGAGCCACGATATAGCCGACCCTGGAGACGAAGAGACAAAACGAGAGGGCGAGAGTCGAAATGGAATGAGGCATTGGTTAAGGAAGCCCCTACATCCTTGGGGGTCCCCAGCATAGTGTTTGGGAGCAGGAATACGGGGTTCCAAAGCAATTGGAGGTGCTGGAAAAGCTGTTGCGGAGGCTGTGGGGGCCACGGGTGAAGGTTCCCGACTGAGAGCTCGGACTTGAACGGTAAGGGAATGAAGGCTCTGCTGTAACGTATCCATTCGCCTATCAGCTTGTTCCAGATAAGTCTCTAGCCTGGTGAAGAGATTCGTGTGGGAATTTAAAGTACGCTCCACCTCAGCGGGGTCCATGTTTGTAGGGTTGCGCATAATGTCAGGACGAGCTCACCACAAACGAGGTGGGACCACGGTGCTGAGGTGGGATAGGATATAACGCCACCCACAGCCACGAGGGCACGTCTTGAGAGTAGAGTGGTCTGGGAGTCCGGGTCGGGGCAGGAGAGGTACGGATGGTAGAGGGTGCTGTTCGCCAAGTCCGGGGTTATAGAGAAGGACGTAATCATTTACCGTTTGCCGGGTTCGGGGTGCCAGAGGTGCGGAGAGTCGTATTGCCGTATGCCAAGTTCGGGATGCCAGAGGTGCGGGTAGTCGTAGAGGAAGCCGGTTCGGTACACGAGGAAGACTGCAAAGCAAGACAGGACAAGACAGGACTAGGAAGGCAGAGAGTGATGAGAACAACTGGTTCTATGCTCAGCCGACGAGTTAATGAAGCTGCAGGGTATATATAGGCAAGAGGGTCCAATGGCAGAGTAGCAAGGTGGGGGTGTGTGAATGGGCCAGGGTACGGCAGGGATAGGTCAAGCATGAGTCCCAGGGGAGGAGCCATAAAGCCCAGTAGTAAGGTTGTATTTAGTAGCAGCAATAGTTTGAGGTACTGTGCCTTTAAGGGGCTGGTGTGCCTCCGTGTGGCCGCGCCTCCGTGTAGCAGCGCTTGTGAGCGTGTGACCGGGCATACCCGCAGGACCAACCCTTGAAGAGGAGCATTTGCGTGCGCGCGCACGCCCACGTGGAGCTGCGATCGGCGTCTTGTAGGAAGGCTGCCTGTGTGGCGCGGGAGGACCCGGCGGAGCTGCAGGTGAGTGGGGAGCACGCCGAGAGCGGCGTGACTCCGAATCCTTACAAAAGCTTTAAAAGTGAGAGAAGAATGGAGTGTGAGATTCGGGATTTGATCGGAAGCCAGGAGAGGGATTTCATGAGGGGAGATGCTGAGACAGATCTCGGAAAGAGTACAGTGATTCTGGCAGCAGCGTTTAGGATAGATTGTAGGGGAGACAGGTGAGAGGCAGGAAGGCCGGACAGCAGGAGGTTACAGTAATCAAGACGGGAGAGAATGAGGGCCTGAGTCAGAGTTTTAGCAGTCAAGCAACAGAGGAAATGGAGTATCTTTGTTATATTGCGGAGGAAAAAAAGCGACAGGTTTTAGAAATGTTTTGAATGTGAGGGGCAAATGTGAGAGAGGAGTCGAGTGTGACACCTAGGCAGCGTGCTTGGGCTACTGGGTGAATGATCGTAGTTCCAACAGTAATGTGGAAGGAGGTAGTAGGGCCAGGTTTGGGAGGAAGTATGAGGAGCTCTGTTTTAGCCATGTTGAGTTTAAGGCGGCGGAGGGCCATCCAGGATGATATAGCAGAGAGTCATTCAGAAACTTTGGTTTGTACAGCAGGTGCAAGGTCAGGTGTTGAAAGGTATATTTGTGTGTCGTCAGCATAGAGGTGATAATTAAACCCAAAAGACGTTATTAGGTCACCTAGAGAGAAAAGAGAAGAGGGTCCCAGGACAGAGCCCTGGGGTACCCCCACAGAGAGATCAATAGAGGAGGAGGTGTTAGCAGAAGAGACACTGAAAGTATGATGGGAGAGGTAGGATGAGATCCAGGATAGAGCTTTGTTCCGAATACCAAGAGTATGGAGAATGTGAAGGAGAAGAGGGTGGTCCACAGTGTCAATTGCTGCAGAGAGGTCGAGTAATATGAGCAGAGTGTAATGGCCTCTGTCTTTGGCAGCATGGAGGTAGTCAGTTATTTTAGTGAGGGCTGTTTCCGTGGAGTGAGCAGTGCGGAAGCCAAATTGTAGAGGGTCTAGGAGAGAATAGGTGTTGAGAAAATGGAGCAAGCGAGAGAATACAAGACGTTCAAGGAGTTTAGAGGCAAAAGGCAGGAGGGAGACAGGACGATAGTTAAAAAGACAGGTAGGGTCAAGCTTGCTGTTTTTGAGTAATGGTATGACTGTTGCATGTTTGAAGGAGGATGGAAAGGTTCCAGTGCAGAGGGAGGAGTTAAAAATGTGTGTGAGCATAGGGATTATAGTAGGAGCAAGAGGTTTTAGGAGATGGGAGGGAATGGGGTCAAGAGGGCAAGTGGTACAGGGAGAAGTGGCGATCAACAGCGACACATCCTCCTCGGAGACAGTGGAAAAAGAGTCAAGGAAGGCAGGAGGAGAGTTAGGAAGAGGTGTAGGATGGGAGGAAGAAACAGAGGGGATGTTCTGCCGTATGGATTCCACCTTTTCCTTAAAATAGTCAGCAAAGTCCTGAGCGGAGATGGAGGAAGGAGAGGCAGGTGAGGGTAGTTTGAGTAGAGTATCAAAGACAGAGAACAGTCAGTGTGGGTTAGACTTGTGCATGTTGATTAGTGAAGAAAAGTAGGCTTGTTTTGCTTGCAAGAGGGCAGAGTTGAAACAGGATAGAATAAATTTGTAGTGAAGGAAGTCTGCGAGAGTATGAGATTTCCTCCAGAGGCATTGAGAGGAACAAGTGGAGGAACGCAGCATGCGCGTGTGGGAATTTAACCAGGGTCTAGGGTTAAAAGGGCGAGTGCGGCAGAGAGAAAGCGGGGCATGTAGATAAAGAGAGGAGGACAAGGAAGAGTTGTAGTTCCTGACCAGGTTGTCAGGGTCTATAGCAGAGCTGAGAGAGGAGAGGGAGGAGCGTAAAGTGGACTCAAAGTCAGGTAAGTGAATAGAGCGCAGGTTTCTGCAGAACCGGGGGGTAGATGGAGGAGGAGAAGGGGAGAAGCGAGATAGAGAGAATGAGGTGATGGTCAGAGAGAGGAAAAGGGGAAATGGAGAAATCGGAGAGAGAGAAGTTTCTAGTGAAAACCAGGTCTATATATATATATATATATATATATATATATATATATATATATATACATACACACACACAAAATAATGCTGGGTGCACATAAACGAAGAGCCACAGACCAAAAATAATATATACTTATCAGAAATCCAGGTGCTTGCAGACAGACAGGGAACACCAACCAGTCTAATAGATACTCAAAAACATGAAGTCCACAGCACACTCAATAGAAAAAAGATTATTTAATCTCAATAAATCATCAGGCAATCACCAAAACTCAAGGCGACGTACGTTTCAGACTACAAGGTCTTTTCTCAAACTCTGTCAGAAAAATACTTGAGAAAAGACCTTGTAGTCTGAAACCTACGTCGCACTGCAGTTTTGGTGATTGCCTGATGATTTATTGAGATTAAATAATCATTTTTCTATTGAGTGTGCTGCGGACTTCATGTTTTGTGTGTGTGTATGTGTGTGTGTGTGTGTGTGTATATATATATATATATATATATATATATATCAAACACACAAAAAGGTATGTTGCTCAACACTATATATATGTAGTTGATTCAGGCCCCAAATAACACTGACTGACTGGGTATTAAAAATATATAAACCCAGAAAACCAGAAATAAAATAATAAGGGTAACCTGATGGTGCTCGGGGAGAGATACAAATATATAACACACACAATGAAAAGAGACAAAGACAATCCCCTAAAAAAGCACTCTAAAATAAACAACCAGAATGAACATATAGAGTATAGCAAAAAGACCCGAATGCTCTGTAAAGGCAGAAAATGAACAAGATTTTATTAAAGCAGAAAGAAGGATATTCAGCGCTCGTGCTGCAGAAATAAAGATGGAAAATCCCTTTGCTGCACGTGCATGGAGCGTCTCCCCAAAAGCTCCCACTTCAGAAGGTGAAAAAGGGGGGAGGACACCCTGAAAGACAGAAAAGAAAAAATGCACAAATGCGCACCAGGGATTAGATAAATGTTATTTATTAATAAAAATACACATATAAAACTGAGAGGATCCAACCCCTCCTCAGCTAAAGGAGTTAAACTGCCCAGATACAGTGACCATACAGTCATTATTAGATACTGGGATCAATAATTCTATATACATAAAAAATGTAACAGAGGTCATAACATATAGCTGCCAAGAGAAGACACTCTACGCGTTTCGCCCGTCGGTGGGCTTCATCCCGGAGTGATGGCAGCTAGATGTGATTTTTCTGGTGTGTTTCCTGCAGCTCAGTAACTATGGACTTTCTTTGATTTCTACATGAGCTAGTTTTGGAGCGTTACCACTGAGGACTGAATCCGTTTGCTATTTTGTGACAGCTGAGTATAATCTCCTCTGCTGTTTGGTGTTACTGTTCCTCGTAGTTCCTGCATTTTTGTGTGTTTGCATCATTTTCCAGCATGGGCTTTTTGCAAAACTATTTTACTATGCTCCTACTGACTTATATGTTATGACCTCTGTTACTCCATATATCCATGCTGCTTGATTATCTATTAATTTTTGTACTTGCTGACCAGGGTATGAGTTTGTTTCTATTTTTCTTTCCCCCCTGTGTTTTTCCCTTGGTTATAGGGCATATTTTTGTCTATATACATTTTTTATGTATATAGAATTATTGATCCCATACTTTTCCTTATGCCTTTAGTTATAATTTATCTTTTATAACACTAGGGATTATTTAATTAGTTTTTTTCATTTTTTGTCCCATTTATGCTTACAGTGTGTCTGATTATATTATTATTATCATTATCTAGACGCATTATAGTTTTTTGGTTCAATTATCAGCACTTACTTTCAGATAGTCACTGCCTACACATTTTTAGCTGCCAATTGTTTGTCTATGTTTTTAAGTTAGTGTGTCTTGCTGCTTTAATAAAATCTTGTTCATTTTCTGCCTTTACAGAGCATTCGGGTCTTTTTGCTATACTCTATATGTTCATTCTGGTAGTTTATTTTAGAGTGCTTTTTTAGGGGATTGTCTTTGTCTCTTTTCATTGTGTGTGATATATATACGGTATATATATATATAGCCCAGGTCCCCCTCTGGGCTCCCCTTGACCCCCCCCCCCTTACCACGGCTGCGGATGCCACCGGAAGGTGCAAACAGATGCCCGGTATGCCGGGAGTTGTGGTGGGGGCTGGAGTGGCGATCCGGTCGCCGAAGCTCTTCAGTGCAGGTGGTGGCCATCTTGAAATGCACACGCATGCGCAGTAAGTTCGCACTTTCCCAATGGCCCAATAGTTGCGGCGGCCATCTTGGTACTCTTCTTGCACATGTGCAGAAAATAGTAGCGGTGGCCATTACAGAAAGGGGGACTACAACACCCAGCAGTCACTGGGGCTGCTACGCACATGGGCTGCAGCAGCCAATCGCACGGCTGGAATACCTGTGAGCAGAAGATACATTTGGCGCACTGATGAGACCACGCCAGTCGGTGCTGGGACATCAGAGGGTAAGGGTGTAGGTACAGGGTGTCAGTAGGCCCCTGCACTAGGCCAGAGACCCTCCGTTAGGCCCAGGCTAGACCCCAAATCCCACATAGCTTGTGGCTGCTATAGAGACAGGCCCCTTAGACAGGGACACTGCCCCACTTAGCATCATTAGTGTCAGGGACACAGCAAAACGCCACACAGCAGTTGTAGCCTCTGGTCTGGGACCAGACCACTACCACAAGGCACAGAGACTATCTTCATGGTGGGAAACTCCAACCGGTTACCACCCCACGTGGAGGCGGATGTCTTCGCTGATGGCGTGGGATGGACAGTTCTCTTCTGTCGGTGATACCAGTGCTGGAGCACCTGGCAGGTATCCCCATTTACAAGTGCACCAACAGTAACACTTTTTTTGGGCAGCGCTGTCACACACACTCTTGGGTGGGTTGGCTACTGTGGACACCTGGTTGGGTAGGTGACCAGGGCACCTCTGTACATTGGGGGACAATCACTAGGGCGTGGACTGAGTGGATGGACAGGGGTATACAGTTGTGTGGGTAAGGTCGTGCGTGGCCTATGTATAAGTATTGTGTTACTGTTATTGCCTGTTCATTAAAACTGTTGTCTTATGCCAAGTGTGTATTTCTTATATTATCCTGTGACAACACAGTTAGGATCCTGTCCTGGTGAAGGCGCTTTCACCAGATGGATCAGGTGCACTCCAGGCTCCCAGCCGTGGAGGTTCAGGCCTCCTGTGCGCCACACACACAGTAGCCGCCATATCTCCCATAGGGTGGAGGAAACTGCGCTACACACACATTTCGAGTCCTGCTCTCAATTCTATTGAGAGCAGGAGTAGCTCTCGCACGAGCGCAGCGGCCCCCCCTCGCAGCGGGCCCGGCACCATTGCGGGGAGGGCTCTCGTGCGCGCAGCGGCCGCAACAGCGGACGCTGTCGTAGGCAGCGGGGGCAAGGCCTTAGGGAGTCATTTATGAACATCTTCCAGGTACAAAATAGGAACAGAAAAACCTACCAGATTGATCAAAGTAAAACATGTAACCCAGTAGTCTTGTAAAATAAAATAATAAAAATAATAATCATTTATTATAAAATAATAAAGAAATGTCATTCTCCCACTACTGCAATTAGCCTACACAACAACCCACTGCCATTATTACACTTTAGTCCAAGGAAGGTTTATCCCTTTATATTGAAAAGATAAAAGCATTACCCTCTTCAAACATTTTGTACTGAAATTGAGAGAGAGAAGAAAACAAAAAACAAATGAAGAAATGCAATAACACATTTCCCTGGCTGACTGCGATTTCAGCCGACAATTCTTTGTCTTTATGCTTTGAAGTCTCTCGCTGTGTTTTGTAATATTCAGGAGCGCTATCAAGTCATGAAAATCAAGTAGCTGCTGTTACTTGTCTTTTTTTTCCCCCGCTTGAAGCAAGTTTATGCTTGGGAGACAGAAATGTATTTAAATTGAATTCTGCAAAAAGCGGTTGCAGGGAGAAGACACTGAGCTGTACCTCCTTCATTGCCAGAGGGGCCAGCTAAGCATTGAGGAATGATTCAAGTTAGCCACAATATAAGGACACTGAGTATGTCTATACATTACTAGCCTCCCACACTTCTTTCTCCTAATAAGAATAGAACATGGGATATGAAGATTTTGTATTCTCAGAGTATCAAAGAAAAACAAATGCTTTTTGTGATGATGGTGCAGAGGAAGTAGTGTTGTCAAAGCCTTTGAAGTTCACTTCCCAGTGATAGCTCTTTACAACCATGGGCAAGCTACAGTGCTTTATTGACAAGTGATTGACTCGCCACTGAAATCAAGAACTTGTGATGCCGTATATGGTCAAGCAAGTTCAGGGCCATAGTCTATAGGGTCGTCCCCCCCCCCAAAAAAATACAATTATTCATTATGCCCTGCCAGTGCACCCTGGAAAGGCAAATCCTAAGACAATTCTTTGAAGCAGCGAGACCCCAAATGGAAAGTCGATACCTGATATCCAAACAGGATCCCTCATACTTTTACATGGAATTCTTCACAACCAAGTGGGGGTTACATGAAGCAGGACAATTTGAAATCCTCATTCAGTCCCAAGGGGGGCAACATACCATAACTATATATCCAGCGTGCTTTACGCTGGGAAAGATGTCTGTCATGACCACCTCCCCATTTCTGAACTGGTACATGGTCCATGGACTTAGGGTTGGTATTAGATGCTGGCATTCTGTGAAATGCCTCGCCGATGGTTGTTTTTTGATTCCCAGCAGAAAGCACGCACTGAAGTGCTTGTTTAATTGCAGAGCGATCCATTCTTTAATCATCCTTGTTATTTTCCAATGTAAACTGTCACAAGAGCATTAAATCATGTAGATGACAAATTTGCTCTCACAGTTCAAATTGTATTTGATGAGCAACCTGTGGCCACTCTGAGGGTGATGAAAGAAGGCTCAATTTAAGAGAAATGTATATGCACAGGGCCTTTATGAAACGTTGGGACCTTTGCAGAATTGGAGAAAGAAGTTGATAGTCTTGACAAATGTATCTCTCAAGTTCTGATAATGTTTATAGCAATACGGGGGTGAATTAGAAAGCTACATGTCCACAATTGGGCCCAAGCTCAATATATGCCAGTGCTTAAGCATGGAAAGGTATGTTTATCAATGTAGAGAAAAGAGTGTTGAAGCACTGCTCTGTTTTTTGGAGCAAAGTTGCAGCATACAGTATGTAAGAATAATTTCTTACATTTTATGAAGTATTTTAGATGCTCCACTTCCTCCAACTGATGCTCCTCGTGTTGCAAGCTGGGGCAGATTGGGGAAAATTGAAGCAAAGTACTTTGATACAGTACATAGATGCAGCATGAAAATTCCCCAGTTTTGCATCAAAAGTACCATGATACATAGATCAGAGATAGGTGGAGCATTTAATGAAGCGGGTGCCATTGTTTTTGTACCACAGATGGATAAGCATGCCATATTATCAGAGTTTGGATCTTTTAGGTGCAAGATATACTGTTGTTGTAGTTCAAGTGTCCTCTGTATCCCATTATACTGTATACATCTGATATGCCTAGCTCCAGCATCTCCAATGCAATCTGTGTTTCTGGTCATTCTAACCACCCTCATACAGCAGTCCCTTTGTGAGAGGGATTGGGTGAAATCTCCTCTCATGAAGTAGTAGTATATTTTTGTCTGTAGGCTTATGAAATATGGCCCCACACATACAAGACCCCCGCCGAAAAGCGGAAATCGCTGAATAGCGGGACATAGCCTTTTGACTCCCACACATGCATCATTTCTACTCAGAGGCGAAGGACTCGCGCTCCACGACCCACTGCGAAAGCCTCCCCACGTCAACACCCACAGGAAGCTGGTCTCGGTGTTCTGCCGGCGCAAGCTGGAGCTACGGTGCACTACCAGATCCGAACGTTTCCCAGCGGAAGACACCCTTGGTGGCACCACCGGTGAAGGCAGCCTAGTGACTAGCATGACACCCTAGGGCCGCTGCCCGTGTCACGATGACCCCATGATGGCGAGCCACAGCAGAGCCACGCAGGTAAAGAGAGCCAGGACATAACAGCAAGCAAACATAACACCCAGCAATGTGACTTATCACAGCAAGGGTCTCTCTCGTGTTCTGCTGCAGGCACCTACACTGATCATCCATCCGCTGTATTGGCGGAACGGCGAAAAGCGGGGCCCTACTGTATCTGTATCTGAAACCTATTGTCAATCCTTTCAACTTTAACATCTAAGAAATTGCTAGTCAATACACTGAAATGGAGAGTGAACCTAATGGTGGAGTCAATATGATGAAGCTGATTAGTAAATGTATCTATACTTTGAAGAAAATAAATCTATATATATTTCCAATTAGCTCCCATGTACCAGAATTGTGTTGTGAGCCACCTATAACTTAATTTTTAAATCAATAATATAAAATAAAGTTTCTAATAACAAACACGGCGATAAAATTATGTTAAAGGAGGTGTGACGGTAATGTCAGGGTTTACTGTAATTCCTATGAAGTAATGTCCTTAATAGCAGGCTACTCAGATAGTTTGCCTACTATTTGAGTGAACCAAACTGTTACCCCCAGGGAAGAGTGGTTACATAAAAGTATAATTGTTTACTCTGACCACAATAGAATAATAGATTCAATCTTGATAAATGTATTGTATATGCTACCGTTCTGTTCTTTGGATGCTCAGTAGCAATCTTGCAAAATTGGCAAGAGGGTCTGGCATTCTTTGCTTTCTAAGAGATAACTGTCACATCAACTTATTAACTGTGTTGAGAGTATATGCCTCAGCTGTACGAGTCACACGGATATTTAATCATGTGCAAACTCTGAGACGGGTGCTCAACTCCAGACCTCAAGCCTCCTAAACAGGTCAGTTTTCAGGATATCCCAGCTCCAGCACAGTTGGCTCAATCAGTCCCTGCTTCAGCACAAGTGGCTCAATCAGAGGATAAGTCTTTGATTGAGCCACCTGTGCTGAAGCAGGGATATCCTGAAAACCTGACCTGTTGGGGGGCTTGAGGACTGGAGTTGAGCACCCCTCGTCTAAGAGCATAGAGCAGCTAATTAGCCATAATTGCTTGTCTAAGTTCTTGGTAAATTCTTTGTGAGAAGCAGTTGTACAGAAACTAGTGCCACAGGGTCACCTTGGGCACCACTTCTTCAGGGGCCCTGCGCTCCCTCCTCTCTCTCCTTTCTCCCCTGTCCCTCCTGTTGGCCCAAAATCCAAATTTCACCTGACGAGAGGGGGGAGCTGTAGAAGGGAGCGCGGGGCCCCTCCTCCAGCTCCCCCCTCCAGTTGGAAGTTGGATCCAGGCACTCACAGGAGAAGGGAGCATGGGGTCCCTGGACCAGCAGAGTGATGGGTGTGGGGGTGTCAGAGTGGTGTTGAACCTTCTCCAGCAGCTAGGCATTGAAACACACTTCTTATGGTTCAATGATATTTATTGCAGTTAGATCAGATGTACAAAGCAGTGGCATTCTTCTCCTAGCTTTCCCTAATGAAGGTGCACTGATTATGGCTTTAGGCCCAGATCAGGCCTTCAGGATTCCTCCTCTACCTCCTAGTGAGACAGAGGGTAGCTGTATTAACTCTGCAGGGGGAAGAAAGAGAGGCACCCACTTTAGGAAAGTGCCAGTATATATAGCCTTGAGTTTGTGTTGGTAACCCTGCCCCTTAACAGAGCAGGTTGAATACTGATAGGTCATCACATCCTATGTGTGACCCAATATCCTTGCCTCAGGCTAACACTTTCTGGCTGTTGCTATGGCCCACGCTTGGATACCTACAATTGTATCCAAGGCTGCAAAAAGCATACAAAGCCTTAGAGAAGAAATTAACCCATCCACTGCCTGCACCTAACAGGTCTTACACTGGTAGGGCTCATGAAAAGACATAGCGGCCGGAGGCTATGCTACAAATATATGGTTGGTCCATAATGATACCTTTTCTTTTTTATTTTTACATATTTTTATTAAGATTTTCAAGTATAAATGGGCAGGGGAGGAGTACAGAAAAAGGGCAGGCAACCATTTTGTATCATAATTCTTATGTAGCCCTGGTGTCCTCCGGCTCACGCTGACCCCCTCCATAGCAAGCCGAGCGGTCGCGGGTCCCGCCGGAGGCAGCGATGGGACCGCCGGCTGCTCGCAAAGGTGGGGGCCAGTGCAGGGAGCGATCAGAGTCCCTGGAGCCCCGGCGGCACACCCGGCTAGCGGGAGCCGCCATGACGGGTTGCGTGAGCGTGCGCGGGATCGCGCAAGCGCAGAATTAGCTAGGAAGGGACGGCAGCCCTTAGGGAGTCGCGTGGGTGCAAGGACAGCAAGGGAGAGATTGCGGCGGCCATTGCAGACTCGCGCATGCGCAGGGCAAGTGCGCACGTGGCCCCAATGCAGAGACAGCCTCCCCGGGACTACAACTCCCATGGGGCATAGCGAGGCAGGCAGCAGGTGCCTCATAGTAGCCAATAAGGCTGAAGGATTGCCCTGGAGCAAAGAGATACATTTCGTGGGCTTGCAGCACGCTAGTTAGTTGGAGCTGGGGAGAAGAAGGGGAAGGAAGGGTGTAGGGAGCGAGTGAAGCTCCTGCACCACGTAAGGTCCCCCATATCCCAGGTAGGCCCCAACTCCCCACCAGGCTAGTGGGTAATTGATAAAGGACGGCCACAGGTTAGGGACTCTGCCCTTAGTTGTGTGTGTGTGCTGTCTTGTCAGAGTCACGGCTGTCAGTGCTGTGAGGTCTGACAAGAAGGCACAGTGTTTGTGCAGCACGTTTGCTGCACGCACCCAGCAGGTTTCAGTGCGTTGCTGCAGGCACTGGGATTACTAGGTAGTTAGAGTCAGGACCGGGAAGAGCTAGGGGAACGGAGCAGGTCAGTAATCCCTTAAGCCCCAGATAGGTTCTCACTCCCCAGTTTGTGGTGCTACAGGGACAGGCCCTAGATTAGGGACCCTGTCACAGTAGCGCTAGTGTTAGATAGGGACACAGCGGACGCTGCGCTCTCTAAGAGAAGATTTGGGCTCAAGTCTGTGCCCACAGAGACTATCACCAGGGTGGGATCGCTCCTGGCGGACCCCGTGCAAGTAACCACAGAATCAGACGGAGTCACCGAGCGACAGATCCTTTTCGAAGTGCTTGCAGGCCCAAGTGCAGAAGCGCTCGGCAGGTACCCCATAAGTGCACCAACAACTCCTAACATTCTCATAACACATAGTGGCAGCGCTGACCACGGGACAAAGGGGTGGGCTTTGGGCACCATGTGGGGATGTTATAATATGTTGATGTTATAGGGTTCATAGGCTCTTAAGTAAAGGTGTTGGGGAAGCGTCCTGCGCGACGCCGTAGTCAGTGTCGCCTCTAGAGAGGGACACCTGTTATGCTGTGTATGGTATTTGTGTCGTATGTTCCCAAGTAAAGGTATTAGTTATTATACAAATAGGCGTGCTAGTTATTTGTATGTGTCCTGCGAGGAACAATTCCTGCTCTGCTAGGAACCATCGCAGGTGGAGGCGCTGCACTGAGTACAGGGTTGCTCCTAATATAATTGCCCCAGGTTCCCCATGGCGGAAGCTCAGCCCTCCTATGAGCCTGACAGGTAAAGCACCACACCTGGTAACACTGTATGTTCTCCGCACCCACACTATATCTGCAATTGGGTGGGGTGGAACACCCGTTACATTTGGAGGTGCTGCTGAGATTGACCTCGGGTGCCCTATTCTATTTTTGTGCCAGTTAAGTCCCAACCATGTTTGTGCCCTCAAGCCATAAGGTCCGCGAATGGGCCAAGAGGGCAAAAGTATCCCCGCGACATGTGGTAGTAGTAGGGAATGTTCCCACTAGGGGGTCAAAGTTGAAGGAAATTTGTGAGGCCCTAAAGGGACTCCTGGGCCTAGACCAAAGGTGGAGGAGGATAGAGCACCGGTACGACACCACTGAACAGTGGAGTAGACTATGGCTAGTGGCGGATAAGGAAATATGCTGACTTTACATTTCCCAGAGGCCCCACCAGAAGGCTACCCCCTTATATACGCAGAGAGCCCTAGTGAGATTAACAGAACTGTGATCAAAATGGAGGCTCCCTCATCCAGTGAGTCAGACCTAAAATGGCGTCTCCCGCCAAAGCAGGAGAGCACACGTGCTGCCCACTGCAAGCCTGCACTAAATTGTGTTGCAAAAACCTGCACAGGACTGGCGGGAAAACCAGAGCTCCGCCCCCGCAATGTGAGTGACTCAGTGCAGAGCCCAAACCACTCAGTGATAGAGTGTGCCCCTCCTTTAAATTCCACCAGGGGGAGCAAGCACAGTGAACAGCAATCAGCAACCGCTGTTCCCACTAAAGACAGTACTGAATGCAAAGAAACACACCCTCAGTTGTATGGAGTATGGCGATCAAAAGGAGGGAAAATATCCTTTCTTGTGTGCCCGTGCCTACAAAAGGATTTGAATCTATCTGGTGGTATGGACTTTAACCACTTTAGGCTACCAATAGAATACCGGGTGGCAGTGGTGGATGATGAGGGATGCATAAGATGTGTTTGTAACCAGTGTGACTTCCCAGGTGGCAAACAGACCTGGGGTCCCAAGTGTGCCTGCTGCGAGGAACAGTTCTTAAAACCAGTGCTGCTGTGTGCTACGGAACCTGCAGAGAAAGATGCGGCTAACCAGCCTACTTCAACTACGGAGGGCCCGTGCGCCTAACCGTGGTTCCACAGACGGAACCACAGATTCCAGCATTACAGGGTAAGGTGTCTCTACCCCCATCCCCTCTTAGTGATTCCAGCGACCAACAACCAGCTGTGGTAAGGCGCCAGCCGGCGGGCCACACCAGTGAAGCTGGAGATAAAGAACCAACTACCTCAGTTGCATTGAATCCTGATATAGGCCCATGTGCCCTACAACGGCCAGTCCGGCCTACTACGATGGTACCCTCGGTCCTAGGCTTGGGACCAGTACCTAACGAAGACAAGGGTGAGTTGACTGCCCCAGGGGTGTCGGGTGTGAGCCTCCAGGTGACCGCGGAGCACGGTAGCTCCTTAAGTTTGGCCACCAGGGCAAATGGCTCCACTCGGCATCGCGTCCTGGCAGAGGTGCCCCCCTTAGAAGATAGCTGGCCAGTGGTGCGAGTGGACCAGTACCCACTGCCTATCATCCAGGTGAAGAGGAAAGACAACAGCCACCCAGCCGTGGTGATGCGCCAGCCGGCGGACCACACACGTGAAGCTGAAGTATCAGCGACGGACCCACTGCGCCTCGATATCCCGCAACAGCAAGTGCTGGTGCGGCTGGATCCGCAGAAGAGGCCCCCGGCTGTGGCGACTCCCAGTGTGTCGGAGGGACATCCAGAGACGGGATCGGAGGAAGGGGAACCCATCGCAAGACAGCAGAGTGGTGAGGAACTTCCTTACTTCCCACAGGCTCCGATGGAAGTGGCCATAGAAAAGGCCCCAACTAAGGCTCCTGACCTGTGTGTGAGCCCGTGCTCTCCAACCCAAATGGTCCCAGGACTGGGATCCAATGCTGCCGAGTTTCGAGACAGTGAGTGGACTGCCCCAGAAGTGCCGGGGACAGGTCCCCAGACAGCTGAGGTGGGAACTGACAGCGTCTCCGAGGACCTGTTGGCCACCATGAATCACCGCAGTGGTAAGGTATCAGCCCTTTACCCCCTGCAGGATGAAACAAAGACTTTGAGTACAGAGACCTTTCTAAGCGCTCGCTTCCCAGTGGAAGCCTCCCAAGTGTTTGGGGACAAGGACTGTGTTGTGAATGCCCCATTGAAAATTGCCTCCTTTAAGCACAAAAAGGAGCGCTCCATTCACCATGTGGTGGACCGCGGAAAAGGTCAAGACCTCCTGGCCTACAGCATCCATGCCACGGATGGCCGGGTAAAGGTCTGGCCAAGAGACACTGTGCTATTCCTTCCACCAGGGGGAGGAAGTAGTAAGGGCCCAGAGCATGATCGCCCAGAGATTCTCCTGGGGGAGGCTCACAAAAGTCAAAGTGAGGTACCCCCACATGATCAGTTAGGGGCACCCCACAAATGGTCTCAGCTGGCCTCGGGTATAACTGTGTGTGATATGTCATGTATCAGTGATGTTACAGTCAACCTGCTAAATTGCACAGTTTATGCAATGCATTTTTTATTGTATAAACTTATGTCGATTGGCGTCATTCCCCAAGCGGGGACGTTGGAATTTTTACCAGGGGGAGAGTTTAGGCCTAGTGTCCTCTGGCTCACGCTGACCCCCTCCATAGCAAGCCGAGCGGTCGCGGGTCCCGCCGGAGGCAGCGATGGGACCACCGGCTGCTCGCGAAGGTGGGGGCCAGTGCAGCGAGCGATCGGAGTCCCTGGAGCCCCGGCGGCACACCCGGCTAGCGGGGTCCACCATGACAGGTTGCGCGAGCGTGCGCGGGATCGCGCATGCGCAGAATTAGCTAGGAAGGGACAACAGCCCTTAGGGAGTCGCGCGGGTGCAGGGACAGCAAGGGAGAGGTTGCGGCAGCCATTGCAGACTCGCACATGCGCAGGGCAAGTGCGCACGCAGCCCCAATGCAGAGACAGCCTCCCCGGGACTACAACTCCCATGGGGCATAGCGAGGCAGGCACCAGGTGCCTCATAGTAGCCAATAGGGCTGAAGGATTGCCCTGGAGCAAAGAGATACATTTCGCGGGCTTGCAGCACGCTAGTTAGTTGGAGCTGGGGAGCAGAAGGGGAAGGAAGGGTGTAGGGAGCGAGTGAAGCTCCTGCACCATGTAAGGTCCCCCATATCCCAGGTAGGCCCCAACTCCCCACCAGGCTAGTGGGTAATTGATAAGGGACGGCCCCAGGTTAGGGACACTGCCCTTAGTTGTGTGTGTGCTGTCTTGTCAGAGTCACGGCTGTCAGTGCTGTGAGGTCTGACAAGAAGGCACAGTGTTTGTGCAGCATGTTTGCTGCACGCACCCAGCAGGTTGCAGTGCGTTGCTGCAGGCGCTGGGAGTACTAGGTAGTTAGAGTCAGGACTGGGAAGAGCTAGGGGAACGGAGCAGGTCAGTAACCCCTTAGGCTCCAGATATGTTCTCACTCCCCAGTTTGTTGTGCTACAGGGACAGGCCCTAGATTAGGGACCCTGTCACAGTAGCGCTAGTGTTAGATAGGGACACAGCGGACGCTGCGCTCTCTGAGAGAAGATTTGGGCTCAAGTCTGTGCCCACAGAGACTATCACCAGGGTTGGATCGCTCCTGGCGGACCCCGTCAAGTAACCACAGAATCAGACGGAGTCACCGAGCGACAGATCCTTTTCGAAGTGCTTGCAGGCCCGAGTGCAGGAGCGCTCGGCAGGTACCCCATAAGTGCACCAACAACTCCTAACATTCTCATAACACATAGTGGCAGCGCTGACCACGGGACAAAGGGGTGGGCTTTGGGCACCATGTGGGGATGTTATAATATGTTGATGTTATAGGGTTCATAGGCTCTTAAGTAAAGGTGTTGGGGAAGCGTCCTGCGCGACACCGTAGTCAGTGTCGCCTCTAGAGAGAGACACCCGTTATGCTGTGTATGGTATTTGTGTCGTATGTTCCCAAGTAAAGGTATTAGTTATTATACAAATAGGTGTGCTAGTTATTTGTATGTGTCCTGCGAGGAACAATTCCTGCTCTGCTAGGAACCATTGCAGGTGGAGGCGCTGCACTGAGTACAGGGTTACTCATAATATAATTGCCCCAGGTTCCCCGTGGTGGAAGCTCAACCCTCATGTGAGCCTAACAGGTAAAGCACCACACCTGGTAACACTGTATGTTCTCCGCACCCACACTATATCTGCGATTGTGTGGGTTGGAATACCCATTACACTTACTGCACCGACACACTTTATTCGAGCAAATACCCAGTATGTACCTGGCAGATACCTGGAATGCGCCGCTCCTCACCTCTGACAAGCCCCGTTGCGTTTGCCTTCCCAGCCTGGGTTCATGCCTGGCTGACGGGCGGCTGATCTGTTAAATGATAATGATTAGGATTTAATAGGCTGCAATGCTTCGCGTGTCTACCAGATGGCATAAATTCATGAATTGTAATGCAGTATATATATACATACTGTGCAGTATTGCAGCCAGCGGGAATAAAATGCTTTAATCCCTGCCTGGAAAATAACCCAATATACTCGGGCAGAAAACAGTCACAAACTTCAATACACCCGGGTATACCCGAATTCGTGGGACTAGCCGAGCTCGAATAAAGTGTGTCGCCAGTGTACAATCAACAACAGTCACATTACATAGCATACAACATTTTATAAACGACATCCTACACTCATCACTCAGAGATCCTCATTCCTTTTGAAACCATATCCCAATCCAACATCCCAGGGGTCCCAGACACTATCAAACTTCATTGTGGTATGATTCAGGAATGTGGTGAGTCCCTCCATTGATTATACATCGTTAACCCTTCTAATAACTTCTCTGCTGGAGGACGGGAGTGTCTTTTTCCCCGCTGCTGCTACCGTTCACATAGCCACCGTTAGAATATTCAGAATCAATATAGCTGTATAGTGATTCACATCTTCTATAGGCTTCGCCAAAATAATAAAAATTGGGTGTAGAGGAATCTTGATTCCCGTCACATCTATTAATTACAAGACTGTCCTCCAGTATGTCTGTATTACTGGACAGAACCACCATATATGTGCTAGTTCCCCTATCTGCCCGCATCCCCTCCAACATCTGCCAGAAGCCTCCAGGAACATTTGCATTAACCTTTTGGGAGTGTGATACCAGCGTAATACAATTTTATAAATATTCTCTTTTGTTTCTGTACATATAGAGGTTTTACCTGCATTCTCCCAGATATCTTCCCAGTCCTCTCTTGTTGCAGTATATCAGTTTGGAAATCCAGAGCCCACTGGTCCATATATTTATGGGCCAGGTTATCCTTTTGAGGGATTAAACCCTGGTAGAGAGTTGAAATCAGACCTTTTTGATATTTTTTTGTTTTGCATAAATCTTCGAATCATGTGTATCTAGGGAGTTCCTCCTCATGGAAACCCTGACGTACAAAATGTCAGTCTTGCATATATTTAAACACCTCCGTCGGAGGTAAACCGTATTTTCTCGTCAATTCAACTTATCTTTTTCTAACAAATCTCCTGTCTGAAGAATCCCTCCACAGTATGTCTCCAGATTTCAAAGCCCTGACCCTGGACACCCGGGCAAAATCTCTGCATTACCAAACAGGGGCGTAAGTCTAGATGGAGTTGACATAACTTTATATTTCTTTTTTGCCAACTGCCAGATTTTCAGAGTAAACCTGATTACCACCGGCTCAGACGGTCTCCCGAACCCAGTCCTGGAGCTCTCCCATAGCAAAGTAGGCAGGCCAACCGGGTTTTTAAGTAAGCTCTCCAAATCCACCCAAGCATAGGTCCCCTTTGGGGAGTGCCAGTAAACCATTTGTTTCAGATGAGAGGCTATATAATATTTTAGAATATTTGGAACTGCCAGACCACCTCCTTCTTTAGACTCCAGCATAATTTACCTGGTTATTTTCGGTTGTTTATGTTTCCAAATAAATTGCATAATTCAATTTTCGATTTCTTTTATATTTGTATGTGGGTCAGATATTGGTATAGAAGTCTGGGGAGGATATTCATCTTAACCGCAGTTAAACGCCCTATCCAGGAGATGCAGTGAGAATATCAAGCTTGTAGGTCCTCTTTTATCTTAGAAAAAAGTTTGGGGATAGCTATATTTATAAAAATGAGTTGTAGTCCCTAGTAAGGTATAGCCCTAGATACATCAGATGGGTCTTTTTCCACTTATAGTCAAAGTGTCGTTTAAGAACCTTGACCTCCTTTTCAGTTAACGTTAAATTTAGCACTTCCTCTTTTCCCACATTAACTTTATACCCAGATAACAACCCAAACCTCCCCAACTCCTCTATTTTTGCTTGTAAAAGAAGAGTAAAATGCTGTAGGGTATGTCCCGCTGAAAGTGTTTGGGGGCTTGTAGGCGGACGCTCACAAAGGTATGCAAGGGAGTCTGGTTATAGTCAAATTAAATAAGCCTTTTATTGCGCCTTTTCCTAAACATCAGGAAACCATCCAAACAAGGGGTAAACAAAGCTTCTATTCACTTGGGAGTATTTCTAGTGAAATACTATGCGGTTCACAACTCCCTTAGATAAGCATGTCTCCCAGCCCCAAACATATACTGTAGCATGAAATGAACAGATATAAAAGTCTTGTAAATAAAAGTCTTATCTGTTCCTTGTGGTTTGGAAGGAAAATCTTCTTTGTCCCTGGTTGCTAACTTTTCTTCAGGGTTTGTCAGCATTCAGGTTTAGAAGTTTCCCCTGTGACTTGAAAGCAGGTCTGCTGTTTCTTCTGGCAGGGCTCAAGACAAGTTTCTCAAAGTTCAGCTCAGGTGTGAGCTAAGGAGTCTCTCTTCCTGTCTCAAAAGACAAGCTTTTCTAAGCAATCTAATCAGGCAGGTGGTGTTTGTTAATTGACTACCAGCAGTTAACCACCACACTGCTGGATTAGAGGCACATTACCTGAACAGTGATAACTCCCCTGTTACAGGGCTCCTGGGTGTCAAAATGCGTCTCTTGCAGAAAAACAATATCTGCTTTCAAGTTCCTAAATTCTTTTAGGGCCAATCTATGTTTAGATTACTGTTGAGACCTTTAACATTCAGAGATACCAACTTCAATGGCGCTTGACTAGTCATTTCCAGTGTCGTGTCTCTCTCATGTGAAAGTTGTGAGCGAAACACTTTAATGGTTGTAGGGAACAGATGAGGATTAAAAAAAAGGGAAGGAGCTTTCCCACTCCGGGGAAAGTTATGGCCTCACTCAGCCTAATGGCATGTTGCTCGTTTTTGCTTGCAGCCCCTGGCTATGTGACTTTCCTTATGGCAGGTATAGCAGCACATCCCTCGGGTCGCGCCTGAACAGGATGTAGTGGCCGGTTCCAGGGCACCATAGGGATGAAATGTAGAGAGGAAATCACCTCAATGGTAGGTGCTGAAACCCTTAGACATATATATATATATATTGATCGGAGATGTGCACAATAAACCCTTAGAGTACCGGAATAAGGACCCCTGAACAGTAAATGGTAACTGCAATCACATAGTTTATTGACAGACTTGCTCACGGAGATCCTGAGGTCCCCCGACGGGAACCAGCAGTATTTTTTGTGGATCCTCTCATGCACTTTCATTTGTTCTTGGATATGTTTACTATTTTTCTCATGCTATGTTTGTCCAGGGTATGAGGTTTTTTTCCATCTTTTTTCTCCCCTGTGTCTCCCCCTTGGTTACATATATTTTTTCTGTGTACTATATTTTTAGTATATAAGTTTATTGTAATTTATATTTTTCTTCTGTTTCTACCAGTTTTTCTTTATTTGAATATTAGTTTATTTTCTGGTAGTTAGGATTATTAAGGGGTGTCTGTTCTTTTTTGGCTAATTTGTATCTTTATATTTATTTATTGGATATTTACTGAGATATGTTTTTTGGCTCATTAGTTCAGTTTTTTACTTAGCATGTGTTGATATATACTCAAATCGTTTCTTGCTTGTTATTTTTTGTTAGGTTACCATTAGTTTATGTATGTTTTTATGTTAGTGTGTTTCACTGCTTTTTATTAAAATCTTTGACGCATTTTCACTGCTGACTCATGGTTCCAGGTTTTTTGTTTTCTTTTTTGATTTAGTTATTACAGGCTATTGTGAGTGCTTAATATAGGGATCCTGTCAGTCTTTTTTGTGTGTTTTCATATTATTTTTTATCCCCTAGCACCCCCAGGATTTATACTATCTTATTATTGGTTTGCTTAAGTTAATCTTTAAACATCAATATTATATTTATTTTTGGGTCCTGGGTTAGCCTTTTCTATTAATATAGTGTTAGCGACTTTTCCTTTTTGTGTGTGTTTGAGATATATATATATTAAACACACACACACACTTAAAAATTACACACACACACTTAAAAATTACCCCCAATACATTTAAAAATTGCCCCCAATACATTTAAAAATTACCCCCAATACATTTACAAATTACCCCCACACCCCCAATACATTTACAAATTACCCCCACACCCCCAATACATATATATATATTTACCTTGGGGATGATCTCCTTAGGGATAATGGTCAGCCTGGTGGCATGCGGGTGGGGTCGGGCGACGGTGGGGGGGGCGGCGTGCCGGTGATTGGGGGGGGCAATGCTGCAGAGGGGGGGTGGCGGGACGGCCCAGTGCTACATGGGATGGCGGCTGCATGGGGTGGCTGAACGGCCCGGTCCCTGCTCCGGTGGGAGGGCCGGTGTGCTGCAGGGGGGATGATGGTGCACCGATGCTGCCGGAGGGGTGGCGGTTTTGGCTGGGGGGGGTTTAAGTGCTGCTGGGAGACATCTGTCTCCCGGTGCTGCTCCTCCAGCGCGCGCCGGGCCTCCCTCTCGCGCCGGAAGCTAACCCAACCTACTTCCGGCACTGACAACAGGGAGACCCGGCGACGGGTTCAGCGTTATTTTTTTTATTTATTTATTTACTGGCCTTGTTCCCTGCTGCTGGTGGCCCTGATCGCGGTGCCCCTCTAGCCAAGCCACGGCGCACCAGGGTGCCGCGGCGCACAGTTTGGGAACCACTGCTCTAACGTGTTTCCCGCCAGGGGCGCTTTATCAAAGAGTGGTTTCTTAAGTATAAAAGGTGTCTCTTTATAGGTCTTCCCCTCCGGGGGTACTGCCTACCTGCATCCCAGTTAAAGAACTATTATCTCAGCCATCAAGTAAATCTAGGCAGGTATGGTAGCTCTAAAATCAGTCAGCATGATAAGGCGAGTCTGCCCCTCTCTTTGTCACCCAATATAGCAGACAGGCAGATAAGATCCGCTCCATTATTCACAAACACTGGGGGGTACTTACCTTAGACAAAGATCTGAGTAGTTCTATCAAACATGGTCCCAAAATTACCTATAGGAAGGCCAAGTCTGTCAAATTATCTTTGACCCAGTTTGTTCAGTTCAAGGTCAGATAGTGTTGGAGGTTCTAACAGGACGAAAGATTTTTTGAAATGTGGCAAATGCTGCATTTGTTGTTTTGCTAATCCTATAAAATCTATTGATATTATTTATACAAGAAAAGGCATAGAATCCCAGTTTTTATTAATTGCGATTCAAACTTTGTGATTTATTACCTGACCTGTGGTTGTGGACATGGTCCACCATCCCCTGACGAAGTGACCACGTGTCACGAAACGCGTAGGGAGGAGGAGCTTAGTCGTTTGAGCCATCCCAGCATCCGTAGTCCTGTCGCAAGGAAAGTTTCCAGCAGCACTGACGTCACACGCTTAGTCCAACAGCGTGTCTGTGTGCAGGGATCCTCTCCTTCTTGCTGTCAGGAAGTACAAGCTGCGGATGGCATTTTGAGCAATACGAATCATTATTGCCCCATGTGAGTGTATTTTAAAACTTTTTATAGTGTTTTAGCTAATTAAAAGGTCATTTCGAACTACACCATATTGTGTTTATTCCTGTTCCATATCGGTGGGGGTGCCTTAACGGAATCACCCCTGACGCCATTGTGGATTGAGGTCGCCTCCAGTAAGCTGTCTCCACGTGGGGTTCGTGAGAGGAGCTGAGAAGAAGGGGAGCAAGTACAGATTCTCTCCACTGAACATATTGGCGTTTATTATGTGAGTAGGATTCTTCACAGTCTTAGATAGGGCTCTGATTGCTGAAAAACGCTGCGCAATCAGGTGTGTCTGTTATCTGTTATTTCAGACGGTGTATCCATCTACATCAAGGACATATCCCATCTGGAGCATCTATACCAGAGCCCAACTACCATCTTAAAGACCAAAGACTACCTTAAGATCACGGTATCTTGGACTTTTAGCTCTGGGGACTTTATTATTGTTTGTGCACTGTTTATATCAGGTTTGGAATAACCTGTCATTATTGTCACCTAGCTGCTTGTTTTCACAGCACTTGTTATTTATCTTGATGTTGTATTAGCACTTATTATTGTTAAGCACATTATTGTCAGCACATTTATTTTAGTGTAGGTTAGCGCTTTTGGAGGGGTTATTTTCTTTGTTTTGTTCACTAACAACAGGACCGGATGAATCAGCAGGACACCATCTATTGGTCGACAGAACACCATCTGTTGGTCAGCAGGCTCCTCGTTGACATGGCCAGGCACCTCAGATGGTGGAAATATAGCCCGACAGTCCGTACTCACAGTCCAGGTGTTTGCACAGTGTACTGGTCATATAACAAGAGACAGGGGTGCCCAATGCTACATCCCATTGACAAAACATACAGTATATGGTAAAAAGTATATACTTTTTACCATATATGTTTTGTCAATGGGATGTAGCATTGGGCACCCCTGTCTCTTGTTGTATACAATTGCCACGCTCAGTACAGTAGCTCTTGTTGACATAAATATATATTCATGATGTGGTGGGTGTGGGAGTTTGAGCTAGCTGAGAATGTAATGTCCCATTTTGTAATGTAATGTACTGGTAATAGTAACGTCCCAAATTGGTAAGAAACTGCTGCAGGCTATGGTCAGCCGTTCCTGGTTCCTGGTGGAGAAGTTCACGGCGCTCGTGCATGGTAAACAGTACCTCCGCACGTCTCTGTCGACTCGTCAGCCACGTCACTGGATCACGTCAAGGGATAGCGTCACTGTGTGGTGTATTTTGGAACATGCAGGCAGCAGATTCAAAGTCCCAAGGATTAATAATTAGATTTCACAAATGTGTTGAGGGGAAACCACATTCCAACACGTTTCAAAGCTAAAATGCTTCTTCATCATTACCAATTTGGGACGTTACTATTACCAGTACACTGTGCAAACACCTGGACTGTGAGTACGGGCTGTCGGGCTATATTTCCACCATCTGAGGTGCCTGGCCATGTCAACGAGGAGCCTGCTGACCAACAGATGGTGTTCTGTCGACCAATAGATGGTGCCCTGCTGATTCATCTGGTCCTGATGTTGGTGTTTGGGTAACTTATATCCCATGAATGCTGATTTTATCTCACATTGATGTACGCAGAATACTCACCTTACCACGGTGTTTTTTAATTATATTTTATTTTATACAGTGAGCGTTGTGCGCTGTTCTTTTTGTGTTTTTCTGCTATAGCCCCGGTGGTGTTGAGCCACCCCTTGTGTTCGTGGCTGCAGACGCTCCCTTGACTGTATATGATCACGTAAACTTTATATTTTCACTTTATATTTGTGCACCTTGACGTGGTATATCTACATGGGTTATATATATTAATTTCTATTTGATTTTAGTAGCGCACTTTTCCTTTCACAATTGCATATATTATTATAGCTGCTGGAACATTATGCATTACATGCCTGGGACTGACTATAACTTTGTTTTTTCTGTCGGTGAGCCATAGGACGTACATAAAGGGAAGGTGGGAATGCCTGATGAATGGCCAAGTGCCAAATATGTACCCCCTTGTACTTTTAAACTTTTTTTCTTTTGAGTTATCATTAGCTGTCCTGTCTGTTATATCATTTTTGGTAGTCCTGGTGTTAACTAGTGCTATTGCTTCCTATGTTTTGTGTCCCCTGTTCCCCTCTTTTTTCCCAGTTGATTTCTATCTTCTGAGGGGGAATTTGGGGGCACTGTCTTTTAATATCACCCTATATGTTTGCATTCTCTGGTGTTTCATCACCATATACAATTAGAGCATCGTTTGAGACATCATTTACGTGTCAGGTTGTTTTTGTGTAGAGTGCTGCGGGTATTTTCTATGAATTTCGAAAATACTAGAATCCCCGGCACTTAGAATAGTGTGAAATACCGCATATAACTCCAAATGCAATGTCCCAACAAAATGGATTGGAGAGGGTGGTGGCCCAAAAGTCCAAACAGCTGTGGTCCTGATAAATACTGCCTTGGCACGAATCCTCCTATTGTAGAAGGAAAAAACAGCAAACCATTGCGCAGTACTCAAGCTGGTCAGTGACACTTTAAAGCAGGAAAAATTGCCTACTTACAAGATGATCTTGAATATGTTCAGTGGATATAATCTGTGCTTTACTCCCAAGGCTTCTCTCCACGGACCCCACGTAGTGTTTGAATTCCCCTGGGAAGCTAGACTAAATATTCTCTCGGTGCTCAGATTCAGTGTGTGATTGCACCACAGATATACCTATAAGGGAATAAGACAACAATAGTGCTACATTGCTACAAGTTTACTAGATAGATTAAAAGGAAGGCAGGATACACTTACATTGTATCATGCCTAACCACATAATTACACTGTGCCGTCCACAACATGTACTCAAACCATCTGTCTCAAAGCAGTGCTGGCTCAGCATCTCTCTTTCCCACCATGGACGCAAGTGGATGGACGCTCCCCGATGACGTCACTGCCTCCTCCGCGCAACTGATACACCTGATGACGACACCTAAAGCCCCGCTCGGGTATTTTCTTTATTGTGTATTCTCTGAGGGTTTAGGGAGATTCTCTTACCTGCGTGCACCATTTGTATTTCTGCTATACTACGGTTACATTATTATTATAAGGGCAGAGAAATTTGAATAAAGAAAAATATCGTCTCATCTATGGATAAATCAATAAATATACATATATAGACACACGCATATAAGAAACATATGTATAATAAAATTGCATATTTTAACATGTGACTAAATTTGGAAGTTAAATTATGACATCAGTAAATAATTATAAAAAATAGAAAGACATAATCATAGAAAGTACGTGTGCAAACGAATAGGTGCACCAATGCATGTATATAATATAACACATAAAAAGTAGATTGGAAGTCAACCTGGATCAAAAAATAACATACAAATATCATAGAAGGACTCTATACAGTGTACAATAAATACATGAAAAATTAATAAACCTAAAGGAGACATAAAAAAATACAAAGATAAGTCAATACTGTATATCAAACTAAAAAATGCTAAACTATGAGTCAATAAGGCAACAGATAACCAATTGTTAGTTAATATAGTGGTTGTGGCTTCCTACTGCAGCACTACTAAAAAATGCTAAACTATGAGTCAATAAGGCAACAGATAACCAATTGTTAGTTAATATAGTGGTTGTGGCTTCCTACTGCAGCACTACTATTGCAATTGATCCTTCCCTCGTAAACACAGAGGCTAAGAATTTGCTTAATAACTGCTTTTTCCTTATCTCCAATAATTTACCTGGCCATCTCACACAGAAAGGGTCCTATATTTTCTTTTCTAATTTTTGTTGTTGTTAAGGTACTTTAAGAACTTTATAGGGTTGATTTTACTTTCTATTGCAATCCTTTTTTCATTATCCATTTTTGCTTATTTGATTGTCCTTTTGCAACTTGTGTTACATTCCTTATAATTCTGATACAATGCCTCCGTATCTTCTGAGTTAAAGAATCTAAACACCTGCTTCTTCTTTTCCTTTTCCTCCCCTAACTGTTTATTTAGCCACATTGGTTTAGACTTGTTTCTTTTATATTTATTACCCAAAGGTATATACGAAGTATGCTTTACTTCAATGTTTTATAGGCCGCCCATTTATCTTCCACATTTTTACTTGCAAAAACATCATCCCAATGTATTCCTTGTAGATTGGTCCTCAGTTTATTAAAATCTGCCTTTCTAAAGTTTAAAGTCTTTGTTGAACCCATGTAATATGATTTTTGATCATTTATTTCATATGAGACCATGTTATGATCACTGTTATACAAATGTTCCCAGACTTTACTATTTTTAATTACTTCTACGTTGTTTGATATTACCAAATTCAGTATTACCCAACTCCTGGTTGGTTCCTCAATAATTTGGGTCATGTAATTGTCTTTAAGCACCTCCAAAAATCTGTTTCCTTTTGTTAATGTCGGCCGGCGGCACCTCAGCATGCTCAATATCCACCCACCCTCTCGAGGGCTTGGGGGCAGGGGCGTAGCTATAGCCTGGGCAAAGCCTGGGGGTCCCTGCTCTTGGGGTGTCCCACCCAGGGTCACCAACAGGGGGAAGAGCCGAGACATTTGGCCCAGCAGTCTAGCCAACGACCACAGAAGTCAGGGGCCCCTTCCTTCTCCGGGCTCCTTAATAGCAACTTGCCGGCTGGATTGGGAGCTGTAAGCGGTGAGAGGTAGGTTGAAGAGAGCAGGCAGCAGAGGCTCGGAGCGGAACTGAGGCAGAGAGGTACAGAGCTCTGCCTGCCCCTGATCTCCGTGACATCAGGGGGTGGATTTAACATGTGCTGTTGTGGGAACGTATGCTGTGTGTATTTGTGTGTCAATTTGCTCTATGTGTGTGTGTCTTTCTGGTGTGTGTGTGTGTGTGTGTGTGTGTGTGTGTGTGTGTGTGTGTGTGTGTGTGTGTGTGTGTGTGTGTGTGTGTGTGTGTGTGTGTCTATTTGCTGTGTGCTTCAGTGTATCAGTATGCTGTGTGTGTTTATGTGTAAATTTGTCAGTTACAGTTTGCTCTGTCAGTGTGCTATTTGTGCCTCAGTGTCTGTCAGTGTGTGATTCCATGTCTGTCAGTGAGCTGTATGGGATTCAGTGTCTCAGTGTGCTGTGTGTACCTCAGTGCAATCAATTGAGGTAACAGGTGATAATCTTTTTTTTTTTAGAGCATTTTTAAAATAGTTTGTGTCATTCTTTAGGCAATTGTCTATAGTTAAATGTATTAAATGAAGATACTGTGCAGTATACTGTACACCAGTGTTTTTCAACCACTTGTGTGTGTGTGGAGGGGCGGGGGGGGGGGGAGTATTGTAGTGTGTGTGTAGGTGGTTATTCTAATTTGTGTATTGGGGGTACTGTATTGTAGAGGGGGAATTGTATGTGTATGTGGGGAAATTGTATGTGTGGCCTGGGGGTGGAGGGGAGGATTGAGGGAGCTGGATTGAGTGTGGAAGGTAGGGGATGGGGGGTTACTGAGTGAAAGCTGATGGGAAGGGTGGGAAGAGTGTGAGAGGAATAAGGGGGTAGTGAGGGAGGGGGCGTAAGCGGGGAGAGAGAAATACATGAGGAGAGAGGGGTGAATAGAGCAGAGTGAAGAGGTGTAAAAGCAGGGGGGGCTCGCAGGGCAGCCGAAACGCTAGGTGGGAGGTGGGGGCTGATGGAAACACCTGAATCTACGGAATATGTTCACTCATAATGGGGCCCTGAAAAAAAATTTGCTCTGGCGCCCGCGCATGTCTAGCTACGCCACTGCCTGGGGGTGTTCCATAAAAGGAGTTGAGCCAGCTGAAAGGCTTTAGAATTTTTGACTACATTCTTGAGGGCCAAACCCACTCTATGTGACGCCATGTATAGTACTGTATGGCCTGTTTTACCCTGGGGCACCTCCCGCCCAAGAAAAAATGGAAGATCAATTTTTATAGTCATTATGGGTGAAGTGGATGGGCAAGGTTCTAATACGTGATAGAAAATTCATTTTCACATAAACAATTTTGCCTATCCAGGAAATTCCATACTCGCCCAGAGTTTCCACGTCCATTTTCAATATTTCAATATCTTGATCAGTTTTGAATAGTTTGAGCAGTAGAGAAATGTGTAGTTTGGGGGGAAATTTAGACCAAGTTTGAAGGGATTGACATGGGAAGTCTAAATTGAATTTGATTAATTTGGATATGTCCTTAGGCAAATTGATATCTAGGGCCTGGCACTTGGACTTAATGTTGTTGCCTGAACTGGCACCATAGTGCTCCAGTGCCTGAAACGGGTTCTAGAGAGATATCAGGGGTCTAGTGATTGTCAGAAGAATGTAATCTGTGAAGAGGGATATCTTATAATCTATGTCCCCTACCTTTAGCCCCGAGATATTGTGGTTCATTCGGATGGCAGCCACCAAGGGCTCAATGGATAATGCAAACAATAATGGGGATAGTGGACAACTCTGCCTTGTCCCTCTCAATATCCTAACGGAGCCAAACATAAGCCCTGTATTTGTAATTTTCGCTGAGGGGGAGTGGTATAATTCCCAGACCCTGGTGAGAAAGCTAACTGCAAACCCCATGCATTTAAGTACATTAACCAGGAGATTCCACTCCAGGTCGTCAAAGGCCTTTTTGGCATCCAGGGAAAGAAGTAGCGTGTAACTCTCTCATTAATACATTGACTATCAATTCCCTAGATTTTATTGTTGACAAGACTGATAATGGGATGGACAAGGATACTTCATAAGCCTATAGACAAACACTACTTCAAGGTAGGAGCTTTTACCCAACCACTCTCAAAAAGGGACTGCAGTACAGTTTGTGTGACTGTTTAGAATTATCAGAAACACAGGGGAATCACAGAATGCATTGGAGATAATGCGACAACACTTTATTGCAAGGAGCTATGACAATTCAGCAGCAAATATTGGAATACAGTGAGTGCTTCAACTAAGACAGAAACTCCTGCACCCATAAGATCTGAATACTAATGAGCGGGGGTGCTTTTGCGTCTGTAGTATGCACATGATTAGATCTCAACTTCATTACATGCTCCTTGCTTAAGCACTGGCAATATTGCCCAATTGTAGCATGCAGCTTTCTAATCGACTTTTGTTCCACTATCAACAGGTTCATAACTTGAGGAATATACTTGTCAAGACTGACATTGCTTTCTACAATTCTGCAAAGGTTCCAACATGGCTTTCATTAATGCCAGATGCATATAAATGTACAGGATATGTGAACTTCTCATAACTGGAATCTTCTTTCACCCCCCCCCCCCCCCAGAGTGTCCATAAGTTGCACATCAAACACCATCTGAAATGTGTGAGCAAATTTGTCATCTACATAATTAAATGACATTGTGATAGAGTTTACATTTGACAAACAACAGGAATGTTTCAAGTACAGCATCGCAATCAAATAAACACTTTAGAGCACGCTTCCTGCTTAGGAATTGAAAAAACAACTGGTGGCAAGGCATTTTGTGGAAGGCCAGCATAAAATACAAGATACAGACTTCTCCAATGAGAAGCATACTGGATATATGGTCTTGGTATAGTGACACTCTTAGGATTACATGAGGACTTCAAATTGTCCTGCTTCCTGTGACCCCAGTTGGTTGTGAAGATTTCCATTTAAACAATGAGGGGTTCCCAAATGGATGCCAGGTTGACACTCCTCACTGAGGGGCTCGCTGCTTTAAGGAATAATTTTAGGATTTGTCTCTCCAGGGTGCCTAGATATGATGAGTATTTTTGTTTTTAGGGAGCTTATGGACTATGGCCCTCAACTGGCTACCTGCACCACCTATTACAGAATAGCCCAATTATTGTTTTTACCATTATCATAGTGACTTTTGTCAAAGTGACCTATGAACTACATTTGGGATTTAAACCAGTACATCTATTGTTCGGCTGCAGTGTGTTTAATATTGTGATTTTTATGACTTTCATTTTTGATCCAGATTTGGTTTATTTTTGTTGACATTTGTTTTCTTATGATTTTGGGACCAGGGTATGTTGTGATTAGTCCTCCCCCTGTCTTTTTTTTTGGGGGGGGGGGGTTCTGAACTAAGTGAATCTCTTAATACGTAATACTCCACCCTTGGCTGCTGTACAAATGTTGTTGAAAATGACATTTCCCAATTTCCAAGATGGACACTGGCTTGCTTCCTGGCATTGAGCTAATCAGGAATACTGACTTCATTATCTCCTGTCAGTGGCCTCTTAAGAACCCAACACTTACCGTATGGCATTCGGAAATTAATATCTTTTGTAATGTGTGGTATCCAGCTTTAAGACAGCAGTCTTACACTGGAAGACCCCAAACTCAGTTTAATACAAGAAAAATAGGTATCTAGTATTTTCAACCCCTTCACAACCAAAAAGGACCTGCAATACATTGCTTCTAAAACTTCCTTAAGTTTTGTAAGATCTTGCGAAGCAAAATAATATCTTCCAAATTGAATACTACAACTTCCTTATTACATATTAAAGTACCTGAACTATTATTTTGTTCTAGAACGCAAACAGTAATTGGTGCTGCCTGTGATTACAGCTATGTGTGTCAGCACACAGCATGCATTTAAGAAGTGAATGTAAAACCTTGTTGCTTCAACTGAAAGCCATCACCTTTTCATTTCCACCCCAACTCATCCCTTATTGTACTGTCACTTTTGTGGATCATAATAATTTGAAACGTTAGATTTCTCTCTATCAAATTCTCCCAAGCATTAGTAATAACTGCTTAACTGCAGGTGGGGCCGTATGGTCTCCTCTATCAAACACAAGTTTATCTTGCAGGGCAACCACTTCAATGCAGGCCCCTCTGGCAGTGAATGGTTTAAAGAAAACAAGGAGCAGAGCAGCCTTTCTTGCAGCCTTAAAACAGCTGACCACCAAAAGGTTTGTTTCTATTAAACTATGGATTTTTTCTACAGGATTCAAATTGGGGGCCCGCCCGCAGCTTTATATATATAAGAAAAACAAACAAAAAATAGGCGCACTCATAGTGTAGTAAGGTTATACATTTATATGGAACTGGAATTAAAATATAAGCTACGCACTCACAAACAAATCAGATAATATCGCATGTATGAGATAAATACTCAATCGCCAACAACTGCAGCAGGGTCCCAGCTGAGCCTCCGGTGTAGAACCAGTGTCCCGTCTCTGTACAGGGGGGCCGATGATCGTGGCAAACACTCAGTGTACCGGAAGTAGATTACGTGCGCCAAGCGCTTTGCACTTCCCCTCTGTCATGACTCTGCTGTTAGATGCTCGTTCTCAACTATCAGGAGGACACTCAAACGCTCATCTCACCACAGGAAACCTCCGGATCAGCTGTGTTACTCCCACCATGGAAAGCGTTGCAGTTGGAGTCCGCCCAGAAAACACGTAAAGTGCTAACAGTTCAATAAATATAATATTATACAATAAATGTACTCCAAACAACACACCCTTGTGGAGTGGAGCATACATTGAGCGGTGAGAGGTGCTTTCCCCACTGCCCAACCCGTGAGTATATTTCTTACCCATCAGGATCGCTGCACCTTATCTTTTTGAGGGAGAAGGACACTAGAGGGTATCAACGGAGGGTGTAGAGGACACACACTGTCCCCGTTCTCCCCACCCTACCTCCTCCCCTTGGATATCACCTTATTCGGATACGCTCCCCTTGCACTCTTCCACCCCCCCCCCCATTACCCTTGATCCACACTGATCACCCTGACCCTGTTTCGTTCCACCTGCCCTGGAGCGCTTGTCAGATTTCTACATTGTGTGTTAACTTCATTATGTAATGTTTCAGTTATATATTGTTATGATGGTTTAATAAATTGTGCTGTGGCCTTACCACCACCTCATGTTTGTTTCCGGTGTACGTTATCTCAATTAAGCTCATTTTAGTTTAAAGGATAATATATCACACAGTTTCAATGCCTCTGTTATCAGTTTAAAACATTTGGGTCGCTAGACTCCCATCTAACATTTGTCTTGCGTATTGACAAACTGACATCCAAAATATATTCCAAACTAGGAATACTTTATAGAACTTATAGATAGACTATATATCTTGGCCAGAAAGCACATTACAATGCAGCTGTGAATGCCAATTATTGACTATGTGGATATAGTGTATGGTACAGCACCATTAATTCACCTCAGCAAACTTGGCATTCTTTACAACTCAATATATAATTTTGTCTTATTATTTTGTCTTATTTTGTCTTATTATTCTTTTGTCTTATTTTGTCTTATTATGTAACTGTAACACTCACCATTGTGATAATTAGACTAGCTTTGCTGTGTTAAGATCATAGAATATTTTTAAATCAGTATTGCCAACCTGAGGAAGAGGGATAAATCTCGAAAGCTTGTCTTATAATATCAATTGTTAGTCCAAATAAAAAAAAGGTATCACCTAATACTGAAGTACTCATTTACTCTGCCTTACCTTCAAATTCTTTCTGGATAAGTTACCCAATGTCCTGATTTTATCCTACAGAACTCCTCCTAAACCTATAGTGGTGCACAGAGGAGTTACATACAGTACACAGCCAGGGCCAGTTGGAACTAGAACAGTTCATGAGGCCAGTGGCCATCTTAGTTTGGATATAAAACCTCCACCCAGTTCTTTTCTTGTCAACTTTTTGTTCACCGAGCAACTGTCTGGTAATTCTCTGTTCTTTAGCACTGCATCTTTCTCTGTTCTCATTTGGCTTCTAGTTCAGCAGAACTACAAGTAACTTGTTTTGTTATTCCCTTTGCACTATTTGCCTCCTGCTTTTTGGTTGTGCTACCATTGCTTTTTGATGTTGCACAGCAGTCCTTGCAGCTAACTTTACTTTGTCTTGCTATTTCCCTTAGTACGTATTTCCCTTTGCTTTTTGTTTGTTCTCTTAGCTACCATAACTTCTTGGTGTAGCTCTGCACATTTTGCAGACTCCATTTTGTTTTCCTGATTAATTTACTTTAGTGTAACATTAAATCCTATTAGTTTTTAGTTATTTCGGTCTCCTGTCTTTTGTGGGTTTCCATGTTACCTCAGAGGGTTCCATACCTCCTGACACCCAATTATCTGAGCAGGCTTCCCACCCCTGCTGTACAAAGCATGCATCTCCTTAGATCCGTCCACAGAAAACTGCTTATGCTTCCAAGGTTCAATAAAGGATCTGGTTGCTAATCCTTCTCTTACCGAACACCCTACTCTTAGAAAAATTTACCAGGGCCTCTGAAATACACCTCCTGTGTAAGTTCTTTCAAGACCGGTTGTTTCCTACTATAAACATTGAATACAAAAAAGGTGTTCCCAGCACTCATGAATGACAAAATGGAATAAGACAATTTTTTATGATTGAAAAAGCACAAACCCATCAGGGGTATAAGTGAATCACAATGTCCGAACAACAAAGTAAGGGGAGGGGATCAAGGAAAGGGAAGGGTGGGGTGGAGCAGGGGAGGGAGGAGGGGGAAAAGGAAACAAGGTAAAAATACAGAAGAAGAGGGGCAATATTTCGGGGTATGGACCCTTTCTTCAGGCCCGTTACCAAAAGGCAAAAAAAGTGTCTAATGGTACTTCCCTAGACCCTGTAATAGCTCCCTATGAAACAATGCAAATAGCAAACAAAATACAACCCAACGGGGAAAATTAGCCAATAGTCCAGCGTCTTCCAGCAAATTATTCAGTATATAACTGCAAATTAAAGTCCACTAAGAGCCCCACTGAGCAGAAAAAAGGGTTCCAAAGTATCCTTGGTATACAACAGACTAAATGGCTGAAAAAATGCTCACAAAATGGTAAACAATGGGGGATGACAACACAGGTACAAATGCTCCAAATAGCACATAAATGCAGTAATGCTACCGACCAGTGATAGTCCTGGGTGTCACTGCAAATTCCGTAGGTGCTCGTGGGCATCTGATGGCTGACGGCCTCACTGTTTACTCTCACACTGTGGGATGACCAGGTGCTGGAACAATGAAACACCGGAGCATACTGAAATACTTCCTGACTGTGATGTCATCACGCGGTCTCACCCGTCCGGTCCAACGATTGGCTGGAAAGCAGGAAAAGAATCCTATGGTGAACAAGCCACAGCACGGTTGGTGAGGAGATGCGCATGTGCAGGTAGTCTGCCACTGTTGTACTTGCTTCCATGTAACCAACGTCACCCACAGCACGCATCCATATGGTCTAAAAGGAGCCTTGTTTTTCCAACAGTCTCCGCAGTGTCAGACAGGCTCCAGGCTCCAGCACTTTAAACATGTTCATAACTGTAATTTGTAATGTTAACGTTACTGTGTGCCATGGTCTTGAAAACGAGAGGTAACCATCAATGTAATTTTCCTGGTAAAATATTTTATAAATGAATAAATGCATTTACAAATATAAACATTGTATTTACATTTAAAAACAGTGATTATGATAACACTGTCATTTTAGGTGTAACATTATATTGTAATTAAATACTTATTTTCAGTTACCAGCCAGTTTTAAAGGAACCTACTGAAAACAAATGGGACAATTGATAAAATGATAGCGTTGAGAAACACTGCCTTACACGAAACAAATTAAACTACAGTTTCTCCGAATTGGAGGGTGGCCGGCCTTTAATATCACTTTGGTAAACCCTTAAACATTGTTTCTGTTATGCAAGATATACAACCTATCCATACTACAAATTTACTTTTAAACCCTTTACCTTACACCTGCTGTGCACACCAAAGTCTCTGAATGTCTCTCCGCTATACCATCCTGGACTCCAACTTAACATGTCAAAGACAGAGCTCCTCATATTTCCTTCCAAGCCTTGCAGTACTATTATCCACCTACTAGGGCTGGCATCATGGTGTGCCATTGGTGCCACTACACCGAGCCCCGGGGTTACAGAGGCCCCGAGCTCTTCCCCACAACAATTAAACTAATATCGGGGAGAGCACGGAGCCTCTGTAGCTCTTACCTTCTCCTTCGCGAAGTCTTCCTGGAAGTGTCCCTCGTCATGGCACTGCGATGTCAAATGGCATCATGTTTCCATGACAATGTGATGCTGCATAACATCACGTGATGTCCCGTTGTCATGGCAACATGACACCATTTGACGTCACGGCGCCATGATGAGAGACACTGCAGGAAGACATTGTGAAGGTAAGAGGCCCCACACCGGTTCCCTACATCGAGCTCCGCAATATTACCACAATGTAGCTACAGTAAAACCTGTCATATTTTCCTCCATGACATTGCAAAGATATTTCCTCTGTCATTCTACTGCTACAACTCTAATTCAGGCCCTCAACTATTGTAACCTTCTACTGTCCGGCCTTCCTGCCTACCTGCCTGTCTCCCCACAATCTATCCTAAACATTGCTGCTAGAATCACTTTACTCTCTCCTAAATCTGTCTCAGCGTCTCTCCTGCTGAAATCCCTCTTCTGACTTCCCATTAAATTCCATATTACTTATGTAGCCAGGTCCCCCCATCCGTTGCGGACCACCCCCCAAACACTCAGCTGACCTCGGGTATTACAGTGGTCGTATTGTGGTGTACCAAGTCATACAAAGCTCATGTGATATGTTGTATATTCTATGTACTGCATTTTTATTATATAATGTTTGTGCATGGTTATGTCGGCTATCCAAGCGAGGATGTTGGGATTTCACCAGGGGGAGGATGTAGCCGTGTCCCCCCTTCCGTTGCGGACCTCCCCCCCCCCTTCTCGTACTCACTGCGGCCATTCGCGGGGAGGTGTGGGGGCATGTGCGCGAGCAACGCGCTATCCTCCGACGTGGCCGGTTGCCGGGGATGCGTGCTGGCGGTTGCCAGGGACGCCATCGTGTTGCGAGGCTCCCGGCGGTTCCCGCAGCAGGGCACCGCCATTGCGCATTGCCCCGCACATGCGCAGTGAGATCCAAGCGCCGGGAGGCCCACAAACAGCTTGCGCATGCGCAGTGATAAGCACGCGAATGCTAGCCTACCAGGGAAGGCTCTTGGAAGGGACTACAAGTCCCATGAGCCTCAGCCGTGCCCCACATGACCCCAGGGAGCCAATAGGGTGACGGCATCTCCCTGCAAGGGAGAATAGATACATTTCGCGGGTTTGGAGCACGCTAGTCAGTCAGCGCCAGGAGCAGCCAGGGGAAGGAGGTAGGGTGCAGGAGTCAGTGACTCCCTGCACTAGGCCAGCAGCCCCCAAGGCCCCAGATAGCCCTGAGCCACCCAGTAGAGTGAGTTGTGTCAGGGACAGGCCCCTGTCACTATTCAAAGTCAGTTAGGGACTCAGCAGATGCTGCGCGTCCGTCCAGAAGTTTGGGCGCAGACCTTCGTTGTTGATGGAGCAGTCATCCAGGTGGGATCGCCCCGGACGGCAGTTCCTGTGTTCAGCCGACATCAGGATCCTTTGTGAAGTTCCGTGGCAGGCCCGGGCACCGGAGTGCCCGGCAGGTAACAATCAACAAGTGCACCAACGAGTCATATCACATTCACACGGGACATAGTGGCTGCGCAGTCACACATAACTATCTCACTTGAGGGTGGGGTGATACTGTGTGGGGGTACTGGACACTGGGTGGGATCATCCGGTGGAGGTGCAGGTGGAGGTAGCGTCCTGCGAGACGCATTAGTTAGTGTCTGCTCAAGGAAGGGACACCTGTTGAATTGTGATGCATGAGTACGGTCATCTAGTAAAGGCATTAGGATTTATCCATACTGTGTGTTGAGTGATATATATATTATCCTGCGAGGAACCACTCCCCCTCTGGTGGGAGCCATCGCAGGTGGAGGCGCTGCACCGACTACAGGGTTACTCATATTGTATTTGCCCCAGGTTCCCCACGGCAGAAGCTCAGCCCTCCTGTGAGCCTAATAGGTAAAGCACCACACCAGGTAACATTAGGTTCCCCTTGCATACGCCATATATGTGGTTGGGTGGGGGAATACCCGTTACACTTATAAAATTGTCCTCCTCACTTTTAAGGCTATACACTCCTCTGTCTCACCTTACATCTAAGCCTTTAATTAACGCTATACAGCTGCCAACTCTTGCGTTCTGCTCAAGGATGTCTTCTGTCTACGCCTTTTGTATCTAAAGCCCTCTCCTGCCTAAAACCTTTCTCGCTTCCTGCCCCACACTTCTAGAATTCCTTTACCCTCAATATCTGAATTGCACCCTCTCATTCCACCTTTAGGACCTTTCTTAAAACACACCTCTTCAACAAAGCATATGGGTAGCTCCGCTGGCTGCTACTATGCGTCTCATATGCACTGACCTTGGCCCCTTGCAGACGCACTGACCAAAACACCCTCCTTCTATCTCTGGAAGTTGTCCCCACTTTCCACTTAGATTGTAAGCTTTATGGGTCAGGGATGCCTTTTCCTATCATTTTATGCCTGAACGCTTATTACCCTTATGTGTTATAATATTATGTCACTAGTATTAATGCTGTAAAGCACTATGTACCTGGATGGCGCTATATAAACAAAGATATACATGCAGACATACTATCCCTGTTCCGCACTATATTACCACTTTGCCAGATCACTGAATAGCACGCTGCTTTTCTTAAACCTCCTGTGCTGGGGGATTTTCCGTGCTTTTGAAATGAGAGTCTTTATCTGTTTTCATCTTATAAATATTAAAATTGCTCTTGAAGAGAAAAGGCAATGAACTAGACCGGCAGTACTAAGGCTGCAGAAGAGGCATAACCCCTCCCCTGCCAGAGCGGCATGCAATGTATTACATGCTCCTTAAAGCTGCAGTTCAGTTTTTTTTTTATTTTTATTTATTTTTTTACTTCAATAGTTTCATGTGGGCAATCTCTAATTACCTAAAGAACTGTATAGCTGCAGGTCAATTCTTTGGTGACATAATTAGTGAAGGGATCTGTTTATATTCTGCTTCAGTCCGTCAGTGGAAGCTCATGAATATTCATGAGCACTCCTGCACTGACATGTGCTAGATGGAGGGCAGGGCTGACAAAGGGGTGTGCCAGGGCTTGTGACAGGACATGAAGGGGCAGTGCCTTAGCAAATGGCTGTTAAAATAGAATACAAGAACATTGGTTTTCAAAGTTGTTTTTTTAAAAACAGAAAATGCTAAAATGCTAAAAGTATTTTTTCTTACTACAGAACTGATTTATTAAAAAAAAACACATGCAGGATATTGACTGAACTGCAGCTTTAAATGGTTAATGTTGGAAGGCTCCCTCTACCAGAGAAACGGCTAATTTGGGTGAAGTTAAGCCACATCAAAGCAGGCTTCCAATATGGTAAGAGATGTTAAGCTCCCCCTGATACCACAGACTCATGCCTTTCTGAAGCGAATGGAATGTAGATGCCTCTCACATAATCAAGGGGTTTGATTTCTTCTTTAGGCCTCTGGCGTGGCTCACAGAAAGATCAGATGCTCAGCTCAGATCACAGAAGTGAGAGAGTAAAAAATCCCATAGGGCATCCATCTCCTCATGGGGATTACCATATAATGAAAATGGATTTTCGGTAAGGTGCTGTTCCCCTCAAGAAATGACCCATCTTGAAAGTGATCTTAAAGGGATGTCACATAAAGCAGATTACCAACCTTATTTTTTACATAATTCTTTTCTTTTATAAATGGCCAAAGCCTGCAGTAGACTGTCCACACAATCTATTTATTCTCACTTGTTCTACCCCGGCAGGCAGCACACACTTGTTTAACATGCAGACCACAAAGAGACTTAGAGCAACTGTCCTATCCTCAGCTTCTCTGATAAGGCTCTTTGAAATCCAGCTATGTGGGAGGCGTGTAGTCATTCCCTCTGTCAAATAACATAATCCCTCCTATTCTATTTTAGTGGTAAAAAAACCCATTTCAATCCAAGTGTCAGTTCTTCCTATGCCTCAGGCACCAAAGTTAGATGGTTAGCTCTTGCAAGAAAGGACCCATGTGTGCATAATTATATGTTCAGCACTGCAAACACAGTAAGGACAATATAAGAAAAATAGTATTATTATTCCTGTGTGTGTTGCAAGTATCACTAGACATGCAGGACAAGCCTGGCGGGACATTTTTGGTTTTATTAAATGCAGAATTTGATTACCGTTAATGAAAAATAATTACCTAAGATGCCAATCGATCCGTTCTCCTGTGATCGATCGGCGAAGATCTTGCTCCCTGGTTTCACCTAATGGCTGCCTTCTAATATATCCTGCAGTCAGTGGAACACAACTACAATATAACCTTATGTAACCATGCTGTAAAATGGCTGCAGTCATCTCTCCTGCTGACAGTAAGGCCTGGTAAGTTATGGGCATGCCAGCAGTAATTATGGAGGTTTGCCCTCACACCCTGGTGAGGTGCCCTATGTATGGATGGGAGTGGTCACAGGCTCTGACTCCCTGGTTGGTGATGTCAGAGTTGTGTCAGCCCCCAGAGGGTACATAAGGCACAGCACTGATCAAAAGTTAGTTCCGTCTAGTCTAGAAGTTATCAGAGGAAGATCAAAGTTAGTGTATCAAAAGGACTAATGAGACTGTGACCAGGGACCTGGCACAGGTGAAGTATCCCTGCGGGGATAGGGAATCCCTACATTAGGAGGACACACCTTTCAAAGGGAAGTACGGTGAACAATGGAGGGCTGAATACACCCCATTGTGGAGGGCAGCTGGCCCACCGTACAAATAAAGATGTCCTTGATTACCAACACTCTCGTGTGCAAGTGTGGAGTTATTGCACGGAGAGGGGCACCACAGAGGAGTTCCTCACCAGGACCATCCCCAAGTGACCGAAGGGACCCTGATGAGGTGGAGGCGCTGCACTGGATATAGGTAGGACCCAGCACACTACCTCAGCTGCCTGTCTGGGTTGGCAATTCCCCATACACCATCATGCGGGAGACTCAGGAGTCCTGTTGCCAACAGGTGCACCACCAGACACTACACCATAACGGGGACTGGTTAGACCACAGGGGCCAATATGAGATTGGGGGTGTCAGACCGGTTCAGAAAACCCGTTACATTTGGAGGCGCTGCTGAGATACCTGTCAACAGGACAGGCTTTTGCTAGGTCACTGGGAAACAGGGAGAGTGTCTGCTGCCACTTTGTGCTGCGTTGGGACGGACCTAGGGGTGGTCAGGGGGCTGATGGAGTTTGTCAGTTCGCAGGGACGACCTAGGGGCCTGAAAGGAGTGGGGGGTTTGGAGCCGGGCTATAGCTGTCCTAGTCACCTTGAGGTAGTGCTAGTTGGTAGGATGCCAGAAGGGATAGCCTGTTAACGTGGTCAGGAATCCTGGAGAGGGTCTGCGCTAGGCTAACCAAGACAGGTAGACGCCCCAGTACTGCATGGAAGCCCCAGAGTACTCTAGCCCATTCCAGACCTCTTACCGTAGGGAGCACAGACTGGGAGGATGGAGATACAGCAGACACTGAGAGAGTGAGCCTAGCCTGAGGTAGTGCATACATGTGTCCAGCCTACATTAGGTACACATGTGGTGGTGCATCAGAGACATCTTTATTGTACCGGTGTGGTGGCTGCCCCGCAGAGAGGAGCCCCATGTACGATAACTGTTACGAGAGAATGACGACCACAAGAATGGAGGATCCGCGCGGTGCGGATAGTCCAAAATGGCGACCGAAGGTTGATGGGGAAAGCACACGTGGCATGCGCCCCACTGAAGAGCAAGCTGTGGCTGACCTGTCTTTTTCAAGCCTGCTCTGGAGTGGAGCGAAAGCTGTGGCCGCGCCGTTCTGGTCCTGCCTAGGACAACGGGGCGCCACCCTGGAGGACTGTGTAGAGGACATTGAAATTGTGGCTGATGGAAAAGACTTACAAAATGGCAGCTCCCGCTTCCCTGGGAGACCGCGTGGGCCGATGGCAGACTATTCTGCAGATGCACAAATTACCAAGATTTGGCCAGAAGTGGCGCCAACAGGAGGGCCCCGCCCGCATGGGGGGTATGGCGCGAAAGTTGCGGCCGCGCCTTCATGGACAGAGACTCACTCAGCCCCAGTGCTGAGTCAACCACTTAGTCTGTGGGACCCTCCCCTAATATCAACCAGGGGGAGTGGTTTCCAGCTATGCCCCGTGGGTATGAATCCCGCGGGCCCAGGAGCTGGTGCGCTGTCGGCACCATCACCAAAAGTAGTTCCGGCAGCTGAAATTGTGTGCAAGAAAGAAGGATACTTTGCACGCAAAGCAGCTGAAAGGAAGCGACTGGAGCAGGCGGCAAAGGAGGAACCCCACTCTGTTGGGGAAAAGTCGGTGACCGCGCCCTCTAGGACTGAGAGAGGCGCGGCCTTAATTAAAGGACATCCTATTCCTTTGTGGGACCCGCCCATAATTGCTACCCCTGGGGGTGGATTCCAATTGTGTCAGAAGAGGGCGGAGCTAAACCAAGGAGTGGCTGACCATTCAAACCCTGTTGGTCACTCGTGCGGAACCAGCTCCCAGGACAGACCAGTATTACGGGTAGCCCCTACCAAGAATATGGCCTGCTCCCCAGATGCAAACCGGATGGTTTCGACCCAACCCTACAGTACGTGATACCCGGCGGGGTACTAGTGATACGCGTGGGGGGCGCGGAGACAGTAGTAGGCCTCTGCCTGCAATGCCGGCTACCCGGCGGCACCATGGGCACGGCCGCGCGCTGTCCCCAGTGTGGCACACAATATCTGTGGCCAATGCCCACCTTTGTGCCCATACAGAACAATGATCCAGGGGGGAATACGGCTATGCTGTCCGGCGAGTTTCCCGGTGCGCTATGGACTAAGAGTGTGGACCCTGAGGAGTGTGACGTGGTCGGTTCGGCAATCGACCGAGAGAAGAGAAGGCGGTCGCCGCGTTCGGCGACCCCAAGTACCCTGAGTGCGGATCCCTCGGACGAGGGACCCAAGGAACCGAAAAGTACTTTAGTCTGGCCAGTGGCGGTGTCCGTTGGAGGAAATGGGAACAAAAGGCCGCTTACCGGAAGTGACAGTGGATGGAGCCGGGTGTCGCCGGTGGAGCAGAGACCGGAGAGGCGGAGCCCAGCTGTTCTCGGGACCGGCGGGTCCAGTAGCAACGGGCGATCCACGCCCAACCTGCGGACTGGTAAGGATAGCCCTTGTCCTTGCCAGGCTCCGATGCCATCGCTCGAGGCGGAGAGGCCGTGCCAGGCCCGGACGGCGCACGTGGACGCGGAGGGACTTCCGGACCTGATTGTGGAGGAAGAGATCCCGCATGGGGGTCCATCCCAAGATGGCGACGCTTCCGCTTCCAGTGACGACGGCGTTTCCGGCAGAAGCGGCGTAACCAGTGGGAGCAGAGAACACGCAGCTCAGCGATCGGGTGGTGGTTCCCAATCGAACAAGAAAAACCGGAGTACGCGGAGGCCTGAGAGGGGTGAGACGCCACCGGCGATACCACTGTCCAGTGGTATGGGACAATCTCAGGAAGGCGAACGGGTCGGAACCCCGCGGCTTCTGACTGCCTACCCCTATGCCCGACCCCATGCCCTAGCTAAGGCCCCTGTCCCAGTCACCTGTTCCCGGGGATCATCCTCCAGTTTGGGGGTGTCAGAGGGGTCTTTGGGGGTTGGGGAGAACCGGACTGGGGATAGAATGGGTAGTTTTGATTCCGGGGAGGGATCCCGGGGAGGAGGACAATTGGGACGGGTATCTAAGTCCCGGTGGGTGCCGAAAAAGGAGGATATACCGTCTGGTGAGGCCCCGAAACACGAGAGGTGGTCCAGGCCCCGTTCTGCAGGGACTTCTGGGGTGTGCTCCTGGGGAGGTACCGACGAGGGGGACTCTCAGGAGTGGAACGAGAAGCCTAGGGAGACCCGTTGGTGGGCGCCCTTATTTGAGGGATACGTGGGCTGGATGGACCGCACGTGGTTCTTGCTACAAACAGACGACATAGTAGATTACTGGTGGTCTAAAGGGAAGTTCACGCCCGCCGAGAGGAAAAAGGAGAAGCAATATCGGTGGCTCATGTTAGACCGAAATTAGATAGAGCCCATGGGCCCCGGTATATTATCTGACCCCGTAGATCCGGATGAGCCCCTATCATGGGTGTTACCAGGGAGAGCAGGGAACGCCAACCTAACTAGGAGTAGTAGGGCTGAAAGGGCGATCATCGCGAGATACAAGTACTCCCATGGGTTGGAGTACCCGTATGTTCCTGAACCCCTCATGGAGGAGATCGAGGAGAATAGGGACAAGTGGCTAAGAGAGACCATTGAGGAGTACATGGTCAACAAAGGGGGTGCCATTACTGGTAGTAAGGCAGAAGAGAGGATAGAGCACCTAATAAGGGTCTGGAGTATTGGGAGGAGTGTGTACAAACACAGGGTAGTATACAGGCCTGAGACGGGGTTGCCGCGTAGCTATCATGTTGTCACGACTGTGCTCGCCACAAACCTGGGTCGGACCGCGTGGCTGAGGTGGGGTTGTAAAAGCACCGACCTGAGACCGCGCAGGCTGATCCGGATTGCGCAGTTCGTAGTCGTACGTAGCAGGATCAGTATAGGAGAAGACAGCATCGTCGGTGGACACGCCAGGGTCAGGACTGGAGACATCAGGGTAAACGTTGTTCAAGCAGGAGTTCGGCAACAGGTAGTCAGAAGAGCCCCGCTTCAGCTTAGGAGTGCGGGAGTGGCCTCTGCGCGTGCGGTGACCATGGCCCATGGTACTGGTCTCAGGAGGTGGTAGACAGACCAGAGTAGCACACCGCCTAGCTGCACTGGTAAACCAGTGCTTCAGCGCAAGAGTCCTGAGCGGGCTGGGGAATCCTCCGATTCAGCGCAGGAACCAGGACACGGCCTCTCTAGATTAGGGAAAGAGTAGGCCCCAGGAACCAGGAAGCTGAAGATACTCAGGGAAACCTCCGCTTCAGTGCAGGAAACCAGGAACAGACCGCTGCATGAATATAGCAGCCGGTCACAGGAAACAAGGAGCTGAAGTAACAAGGAGAGTACTCAGCTTCAGCACAGGAAACAGGAACTGACCGCTGCATGAGACTAGCAGCCGGTCACAGGAACCAGGGAGCTGAAGACAACAAGGAGAGTACTCCGCTTCAGCACAGGAACAGACCGCTGCGTGACACTAGCAGCCGGTCTCAGGAACCAAGGACACAGACAAGACAAGGCTTATGGCAGAACACAGAGACATCCAGGAAGGACTATGCTCGGCAGGGGGCATTGTGGGAAGGCAACACTTAAAGGTCAGAGAACCAACGGCAGAAGGGGCGAGTGGCAGTATTGCTTTGGTGAGTGAATCCAGGCTGCAGTAAATATCCGGGAAAGTGTTCCAGGACTGCACATGTCTGCAAGTTAAGGCAAACATTAAACCGAGGAGCGGATTCCTTACAGTACCCCCCTCTTCACGTGAGACCTCCGGGCGAACAAGACCACTCATAGAGTTGGGGGACCAGGAGTTGTTCCAGAACCGTCTAGGATTGGTGTTAGAGTCATGGTTCAGAGACTCATGGTCACTCCTTTGTGTACCCCCACTCCCCGGAGAGAACTGCGGCCAGATAGGGCCATCCATGGGTCTCGGGGACATCGAGTTGTTCCTAAAGTTTTTTAGGCGGAAAGGGTATCCGTAAACGAGCAGTTCCTTGGTGAGTACTGTTCTAGGATATGAAAGTGGTGGTAGAGATATCATTGGTACCTGGCTCGCCCCGCGAAATGGCTTGGGAATCCAAGGCTGTGAAGAACCAGAGGGTTCCGGAGCAGAAACGGCAGAAGAACCCCCACTGGGAGCCCAGTCTTTAGTAATGGGACCAGAATTTAGGATAAGCGGCCTTGATAGTTGATCGAATATACCCAGGCGACCTTCGGGACAGACAAAGTCTTGGCTGACCTCTGCATGTAGGAATTTGAGAGGGACTTCTCCTCCAGAGGTCTCCCAGGTAGTGGTCAGCGAGGGTATAGGGTGGGTGGGAGCATTTCCCGGTATTGGTATGGAAGGTGACAAGGCAAGCAGTAAACCAGACATAGAGACCGAAATCTTGGGGTACGTACAGAGTATTTCCAACTCAAAGGAAATAACAGGGGCAACAGAAGGTTCCGAGGGGGAAAAACATCGTTTCACAGAGGCAGAGAAGCACTCAGCAGTGGAGCTCTCAAATACTGGGGAACCCTCAGTGGGAGATAGTATTGTCTGGGGAGTAGGAATAGGCTTTGGGGCTCTAATATCAGAAACTTGAGAATCAGGCAGAGCAAGGGTAGCGGAGGGAGGGGAGCTAACCTCAGAAGCTGAAGTCTGTACTTCAGTGACAGGGACCTGAGAGACTACAAAAACAGCAGCGAGTAAAGGAATTGACTCCGGAGCTGGAGGCTCGGAATCCATAACAGAAACATCTCGCAAAGCAGGGGTACCGATAGGAAAACTAGCGTCAGGAGCTGGTGCCTGGGAATCAGTTACTGGTAATGGGAGAGTAATGATGGGAGTTAAAGAGACAATAAGCGGTAAGTTGGAACCGTGGAAACTCTTAATAGCAGAAACCTTTGAAGTAAAAGGAGTCTTATCCAAAACTGCAAGGGCCCTAACAACAGGGGTGCTTGTCATGACAAAAACAGATTTAGGCGTGTTTACTAGTGCAAAAATTCTGATAACGGGACTCTTAGCTAGTGGTGAGGGTGTCAGGGTTTGACTAGTGAGAACATCAGATATAGTGATAAGTGACTTAGAATCAATCACTGAGGTTCTAGGTTTGCAGGACATGTGTGAGAAAGTACCCTTTAGGACAGGAATTTTAATTTTTACCCCGAGTAACCCAACGGTTGCTGGAGCACATTTAGCTGCAGTGCTGAGGGACTGAGGTTTAGCAAGAGCAGTAAAACTAAATAGCTCAGATTTAAACACCAGGACTTGTAATATAAGCAGGGTGGTCTCAGACTGTACTAAGGGGGTAACAACCGATAAGCTGATCCCTGGAGGGTTTGCATGGGCAGAGAAATCAGGGAAACTAACAGCAAGGACGACCTCTATAGACAGAGATTCTGAATCTGAAGGGAGGTTTTTACCTCTCCGAGTATCAGGGCCGACAAGGCAAATTTCAGAGAGAGGGGAAACTGTGTGCAGGCTTCTAGCTAGCACATATGAAAAAGCGTCGCTTTTAAGTGAAAACAGTGTGTCAGCAAACATTCCTGGGAACACAACATGAACCCCAGGAGGGGCATACTGACCACTGTACGGTTTTAACCCTAAGCTTTGAGAAGGGGAGAACACAGACAGTACACGGGGGGTAATCATTACTGTACTGGTCTCTGAAGTGGGTATTTGGTAAGGAGTGTCTGGGAAACCAGAAATGACTGCAGATTCCACGACATGGGGACTATGTGCTGAAGCAGGGATCATCGCTCTCTGGGTGACAGACTGGTTCAGCGAAGTACCTGGAAATGGGAACTCTGCGACCAAGCTTAGGGAAAAACTTGGTAACTGAATACATTTAACTGGAATCAGAACTTTAGCCGAAGTTTCAGGGGGCACAGCAGCTGAAACTTGAGTTGAAGCAGGGGTTTTATAGCAAAAACTAACTAAGGATTCAGCAACCTTGGGGAAGTCATTTAATGCAACCTCTGCTATAGGACTTGGGGACACATTCTCTGAGGCTAGAACGAAGGCATTAGCTTGGAGGCAGCAAGAATTTACAGGAGTTAAAGCAGATAATACCTGAGAGTAGAACATAGAGAGTTTTTCCTCTGTAATAGGTGAGACAAGGGATTCCTCCTCTGGAGCTAGGGACGTGACCATGGCTGGCGGAGAACAGGGGGTTACAAAAGGGGACTCAGAGAGCTGCCCACAGGGTTTAATACAGGAATGACCCTGGGAACAGAACTTAGAAATTGAAGCTGAGTACGTGGAGGTAGGAGGGATTTGTTCCCTGACAGGGGAGGCATGCAGAACTGCCTAGCAGGGGTTAAAGCAGGAAAAACTTCGAGGGCTGAAAAGGGAGATTCAGAGTTAGGAATAGAGGGAAAAAGGGACTTGTTCTCGGATACTAGAGCCTTAGTGTTGGCTAGAGAAATATACGTACCTCACGTAGGGGAACCTCACAGGACTGATCAGCAGGGGTTAACGTAGACGTATCATTGGTGTCAGAGTACCCGGGTGTACCATCAGGGCTAGGGAACGTGGCAGCATCTATGTTAGGGGGCAGTGATAGTGGGTCAGTTTGGTCATTTCCTGGAGAGGGAGATACGTCCCCAGGTTAGCGACAGGACTGGCAGCACAGGTGGACTGCCAAGCGGCAGCGTAGCTGGCGAGGAGAGGGTCCTGTTCCTTTATGCAAATGTCCAAAGTCAGGGAAAGTACACGGAGTGTGTCTTGAGCATGAACCACCATGAAGAGAGGGTCCTGTTGTACTAGGTGAATGTCCAATGATAAGGCCAAGGCAAGGAGTGCATTTCGGGCGATGGCAAGTTTGATAGGGTGCACATTATCCCAGGTTAAAGGGGAACCAGAGGAGCAAACACAATCGGCCAGAGACTGTTTTAAGTCCTTGAGGCAATAAGCCTTACTAATGAGATCGTTACGGCATTGTCTTTGCAACGGGGTTAAACCTTCATACATAATCTGATCTTCAATCAGGGGTAGAATTTCGCACAGATACTGGTTTTCAAACTGGGACTGGTCTACAGGCCGGGACAGGATTTCAGACAGAAACATACCAACCCTCACCACAGGGCGGTCCGAGTTTGTGGGGCCGAGCATACTGTCACGACTGTGCTCGCCACAAACCTGGGTCGGACCGCGGGGCTGAGGTGGGGTTGTAAAAGCACCGACCTGAGACCGCGCAGGCTGATCCGGATTGCGCAGTTCGTAGTCGTACGTAGCAGGATCAGGATAGGAGAAGACAGCATCGTCGGTGGACACGCCAGGGTCAGGACTGGAGACATCAGGGTAAACGTTGTTCAAGCAGGAGTTCGGCAACAGGTAGTCAGGAGAGCCCTGCTTCAGCTTAAGAGTGCGGGAGTGGCCTCTGCGCGTGCGGCGACCTGGGCCCATGGTACTGGTCTCAGGAGGTGGTAGACAGACCAGAGTAGCACACCGCCTAGCTGCACTGGTAAACCAGTGCTTCAGCGCAAGAGTCCTGAGCGGGCTGGGGAATCCTCCGATTCAGCGCAGGAACCAGGACACGGCCTCTCTAGATTAGGGAAAGAGTAGGCCCCAGGAACCAGGAAGCTGAAGATACTCAGGGAAACCTCCGCTTCAGTGCAGGAAACCAGGAACAGACCGCTGCATGAATATAGCAGCCGGTCACAGGAAACAAGGAGCTGAAGTAACAAGGAGAGTACTCAGCTTCAGCACAGGAAACAGGAACTGACCGCTGCATGAGACTAGCAGCCGGTCACAGGAACCAGGGAGCTGAAGACAACAAGGAGAGTACTCCGCTTCAGCACAGGAACAGACCGCTGCGTGACACTAGCAGCCGGTCTCAGGAACCAAGGACACAGACAAGACAAGGCTTATGGCAGAACACAGAGACATCCAGGAAGGACTATGCTCGGCAGGGGGCATTGTGGGAAGGCAACACTTAAAGGTCAGAGAACCAACGGCAGAAGGGGCGAGTGGCAGTATTGCTTTGGTGAGTGAATCCAGGCTGCAGTAAATATCCGGGAAAGTGTTCCAGGACTGCACATGTCTGCAAGTTAAGGCAAACATTAAACCGAGGAGCGGATTCCTTACAGTACCCCCCTCTTCACGTGAGACCTCCGGGCGAACAAGACCACTCATAGAGTTGGGGGACCAGGAGTTGTTCCAGAACCGTCTAGGATTGGTGTTAGAGTCATGGTTCAGAGACTCATGGTCACTCCTTTGTGTACCCCCACTCCCCGGAGAGAACTGCGACCAGATAGGGCCATCCATGGGTCTCGGGGACATCGAGTTGTTCCTAAAGTTTTTTAGGCGGAAAGGGTATCCGTAACATAACGGAAAGGGTATCCGTGGCAGAACACAGAGACATCCAGGAAGGACTATGCTCGGCAGGGGGCATTGTGGGAAGGCAACACTTAAAGGTCAGAGAACTAATGGCAGAAGGGGCGTGTGGCAGTATTGCTTTGGTGAGTGAATCCAGGCTGCAGTAAATATCTGGGAAAGTGTTCCAGGACTGCACAGTCTGCAAGTTAAGGCAAACATTAAACCGAGGAGCGGATTCCTTACACATGTGACTGTTCTGGACATGGGGGGTCGAGAAGTAAAGAAACCTGACCCAAGGCACTATTATTAGGTGGTACTAGTGGCATTACGCGGGCTCGTGGCTGCTGGTCAGGGCGTGCTTGGCGTGATGTGAACTGTTTCATTGTATTATGAATCTCATGTGTGATGTTCTAATAATAATGTTCCATTTTACAGTGCTTCCTGACGAAAGGTGTTCAAATTTAGGTTCCAGCCGGGGACGGTGGGATTCACCAGGGGGAGAATGTAACCATGCTGTAAAATGTTTGCAGTCATCTCTCCTGCTGACAGTAAGGCCTGGTAAGTTATGGGCATGCCAGCAGTAATTATGGAGGTTTGCCCTCACACCCTGTTGAGGTGCCCTATGTATGGATGGGAGTGGTCACAGGCTCTGACTCCCTGGTTGGTGATGTCAGAGTTGTGTCAGCCCCCAGAGGGTACATAAGGCACAGCACTGATCAAAAGTTAGTTCCGTCTAGTCTAGAAGTTATCAGAGGAAGATCAAAGTTAGTGTATCAAAAGGACTAATGAGACTGTGACCAGGGACCTGGCACAGGTGAAGTATCCCTGCGGGGATAGGGAATCCCTACATTAGGAGGACACACCTTTCAAAGGGAAGTACGGTGAACAATGGAGGGCTGAATACACCCCATTGTGGAGGGCAGCTGGCCCACCGTACAAATAAAGATGTCCTTGATTACCAACACTCTCGTGTGCAAGTGTGGAGTTATTGCACGGAGAGGGGCACCACAGAGGAGTTCCTCACCAGGACCATCCCCAAATGACCGAAGGGACCCTGATGAGGTGGAGGCGCTGCACTGGATATAGGTAGGACTCAGCACACTACCTCAGCTGCCTGTCTGGGTTGGTAATTCCCCATACACCATCATGCGGGAGACTCAGGAGTCCTGTTGCCAACAGGTGCACCACCAGACACTACACCGTAACGGGGACTGGTTAGACCACAGGGGCCAATATGAGATTGGGGGGGTCAGACCGGTTCAGAAAACCCGTTACACTTATAATGTCTATTGTTACAGCTTTCATTTCAGCCACCCGCCTCCTGGGAACAGTGCAACACTTTCCTGTTTGTGATAATTTATTGCCAAAGCTCTTGCACTGCTGGGCTCTAAAAGAGGTGTGCCATGGCAAACAAAGGAAGTGTTGCTCAGTACATTAAAACGCATTAAAAATGACATTAAGGGCAGTAAGGATTATCTAATACTACAGAAACGATTTATATATTTAAAAAAAAAGGCTGTCTTTAAGGAAATACAGAGTCAGCAACCCATCCTGAGAAAGCTTTTTCATTCTTTGAGGCTCTGACGCCTGAACAATTCGCATAGTCTAGGAGTTATGACAATCTATATAGAAACCGGTCTCCTTCCTTGCAAGCTCCTCTGGCAGTGAACGAAAAGATAGAGCTGGCAACCCATTTAGGCAAAGCTTTTTGGCAATTTTTTCTGTAAAAGCCAGTGATTCGTAGGTGTCAAAATCAACAAAAAAAAGCTATTTTTCTGTAGAACCTAGTTAACTTTCTATGACAATTTAACCCCTTTGCTGCCAGAGAGAACGCATTGCTGGCTAACGAAGAGGTTCGAAATCCCTTTTATCCGCTGACAATTTATTTTTTATTTCTTCATTAAAACCTTTTATCAGTTGGAGACTCCTACTCACGACGCCTTTGGTAAAAGCATTGTCTTGATTTATTGTGGAATCATCAATGTGTCCTGCTCCTCACGATCAATATTCATAACGGAATCAGAATTCTGATCATTATAAATAGCTTTCCTGGTGGTCCCATATTTAAGTGTGCACGCTGTGAAGTGTATTTATCTACAGATTTAAACCCTGTGTAACATAAAGACTTACAAAAAAAATCTTCTCATTTTAGGACTGGGACATGGGTTTATTTAGATCAATAAACAGATGGGGAGTTATAGGCACTTTTAGTGTATACACAGCACAGGAGATATAAAGTCTGAAGTGAGTATGGTGTCTTATTTAATACGCTATGAAATTGCCTTCCCTTTCCCAGGGAAGATTTAAACCCCTTTAATTGAATGATGCATACAGGAGAAGACAGGACATTTAATTGGGTCCTATATCTGTAGCTTCTAACAAGAATGTCCAGATACAGAGCAGAAATAATATTTGTTTGCGTCTGGATCAGATGGAGGAGACGTGTTAATTGTGCTAATCGTCTGGAGCAGAGGAATTTACACCAGGTGTTTTTTTTTTTTAAATAAAACATTAACACATTAAGTGCCCAATAATGTAGACCCTCCCCCTCCCCCCCACCCCCCCATGTCATGGAGTTTGACTTTTAAGCTTGTTATTCTAGGATCAGACACGCGTTCAGTGTTCCTGTGGAGAGCTGAACATGATCTGGCTGTCTAAGTTTGTGTCATTAGTGATGCAGTGGTCACTTGATCGCCAAGAGCCAGGTGGGCTGAGGCAAGCAAAGGGTTTAAGCAGCAATCTGCTCTACTCGCCATGAAACCGCTGCAAAGTCTTTTTACTGCTGTTCTTAGCAATCTGGACCTGTAACTGAATTCTGTTGTTATCAGTGACTGACAATGTGATTCCCATGGTAATGATGAATGCCAGGGAACTAATGCAGAGGTGAAAGTTCAGCAAATAATGAAGGTTTCGAAGAAATAAATTAAAAGTAAGGAATATATCAACAACACCATGAACTGTCACGTTATATTTTTTACTTCATTTTTGGGAGGGGGAGGGCGGGAGAGGGCTGCTTTACGGGAATGAGTTCTAAGAACTAGAATCTAATAGATCCCATTATAATACTTGTAGATTAGCTGAACGCGGTTGCTTTGCACAATGCCTTGCTAGCTCTTCTGACAGTGTACCAGAGAAGGCATGAATATCCACCTTCGGGTCTAATTGGTGTTATGTAGGCACCGGGCCCCCTGCGGTGACCTGTTTCAGATGCATATAGAACAGGCTTTGAATTTTAAAGAAAAGATGAAAGACGCTGGTTTCATTGATCATAAATTCTAAAAGTCAAAACTTCCTGTCGGCAAGTAATGATCTTATAAAGAGGAGGTATTAGAGCATGCAGCAGCGTTGCTGTGCATATTCAGCTCTTTCTCATGAGCCCTGTCTCATTTTATTGCACCTGTTTTGAAACGTAATATCTTAATGTAACGGGTATTCCACCCCACCCAATCGCAGATATAGTGTGGGTGAGGGGAACTTAGTGTAACCAGGTGTGGTGCTTTACCTGTTAGGCTCACAGGAGGGCTGAGCTTCCGCCACGGGGAACCTGGGGCAATTATATTAGGAGTAACCCTGTACTCGGTGCAGCGCCTCCACCTGCGATGGTTCCCAGCAGAGCGGGAATTGGTCCTCGCAGGACACATACAAAGAATCAGCACACCATATGTATAATAACTAAGGTCTTTACTTAATAGCACATGAACCATATAACCATATAGAATAACAGGTGTCCCTCTCTAGAGGAGACACTAGCTAATGCGCCTCGCAGGACACCCCCACCTGCACCGGGTGATCCCACCCCGTGTCCAGTAATCCCCACTCAGTATGTCAACTCCCCTTTAGGGGGAAACTAATAATGGTGACTGCGCAGTCACTAACTAATGGAACTGTTGGTGCACTTGTAGAGTTAGAGTACCTGCCGAGCACTCCAGTGCTCGGATCTGCAACTGCTTCGAAAAGGATCTGATGACCGAAGACACCGGAACCACCACCCGTGACGAACCCATGCAGAAACCTCTGCCGCAACAGTCTGCGCCCAACCTTCGGAACACTGCGCAGTATATGCTGAGTCCCTAACTGACTACGTGAACTACCGTGATGCGTCCTGCTGCTATAGGCCGTACCTACAGCACCGCAACCTTGAATGACTTTAGGGGAAACTCCAAGGGGCCTACGGGGTAGCCTATCATATGCAGGTGAGTCCCTGACCCCCTGCACCCACACTACCTTTTCCCATCACCACCCAGATCCCATCTGACTCACTCCTACCTAACCTCGGCAGCAGACACACTGCACTCTCACGATGCTCTCTTGTCCGCTCTCACCGCACTGACCGCTATGACCGGAGAAGAATGCACCTACCTGGGATATGGGGGACCTTACTTGGTGCAGGAGCTTCACTCGCTCCCTACACCCTTCCTTCCCCTTCCTGCTCCCAGCTCCAACAAACTAGCGTGGGCTCAGCGCGCGAAATGTATTTCTTTGCTCCAGGGCAATCCTTCAGCCCTATTGGCTACTATGAGGCACCTGGTGCCTGCCTCGCTATGCCCCTTGGGATTTGTAGTCCCGGGGAGGCTGTCTCTGCATTGGGGCCGCGTGCGCACTTGCCCTGCGCATGCGCGAGTCTCCACTGGCCACCGCAACTCTCTGACTCTATCTGCGCATGCGCGATCCAGCGCACGCTCGCGCAACCCGTCATGGCGGCCCTCGCTAGCCGGGTACGCCGCCGGGGCTCCAGGGCCTCCAATCGCTCCCTGCACTGGCCCCCACCTTCGCGAGCAGCCGGCGGGTCCGTCGCTGCCTCCGACGGGACCCGCGACAGCTAGGCTTGCTATTGATGGGGTCAGCGGGAGCCGGAGGACACAGGGCTACATTAACATCACCCACCAAAGAGGTGAAATGTTTACACAAGTTTGTGAAACTGATTCATTTTTTTCCACGCCTTGTAAATATTCCCCCAAGACTCGGTAACGCCTGGATTAGAAATTTGCCAGAAATGTTTTTGCCCTGTTAAAGTTTGCTTGAATTTCGCTTGCTGCAGAAAAAGAATCTCTGAGTTTAGGAGAGAGCATTACCAGGGGGCTGGTTAGGCCTTTGGTCCAGTAGGGGGTTAATATTTAAATGAAGAAGTGGGTATTTAGGGGTATTTAAGGTGGGGGAAGTGAAACACTTGCCTACAGAAAATTATGGAGAGAGAGGAACGGAGAATGGCGGAAGATCGAGGAAGCCTTACGGAGGCTTCGGGAGTAGGCGCGGTGGCGCAGTGCTGTTTGGATGAGGTCCCAGGTGGATGGAGACAGAGCTTCGACTGTCATGGAGATAGAGGATGCCAGGCAGGTCCATGATGCTGGGAACCCAGAAGCAAGCACAGTAGGATACCGCAGCAAGGCAGCAGTCCTTTGTAGTTCAGGCCAGGGGAGAAAAGAAGCAGTATGGAGATATGTAGAGGCAGTGGATGTGCTGCAAGAGTAACTGGCAAAGGATGATGTGCAGGTGGAGGAACGTCTGTTCAGAAGTGGTAGGGGGTTAGGAAGAGACTGGAGTTTGTTGGATCAAGAGGAAGGAAGTCTAGGCTTCCTAGTAGGTGTACCCCAGAGACAGAGAGACAGGGGAGTTGCGTAGGAAGAGGAGTTGGTTTGGCTTCTGGAACAAGCTTGGAGGGAGCATGTGAGAGAGAGGGCAGAAGAGGCAGGCCGAGGAGCAGGGAACAGAAGGAAGAGCGAAAAGCTTCATCAAGACCAGCAGGAGATTTTTCCTCGGTCGGTTGGAAGGAAGGGGGTGAAGGCCCTTCAAAGATGATGGATATGTAAGGTAGGACAGAGCGTTATCGGTGGAACGAGGTTTGGGGCATCCCATAGAGTAACTGCTCAGTTGAGAGAGGAATAAAATCCAAGCACCAAACCTTTTTAGTTGAGGGCCAGATTAAATAAAAAAAAGTAATCTGTCAAGTGCCACAAACTAACTACAGTATAAACATGGGATCTAAATTGCACAGACACAAACACACACCCACATGCTAAAACAACCAGAAAAATAGGCAAGTGAATGTTACTTGTGAGGGGAAGTGCAGCTCTCCAAAAATGGTCTCCTTGCCCATTCAAGAAAGTTATGTAAAGGCAGAGGCAGAGGCAGAAAATTCATCAAGCAAAGGATAAATATGTGTATACAAATGGTGTGGTGTATTAAAAATGAAGTCACTGGATCCATATCTTTAAATCCCAGGGTATAACATCCACAGATTGCCACCAAAGCGCAACTACGAAACATCCAAAGTCCCAGTTCACAGCTCCAAAAAAGGGGTTTGCGCTGCATGCTGGGACTTTTGATGATCTGTAGTGATGCTTTGGTGGCCATCTTTGGATGCGATTCTCTGTGATTAAAGAAGTGGATCCAGTGACCTCCTTTTTTAGTACACCACGCCATTTGTACACATCTATTTATCATTTGCTTGATGGATTTTGAGCCTCTGAATCACTTTTCATACCGCCTGGGCCTTATTTAATTATTTTATTCAATTGTTTTGGAGGCCTAATCGAACAAGGTAGCATGCCATGTTAGTGTAACGGACACTCACCACCAACTGGACAGGACCACGAGGCCGAGGTGGGGATTAAAAAACACGACCTGGAGACGCGAGGTTGCGTCCGGTGTGCAGGTTCGTAGTAGTGCATTGCCTTGTCAGGGTAGGAGATTGTAGGTTCGTAGGAGGCAAGTCGAGGTCGAGGGTTGGAAAGATACGGCTCATAGGGGTCACTTAGCCGGGTCGTGAAAGTCACAGGAGACCAGAACTTTTCCCACGGGATCACTATCACCAGACAGGACACAGTAGTAGAATAAAAGAAAGTTTATTCTGGCAAGCCAGCAAACACACAAATAACACAATCACAGTGTAACACCAACTGGGGCCTGTGACTGTGAAGGGGTACCCAGGCTCACTAATAAAGGTTCAGCCCACTTGGGTACCCCTGATCCGTGTGTTGAGTCCTAGAGTATCAGCTCTTGGACCCAGATGTCAGAAATGCATTACTGTGACTGTGTGCAAATTATGCGACATTAAAGATTTTTTGTGTTTTGCCTTTCCTGAGGTGCTGGGACGAGGAGATTTCTAGGCAGTAAGTTTCAGGGTGGGTTTGCAGAAAGTTTTTACAGAATGTGTCTATGTATCGGGGTTCCGGAGTTATGGGATACCCCAAAAGTTGGATCCGGGAATTGAATGAGATTTTCAGATACAGCCAAGCACCTTGCTCCGGGAAAACTCTGGCGCTGAAAACGTTCTTGCGACTCCTGCTGCAACATAATCCAGACAAGATAAATGGGGCATGAAGGGGTTGATGTATACCTGCAATACCATACACGGGATACCTAGTATAAAGGGGGTGCCCCACTACATGCCCAGGTACCCTGAACCTGGTATAGGGGTTCAGGGGATGCTCCAGCTATATGATAAAGCTGAGAGTGTTTTTTGTGTGTAAAAAGTTTAAAAGTTATTTCTAGAGTGTGCCAAGGATGAGGCTAGTGAGTGTAGGCAGTATATCCCCTTACTCCATCCCTGACACCAGAACAGGGACTTGCACATTTTTATCACACAAAATACAAGACAGTACATTTTATTAAAGAGTTATGTTTAATAGGGATATGTACTGATAACCTGTGAATGAACTGTGGGATTTCCAGGTCATGGATTCCAAGGGACAAGATGGCCACCAAGCTTGGTGCCTATGGGTCTGTTCGGAGTCTGGACTTGAACGCCTCAGGGATGCCAAGGTGTTAGACCAGGAGGGGAACTGCAGTCATGCTTGAGTACCCACATCCTGAGCTAACACAGGACTATCCGGCCATCATTTGCCAGAACCCAGACTCTGTAGAGCCTGGAGCCACAAGGAGCTCAGAATGCAAAGAGGCAGAGGTACCAGGTTGGCGTATGTCCCTTTGCAGAATGAAAAAAGGTGCCCATCCGGCTTTACAATACCGGCAAATCGGTGATTGGCTGGCAGGAGAATTTCCACGCTTTGATAAGCTGTAGAGGTTTGTGAATGGGACACTGAAACCCATAAGAAGCCTTGCAGCCAATCAGGAGCGCAGATTCCAAGCGCCAAACCAATAGCGGCAAATTCAAAGAGGCTCTGTGCTGAATAGACGCGAGCCAGCTTCAGAGATTTTGAGTGAGAACATTTTCTAAGTCACGCTTTTTTAGAACGTAGTGATCGCAGCTGGCATTGCATGTCGAAATCGGTTCCAGGATTTCGTGAGCACCTCCTGGGCATTGGAAAGGGCTTCTACAGAGGTCGTTTTTGTGAATTTCGTTTAAAGGGCAAGTCTATTTGTTAGCCCCATTCCCAGTAAGTGTGCTAACTGTGCAAATTGTGTTACATTGTGTGTATGTCTTTTCCTGAAATAAATTACAATTTATTTTACCTCCTTGCTTTGCTCAATCATATCATCCCGGTATAAAAAGGTGTTGATAAACCTGGTCTCCCGTGACAGGGCCCGTGGGGGAAGAATCTAGAATCAGCTAGGTGCAGGAGCCTGCAGCCAATCGGAGGACGAGGGCTCGTCCAGCTGCACCAATCAGAGGAGGGGGCCTCCCTAGGGACCCTGGATCGCCCATCGGGGAGTGAGCTACTGGCGAGAGGGAAATTCAAACTGGCCAATGGGAATCGTGCCACAGGGCTGAGACCCGGCAACAGTTCCCCTGGCCAGCCCCATAAGCCATGCAGGGTAGGTGCCCCAGCGTCTCGGCGAACAAAGGCTCTGCACCACCTAGAACCAGTTCCCAGACCTGAATCACAGCCCTTCCCCTCTCACCATTGTCCCGGAACTCAAGTCGCTCCCAAGCTCTGTCACGAACCGGTATTTCTGCGTATGCAGCCAAGCTAAGTGAATTACTGTCTCTGCGCACGGAGAAATACCAGAAACACAAAGGACATTGCTGGCTTACCAACTGTGCGGGGAAAACACTAACACAGGGAATAAAGGTGCTTTTTTACAATCCCAGTTCCCCAAGACACACAGCTTACCCTATCCAGATATCACACAGTGATATAGCTCTCTTCTGGAAGAGGATACACAGACCACATAACATACAGACCAAAATGAGCCTCACAGAGGCAGCCATTACATACGGCTTTGGGGCACCCGGCTGGGCTTCATCTTTATTATGTGAGGCTGGCTGAACCTACCGTCACAGTGGGTAGGAGTAATGTTGCTGACTGCAGGACAGGATACGGACCCGCAGGGCAGAGTTAGGGAGTAATACACCAATCTTGACCTGGGATCAGAGGCCTGTGATACAGGGATAGTCAGGTCTGGTTCCGGGGTCGAGGCATGCAGCAGGCACAGGGTAGTCAGGTCCAGTTCCGGTGTTTTAGGAGAGATAGGATAATGGGCAGAAGAGCTAATGGTAGGGAGACTGACCAAACAAAGGGTGGATGCCAGAGGATTTAGACGAGGTAGGAGAATGGTTAGATCATTACCCTGATGTTAGGAAGGAAGAGATTTTGAGGAAAAGTTTTAGGAAGGGATTTTGAATCTCCTTTTTCCATGAAGGATGATTGTGAGTGTACTGCTGCGGCAGCTTTTATTCTAATAAATCGCCGTTTTTTCCCTGTCTTTTTCCTGGAATGCGACGCTCTTCACCTGGCGCATGCCGTGTTCATTTTGCGTTCCCAGCCACGGGTCATGCGCGGCTGACGCGTGGTTGATGCGTTTATTGAGAATGGTTCGGATTTAATAGGTTGCCATTCTTCGCGTGTCCGCCAGATGGCAGATATTCATGAATTGTAATGCGCATGCGCTTCAGTAATGTGTCGACTTGCAGGTGTTTCGTTTAAAAAAGATACCACAGTGTGCTATTGTAACTTGGCCTTGAGACTGAAGGAAGAGGTTGCAAAAATGTATCAATTTAGGCTTTTCATATTAAAGAAAGACAAAGACCAGTTTCCGTTACAGTATTCTCCAGAGACCCGCCGCCATGAGTGTTCAAGTGCAGCCCGCTTTCCAAAAACCCGACAGAAGTTACGCGTATTTGATATGGGCCGCGATTAATGCAACAGAGGATAAGATGGCAACAGTTGTTCAAATTTATCAGTATTTTATCGAAAACTATGACTTTTACAAATTTTCGCCAACTCCTCGTACGTGGAAGCGTGCAATAAGGAAAAGGTTACACTGGCGACACACTTTATTCGAGCTCGGCTAGTCCCACGAATTCGGGTATACCCGGGTGTATTGAGGTTTGTGACTGTTTTCTGCCCGAGTGCATTGAGTTATTTTCCGGCAGGGATTGAAGCATTTTATTCCCTCTGGCTGCAATACTGCACAGTACATATATATATACTGCATTACAATTCATGAATTTATGCCATCTGGTAGACACGTGAAGCATTGCAGCCTATTAAATCCTAATCATTATCATTTAACAGATCAGCCGCCCATCAGCCAGGCATGAACCCAGGCTGGGAAGGCAAACGCAACGGGGCTTGTCAGAGGTGAGGAGCGGCGCATTCCAGGTATCTGCCAGATACATACTGGGTATTCGCTCGAATAAAGTGTGTCGGTGCAGTTATGTAGCGATCCCTGTTTTTATCATATTGAGCCACAATTTGTTGGAGGGTATTGGTGTGTATCACCGGCTTTTTCCTGTATCTATGATCATGATGACGGCAAAAGGCGAAGGGTCGTGTTAAAACCAACTAAGAAACGACAGTTGCTGCCAAGCAATGCACCAGCACCGGCTTCCAATGACGGTCCCACCGTCAGTGACAACCCTGAGCCTGAGCCGGATTTCGCGTGCAGTTTCGATCAAGCTTGCATGTACCTAAGCAATTTCCAACCTCATCAGCTGACTACAGGTGGACTAGTCCCGCTGCAAACTATTGACGTGGATGATCAAGAACGCTGGACTGGCAGTGGACTGGCACCGGCGCCAGCTGAATGGGAAATACTATGGTGAATATTGTTGCCATATTATTTTCTGTGTTTTTTTTAATTTGACAATACAGTATCAATATCGGTGCGATTCAAAAGTCAAGCGATTCTCCTGTAAGCAATATCATTAGCTGTGCGGCTTCTACAGTACTGCAGATACTGAACAATTGGTGGAACGCTAGGCGCATACGCATTGGAGCCTTCTTGAAACGCATATGCGTGTCATCGCATCGACGGTAGGCGCATGCGCATGTGAACAGGAGACGCCCCCCGAGAAAATTATTGGTGGGACTAGCTGGGAACTTCTTTAGTGGGCTGATCATTACAGTAAAACTTTTCTTTTTGTTTTTCCTCAGAAAAGAAAACGGCTAATGGAGGGATTTCGATGGATAATATCGCTTTGTGTAACAATGCCTGCACATTCCTGAATCGGATTGAAAAACCCACGTACCGGAGTCTACAGTTTAGCGGCCGTAGTTATTGATTAGGATATAATACTGTAATACTGTACCTGAAACAGTATGCTGATGTTTTCCGGCCGTACAGCATACAATACTTTTTTATAAACAGTATACTGTGTAATAAACCCGAAAAAATAAAAACTATGCATTTATTCTACATGTATCACATACATTATGTGTCTTCTGCAGTATACAGTGCCAGTACATACAGTACAGTACAGTTTGTGTCTTCTATTTTTTTTTAATACTCTTATACTGAGCATGCCTACAGTATACAGTACAGTGCAGTATGCCTCGACATTCTAGAAAGACTGTATTTTGTTACAGTAGCAAAGGAACAAATGGAAACAATGTAAAACAAATCAACATGTTATTTTATTGGTGGACTAAGTACAAAAACATTTATTTACAAATACTGTACAATGTAGAAACATTTTAAGTGCACAGCAATTCAAAACATCAACAGGTGTATGGGTTACTGCTACATGTGTGAAAACATTTATGTCAGTCAGTATGGTTTACAGTCACATGTTTTAAAAACAAATTCTTTATTCATAAAATAAGCAAAACGCAACATCTCCTTTATTAAAGAACGACAAGTCAAAACATACTGTATACTGTACAGTGGGATGGTGTGCAAAACAGTTTGCACCAGTACAGTCCTCGAGGGCAGAAAACAGGGCAGGTTTTCAGGACAACCTTCAAAACCGTGCCTGTTTGCGGCCCCCAGGGACTGGAATTGTGCATGTCCTGTGTGTGTGGACAGCAAGTTAAAATATTTCTGTAAAATACAAATAAAAAAACACACAACAACATCTCCTTTATTTAAGTACAGCAAGTCAAATCATGTACAGTACAATACAGTTCAGCACAACAGTATGGTCTTACAGAAAGTCCTCCGCATTGTCCGTCCATGGCCGATTCCTTGCATGGCGCAAAACGCCATTAATGCAGTGTCGAACGCCTTTCATTACAGGATCTGTAATTGGATAAAAGCGCCGCATTTCATCCCGAATGTTCCGTCTTAAATTGGCAGGAAGCTCCTTTTTTACGCGATTTCCGTCGCAGTTCACTTTGAAGGCCCAGTCGCAGTACAACGAATAGGGAACATGGTGCTTAAAAAGTAACAAGGCATACTTGTGGGGTGCACCAGCACTCTTCACCCTATTCTCCCTGAGCGCCGGTGGCAGATCGCACAGGGTGATGTCAGGCACCGTATCGATGCGAGTGACTGTAGGTCTTTTGGGAGCGGGTGTGCTTGAGGCGACGGGCGATGGTAGGTTGTCTGGGAGGAAGCTTTCCTCTGGTCTTGGTCGTCGTGTTTTCTCCTGGCGTGGTCTTGACGGGGTTGTCATGTCCTCCTCAACGGCATACATGTACACTGCATCTTCTGGTGGAGGGGGTGCACTTGGTGATGGAAGGGGGTCGAAGGTCCCATTCATCACATCCATGTCACCCCCCTGCTCCAGCGTTGGGGAAACAGGGGCATTAACACCGAGCAAATAATGTATGCCCGCTATGTCAGCCTCTATCTTCTCCATCCGTCGATCCATACGTTGATCCATATGTATCATCCGTTGCTCCACATTTAGCATTGTCTCCAGAAGCAGATCTATCTTTGCTAGCACAATAGAATTCCCAGGGAGATCCACAGTTATCCCATTCAGCATCCAGTCTAACAAGCTGATTCTTGTGCATGGCATGTGAACATCTGGGGGGATGGGTGCAATGGAGGATGACATGGGGATTCTATGGAGAGAAGCGGCAGCGACATCGAAGAAGAGTGGAGGAGATGACCTGTGGATATCCGGTAGAGGAGAAGCGACAGCGTCGTCAAAGAGGGATGGAGAAAGTGACCTTTGGATTTCCGGGCGAGAAGCAGAGTCGTCTAAGAGCAAAGGAGAAAGTGACCTGTGGATTTCAGAGGCAGCGTCGTCGGATAGAACTGGAGAAGATGGCCTGTGGGTTTCCGTGATGGTGGCGGCAGCGTCAAGGACGAGGGGTGGAGAAGACGGGCTGAAGATTTCCGGGACAGCGGCGGCAGAGTCGTCGAAGCGTATGTGTGGAAGTGGTCTGCGGGTTCGATGGGTTGGCTGCCAATCGTTTTGCGTCAAGAGTACATCACCGTATATCTTCTTGACTTAATAAGGCTGACGTCTATGAAAACCCTTAGCCTTTGGGGTCAGCAGAAGGTTTTCTTTATTGGCCTTAGCCTGTCGCTTTTGCCTTGGCGTGGAAACGGCAACCGCCTTTCGCTTTTTCTGCTTGACAGGCACGGCAGAGGCGAGTGGGTTCCTGCGTCCGTAGAATCGGGGTTGCTCCATGGAAGCAGGTGGCACAATGCAGTATCTGGACTAGGCAAGTTCAGATACAGATCATCGAGTGGTGGGCTATGCAAAGTGTGTAACCTTTTATTCAGGGCGACCAGGTACAGGTGTTGAAAGTGGGCGTACTCTAATGTGAGTCATTACCGTATAAATACACCATCCATTTTGTGGATTCACTGCACATTGAATACACATCGACTAAACATCGAATATACATTCTTGTGTTTGTATTTCTTTCTACTCGCAGCAATGCCTGTTAAAAAGATATCCAAGGAGTTCAGCATGCGAATTAAGGAGATGTACACGAGCGGACACCGAATTGCTGCTATCCAACGCTGGTTAGCTACTTCTGGCATCGTTGTGCCAGCAACCACCGTGAGCTATCATGCACACGGAAAAAACAGAGACCGCAAAAGGGCACCAAGGGTAACTAACGCGTAAGTATATTTATACAACTTAAAAAAAAATTAATTTTAATTTAAATCTAATATTTTTGTTATTTCTGTTGATTTATATTACAACAGTATACTGCACCGACACACTTTATTCGAGCAAATACCCTGTATGTACCTGGCAGATACCTGGAATGCGCCACTCCTCACCTCTGACAAGCCCCGTTGCATTTGCCTTCCCAGCCTGGGTTCATGCCTGGCTGATGGGCGGCTGATCTGTTAAATGATAATGATTAGGATTTAATAGGCTGCAATGCTTCGCGTGTCTACCAGATGGCATAAATTCATGAATTGTAATGCAGTATATATATATATACTGTGCAGTATTGCAGCCAGCGGGAATAAAATGCTTCAATCCCTGCTTGGAAAATAACTCAATGCACTCGGGCAGAAAACAGTCACAAACCTCAATACACCCGGGTATACCCGAATTCGTGGGACTAGCCAAGCTCGAATAAAGTGTGTCGCCAGTGTATGTATTTTGTATATTTATATTTATATCAGTACAGTACAGTATATATATTTTGTATATTTTGAATACAAAATATATATAATTTTTTTTTGTATATTTATATTATAACAGTATATATACTTTGTATATTTATATTTATATCAGTACAGTATATATATTTTGTATATTTATATTTATATTACAACATTATATATATTTTGTATATTTATATTTATATCAGTACAGTATATATATTTTATATATTTATATTTATATTACAACAGTATATATATTTTGTATATACAGTATATAGTACTACAGTATATATATTTTGTATATTTATATATAATTTTTTATATTGCTGCATATTAATAAAACAATATATTTTCTTTACATTGTAGGGAGACAACTCTTCTGGTGGACAAAATAAGTGAGGAGAATGATGAGAATAGTGCATTAAGGGTCAAAAACACTCTGCAGGAAAAGCACAATCTGACTGTATCCGAGAGCAGCATAAAGAAGATGAGACGCAGCATTGGATGGAAATATGGACGTGTGAGGTTAGTATTGGACAGTACAGGAGGTAAAAGTGTTGCTTAGGAAACTGTACTGTACCACTAAAATTATTTATTCCTTGTCATTACAGAGTGTACCCCATGATAAGGGACGCAAACAAAATCAAAAGAGTGGTCCAGGCCCAGGCATGGATTGACAGTGGGGAGACTTTCCAGGATTGCATCTTCACTGATGAGTCTACTGTGTCGCTGGAGAGATTTGCAAGCTTTGCATTCCACAAAAAAGGCCACATATCTTTGAAGCCATGGCCAAAACACCCCGTGAAGCTGCATGTGTGGGGTGCCATCTCTAGGCGTCGACCAGGATGCATTTTCATCTTTGAAGGTAAAATATATCAAATATAATGTAGCCTTTATGCACTGTACTTTACTAGTGTAACCTTACTGTATGCACTGTACTGTACTATTGTGCAGTTTTTCTGAGCACTTTTCTTTTCTTGCTATAGGAATAATGAATAAAGCTTTCTTCCAAGAAAACATTGTCCCTGAGAGTGCAATACATCACACGCGAGTTCCCCAATGGTCACCGCTTCTACCAGGACAACGATCCGAAGCACACCGCAGCAACAGCGCATATCCCTGAGCGCGGTATCAACTGGGTGAAGATGCCAGCGGAGTAAGTGCAGTAGACCGTGTCTCCTTTTTTCCCCACTGTTTTTACTGTGTACTGTATCTCTTAAACTAATTGTCCTTTTTTTCCAATGACAGATCGCCAGACTTCAATCCGATTGAAATGGTCTGGCATCAGCTAAAGGACCATAAGTGGAGAAACCCTCCAAAAAGGACGAGTTGTTGAAAGGCATAATGAGTTTTTGGAACGATGTACTCACCGTGGAACGCTGCAATAAATATATAGACCATATTGCGACTGTGTTGCCCATTGTCATCGCGCGTAATGGGCAAGCATCAGGAAAGTAGTACTGTGCTGTAGTATTGTAAGTACAGTATGATACAGGTAAGTATGGCACAGATTTTTTCTTTCCCAATAGTCAGAGTATACAGTAGTTACAGTTTTTTCTTTACAGAGAGAGCAGCACCAGCCATCAGGTTAAAGTACACAGTATTTAACAGTAGTCAGAGTATACAGTAGTTCCAGTATAGACTAGTTTGACAGTACTACAGTAACTGCCTACTAACGGCTCAATTTTTTTCTTTTCAGAGAAAGCAGCACCAGCCATCTACAGTAGTACTACACATCACACAATGCCATAATACAGTACGCACATACTGTAACTGCACTAATTTTTTGTTTTCTTGTCGTTTCAGGAAAAAAGGGTGGCCTGGGGGGAGGTGGGGTTTTGTGTCCTGTCTAATCTGTCTTGTACAGTAAAATGTACAGTATATAAACAGCAGTATTGATGTACACAAAACCTCTCCTCTCTCAATGAACTACTGTACTGTACACGGAATGAGGAACAAGATAAAGGCGGAAAAAATAATATTACTATGTATACTGTATATATATATATATATATATATATATACAGTATATATATATATATATATATATATATATATATATATATATATATATATATATATATATTATACATTACAGTATATATATTATTAAATAATATTCTTAGAAATGTGCATAATTCATGTTTCTCCCTGTTTTACAAATGTTTTGTAAATGTTTATCCAATTTTAATCTGCCAGAAGAACTTAATAAAGACTGCATTATGTATTATTCATGATTATTTTTATATTTGTATTTTTTTGTTCCTGATGAAATAAAATAAATATTTATTCACATTCCTGGTAATCATAATCATTGACAACAACCACACCCCTCCCCCCCCCACCCCTACAGTATAAGAATGAATGACAAAACAACATGAATCAGTTAAAGGGGTTTTTTACTCTCAGTTCTCACAATGCTGTTTACATCAGATTTACATTTCAAATTCGAGAAGGGATTTTCCAAAGCGTTACCATAAACAAAGCCTCAAAGGGTTTGGGGGGTTGGGTGAGTCATGTGCAGTAATCAGCTAGCTCCCATCTCAAAGAGGCTTAGAGTACACGCAGGCGCAGTGAGGCGATTGATGCTCGGCTAGGTACGGATTAAAAACACAAGACTAACTTCAGAAAATGAATGTGTGTTGAGGTGTCTGTCGAATGACTCTGTGGAGAGGGGGGGCTTGGGTGACTCATGCGCAGTAAGCAGCTAGCTCCCATCTCAAAGAGGCTTAGAGTACACGCAGGTGCAGTGAGGCTTTCAAGCTCGGCTATAGACGGATTCAAAACACAATGGCAAGATTCCAAAAATTAAAGACAGGCGCATGAAGTTCAAAGCTAAAGACATAATTTAATTTCAAAAGGCATTCATCATAATAATACACCCCCAAATATAGTACGTAAAAAGCACACAAATCAACCATGTGCAGTCAAACGCACAGGGTCGCAGTCAAAAGCTACTGTATAGCACAGATTGAATATCGTAATATAGTAAGATGGTTTTTGCAGGCTTCTGGAGAAAATAAAAATAAAAAATTACAATAAAAATTTTTTTTTAATTTTTAATTTTTTTTTTGGTCACTCACTCAGGCAAGCAAGCAGTGGTGGGCGAAGTTACAGGCGCATGCGCAGTAAATTCCTGCTGTCAAGCAGGAATGTGATTCAAACCAGACACACGTTCAAAGGAATGGTGTGGGAGAGATGTACTGCATTGCACAGAAGATAAGAAGTTGAAATACCCTGCAGTGCAGTTAATTATCCTGAGCGAGGGGAGAGCGCTGTATACTGTATGACAAAATATGACACTGTTACAGTACTGTACACGCCTATGCGTTTCAACAATTTTCAAATGAGATATACTGTACCGTACAGCAGCACGGCACTGCAAATGCATGTATACTTTAAATATGCAAATTTACAATTACTGCGCGCGCGCACACAGACTGTGTACTGACGTAGGTTGAACCGCGAAGGTATTAGACTTCCAAGACAACAGCTCGCAAACGCCCCCCTGAGTTTTTACACGGCATTGCAGTATTGCAGACAGCGAGAATAAAATGCTAATATCACGAGCGCAAAAATAACGCAGTTCACTCCAGGCGAAAACGACACAAAATCGCACATAACCGGGATAATCTGAAAATCACAGATCTAGCCGATTTAGACTAAAGGCGGACGCCACTGTAAAATGAATTTGCAATCTTTATATGAGCATATTGTGGTGGCTAGGGTTTAATTAAGGAACAAAATAGCATTAGGAACCCCAGGTGGCTAATTTGAGGGTTTCTCCATTAGGGGTGGTTCTTAAGAAGAAGCAAGGGCATTTAGATTAAAAAATAATTTGTCTTTTCCTGAAGGAGATTCAGTAAACAATGATATTGGTAGGGAATTGTGCATGGTTAAATATGCGTAGTTTGTTAAAGCAATGGATTGGGTGCAGCGTTGTGGAAAGGGGGCACTAATGACAAAAGCAGACATTGAATCTGCATTTAGATATTTACCCATTAACCCGGCGTTTTTGATTTGTTAGATTGTGAATTAGAGGGTAACTATCTCATGGACTTGCCGATGGGATGTGCTGTGTCATGTCTATTTTGAAGCTTTTAGTTCATTTTTGGAGTGGGTTTTGCTGGTGAGGAAAGGGTTGAATAATTGTTGCCAACTGCAAACAGGATACGGACCCACAGGACAGAGGTAGGGAGTAATAGACCGACCTTGGCCTAGGATCAGAGGCCTGGGATGCAGGTGTAGTCAGGTCCAATTCTGGGGTAGAGGTAGGTGGCCGGCAGGAGTAGTCAGGTCCAGTAGAAGTTCAAACACAGGGAGGCAATCACAGGAACAAAGGCAGAGCTCAAGCAGGAACAGGGAACAGCGTACTCATAGTCGTAATCTAGGCAGAAGTCAAGGGTGCCAGCAAAAGTGCAAAGTCAGGGCAAAGGCTGGGGTCAGCACCAGGGTAGGACTCAGAAAACAGGGTAGGCCTCAGGAAACAGAGTAGGCCACAGGAAACAGGGTAGGCCTCAGGGCAAATCAGACGTGCTTGTGACAAGCACAGGTCACAAAGGATTATGCTCAGCCTGATAGAAGAGGCTGACCCTAAATAACAGGAAGAGCCAATAGGTGCAGAGCTGCACAGCAGGCCCCCACAAGGCAGCCTTAGGCTGCAATTAAGCCCAGGAACAGGTGCAGCCAATCACAAATTCCAGAGAGACATTTGCCAGGAACCAAGGTGGCCACAACAGTCACGTAAGGACAGGTTCCAGATAAAACTTAACTGGAACCCTTACAATCACTAGCTCATGATAAGATGAGGTTGACAAAGGTATTACATTTTTAAGGAATCTAAATCGACATGGAAATATAGGTTTAGTGGGGCTGTATGTTTATCAAGAAAAAAGCAACATTAATGGAATTCCAGTCAGCTTTGGGGCAGCTGATATTTGTGTTCAGGATTATGCCCATGGGGAGAATTTTCTGCAGGCGTTTGGAAAAAGATATAGCTGGGGTAAAAGACCAGAGCATTTTTTAATTCTTTCGTTGGAACTAAAGGAGAATTTGATGGGGTTTTTTCTAGCATTTTTTTTAGACTTAAAATGGTGGCCGCTATTGAGGAGTATAATTTGCAGTTATTCATGGATGCAGCTGCTTCTATGGCTTTTTTAGCCTATTTACAAGGAGGTGGTATGTGGAAACTTGGCTGAAAGAATCGAGGGAAGCTTGTTTGTTAAGCAATCTGGCGCTTTTGGCATTATCACGTTAGTGGTGGTGGTGCTAGGGGAATTATAGGGAGAAGATGTGGCCAACAAAAAGGTGGTCTTTAGGTCAGATAATTTGGCAGTGATATGTGTGGTGAATAATTTGTCGGCAGATTCTAGAGAGTAAAAAGAAATGAGGGCACAAAAAGTATCACGTTGCCGGATTCTCCTGCATCCCAAGATTGATACATGGCGCCCACTGCGAGCCATGCCAGTCGGAGCTTGGACATCAGAGGGTAAGGGTGTAGGTGCAAGGTGTCAGTAGGCCCCTGCACAAGGCCAGAGACCCCCATTTGGCCCCAGCTAGGCCCCGACTCACAGTAAGCTTGTGGTTGCTTCAGGGAAGGCCCCTTTAGATAGGAACGCTTCCCCAATTACTGTGTCAGGGACACAATGAAAACGCTGCACGGTGATTGCGGCCTGTGGTCTGGGACCAGACTACATCCCTGTGAGAGACTGCAAGGTGATATTATCCTCGCCGGAATTAACCCCACGCGGAGGCGGACGCAATCGCGGATGACAACGTTGGATCAGACGGATCCTCTGTGTTAATCTGCATCACCTGGGTGCTGGAGCTCCCGGGCAGGTACCACGTAAGTGCACCAACACTTCACAGGCTAGCGCTATCTCTTTGGGTGAGCCTTGACATTGGTAAAAGGAGACATCCGTTTATTGATGCCTGGCACCCAATGTACTTTGGGGGACACTCACTGGTGGTATCAGGTTGGGGCCTATATTACTGTGTGGTTCAGGGTACTTATATTATTGTGTTCTGTAAAGGTTGTTAGTATATATGAGTGTGTGTATTATTGGTATTGTTCCTGTAAGGGGCTTATCCTTCCCCGTTGGGATTCCTTGCAGGTGGAGGTGCTGTCACCAGACGAATCAGGTACACCCCATGCTCCCAGCGGCGGAGGTTCAGGCCTCCTGTGAGCCACAGGTAACGCACGCACACACTGTATCCGCAATATCTCACATAGGATGGGGCAAAGGTGTAATTATTTGAATTTAATGAAAGCACTTTCCCAGCACGCGTGCATTCCTTGGGGGCAGTCTCAGCCAGGGACAATAGTGAAGATATAATTCAGGATTTCATGTATAATCAAGTAAATACTTGTGTTCAAGTGGATCAATACTGCATAATCATTTTTTATTTTTATTTTTCCCTTTCCTCTCTCTTTATTATTCCTAGGAACGTCATCAGGATCATTTATACCTGCTGCTCTTCCACATTATCTATTTGTCTAAATACTTGTGTTCAAAATGATCAATACAGCATTAAAAAAAAAATCTCTCTCTCTCTCTCTCTCAAACTTCTTAACAGAAATTTGTCATCATAAATACACATATAATAACTATTTCAAATTAATTAATTTAAAAAACATAGGCTTAAAAATGCAAATTTAAATTTAGTAAACATTAAAAAACATAGTAAAATTGAAGATTAAAAATGATTAAGCTTTTGAAAAGCCAATAAATCCAGTTCCTCAGTAAATCCCCCGGGGTGTAGGGTTTGTAGCTTAAATATCCAAAAAGTTGCTTGTTTCCTCAATCTAGGGTGCTGTAAGGATCCGTCATCCGTGCCCCTTCAGACGCGCTCCCAGCTTACACAGACCTGCAATCGGGCGTCCTGCCTCAGCTGCCTCCTGCAGTACATCTCGCGGACTGGCGAATGCCAGCGTTCCTTCTAGGGGCGCGCGCGGACCGCACTCGGCACTAAATGCTGTACCCGCTGGTCCCGCCTCCAGGCTTCGCTCGCACAGTGATGTCACCGCCGCGCAGCGCGCACCCACTATGCGCAGCACCCGCACACGTGCGCAGAAGCTTCCTCGTTCCTCTGTCTAAAGGGATACACCTATGCTGTCTCCCTCAGCCAACCACAGCCAGGCATACTCCTGAGTATGCTCCCAGCTCATTGGACTGTTCTGCCTTATATGCTCAGCCTGCCCTCTGGCACATTGGCTAAGCATAACCTTGTTTATTTGTGCTGTGTTCACTGCAGTCCTGCCTTCTGTTTGAGCCTTGCCAGCCTTATCCTGTGTTGCCTGACCTCGCTTGTTCTTTGGATTCCGCACTTCTCCAATCCCGAACTCGGCAAGTATCACTGACCATCTTGACCTTTCCTACCCAGACCCGGCTACCTTGACCTATCAACACTCCAGACGCGCCCTCACGGCTGTAGGTTGACGTTTATCAAATCCCCACTTCGGCCTCACGGCCACGCCTTGTTTGTGGTTAGCCCATCTTACAGGTGCCTGTCTCCTCTAGTTGCATCTGCTTGTATTGTTTCAATCCCTGTTATTGTGATTTCTTTTGGGTCACAGTTGTGCTTGTAAAAGAAATGTCGTGACACCGCATGGCCTACAAAACTCTATGTTCTGTCTGTGTTCTAAAAATCTCTCACGGAGGGTGTGTTTGATTCGGCCTACATATTGAAGGCCGCATGTACACGTTAAAAATACCCCAAGCCCAATACATATAAAAATATACCCCAAACTCCACCAAATAATATAAAAAATACACCCAATACATATGCGAATATACCCCAACCCCCCAATACATATAAAAAATACCCCAACCCCCCCAATACATATAAAAAATACCCCAACCCCCCAATACATATAAAAAATACCCCAACCCCCAATACATATAAAAAATACCGCAACCGCCCCAGTACATATGTAAAATACACCCCAAATACATATAAATATCACGGGGGGGGCGATGGCTGGCGGTGCTGTGGGGTACAGTGACTGCAGGGACCCAACGGCAGGTCACAGTAGTTGCCGCCGGCCCTGACCCGCTGTAGACAACTGTCTGTCCCGCGCTGAGGCTGCTCACGTGCGCGCCGGGCCTCCCTCTCATGCCGGCATGCCGGAAGCTAAGCCCAGCTGACTTCCGGCGCTGCCGTCAGAGGGACCTGCCACCAGGTGCCATGCAGCCACACTGCATTTTTTTTTTATTATTATTATCTACGGCCACGGACGCACGCCGGGCCACAGCAGACCTCCCCTGTTGGCGGGCCTGCATGCAAGTGAAGCACCCGTTACGCCCACACTTGTTGTATCCTGGAGGTTGTTCCCCAAAATGAGATCGCTCAATAGTATATCCCAATGCTTCTGGACAAGGGGGGAGGGGGTACATTGTTGGGGGTTGTGGGGCAGAAGGTGAGGAGGGGGGAAGGGGTGGAGGGGAGTAGAGGGGGGATCGGACGCTCCCCCCCACCCAGTCTCCTCCTCTCCCTACAGGGCGATGGCGGGCATTTTGTTATCGGTCCCGCACCACCACCGTTCATAGCTGCAATTACAACACCTGTCCCTAGCTCCCCGTAATCTTTTTTAGGGAGGGAGACAAGGGCAGGGGCAAAGGGGCGACTGAACCAGGGGGTATATGTTCGGGTTCACAGGAACAGTTGGCAATTGCAGAATTTGCAAGAGCACTCCTGGTCATTTCAAAAACTCTTGCAGTGAACGCTGCACAAGGTTCCACAGACCTTGCTGCGAAGCTGCGAGCTTTCCATAACGTAGCATAGGTACAAGACCAAACAAGTGCAAGGAGGAAAAGTTATTCTGGTTATAAATTACAGTAATACAAAGTAATATAACAGGCATTTTCGGTTCCAGGGTAAACTTGGAGATCTGTTAAAAGAAGGTTTGTACTGTATAACAAAGTTATTAATAGTAAAGAACATACATTTCTCGGTGTATTGCAGCCTCGTACGCCAATTTTTACCAACTGCCCAAAATCCATAAGGGTTTGGTAGATCCACCCAGTAGACCGATAGTCTCTGGCATAGATTCACTTATGGCTAATCTTTCTGAATTTATTGATTATCATTTGCAGACCCATGTGACAAATCTAAAGTCATACCTCAGGGACACAAAGCATTTACTTGAACTCATGCAAGAGTTTACGTGGTCCGAGGACTTGATCTGGGTTACGAGTGATGTTACATCCCTGTACATGTGCATAGAACATGAGAAAGGGGGAGCTGCTGTAGCAAATTTTTTAAACAATAACCCGCAGATGTGCTCTGACAGAGTAATTTTATTTTGAAATGTATTTTATTTGTTCTAGAACACAATTCTTTTTTTATTCAAAGGCAAATTTTATCTCCAAACCTGCGAACCCGCAATGGGCACAAAATTAGCTCCAAGCTTCGTCAATTTATTTATGGGCTACTGGGAGGAGCATACCATTTGGCAAAATAATCAATTTCTAAACAGCATTTTATTTTATTTACGTTTTATAGATGACCTCATTTTTATTTGGAGAGGAGGGGAAGAGAGACGTAAGGAACTTTTAGAATTTCTTAACGATAACAAGCTGAATTTGACATTCACCTTTAAGTCTAGTGCAGTATCAGTTGATTTTTGGGATTTGGTACTCTGCAGTAAAAACAAAAGAGTATGCACTAGGACTCTTTAAAACTGGTTGATGTGAATAGCTACTGTATCTAGGGGTCAGAAGCAATCAATTACCAGCCTGGAAAAACAATATTGGGCAATTCCTAAGATTACGTCGAAACTGAACAAAGGAGGAAGATTTTGAGGAGCAGGTACTTGTCCTGACAAAAAGATTCATAGAGAAAGGTTATAAAAAAGAGAACATTAGCCAGACCACAGGTAAGGTACGGAGGGTGGACAGGGGTAACCTCCTAAAAAACGAAGGAGTAATGCAGGAAAGCAATGATTCTCCTGAGGGCTTCCTTTTCATCACAAAATACAATAAATCTGCCAATCAGATAAAGAGGATTGTCCATACGCATTGGGATATAGAAAGAAGTGAATAAAGTGCGGTACTAAATTAAATAAATAATATAAAAAACAGTTTAGAAACCGTAATTTACCCCAAAGAATCTTCAACAATCAAGAGTGATAAATACACACATCTATATCAAAGTGAAGTTAAAAAATAAATTGAATATACGTGACCTGAATAAGATAATATGAGAGCGTTTGCAGCTTAACAAGGAGGTGGCTCAACAACCCCAACACCTAGAAGGAAAAAAGACAAGAAAATAGTGCACAATGTTCATAGTGTAGTAGTATTAATCAAATATATTGTGTAAAAAGGGGTAATAAATCTGTGTACATCAGATCAAATGATAAAAGAATTTCATGTAACAAGACATGAGTTACCACACCGCAAACCCACGTGTAGGTGGAGACGTGGGATATCTCAAGCACCCTCGGGTCACAGCTGCGAAGAAAAAACCCTCCTGCAGGTAGCTCGCACCTCATATGGTTTTGCAGGTGTTCCTCTTAATAAGAATATTAGTCCCGTTTACCGTGTCCTTGGTAGCAGAGCACAGTGTGGTTAAAAGTCCTTTAGAGCACCTCTGTGGTAATGCAGAAAGGATCCCCTCACTTCTGTTCCGACATATGTTTGGTACCCCATTGTTAGATATCCGCATACGGATGTCCACAGGCAGTCGCGTCTCTCGCCGAACATCATAAAGTACAGCATGAATCCCGTGGATTCGTGTTTGGTGCCATTATATGCGTGCACTAGTGCCTCCACATGTTTTCTCCACTCTGCTTTCTGGGAGCCCTTTAGGGTGCCGAGCATGTTGAGTAATGAGAGGAAGACGATAGCGATTTTTAATAGTAATTTTGTTGAGACTCCGATAGTCAATACAAGGTCGCAAAGTCCCATCTTTTTTATTCACGAAGAAAACCCCGGCAGGAGATGTGGATTTGCGAATGAACCCCCTCTGAAGGTTTTCGGCAATATATTCTTTCATGGCTTTAGTTTCAGGAATAGACAATTGATAGGAGGCTCCTCTAGGCGGAGTGGTACCGGGAAGCAGTTCGATAGGACAATCGTAGGGGCGATGTGGTGGAAGTATTTCAGACTTGACTTTGTCGAAGCCATCCTTGAAGTACGTATATTCCGCCGGCAATAGTACCCTTCCTTTGTCCTCAGATACGGTTGTAGCGCAGACAGTGCTTGGACCTCGAGACAGTTCTGAACACAGAAGGGGCTCCAATGGATAGGTTCCTTGATCAGCCAATCAATCCGGGGGTTATGGACCTGTAACCAGGGTAATCCCAAGATCACGGCTATGGAGGGAGTGTGAATGGCTTTCAAAGAAATGTCTTCCAAGTGATTATCTGCTGATCTCAGCTGAAGGATTTGGGTCTCCAAAGAAATTAATGCAGGCTCACGCGGTCCACCGTTAATAGCCTCCAAAGCAATGGGGTTCTTCTTTCTCACAAGAGGGATATTATTGTTCTCTGAAAATCTCTGATCAATAAAGTTGCCGCCGGAACCAGAATCAAGAAAGGCCAGAGTGGAGACAGAGAATCCCTCACCAGACAGGGAGACAGGCACAAGGATGCTTGTGGGATTAGAAATTGCTATTGGGGATAAAGAAATAGTTCCCAATGAGATTCCCCTAGACCTCATGGGAACCTTGCGTTTCCCGCTTTGTTGGGGCAAGAGAATGCGAAGTGTCCAGGACCCCCACAATACAAACAAAGACCTGCATCTATGCAGCGTTGCTTCTCTGGACAAGAAAGAGTAGTAACTCCCAACTGCATAGGCATAGTAACTCCAAACTACATGAGTCCAGGCCGGTTGTTCGAACTGGCTCACTTGGCTGGGGTTTATCCTGGTAGGGGCCGTGTGATGAAGTCTTCTCTCCATCCTTCTTTCCTGAAGGCAATAGTCCACCTTGATGCAGATAGCAATGAGATCTTCCAGATCGGCAGGCCGGTCATGAGTGGCGAGTTCATCCTTCACGGTTTCGGACAGGCCCTGCCAGAAGGCAGCAGACAAGGATTCCCCGGTCCAGTCTGTCTCAGCAGCAATGGTCCTAAATTCAAGTGCATAACGAGCGACTGGCCGGTTACCCTGGGAGATAGAGAATAAAGCAGAAGCTGCAGATACCTTTCGACCTGGTGTATCAAACACCCTGCGGAATTCCTTGGTGAAAGCTCCTATTCTTTGGGTGAGTTCGGATCTTCGCTCCCAGATAGGGGAAGCCCAGGCAAGTGTATCATCTACGAGAAGAGAGATTATGTAGGCTACTTTGGAACGAGAAGAAGTGAAGCAGGAAGAATTCATCTCAAATTGAATGAAGCATTGGTTTAGGAAACCTGACACTCTTGAGGATTCCCACCATACCAATTGGGTGTGGGAAGCCGGGCTTCGGGCAGAAAGGAGGACATGGGCAAGGTACTAGCACCCAACTGGGAGTGGTCCGAGGGTGGCCCTTGAACTCGGAGGGACAGTGTCCTTAAGTCCTCCTGGAGGATTCTCAGATGTTTGGTCCCTGGATTCAATCTTGTTTTCACTAGACAGGGCATTGACGTGTGTGCTCAGGAGTCTTCCTATCTCAGCGGGGCCAAAATTTGTTTGGCTGAGCATACTGTAATGCATAGCTCACCACAAACAAGGCGCAACCGCGGGGCTGATGTAGGGATTGATATAGATCGCCGACCACAATCGCGAGAGCGTGTCTAGAGAGTAGGATAGTCTTGCAAGCCAGGTCGGGGTTATAGAGGACAGTGTAAATGTGGTACTTGCCGGGTCTTGGAGTGGAGAGTAGCGGATCGTTGGGGTACGTAGCCAGGGTCAGGATTGGAAAAAGCAGAGGCGTAGTTAAACCAAAGCCAGGGTCTGTGCAGGAGAGAGCAGGATCATCGTATTCCAAAGCCAGGGTCAGTGCAGGAGAGTATCAGAATATATATATATATATAACTTGTGATAAACCGCTCACCAGTGTGTGAAAATAAATAAGATAAATGATCAAAACACAACCGGTGCAAAGGAATGGTAATTACACACAGAAACAAACATGGAGATCAAGATGTCTCCCAAAGATCCCTATTAATTGCACAACAAGGCTGTTGTAATGTATAGGGGTATAATACTCCCTGACAAATTGTCTAATTAGCTGTATGGGGTACACGAAGTAACCGCTCCCAGCACTGTGGGAGGACAGTTACCACTAAAAGCCTATTGCGGGCCAAAATAATAAAGTTTTATTAGTACAAAGACAACGACACATACTCTAATTATCATAAAAACAATTAAAACAAAAGGGTGATAGGTAACACCAAAAAGGGAATATGGTGGACAATCCAAGTACAAATAATCAAGTATTCCCTAATGGTGGTAACTAGATCGTGGTGTGGGGTTATTAGAGAGGTATCTATCTTATGTCTGGACAATCAAGTGTACATTATTAATCAGATACCCGTATAAATGGCATTAAGGTAACACCCAGATGCCTAAATTGGCTCTGGGATACCAGTACAGTGTATACCCTGACGGTGTATCCCTAGATATAGCCTCCCCTCTATGTTTAAGACACGGGTAGCTAACTGTGGTAAATATCGGTGCAGACTTGGTAACTCAGTATAGTCATAAAATACAAATAACACACAGGAGTTTATACTCTAACAGCAAACCGCAATATGTAGCACATGTGATTAATGAACATCATGGAAACAGTGACCAACTGGTCTTTATTGGTATTGAGCATATACATTGGGGCCAGAGAAAGGGTGACTGGGATAGGAAACTTTTACAGACTGAGTGTAAATGGATTTACACACTAAAAACACTCAGTCCCACATCGCTCACTACATGAAGGGACATACAGACATGCAAATATTGCATACATTGTTAACAATATTAAAATGACAGCCTAATGCTGTATAAAATTATTAATGTTTTATTTATACCAGTATTTAAACATAATGCTTTGTATGATTTTGATTTTAATTTTTTACAGCATTAGGCTGTCATTTTAATATTGTTAACAATGTATGCAATATTTGCATGTCTGTATGTCCCTTTATGTAGTGAGCGATGTGATATAAACAGTCCTATAGTATAGCGAATCACCTAATTGATTTCAGCAGTGATAATTTATCTGACCTTAGGAATGATTGGCTGTTGATCTAGCTCTCTCCCTATATGAACTGGGACATTGTGCATGAACAGCACTCTTTGAAAAAGTCCTGGTTTGGACGAAATGCGTAAGAGTGTTCATGCTGTTGTACATTGCTGGTTACTAATAAACTTTTTTATATTCATACAACTGGCTGAGTGAAGGTGCTGTGAACCTCGGAAGCAATCTCTATTTTTTTCATCTGTGACGTCATATCCGGTTGGGGCACGCAGACGCCAGCAAGCAGAATCCCAGCACACAGAGCCTCCAGGATCAAGCTTGCAGCCGCAAACAGGAACGGCTTTCAAGGGACCTCCAGGATCAAGCTTGCAGCCGCAAACAGGAACGGCTTTCAAGGGACCTCCACGCGATACACAGGGGAGACAGGTGAGGATATATTGGTAGCCGGGCCGTGATTTACTTGGGGGCGCCCCCTTGGGAGGTGTCCCCTTGTACCTCTAACCGGTTTTCCAGTACCCCACTCCCCTTGTTAGTATCGGAGATACCTATATATTGCCTTATTACCTGCATCACCTATATACCGGCGTCAAACCTTCTTTCCGAAACACACTCCATAGTGCCTGGTAGTGGCCTCGATAATTGGGGTTACCCTATTTTTTCCATTAGTGGAGGTTAGGCTCAGTGAACTATAAGTTATTATGGGGTTAATCATTCAATCCTTCTTCCCTTCCCCCTATGATTTGATTACATACATCATTTCTATGCGTGAGGCACGCTACTTAGCTGTCATTCACCTTACATGGTGATTGATAGGGGTATTCCTAGAACCGCCCGGCGCATGGGTATAAAAGGAGGCAGTGTTACTCTACTTGACACCTCCCACCTTGAGAAAGCACCAGCCCTGAGCGCGAAACGTACGTCGGGATGACGTCATCGCGTTGACGTCGTGGAGGTCACTGGTGAGATCACTCTGGTGTATTGGGGGGCCGGGTATGCTATGGTAGGCGGCGGGCATCTTAGCTTTGATGCAGTATGTGCGGCTACAATTGTGAGTAGACTTTGAGCTCTAACAGCTGATGTTATTACAGTCATTTGCACCGCAGTGAACAACTGGTTATTTTGGCACATGTGCTACATATTGAGGTTTGCTGTTAGAGTATAAACTCCTGTGTGATATTTGTATTTTATGACTATACTGAGTTACCAAGTCTGCACCGATATTTACCACAGTTAGCTACCCGTGTCTTAAACATAGAGAGGAGTCTATATCCAGGGATACACCGTCAGGGTATACACTGTACTGGTATCCCAGAGCCAATAAATGGCATCTGGGTGTTACCTTAATGCCATTTATACAGGTATCTGATTAATAGTGTACACTTGATTGTCCAGACATAAGATAGATACCTCTCTAATAACCCCACATCACGATCTAGTTACCACCATTAGGGAATACTTGATTATTTGTACTTGGATTGTCCACCATATTCCCTTTTTGGTGTTACCTATCACCCTTTTGTTTTAATTGTTTTTATGATAATTAGAGTATGCGTCGTTGTCTTTGTACTAATAAAACTTTATTATTTTGGCCCGCAATAGGCTTTTAGTGGTAACTGTCCTCCCACAGTGCTGGGAGCGGTTACTTCGTGTACCCCATACAGCTAATTAGACAAGTTGTCAGGGAGTATTATACCCCTATACATTACAACAGCCTTGTTGTGCAATTAATAGGGATCTTTGGGAGACATCTTGATCTCCTTGTTTGTTTCTGAGTATCAGAATATCCAAGGTCCAAGGCAGGGTCAGGCAGCAGAGTAGGAATCAGGCAAGGCAGATGTAGAGAGGTTCAGCGTCACAAACAGGAGGTATGCTCGGCAATCCAAAAGAGAACTGACAAGGTATATAAGTGTAGCCCTCTTTCCTACGCTCTAGAGTGACTGCGGGTACTGCACACACCTGTGGCTCCAGGAGATCTGAGCCTCCGCTAACTGTGAGCCTGGGGTAATAGTTATCTTATCGGCAGCGCCTCCACTTACCCAGGATCCCCATTGCGTAAAATTACCCTGGGTAAGAACAATAGTAAGACACATATGATTGGAACTGTTTACTGAAACATACGGAATAACCCTTATTGCATAATCATGGCAAGAACACATATAACACATCAATTAACTTATACTATAGCACTAGTGGCTCGGCCACTCTCATAAGGAGTAATGTCTCTGTCCCGTCACCGCGTGCCCCCACACCGTGTCCATGTACTGCAATGTATTTAGGCTCAGTCCTTTGGCCACTCCGCTTAGTGTCCCCAAAGAGCGTTCCCTAAGGCGGGATCAGCGCCTGTTGACCGGTGTTGGTGCACTTTAGTAAATACCTTCCGGTCACTGCAGTGACCTGTAACAACTTCGAAAAGGATCCGCCGATCCAGCGCCTGTCTCTCCAATGTCGCGATGCCCAACAGTCTGGTCCCAGACGACTAGCAGCAACCTTGGCTCCGCACACTTTGTCCCTATCTGGTATACCGTAAGGGATGATGTCGCTATCACTACAGGGCGTCCCTGCAGCAACACAACCTACTGTGACTCAGGGAATCTCTTAGGGCCTACAGGGAAGATCTAACCTATGCAGGTGGGTCACGGACCCCCTGCACCCACACTACCTCTTCCCTTGCTCCTTCCGTGCCCTCTGGCTCGCGTGGTCTCTCCCCCACACTTCCCTTTCCTGCCTCCCGTGAATCCAGCCCTCCCTGGCGTCAGGTGACTTCGCTAAAGATCCTGGGAGTTGTAGTTACTGGCTGAGCCTCTATCTTATTGGCCAGCCGTTCGCGCGCTTGCACTGCGCATGCGCGACCTCTCTCTGCTCTGACAGTGCCCCTTACTATTGCGCAACAAAATGGCGGTGCCCTGTACTGTCGGGCCGCCGCGGAACCGTACAACACTCCCCTCTGGAGACACGCTGCAGCAAAGGGAAGACAAACTAACACATCCCTACATAAGGAAGCTCCCTCCAATGGGAGACAACCAGGAAGTGGCTTAACCCTCACTGATAGGGACCCGAGGTGAGGGGGAAGGAACGTGTGCGGCTACTGTGCTGCATACCTCCGACGTCAGAGTAGGAGACCACGGAACTCTGAAGTGAGTACCGTGCGTGCGTCGCGTGTCACCGCCGCTAGGGGGTGCGAGTATCCTGGGCGTGGGGACAGTGGAAACCGACCAAGCCTGCGCATTACCAGTGCGCCGCACACACGAACCGCTGCTGGGATGCCCTCTCTGAGTGTTTCTAGAAAGTGACGGGCAGGTGAGGGTTAAGGGGAAAGAACCGCTAGAATGGCGAATCCTCACAGCAAGAGAGAGGCAGGCCTGCCGCTGGGGTGATTTCGGGCCTGGAAAGAATAAGAGGCTGTTCCCCCCCACAGACACCGGCCGGACAGTGAGCGAGGCAGGCAGCAGCTGAGGAGAGCCGAATGTAGGTGCGGAAAGAGCCGCATGTGGCTCGGGACCTGCAGGTTCCCGACCCCTGGCCTAAACCATATAGGCCTGCTATTATAATATTCATGAGTGCAGTTAATTAGGGGCCTTTTTTGACCTCCAGTTTGGGGATCTATTTTGTTATAACATAATAGTTTAACAGGAGAAGTTACGGTTTACAGTAGTATTCTTGAAGATAAACAAATACTGTAAATATGTCTCGCTCTATTAACTATTGAAGTGAAACATTATGGTCTTCAAATATATATACCCACCTGTCATAATAATTAACCAGCTTGCTAATAAGCATTATAGATATAATATATTGTAAAAAAAAAAACTACTCAATTAGATCAAATATGCGCTTTCTGCGCTTAGAGAGTGATATCTTGTAATTCTTATATTAATTAGCCTGGCTGTGTTTTGATTAAGTATTAGCACTATTTACACAGTTCGCTCTCTATCATCTTTGAGAATAGGACTATTGTAGTAGGTTAAATAAATTGAAAACAGAGTTGAAACAAATTAATTATAGGAAATATTCCTTTCATAAAGTATTTATCTACATATTTCTGCTCTACCTTTAAATAATGTGAGGTGTTGTCAAATTCTACAGCAGCTAATAATTTCCTTGAGTGAGGCTATTTCAAGCTTAGTCAATTAAAGCATAACCAACAATGTAACATAACCACTACTTAATTGCGGGGGTAATCACAGTGGAAAACGCAACATGTATTAATCAATTATTGCACAATACTGGGTCACAATACGACACATATTTTCAGTCTATTAAACTGGCTGGCCTTTGTGTTGAATTTTAACTAGTTTATGGTCATCAGTGTTAACAATGAATTAATTAAATTTTGTGTTTATCGGTGCACTTTTATTTTGTTTCAATACTCTCCCTTGATTTCTGTGTCTTTGCGGACGGGCTTGCACCTGAGTTGGAATTTAATAGAAAATGATAATTAATTTCCCGTGTTTATCGATTTTAACCTAAAGTGGAAGATGACCAGTTGGTGGTCGTTTTTTTGTTATTGGGTGTTTTTCAGTTAAAAACAGAATCCCTATTTATACTACACAGTTTTAATATTGTATTAATAAAACTTAAATTGTAAGTTGTTGTCTATGGGGTTTGCCGTTAAAATACAATGACTTCTACTGGGCAATAATTTGTTATTTCATGTTTGCACTTCTCAGCAGAGCAAGAATTGTTTCGATTTTATTTATATAAAGAATCTTTTAACTGTGAAACGCTTTGAGTCCCATTGGACTCAGAAAAACTGTATTATCGTATTCTTTTCAGATAAGTTTCTTTGAGGATTACTCATGTACTAATAAATGAGAAGGGATCAGCAGCCAATTTAGGTTTTGGGCTCATCCTTTACGAGTTAAAAAAAATCTGTGAACAGTAAAAAAAACTGATTGCTGAAAACTAATGTTCTACTGCAGGGGGGGCGCAAACTTTTTTCCCTGCACCCCCCTGCTGGCAGTTCCCCTCGCTACTCCTCCCCCCCCCCCCCCGCTTACCTCCGCTCTGTCGGTATGACGTCACATTGCCGTAGCAACGGTATAGGTTATCACGAGTGTTATTATAAATGTCATTATTATTGTTACAATGATTTCCAATTAGAAATCAATGAGGACTTATATCTCCATATCAGAATTCGTAGCATGTATGGAGAAGGATATTAGGGTAACTATGTCAATGATGTTGCTATTGTATTGACTTAACCATTGTGAAAATGATGTGAATGTAAGAATAATAATGCCATCTTTATAGTATACATATGAGACTTCCAGTTTATGTACTATAGCCTTTTATGACCAAACACAAAAGATCGGTTATATGGAATGAATTTGTATGTCTCTATATTTAGTCTGTGGTTTGTTAAATCAGGAAAATTTGGAGATAATTCAATTATTGATTCATATTGATTCACTCTGATTGAACAAGTGACTTATTCACTATGTAACTATTGTATTGTATTGTATGTCTTTATTTATATAGCGCCATTAATGTACATAGCGCTTCGCAGTAGTAATACACATGGTAATCAAATAAATAACAGATAATATAAATAACAGATCATGGGAATAAGTGCTTTAGACATAAAAGTAACATTAAGGAAGAGGAGTCCCTGCTCCGAGGAGCTTACAGTCTAATTGGTAGGTAGGGAGAACATACAGAGACAGTAGGAGGGAGTTCTAGTAAGTGCGTCTACAGGGGGCCAAGCTTTATCTATCATGTGTTCAGAATATCCACAGTGCTATTCATATGCTTCTTTAAGCAAGTGTGTGTTAAGTTGGGTCTTAAAGGTGGATAGAGAGGGTGCTAGTCAGGTACTGAGGGGAAGGGCATTCCAGAGGTGTGGGACAGTCAGTGAAAAAGGTTTAAGACGGGAGAGGGCTTTAGATACAAAGGGGGTAGAAAGAAGACATCCTTGAGAAGAACGCAAGAGTCTGGATGGTGCATAACGAGAAATTAGGGCTGAGATGTAAGGAGGGACAGAAGAGTGTAAAGCTTTAAAAGTGAGGAGAAGAATGGAGTGTGAGATGCGGGATTTGATCGGAAGCCAGGAGAGGGATTTCATGAGGGGAGATGCTGAGACAGATCTAGGAAAGAGTAGCGTGACTCTGGCAGCAGCGTTTAGGATAGATTGTAGGGGAGACAGGTGAGAGGCAGGAAGGCCGGACAGCAGGAGGTTACAGTAATCAAGACGGGAGAGAATGAGGGCCTGAGTCAGAGTTTTAGCAGTCGAGCAATAGAGGAAAGGGCGTATCTTTGTTATATTGCGGAGGAAAAAGCGACAGGTTTTAGAAATGTTTTGAATGTGAGGGGCGAATGTGAGAGAGGAGTCGAGTGTGACCCCTAGGCAGCGTGCTTGGGCTACTGGGTGAATAATCGTAGTTCCAACAGTAATGTGGAAGGAGGTAGTAAGGCCAGGTTTGGGAGATCATTGTTCATTGCTCTCCTTTTCTCTTTTTTTCTTTCCTCTCCTTTCCTCCCCCCCCCCACCTCCTTCCCCCCCCCCCCACCTCCTTCCCCCCCCCTCCACCTCCTTTCCCCCTCCTCTTTCCCCCCCACCTCTTCCCCCCCCGCCTCCCCCCTCCCTTCTCCTCACAATCTCTCATTACTGCCCAGTCTCTGAGGAGGATTAATAGGTTTAGCTTAATAGTTTGTTATTATTATTTGAAAGTTATTTAATGATATAATAAATTGTGTTTTAAAATTTTTGTTTTTAAATATATTGTGTATAAGCATGAAATAATTTCACTTGGTGTGTGTCTTTTCCAGTCGCATCGGACCGGCGGCATGTTATTTAGTTATTTAGTCCTTATGGGCTTTTATTTAGTCCTTATGGGCTTTTATTTAGTCCTTATGGGCTGTTATTTAGTCCTTATGGGCATTCTCCCTCTCTCGATTCGTGGGTGGCTGTATACTGTGTGAGGAGGCGTATCGGGGAGGGATTGCTTTCGGCTGCTCTTCCCCTATCCTTGTGTATGGGAGGAGTTGGTGGATTGACAGCTCGCCCGATGCATCACAGATCGGTCGCGTCACTGGATGCGCGATTTGATAGTCCCCGACGGGGGGGGGGGGGGGCGGGACGAGGGAGATTCCTGCTTGCTTCCTGATCGCCATACCATGCTTTGAGGTAGGGAGGTAATCACATAGGAACGATGACGCTCCTTTGAGGTGCCTGCAGGCCGTCGGTTTTGGTGCGAATTGAATACACAGTTAGGGTATTTTATGAACCACATTAGAGCTATAGTCATACTCCTTGATAAAGTGTATGGGTATACACGAAACGCGTAGGAGGGTGCTCACCTCCGTTTGTTATATGGACAAATAAAGAATCATCATTGTTTACTATCCTGGGACCCACTTTTTTGGATTGTACGCCAGTTCTTCGTTTCATAGAAGATAAAGGAAAAGAATTGCGCTGCACAATACGTTGAAGGTCTTGCTGGCCACCAGCAGAGTTTTCCTCCACTCCGGAGTGTGAGAAGGGGCCTCACTCATGTGTGAGATTTGCATGAGACCCCTTATGACCTCTGGAGCAGGAGACCCAGTGTGTGCCAGTGGAATAGGACATTTGATCTCGGCTGTTTCGACGCGACCAAATGATCACCAGCGTGCGGCCGCACACGGACCCTCCACCACAGCTAATCTGTCGCTGGACTCTTAGCCGCCCACATCTAACATAAGGTAAGTTTTAGGGGCTTTATCTGTTAGGGTAGGGGGTTAACTTTAGGGATTGTAGTGGTTAGGGAAAGAGGTTAATTGAAAGAGTTTTAGGGTAAGGGATTAAGGTTTTTAGGATAGATGTAGCATTAGTATTGGGGGTTATTATTAGGTGTTTTACGGTAAAGGGCAAATTTAGGGACTTACCTTAGCGGCGAAATGGACGCGACCAAATGTCCTAGACCGTGTGCCAGGGTCAGAGTCACGATGCAAGGTGGCAGAATGTTGAAGCAATGGGCAGCGTTATGAGGGCAAGGGTGAGGTTAACTACTATGAGAGGGTTATACCACAATGGAGCAGGGTTGTGAGGTGATTTTTAGGATGCAATCAGTGAGCAATTTGGCTCAAGCCGCATGAGACCATGAGACAGAGCCCTTAATGTATGAGACACAAATTGTGTAAGTCTTGACAGAGCTGCAACAGAAGGGTAAAGGAGTGTCCTAGCTGTGCAGTGAGAGAGCCAATATACCATGCAATACCTCTAGACACAGGCTGAATCCCATTTAATATAGTACAGCTAGTGGCCACGCATCAAACCCATGTCATTCTTCACTGGAATGGATAATACATGCACATTATAGAGTCCAGACTTTCATTAGGCTCTGGTGGTCATTAGGTTTCTTGCGGTCACAGGGACAATAAGTATTGCTATAGTTACATCTGTATCTGAGACATTTACAAATATTCTCAACTGACACCTTCTTAAATAAATGCTTATTGAGCGTGCAGTCTGCTCATAAAAAAAACCCGTCTTTATCAGGGTCTCTTGCCTGCACTCAAATGAATAAAAAATTGCATTTTAATGGAAAATTCCTGTCAGTGTGACACCTTTGAAGTCTGTAGGACAGTCGATGAGAGGCTAGCTAAATTAGATTTGTTTACATTAGAAAAAAGGTGTCTGGGGGACTTCCAGTGGCGTCAATCGGGATGGTCGGGTAGAGAGGGAGCTCCAAGAACCCTCACGGCTAAAACCAATTACAAGCGCATTTCTCCAAAATAGAATTCCTGAACATTTCGGTCGGATAAGGTGGCTAAACCTTCCGACATGGCTAATAAAGCAAAAAACCCACCCGTTTCGGGAGTCCCGAAGTTCTTTTCCCCAACGCAGCGCGGGTCGGGCATGGCCTCTGGAGAGCAAGATGGCGCTGGATCACACGGCCCAACAACAACAGGCAGTGACCGAGATCGGCCAATCGAGGGTCCTGCTCTGGGCTTACATGGAGGAGCTACTTGCCACCATGCATGAGAAACTACATCCCTCACTACAGCTGGGCTTGAAAGCAGCGGTGGCGGAGCTTAAGGAAGAGATAACTGGCCTCTCCCAAAGGACAACGGAGCTGGAGGCGAAACTGGACGAGGCCCAGCAACTGCAGATAGCGGCGGATGAAGAAATCATCCGACTGGGAGAGGAGGTTAACTACCTTAAGGACGGGCTGGAGGATCAGGAGAACTGGGACAGAAGACAAAACCTAAGGATTCGCAATGTCCCAGAGTCGGTTCTTCCTGACGCCCTCCGGCCGGTTTTTCACAACCATATGAGAAGACATTGAAGAAAGGGACATAGAAATAGATAGAGCACACCGTGCATTGGGCCCTAAATCGGATGACCCTAAGCATGGGAGCGATGTGATCGTACGACTTCACAGCTACACGTTCAAAGAAAAAATCACTGGAGCCTGCAGAGAGAAGGAGTTTATCCATTTTCAAAACGAACCTTTACAAGTCTTCAACGACTTGTCCAAAGTGATGATAAGCCGCCGTCGTGAGTTTAGGCCCCTGACCCTGCATCTACGGGAGAATGGGGTGAAGTACAGGTGGGGGTTCCCATTCAGGTTGACAGTCAACAAAAATGGGAAATATTTAACTATCAGGCATTCTGAGGACATTGATCAGTTTGTCCGCGCACTGGGCCTGACACCCCCACCTGCCCAGAATCATGAACCACCAAAACCACAAGATCACACCGCGGAGGTGGCCCTACCAGAGCTTCTGAGAGGTTAGCTGGTCAAAATATGCAAAGAGAATAGACTCACCTGATATTCAACTGTGCCGAGCCTGTCATGTTCTTTCTGTTTTCTGCTGACTCCTGGAGTGTATCCGGCTGCTGCTTTGGAGGAAAGGACCCGGTCGGTTATTCTTTTGTTCCGTGTGTTTGACAGGAGATCGCTGCCCCACGGGAGTTTCCGGAGACCCGAGTTCTGTGTCTGCTACCGAAGAGGAGGAGGTGGCCCGGTGATATGAGGTGATATGAGGTGATATGAAGAGGGGTTGGTTTGTGGCCAGATGCCGGTCTTTCCTGCGGGAATTTGGGTGGGTGGGGGGATTTTGTGTTGGGTTCGGGGACCCTGTGGTGTCGGCGACGTCTCGAGGAAAAGCGACCAGAGGAGATACTCCCAACAGGGACTTCTAGACGAACTGGATAATAGGACGGTTACACTGAACGGTTTTGGAACAATGGTCTGGGTATGCGGGGAGACGGACAATCGTATATTGATCTCCAGCTGGAGAGCCACCCGGTTATGCTCAAGTTTGAGGGGCACTGTTAGTACTCCTCAGTGTTGTTGATGCTAGATAGTGTCCTATACTGTTATATAATTATATATGGAAGGTTCCCCCCCTCCCTCTTCTTCCCCCCTTCACCCCCTCCCTCCCACTCCTCCCCCCTTCCTCCCTCTTCTCCCTCTACCCAGATAATTTCCTACAGTATGTTATTTTGTATAGATAGTCTCTATAAATGCCCTGATCAAGGTACACTGATAAAAGTTCTTATTTTGTGCATGCGGGTTATATTGGTCTAGATCCCGTCTAAGAGGTCCTCTGGGTTAACCCCTCAATACTGTTCTCTATTTGGTATAAAGATGCCGCGTGCCACTCTAATTTAGAGGGTCAGCAGCCTTCTTCTTCTTCGGGGGGGGATAGGAAGTTTAACGTCCCAAAATTTTAGCTATGTTCTAGCTCGTTGGTTCATAATAAGTGTTTCAGTAAAGCTGAAGTTGGAAAGGAATATGTACCTAAGGCGTCTAACATAAAATTATTGAATAAAACGGCTGTCTATATCCTTTTATTTAATAATTTTATGTTAGGCGCCTTAGATACATATTCCTTTCCATCTAGTCGTTTTCTGACCAGGGGGTCAGAATTGTATCAGTGGCAGCTACTTATATATATTTATATTATTTATATATATATATATATATATATATATATATAAATAAGGTTTTGTTCTTGTTAGTCACATATGTGTATAAATTCCTTTTATATGTTGTATTAATCACCAATACCATCTCAGTCTAGTTAGCGCTACCTATCTTGTTTTTTAGTAAAGCTGAAGTTGAAATGATTCATATGTCTATCCTACTGTTATGTCTAAGAATATCTTAGAAAATGATTATATTGAATTTGGAAAATTTCTAAAATGATGGCCCTTCCCCCTCTTCCTCCCCCCCACTCCCCTATTTCTTTACCCTCTCCCTGGGTATATATTTTTTCCTGTGTGTATATATAACGTTATGTAAGGATAGTTCCTATAAATGCCTTGGTTAAGGTTGAGGGATATGAGTGTGTATTGGGTGCAAGCTAGACGCGTTGGTCCAGAGACCAGGTGGGGGTTCCAGAGATAGCCCCTCAACTCTGCCCACCAAGAAGTATAATTGTGAGCTGACCGCTCTAACTCTGGACGGTCAAGAGCCTTCTCTACCTTTGGGAGAGATAGGAAGTTCAACATACTGTACAAAAATCTTAGCTATGTTTCAGCTCGCTGGTTTTTAGTAAGTGTTAAGATTAAGTTGAAGTTGAAATTATCTGAGGGCATACGCCTCTGCAATGTTCAGGAATGCCCCAGAAAATTTTGTGTTGTAATTAGATAATGTTCAAAGCAATGGCCTTTTTTTTCCCTACGGTCGTTCCCCCCCTCCCTTCCCCTCCCCCCTCCCTTCTCCTCTCCCCATGGTTTACACTCATCCTGTCCACCCCTTCTGTCCTGCCCCCCCCATTTATATTGGGCACCTACGGATTGACCCTCGCCTGTTTCTCCCCCCACCCCCCCATCCTCTCTAGAATGGAAAGATTTGAACGGTTTAACCAAAAACAAGGGGAATTATTTAAAGCTATAAGATTGAGGGTTCCCTTCCTATTCTGCCCGTGGAGTTCTGGGACCGGAGTTACCCCCAAAGGGCCTTAAGCCCAAAGTCCAGTCACTAGATTGACTGGTTTCCTCATCTCAGGGTTTATTTTATTCTCTCTTCCACCTGCTGCTTCTATTCCAGCAGGTCTCTCTCTTACACTTTCTTCTTTCCCCTCCCGCCCTCTCCCTCGGACCCTATCCGCCAGGGTTGAAACAAGACTTCATCTGTCTACTAAAAAATATGAGTAACTCTACTTCTATTAAAATTACATCATTAAATGTGAAGGGTCTGAAGACTAACAAAAAGAGGAGACTGGCCCTCCAAGAACTAAAAAGATCTGGTGGCGATATAATATTTCTCCAAGAGACACATCTCGCTACTCAAGATCCCCCCCAATATATTTAAGAATATTTTCCCATAAGCATTTTACTCCTCATTCAGCAGTACGAAACGAATGGTGGCGATTTTGTTCCGACAGGGGATCTCTTTCAACGTCGAAAAAACAGTCACTGATCCAGAGGGTAGATTTCTTGTGGTATATGGTTCGCTTTCCGGTTCAGCAATTGCTCTGATCAATCTCTATTCGCCAAATGAGAATCAGACGGATTTTTTGCAATCAGTTCTAGAAACAATCAATCCAAATTTCTTATCCTCTATGGTTGTGGTGGAGATCTGAATATGGTGGCTAACCCGGGGGTGGATAATCGTCCAACCCAGGCCAGATCCACTCGACCCACTCCCAGAAAATAGGGCAAAAATTTAGAGAGGTAATTAAGGATTTTCTGTTAATAGATGTCTGGAGAACTCAAGATCAGGGCCAGAGGGATTACAATTTTTTCTCTCCTCCTCACCAAACTAATTCACGAATAGACTATTTTTTAATAACCAAAAATGTCCTACAGGCTTCGTTAAAATCAGATATTGGACCTAACACCTGGTCGGACCATGCGCCTAGTGACCTGACCCTCACCCTTCCATTTATAAAAACTAATTCATTTCACTGGAGATTAACTGATTCACTTCTGAATCATTCAGAAATAGACAACGAAATTAAACGAGCCTTAAATGAATATTTTACTCTCAACAAAGGCTCAGTCTCATCTCCAACGATGCTATGGGAAGCTCATAAGGCTGCGATTAGAGGTCATTTTATATCAATAGCATCATATAGAAAAAAGGCCAAATTGAACATTTATAAAGAATTAACAGATAAAGTCACGAAGTTAGAACAACTACATAAGGCTAATCCGTCAAAAAAAACTGTATAAAGCCCTAACTGCTGTCAGATCAGAGCTGAGACAGCTACAATTAGAAGATGTGGAAAAAGCCCTGAAATGGACTGTCCAAAGATATTATGATAAGAGTAATAAAGCGGATAAACTTTTAGCCAACAAATTAAGAGGGGTGCGGATGAGGTCACAAATAACAGCAATTAAGGATAAGCGTGGTGATATTATTTACAATGATAAGAAAATTGCACAAGAATTTACTAGATTTTATACAAAATTATATAATTTGAACAACCATAAAGGAATGACGCAGAACTCACATTCACAGGCAATTTTGAATTATCTAGATGATTGCGATCTGCCAAAACTATCTGAAGAAGAAGTTATGATACTAAATGCAAGGATCACTCAAGGTGAAATAGCAGATGCAGTCAAAACGTTAAAAATATCCAGAGCCCCAGGCCCTGATGGGGCGCAAGTACTGTGGGGATATTCCTCGGGTCGATATACATATATACTGCATTGTGTTGTGTGCATTGTTCCTGGTATAAGTTACTGTTCAGTGAATACTGTTACATATACCCTTGTGTGTAATTACTGGCTGTATTGTCTTGGGAGGAGCTATCCCACAGCATACGGATCCTTCCCAGGTGGAGGCACTTTTAATATATCTGTTACATACACCCCAGGCTCTCAGTGGCAGAGGATCAGGCCTCCTGTTTGCCACTCAGGTAATAGCAGCACACGTGGTCACCCTAGACACGGGGGAAAGGGGGCTACATCATTATAAACTGCCTCAAAGAAATTTTATGCGGTCTACAATTTTAGGATAATATTATAGATTATTAAAACAGATTAATCCAGATAATATAGATAATATTGATCTAAGCTCTGTTTTTCTGTGTATTTAATTTTAATGCAATGGAATACATGTGGAATATTGTTGCTGGTATGAGTATTTTATACTACTGTATGATACATGTGTTTTTTTATGGATATACTGTATATGTTTTCTACCATTGGCATAAATAAGTGCATACTTTTGCTTAATATTCAATTATTTATTTTAAAAGACTGTGTGGGTAGGAGGGAAGAGTGCTTCATTTGGGACTCGTTCTTTATTATTTGTTTATCAAAAATGCAGAAGGGCTGAAGATAGTATAATGATAGATTTGCAGTTTATTGTTAGATGATATACAGTATAATTAGTGATAGTCAATCAGACATATATTTGCAGTCTCACTGTGTATTTTTAACAATGGTTTTATTGTAGCCAGGAGACTTTGGTAAATACACCCTAATGTCTGTGCTTTTGTGGTTTGTGGGGAATACTAAAAGCTGCCTTATTGCCACTGTGAAACAGGCAGTACACATATCAGCTGGATGTAGAAAGCCATTACTTGCTATAAGTAGAGCCTTAAAAGCCACAGCTGAAATAATTTCCGTGATGCCTACAATTACCTTTTCCTCGTCCAAATAGATTTTCTTTGAGGTGTTTCATCATGTGCTAAAGCAATTCCTTCAGCATGTTATGCTTTATAATAGGAGCCTTTCTCATGCACCCTGTCTGCTCCCATTATTATCATTACTGTTTATTTAAAAAGCGATGTCATATTCTGTAGTGCAGTACAAAGGTGTAACCAAATTATATAAAACATGAAAAACCAAATAAGAACAGAGGAATACAAACAAATATATATGAGGCTCTCTAATTGTAACTTGAGACTCCAGAATATAAAAAAAAAAAATATATATATATATATATATATATATATATATATATACACATGAAATTCAGTCAGCACACTGTAGTTGAAAATGTTGTAATAGCAGATGCTAGTCCCATAGAGAGTAAATATGATACGAACCAATCCAAAGACCAGTAAAGAGACAGCAGACCGCACGGGGTTAATCCAAAAGTCTATATTCACAACATGAAATACACGTAAGCCAACGTTTCGGTCCCACAGAGAGACCTTGTGGCACGGCCTTGAGGAAGGTCTCTCTGTGGGACCGAAACGTTGGCTTACGTGTATTTCATGTTGTGAATATAGACTTTTGGATTAACCCCGTGCGGTCTGCTGTCTCTTTACTGGTCTTTGGATTGGTTTGTATCATATATATATATATATATATATATATGTATATATATATAAATACTAGCTAAAGTACCCAGCTTCGCATGGGTTGCAGTACTCTGGAGTCATCTTTTCCATTGCAGACTTGAAACAGTGAATTAATCGATAATGGAACCCTCTTTAAGACGATGAATAATTCCACCATTCAGTGAGTGAGGCTGCAACCCCAAATCGCAGTCACTGAGACTTAGGCTGCGTCCATAGACACTGCAGCCGTGCGGAGGCGCGCAGAGGCTGAGGGAAAGTGGGTGCTTTCCCTGGCCTTAGTACGTGCTCTGTCTGGGGGGGTGTTTATGGGCGAGCCAGTGACATCACGGAGCTGGTTCGCCCTCATTGGGCGAACCGCTCACGTGACCACCCTATTGCACGAGAAATCAGTTTTGACTGATTTCACACACATCGCGCGTCCCCTCCCGCTTCCGCGCGCACATGCCCGTACGCTGTATAGACGCGATCACTGCCTTTAGGCAGTCTAATCGCTCAGCGTGCAGACGCATCCGCACGGTCTGCCCCTATATGGACACAGCCTAAGTCAGAGCAGTTACATAGTTACATAGTAGATGAGGTTGAAAAAGACATGCGTCCATCAAGTTTAACCTACAGTATGCTAAATTTAGACCACAGATACGTTATCCTATATCCACACTTACAGTATATTGATCCAGGGGAAGGCAAACAAAAAAAAACAGTGAAATATCATCCAATAATAACTAATAAGGGGAAAAATAAATTCCTTCCTGACTCCAAGAATTGGCAATCAGATTACTCCCTGGATCAACATCCTTCCCATGTTTACTTATTTGGTATATCCCTGTATACCTTTCCAAAATGATGTCCAATCTTTTTTTTAATAAATCTATTGTATCTGTCATCACAGTCTCCATGGGTAATGAATTCCACATTTTAACTGCCCTTACTGTAAAAAAAAAACCCTTTCCTTTGTTGCTGGTGAAATTTCCTTTCCTCCAACCTTAAGGGATGACCCTGCGTCCTTTGTACTGCCCGTGGGAGGAATAGTTCTTTTGAAAGTTCCTTGAACTGTCCCCGAATATATTTGTATATAGTTATCATATCCCCTCTTAGATGCTTCTTTTCTAATGTAAATAAATCTAATTTAGCTAGCCTCTCCTCATAAGTTATATTGTCTACCACCTTTATTAATTTGGTGGCTCTTGTCTGCGCTCTCTCTAGTTCCATAATGTCTTTTCTAAGGAGTGGTGCCCACAATTGTATTCCATAATCAAGGTGTGGTCTTACTAATGCCTTATAAAAGGGGCATAATTATGTTTACTTACCTTCCATCCATTGCCCGTTTAATGCAAGATAAGATCTTGTTTTCCTTTGCAGCTACTGCATGACTTTGGGCACTATTGTTAAGCCTGCTGTCTACAAGCACTCCTAAATCCTTCTCCATCAAGGATTCCCCTAATTTATCCCCATTTAATGTGTCATCTGTTTATTCTTGCTTCCCAAATGCATAACCTTACGTGTACTGTACCTGTATTAAACCTCATCTGCCATTTACCTGCCCATGTTTCCAGTCTCTCCAAGTCCTTCTGGAGAAAAATTACATCCTGCTCTGATTCTACTTCCTTAAACAATTTAGTGTAATCAGAAAAGATGGTGACTTTGTTCTTGATGCCAACCTCAAGGTCATTAATAAACAAGTTAAAAAGCAGTGGTCCCAGTACCGATCCCTGAGGTACTCCACTCATGACTTTAGTTCTTCAGAGTCTTTGCTCTAGATGGAAAATGGATCTTCCAAATTTGTAGATTATCTTCAGGAACTCGGTGAAGAAACTGGGTACCACTGGCCAGTGCCTCTCACCAGTTAGTTTTAAAGTACCACCCAGACCTGTCCTATTTATCAGCACAAGGTAGTGAGTATCCCAAATAGTCCACTGACAGTGAGGAGTCATCCGATTATGAAGAAATCGACACAGAGGAATTTACAAAGACCAGGACCTGGATGTCACGCTCGATAAAGAAACTGGAATTCCACCTGCCAGTGCTTTCCATCAGTTACCACCCTTTCCCTGATCCTCAGCCGTTGGGAGCTGCCCCTAGGAGAGGAAATGCTGTCAGACTGGTTCATTGGTGCCTGGCAAGAACTTAGTTCTGTCCCCATGGAGGCAGTACTACTAGTGTCCACCAGATTTGAGACACACTTTTAAAACTACAATTCCCAGAGGGATTACTAAGCATTTCCTATTAGCCCTATTTAAAGTCCAGAAAGTGCCTCAGCTCCTGGCATTGCAACTCAGTTCCTGTTTTGCTGATGCACATATTTCATAATTTTCTCTCTCAGCATTATATTAATTATTACATTGTATCACGTGTTGTTGTATGTTTGTCATCCCTATTTGTGTTTCTCCAATAGCAGACATTCATTCACATCTTTTTTTAATCAAGTAAGGGGGTTGAACGCTTGTGGTTCAATTTACCAATTAGGTTTTGCTCTATTTAATGATTCTTCATGATAATAGGACCTCATTCCCTGACGAAGTCGCAAGCTCTTAGAGATGAAACGCGTAGGTGGGCTAAACGCTGTTGGACTGTTTCTTTATGTGGGAACCGTGCTGTGTGCAGAGTTACTTGCCACTAGGATCTGACCGGACATTCCAAGCGCAATTTTTACTGAGTGTGTGCAGAGACAGCTCGGTGTGAACGTGCACGCCTGGAGCACGCCAAACATCGGAAACGTAAGGCAGTCTCTGCTACACAGAAGTGTTGGACCATACTGCGCATGTGTGGAGGGAGGTGAGTGCGGACTTGCACCCCAGTAAGCTGTTTTATCGGCGAAAGAGACAAAGTCCTGTTACACAGGATCCTGCAAGCCACTTGCTGTTTACATAGGATACACAGTGATATCGGTTCCTTTTTCAAAACATGTCCAATGTACATATTCGATTTTAACCTTGTGAGTGGCCGTAATCCACACTTTTGATTGTAACATTTATTAAATATTATTACACATTTATGCGCTATGGGAGCCGCACTGTCCTTTTTTGTGTTATATGTATATGTATATATGTATATATAAGACAAATATGTAATCACCGTGCTTCTCCATGTAAGGAGCATGCAGCTGGCGAAGGGATTGGCCATACAAATGTGCAAAACTGACAGTGAATCCCTGTGCTTCTCCCTTTGGGATAGCAATAAATGGGGAATATATATATATATATATATATATATAACAAACAACAAAAAAAAAAGCTGCGCCTCTAAGGAACATAAACTAATATGAATATATATGCTAAAACAACACAATTATAATGTGAATAATAGTAGAAATAACCTGAATTACATAAGCAATATATATATGAGATTATATGGACCTAAAATCATAAGATAGGCCCATAACAGACATATAACAACAACATGTGAAAAAGCAAAAAAGGATAAACCAGTCCTCAAATAGTTCCAATAAATAGTATGGGTGCTGGTGTGCAGGGTCTCCGGCAGCTCTCAATGTGGACCAACCACGTCCACAAGATATCTAAAAAGGAAAAAAGAGGAGAGAGCGCACGCCCATAGCGTAAAAAAGTAAATTTAATTAGGGGAAGGGGGGAGAGGGGGGTAAAAAACGCACTTACAAAAGTACAATAAAATCAAGCATATGTGATAATAATCACCACCATCCGGTCAAACTGCAAGCTCTTGGGGCAGTCCCAGGCTCCGTTGATGAAGGAGCGACGTCCCAGCAGATTCCCAGGACTGGTGTACACCATCCGATCACACTGCAGGCTCTTGGGGCAGTCCCAGGCTCCGTTGACGAAGGAGCAATGTCCCAGCAGATTCCCAGGGCTGGTGTGCTATAGAATAGTCCAAGAAAGAAGTTCCGTAGTAATGGTGCCTGTAGCACTCGCGCTTGGATCAGTCCGCTCCAGCGCTTGGTGTAGACTTCAATGTCAGTGCGTCTGACGTCATGACGCTCCCTGACGCGTTTCGTCAGTCACGGCTAACTTTTTCAAAGGGATATCATGAGAGGGGGAGGTCCGGTATATAATATATATATATATATATATTGTGACATAGTCCAAAGATGTTAGGCAGCTTTCTGCCCCGTTTTAGGTCAGAAAGTGCAGGAATAGTTAAAAATGATCCATTCCACAGCTTCACATTAACTCAGGCTGCTGGATGGAAAATTCAGACCACAGATTACAATGGGTCTAGTTCTCCCTCACCTGCTCTTCTAATCACTTGCACAGGTATTTAGAGCAGAGAGGTTTGCATTTCAGTCTCTCTCCTTAGAGCCTGGGGGCTGGGGGTGTCGCTGCTCCCCGGAATCCAGTTCGGGGTGGACGGCCCCTCCAAGTATCACAGTACCAGAAGATTTGCCTGGACACTTGGGACCGAGTTCCCACCACGAACAGATAAGACAAACAAATATGTATTGCTGTTTCTAAAAGACTGCGCTGTATCTAGTGACCCTAAATGAGAGGGCATTGTTTTAAGCTGGGGAACCAGATTAGTTGGCCCAGCAGCAGTTAGAGGTTGATTATGATGTGTAGTTAGATCCCTGAAAGGGATAGGATTTTGTTTATATAATTTGGTTTCTTGTTACTTGAAATAACAGTGTGGGAAATACTATGACACTGATATAAGTGAACCGCTGAATGAAAATGTCTGAGTGCCTCTAACCTACACATGTTAAAGCTGCAGTACCTTACTTGGATGAAAATAAAGCAGGCAGAAGCCTGAGTTAAGCAACGTAATACTTTGCATGTTCCTGTTTGTTGTATAATTAACCCTAGAAGACTGTGTCGGGAAGAACCCAGACAGACGTCAGCGCTATAAAAGAGGGGCGTTTGTCACAATATATATATATATATATATATATATATATATATATATATATATATATATATATAGAAAAACAACATTACCATTCTCTCGTCCGGTAAAGAAAGACTGCACTCGGTTCAGTAATCATGAAAAACTGTATTGGGCATCTGAATAAAAAAGATAAGTCACCCAATCCGACGTTTCGGTCCTGGAATAGGACCTTTCTTTGGGTGACTTATCTTTTTTATTCAGATGCCCAATACAGTTTTTCATGATTACTGAACCGAGTGCAGTCTTTCTTTACCGGACGAGAGAATGGTAATGTTGTTTTTCTATTATTTGAGACTAGCACCTGTCTATATGAACCAGTACATTGAGTGCAAGCTGTGATGTTTGTTTTTATATATATATATATATATATATATATATATATATATATATAATCAAAAAATAAATAGATGATACTGTTCTGTGGCTAACGAAATGCTTTTATTTGTGCGAGCTTTCGAGATACACTGATCTCTTCTTCCGGCGATGTTACAATGAATGAAGCAAGGATAACTGAAAAACAGTGTCTCTTGGAATGTTATCTGTGCTTGTCCTTCCCCCGTGTGGATGTGTTTTATGGCTAGAGGTGTCAAAGGGTAACTGAAAGCAAGTGAACAACTTTTAGTTGTGCTACAAACTCTCACATTTCCACACCCACCCACACCATTTATATCCCTCTCACTCCACACACACCTTGTGTAGAGCACTGTTTATACTGTGGGCTCTCCATTCATTTTTATTCACACTGATACACATACACACTCTTTCTTCACTTGCTTTCAGTTACCCTTTGACACCTCTAGCCATAAAACACATCCACACCGGGGGAAGGACAAGCACAGATAACATTCCAAGAGACACTGTTTTTCAGTTATCCTTGCTTCATTCATTGTAACATCGCCGGAAGAAGAGATCAGTGTATCTCAAAAGCTCGCACAAATAAAAGCATTTCGTTAGCCACAGAACGGTATCATCTATTTATTTTTTGATTATTGAAGCTCGGCTAACACGGTACTGATACCTCTATATATATATATAAATATATTTATATATATATTTATATATATATATATATATATATTAGTGTAAAAATCTATATGATAAAGGAGGCTTTTGGTTTACATCCTTTGAGACGCTCCTAGAGGGCATCACCATTAGGGTGTAATTAATATATTTAGCCAATTATCTGCAACTGCTTATTGGGGAGCTTGTGGGAGGCCAGCCCCTCCTTCTTCTAGGTATATAATCTCCCAGCAAGGTCCCTGTATTTCACTATTCACTTTACTTGCAGACATGTGAGTATCTTCACTGGTATATACCAGTTTTTAACTGCACTACGTTATATAAGCATATACTTGGATATATTAACCCCTTCTGGGTTTATTTCACATAACATTAGTATGCATTTAGCGTAGGGACCTGCTATAGAGACTTACCTTGACGTGGTTAGCAGGATTGGCATTATTTGATCAAAGGATGTAAACCAAAAGTCTCCTTTATATTATAGATTTTTACACTATATATATATATATATATATATATATATATATATATATCACAACAAGAGAAAAAATATTAGCGCCAACCTATCACTATATAATATCTCTATAAAAATAAAAGGTGATTGTAAAAATAAAAGTAAAAATAATACAGATAAGAATAAAAAACCTATGCTAAGCACAGTGGATAGAATAAAAATTAATGTATTAAACTAATAAAATGCATTAAAAAATACATAAAAAAAGAAAATGTCCAGAAAAATATATAAAAAATATATACAAATCCCAAGATATTCCAATTGCTATCCAAAAGAGTCTCTGCAGCCCGAATGAAGGGAACACCACTTCCTTGAGGATATCTACAAAAACACAGAAAAAACAGGCGCACTCATAGCGTAAATTTATGGAATAAGGGATAAAAATACACACTCACAAACAGAGCTGAATAAAATGCATTTTTGAGTACAACTCAGCCCGTTCAGACGCAGGAACCCAAAGAGGAGGACTTCGGTGTGATGTCCGCGGTGTGTCTTGCCACAATAGCCCCTCTATGTCCCAGCAGGGACCGAAAGCCACGAGGGACGCCGCTTTCCCCTTGCTCCGGCGCTACACAGAGCATACACTGAATCAAATCTCGCGTGAGCTCGATGACGTCAGCGAGGTTTCAGCCGGAGAGAGTTCACAGTGTAAACAGGAACTTGAATGTCTGAATGGCTGGTAGCAAAATGCTAGCAACGCAGCAAAAGTGCAATATATGCAGATGTGTGTCAGTATAAAATATACAAACTGGACAGTAGGCTCCACAGCAATCTCTACGCGTTTCGTCTCGAACGAGACTTCATCATATATATATAGTGCAGAATAAATTAGTTCTTCAGTATTCGGTGATACCTTTTTTATTGGACTAACAATTTATGTCATAGGACAACTCATTTATTCTGCACTATCGCAACTGGACTAACACGGCTATTTTCTGCTTTATATATATATATATATATATATATATATATATATATACAGTGGTTGACAAATCACCAAAAAATCTATTCGCCACACAAAAAAATCTACTTGCCACCTAGTACCAAACGTGTGCTGCTTGGGCCAATAATTACTCGCCCGGGGGTTAAATCCACTCGCCCGGGGCGAGCAAATGTATAGGTTTGTCGAACACTGTATATATATATATATATATATATATATATATATATATAGTGTTCGACAAATCGTTGCAGAATTATGAACCTAGAACGCGATACTGGCAACCCTAGTGCACCGCCCATAGTGCTTAAGCAGGAGGTTGCTGTTGCCCTATGACAGGATTAAGATCTTAATTTGACAACATAAAGTTGGAGATATTGGTCAACATATTCGGACATATTTGATATCATCGACTCCACCCCGAGACTATTGGTCGACCAGGAGGATTGTCCAGACTCTTGTGGATTTTCGGTATATGGTAGAAGACAGGTGTTCTCGGATGTTGTATGAATAGATATTTGAATTCCAAGGGACTAATAATTCCCTTACCCTGTGCACACATGAGAAATTCTTGAAATAGCAATTGGTAGTGTTCTACAGGGGCTTGTTTAAGAGGGGTGTAGAGGGGGCACTGTCATGCAATAATCGATAGGCCCCTGTCAAGTAATCTGACCTATCCTGCAGGACAACCCCCCCCCCCCCCATATCCACCTGCCTGATAATGACATTATCCAAATTCTTCAAATCTCTCAGGGCTATAGTTTCTTCTTTAGATAAATTATGTGTAGTCTTATTGAGCAATTGCGTATTATTATGACACATATTCTCCAAGTCCTGGAGTACTAGTGTATAAAACATGTCTATAAACCCTCCCTTGGACTGATAAGGGACGTAAGTAGACAGTGGTTTAAATGGTGAATGAATAATATCCACTGGTAACACCAGTGTGTCAGAACTAGTTATCCCATGCCTACTGAGATGATTAGAATGTAATTCTGGAACTGTGTTAATTGGAGAATTAACCTAAACAGAGCCAGTGGAAGATATCCATGAGGGATACTGTGAGTAGGAAGGATACTGTGATACGGTGAGTAGGAAGTACCCATATTAAATGTATCTGGTAATTCCACTACAGAGATATCTTGATTCAAAAGTGCTGATTGATCAATTGAAGCGCTAGAGTTGCAATCCTGTGACTTCAACAGATTAGAAGCTATCTACAGGCATACCCCGGTTTAAGGACACTCACTTTAAGTACACTCGCGAGTAAGTACAACTCACTCAATAGGCAAACGGCAGCTCACACATGCGCCTGTTGGCATGTCCTGAACAGCAATACCGGCTCCCTACCTGTTCCGAAGCTGTGCGCAAGCGGGGAGACTATAGAGCCTGTTACACATGCGTTATTTACAACAGTTATGCACGTATATGACGATTGCAGTACAGTACATGCATCCATAAGTGGGAAAAAGGTAGTGCTTCACTTTAAGTACATTTTCGCTTTACATACATGCTCCGGTTCCATTGCGTATGTTAATGCGGGGTATGCCTGTACAGTGTACTGTATTACCTGGTTCAACTAACATTGAAGTCATAACTTCCATACATCTTTGTTCTTGAGTATTTAAAGTTGCCTCGCCCCGCTCCCTTTTGCCTTGCACAGAAATCTCTCAATTTAGGGTCAGTTTCCTGATATATCTATTAAGATCAACAAATAAATCATAACTTGTGGGTGTACTATCTGGACAGAATGATAACCCTTTGGCTAATAGCCGAGTTTCATATGGAGATAGTGTGTGTCTCGATTGTAAATACCATACAGGCATACCCCGTATTAACGTACGCAATGGGACCGGAGTATGTATGTAAAGCGAAAATGTACTTAAAGTGAAGCACTGCCTTTTTTCCACTTATCGATGCATGTACTGTACTGCATTCGTCATATACGTGCATAACTGATGTAAATAACGCATTTGTAACAGGCTCTATAGTCTCCCCGCTTGCGATCAGCTTTGGTACAGGTATTGCTGTTCAGGACGTGCTGACAGACGCATGCGCAAGCTGCCGTTTGCCTATTGGGCGATATGTACTTACTCGCGAGTGTACTTAAAGTGAGTGTCCTTAAACCGGGGTATGCCTGTACTCCGCTGGACTCTCCACTACTCGTTCGCTGTTTTTCTTCCTTTGCACGCGCTGGCCTCCTCTTGATCCTCTAGGATTCTTTTTCCCTTTACTGGGGTGTTGGGACCTTGTATCTGTTGTTTCCCCCACAATGGGTAGTTTTTCCCCTTGTCCTGGCTGTCTTGCTGCAAGGTTTTCTCTAAAAAAAGAAATGATCGAAGCAGCTGTATTAGAGGTAGATATGGGTAACATAGATCTTGGCATAGATGTTTCTATTAATTGGGTTTTATGTCTAGCACCACTCGGATGTTATTTTTGCTCATAATCTCCATTGCTCTCTTGATGACAGTCCTTAGAAAGTTCTTGAAGGGCCTCATATCTATTTCTTGTCACTAATGATGGAGAAGCAGATGGTACCCTATGAGTGATGTTTTCTTTCACAGATTTTGGTCAATCCTGTATTTTTGTAAAATTCTGGTTGCTCTTGTCCCTCTTTTTATCCTTGGACTGATCCCTAAATTTTTTATGAACATTTTTAGGGTGGTAATTGCGCGGGCCTCCCGTATTTGTACGCCAGTCTTGAATACTGTCATTCGCATAATCTTCACTATATCGTGTAAACTTATTTTTCTTTCTAGTAATAAGTTCTTGTTCATGAATAATCACTTTTTTCGTTACTATCTCATCTAGTTCCTTAAATTCTACATTTTCCGTATAGGGTTTAATACATGTTGGATTCCTTCAATGGCTATTTCCAAGTTCTTTCATTTCTCTTCTCTGTAAGATATAAGTAATCTTATCAGAGCAAAATAACAATTTTCCAAAGTATTATTCCAACTGGTTCTAAATTCAATATTTGTATCAAAGGTTGGTTGTTTAATCAATCTGAGCCCTCTAGGTACACGTTTTTTATCTACCATAGGCTATTCTGAAGAGATAATAGATGCGTACTTTGGCAACATGATTCCTCGAACATTGTCGGAACGTTATAAGGGGCTTCCAAATAGTATATCTAGACATTTCTCAGAAATACATCATAAAGACCCTCAGTCTATGACTATTAAGGGCTTGGAAGCCGTTCCACCTTCACTATTAGGGGAACATAAAAGGTTATGTGCTAAAGAAACATTTTGGATCTATATATTGGGCACCTTGTCACCGAAAGGGTTCAATGAGTGTATCGATGCAAGTGCCTTCGTTTAGACCTTTGCCGGGTCCCTCTGTCTCTGCTTATGAGGGTCTCATCGGGGGAGGTCTGTATTGAGCAGTTATTGCTCTCTTCTTTGTGTTACATTTAGTCATCAAATCCGATTTTTCAAATGTCTTTTTTTTATTCAGCTATTTATTAAGTATACATACACTACAATAGAAATATGCTATAATTTTATCTTTATCATTTCATTTTATTTTTTATATTCTACTAATTGTATTGTGCAGAATATTTACACATATTAATTAATAATAAGTACAATAGTCACCAATAGTCTTGGATTGTGTTATCAGAACTCTGCTGGCCCTTTCTGTGTCAAAGTTTACTGTGGCAGGTTGTGAAGATCATCCCTTTGTTGTGTTCTTGACTTGCGCACTCTGTTTAAATAGTCCTATTATAGTGTAGATTATAGAGTAATCTTTCTACGGGTTTTATTCATCTAGATTCCTTATGTACAGTTACTCAGTAAGAAGACACTTCCGGAGTATCATTCTAGGAGTTTGTTCATTCAAACTGGTCGTTTATGATTTTAAGAGTAATTTTTTATTATATGGATCCTCTTTTTTTTTAATCTTACTTAATAATATTTAGTGGTATTATAAAACATTAATTGAGATTCATTGTTCACTAATATTAGTAACAATAATGTTGTATTATATATTTATGTTGTGGAGTGTCATTAAGGCTCTCATGGATATTACCTTATTTAATCTGATATTGTAGCCTGATTAATAAGATTAGTACAAGTGGCCATGAAGCAAATTTGTAATAGATGTGCATCAGCTGGACCTTTCTTAGATAAGTATGGGCTGATCCAAGACAGCCTTAGCCTCTGATGAAGTTGCATAGACGCAACGAAACGCGTTTGGCAATATACACCTCCATCTAAGGCTGAAGCTGCACACTACCACGGATCAAAGCTCCACCAAAGACAGTCCGGATCACCACTACAGACTCAATTGGAAGAGAGGGGTGAATTCCTAGGCAGAGACATACATTGCCGGAGGACTGAGTTTTGAGTGACCTGCGCTACTTCCGGTTTCTGGTTCTCGGGAGCAGCACCATACTGCAGACCTGATACGAGGAGACCGTGGAGTCCACGCAGGCGAGATGGGGACTGAGTATTGAGTCTTGCACTCATAAATACAATTTACTATCTGTTGTTGGTGAGTTTAACCATTTTTTATTTTATATTTTTATTAAATCTGTGCTAGCAATATTTCACTAGAATACTGCGCCTCTCTTTTTTTTTCTCCCTTCTTTAGATTTTCATTGGGATCAGTTTTCCCTGTGGAGAAGGCAGCCTGCGACTCCCAAAGGACTCATTGTGGTGTACATTAATATTGTTTGGACTTACATTTTATGTAAGCATTTTTCAAAAAATTGTTTTTTTCCTTTTTAGCCTTATTATATGTGTTCCTTTCATTTGACATAAGCTACATCCCAGTCTTTTATATACAGATTATTAATGTTGTTTGCATCAATTTCTAGTTTCTTTTAGCGCTGTCTTAGATTTGTTGTATATGTATACATGTGTATATAAAATACAATAATATAATGTAATAATATATTCTCATTTATCATGCTATCAACCAACTTTACAACAAAGGAAATTTCCACCTCACGATGATTATGGGAGATTTCAATGCAAAGATTGGTGTCCATCAGAAAGACACAGCATCAGTTGGTACGTATGGTTATGGTAAGCGGAATGAACTTGGAGACAGATTGGTAGAATTGGCAAAATGTAAAAAATTCTTTGTAATGAATTTATTCTTCAAGGAGAATCCAAATAAAAAATGGACATGGCATGTACCCAATGGAAACAATGCACTGTCCTTAACCGTTGAGTGATTACCAAATAGATAATAGCACATTATATCTTAAAACAGCATTCTACGCTGCTCATGTTTTTGTATTTGTTTGACATTTTTTTTTTAATCTTTAATGAACCAGGGGTTCCCCCATCTATCCTCCAGGGTTCCCCAAAGTGTTTGGGCTCAATGGTACACCCGCTCCAGGATCGGGCAAATACAAAGTGGCAACAGCACATAAAAACCCGCAACAACGTCAGAAGAATACATATTCTTTCTATAATATTTATTGTTTCTGCCATAACATTTAAGTTCTGTTAGTAATATTTGATTAGGTTGGGTAGTTATTGTACAAAGGAAAACTACATACTGATCAGCCCTAATTTCTTTTCAACGGTAATTAATAATGACTTATTGTATCATATAAGTGGATATATTTTATGGAGTATATTGCCCACTTACTTTTTTGTTTGTTTTTTAACATGGCATAAACTCCTGTAACTAATGAACTATGTCCAATGTAAAACTTTTATTTAACTAGTTTATTACAATTTGCACAGACACAGGCAAAAACATATTTTTTTCAATACAGAGACCCAAGATTACATAAAATTGTATAGAGTTTTTGAACTCTAATAGGATTACTCTTCAAATGTACTGTTTAGAAGGATCCATAGACTTTTCTTTAATTTACAAAGAACTTTTATATTGGTTCGTTAAAAGATATCACAACCTATACCGAACCTGCATTTCTCCAGGACAACAGGAGTTTTAACCAAAAGATTTCCCATTGCAAGACCCATGTGGTTTGGATAACGTTAACAAAAATATTATTATAAGAAAGGTAGATATTAAGCTACTCCATAGATGGTAATTAACTCCAGAGAAACTACACGTAACCATATTCTATTCGGGAACTATACTGCTTAATAAGACAAAACCCAGTATAGATAAATGTCTAGATAAACTAATTACCCATGTTTTGAGTGCTAAGTCAGCAATAGCACATAATTGGAAACAAGTCGAGCCTGCCCCTTAACCCTGATCAGAAACAAAATCTCTGAGACGTGCAATGGAAAAATTAACTATTCTATCGCATGATACACAAAGTAAATACCAGTTGAGATGGCAAGCAACCACAGTTTGTTTCTCTCAATTAGACCCCTGTATCAAACAAATAATTTCTGACTTCCCACCTCCCAGTCCTCCTCCCTCTTCTTCATCTCTACCCCATCCCCTTCCTATCCCACTAAAATATATAATCCTTAAAATAAAAAGTTGTAAAATAAAAAATACAAATAAGACTGGGATTGCTGCTTTATTTATATGTCCTTATTTAATAGAGTGGGTAAATGTTTTCCGACATCTGTATTATCTAGAACAAGGATGCACAAAGGGGGGGCACAATATTTCTTGAGGGTTTGTGGTGCTTTGAGCGGCCCCACGCTCTTTCCTAAAGTATTTAATTTAAATGCTGGGGGACTGCGTGAGGCATCTGTAAATTCCCTTACCTTTACTCAGCCAGCTTTGGGCAATGCGTTGTCAAATGACGGCATGAGGTCACGTGACATCATATGACCCGTTGCGTCATTTGACACGCATCAAATGATGTAGCGGGTTCATGTGACATCACATGACCCAATGGCATCATTTGATGCTTGAGACAAGGTAAGGGGGGGGGGGCACGAGCAGTGGGGGAGAGCAGGCAGGGTCCAAAGTTTGCCCACCCCTGATCTAGAACATGCCGCATAGACAATGTCTCTTTTCCATAAACAGAAGTCAGATGCCCACTGTCCTATCATGTTTTGATTGATTAGGATTCAAGTGTAAAGATTCATCACAGGGCAGATTGTAGGTAGGTTTCAGTTTTTCTGGCAGAGATAGTCATAGATGTCTACAGTATAATAACAAGGCAAAATAAGTGCAATTCTGTGCCCAAAAAAACTGCACCATACTGTATGTCAAAGAAAAAAACAATTGAAATCAATAGGATTCCTTTCTGATACATGTGGTGCAACTGTACCACTTTTGCTTTGATACATGTGCACCAGTAAATTCAATAGCCAGCTCTGAAAGTCAACAGCGGAGGTTGTACATTATTCAGTGGCATATGTCTGGTAAGGGTGTAGGTAAGCAAGAGCGCACAAGGTTACATCAGCAGTATATAACATTATAGTATAGAGCAATGGTTTTCAACCTTTTTTCTCTCTGGGCACCCCTAATCACAGTGCTCAGTTGCTGAGGCACACCCACAACAGTACAGTCAGTCACAGGAGGCAGAGGGTGCCGAGAGTCACAGGATACAGAGGGGACAGAGAGTAACATGAGACAGGTGGAAGAGAGTTACAGGAGACAGAGGGTGCAGAGTCACAGGATACAGAGGGGACAGAGAGTAACATGAGACAGGTGGAAGAGAGTTACAGGAGACAGAGGGTGCAGAGTCACAGGATACAGAGGGGACAGAGAGTAACATGAGACAGGTGGAAGAGAGTTACAGGAGACAGAGGGTGCAGAGTCACAGGATACAGAGGGGACAGAGAGTAACATGAGACAGGTGGAAGAGAGTTACAGGAGACAGAGGGTGCAGAGTCACAGGATACAGAGGGGACAGAGAGTAACATGAGACAGGTGGAAGAGAGTTACAGGAGACAGAGGGTGCAGAGAGTCACAGAAGAAAGAGGCAAGCAGAGAATCACAGGAGACGGAGGGAGACAGAGTCACATGAGACAAGGGGACACAGCGAAAGGAAACAGAGGTGGCAGAGTGTCACAGGGGACAGAAAGTCACAGGAGACGATTTAATATGTGTAGCACGCTTCCTCCCCCCATCTACTAGAGATCAGGCTACTATATGGGTGTTTCTCGAGTGCTGTGAGCTCACCTGGGTGTTACAGAAGGCCTTAGGGCTCTGCTGGTGTTGTGTGTGTAGCCCCCTTTCCCCGGTGTCAGGGCGACTATGTGTGCTGCTAATACCTGCACGTCAAACAGGAGGTTTGATCCTCCAGCACGGGGAGCCTGGGGTGTGTGTATCAATATCTACTAACAGCGCCTCCCACTGAGAGGGATCATTACTGTATGTAGAAGGATGGCCCCTCTAAAGACAATATACCCAGTAATACACACACAAAGTATGGGTAACAGTATTTACTGGAAGGTACTAAACAATAACCATTAACACACACTATACATATACAGTATAGCTTATACGGACCCACGGTGTATTCCCCACAGTAATTGGGTGCAGGGGCACCAGTGTCCCAGTGTCCAGGCCACGAAGGCCTATCCCACCCCAAGTGTGAGACAGGGCTGCCCTACGATGTGTTGGTGCATTTGTGGAAAATACCTGCACGGAGCTCCAGCCACGGGGGTTGCTGAGTAGGGCCAAGAAACGGTCAGTCTGTTCGACCGAAGATCCGCCTCTGCGTGGGGTGGCCTCCAGCTGGACCGTCCCACCTTTAGGTAGTGTCTAAGATGAGGACGTGGTCTGATCCCTGATTCAGGCCACGTACACCGCGGGAGTTCAATATGTCCCAAAAAGCTCAAGAATATTGAACTCCTCGTGTGCAGTGATAAAGATATTGTGAATTTATTCATATGTTCCTTCTCTTGATCCTTTTCACAGTGAGTCTGTTGTATATGCAACGAAATTGCTTGTCTGCTGGTATATTATTTATATAATACTGGTGTTATCCCTATTTCAACATTAGGGATTATCATAAGTATCCAATCTTTCTTTAAATTACACAGTCATATACCCTTATGTTAATAATATAAAATATTATATTTCTACATTGCACCGGATGCTTTTTATATCATATATATATATATATATATATATATATATAGAGGGGGGGTGGAATGACCAAAAGGTCATTATGTGTGCACCTTGCACTATACTAATGTGAAAGGAGGGAAAACCTAAATATTATAACCTGTGTGATATAGGAACAAAAACTGCAATAAAGTGTATAGGTGGTGCTGGCAGGGAAAAGGTTAATGTTGATCAAAAAGATAAAGAAAAGCTCCCTATACGCCGCACTAGAGATCACCTAAATCTATGTTAAAACTTAATATTTATTAATAAACAATTAAAATGTGTTTATTGCAGCAGTAATGTGAACCAAAGTAATTAAAATGATTGAAATAAAAACGGAGAGGTTAGCTGTGTACCTAATAGAAACTGACAGTGTAGATCAAAACCACTATTGTCAGTTAGAGTGTCCCACAACTATATAATTATACTAGAGGTGGTAGTGATTTGGCTACAATATTGTGTCATTTGAAAACTACTCCTAGATGGTAGTGATGGGTGTAACCTGAATTGATGTGTACGCTCGGTTTACCAAGTAGATACTGTAGTGAATCAGGTATACATACACATTTGTGCCAGACCGTCAGGTTCAAAATTTAGTGAGCCTGTGGGTCTGTCATGGTGAACAATAGCAGTTGATGCAAGATCACAAAGTATGTGTCTTGTACTGTGAACCATGAACCATGCAAAGATCGAGGAGTAGTCAGAGTGTTGTGCTTCCTAATGAAGTCTCCGAAACACTCTGAGAGGAATTAGGCAACAGACCTCTCCGATATAGCCAGCGTACTAGGTGGTAACGCTTAGCTTGCCCTACATACTGTATGTTTCACCTGTAGTGGCTTCATCGGCTTCACAGTACAAGACACATACTTTGTGATCTTGCATCAACTGCTATTGCTCACCATGACAGACCCACAGGCTCACTAAATTTTGAACCTGACGGTCTGGCACAAATGTGTATGTATACCTGATCTACTACTGTATCTACTTGGTAAACCGAGCGTACACATCAATTCAGGTTACACCCATCACTACCATCTAGGAGTAGTTTTCAAATGACACAATATTGTAGCCAAATCACTACCACCTCTAGTATAATTATATAGTTGTGGGACACTCTAACTGACAATAGTGGTTTTGATCTACACTGTCAGTTTCTATTAGGTACACAGCTAACCTCTCCGTTTTTATTTCAATCATTTTAATTACTTTGGTTCACATTACTGCTGCAATAAACACATTTTAATTGTTTATTAATAAATATTAAGTTTTAACATAGATTTAGGTGATCTCTAGTGCGGCGTATAGGGAGCTTTTCTTTATCTTTTTGATCAATATATATATATATATATATATATATATATATATATATATATATATATATATATATATATATGCAAATATAACTGTATGCTCATCTGCATGTCTTAGGCAGGTCTGCAACCCCGCCTTTCCCCATTATCACCCAGCATACAGCACTTCCACTGCAGCAAGGGATTCTGGGAAATGACATGCAAATGAGCACACAGTGTCACTTTTTGCCTCAATAACAATTTTTAACATGGTTCCCTATATATATATATATTAACCTTACGAGGACACGCTCTGCTTGATGGGTTCAGTATTCTACTTACCATTGAGATCAGAGGGCTGTAACAGTGTGCGATAGCCACCGTATATACTAAACAAACGCTTCCTGGTTCCTGCTGCAGCTGTGCATACCAGAACGAGTAACTGTGGCAAGCCGTATAGATACATTGTATCCCTAATACTCAGTTTGGAAATTGTTCCCTGAAGGTTAAAGCCCCGCGTTTGAATAATGATCACCCTTGTTTGTTCATACCACGAGGGATACTGTTACTGAATTCAATTCTAAAGTCAGTCACACACCACAGAATGAAAATCTCTCTCTCTCTCTCCTTTTTAAACGTTCGGTTATATGTTAACAGACCACAGTATATACGTACTGGGGCCTAACCATCAACTCTTTTAATTTAGTGCAGTACAGTATAGTTATATATTACAGTAGTTGATTGCAAGTCCAGTGCTGTCTACCTATAGGATTACGAAGGGGTAGACATCAGGTGATTTACTAGTCACTCAGAACAGTTTAATTGCTATACACACCTCTTTATTTACTATAGGTGCTTTCGTTAGCACATTACTCTATCTATGCTAATATTACTGACTTACTCTATCTAAGTCCATAGTATCTAGATATCTACTGTGTCACTGACTTACACTACTGACTATACGTCATGTTTTCACATATACCCTTTTATTTTAATTAGAATACTAATAAAGAATACTTTTAATATGATTACTTTTCATATGGATACTTGAGTGCTCTTACCAGGTTCTTTTTCTCTAGTTCCTACAGGTCCAGGTACTGACAGGCATCCCACCATATACATGTGACCCAGTCAGTACTTTCCCCAGGTACGACACCCCAACTCCTGGTTTAGGCCTGCCCCTGCATATGGTAACACAGTAACATCCAGGCTGCAACTGCAGGCTAGGCCCTGCACAGGAGTTTAACCCCAACACTGCCTGTTCATATCAGCACTTATAGTTTTGAGGCCAGTGGAAGGCTATAGCCAGGGGCACTAGGCTACATACAGTATGAATATATTGTAACATCTTATATGGGGCTTTTCCCCCTTTAAAAAAAAAACTATATTTGTATTGTCTCATGTGGAGAAACTAACATCTATAAGTGTAAAGACTTAAAATCAACCTAGATATACTCTGGAAAATAGGTTTTCCCCACATAATTCAGTTATAACAGCAATATTGTGTCATTTTTTTCTATGTTTGCCTTTTCCACCACCTCTTTGAAAACTCTCTTAGCTATTCCTATGGACACTTTAGAAACCAAGTTATGGTTAAAAATACCCTGAATCAAAAAGATACATCTGGTATATATTTAATCAATTAAGGGAGTGACCACAACAAAAAAACCTATTAATTGTCTCCACTATAAAATGAGGAAAACGCCATGAATGGAACATTTCCCTGATGAAATGATTGATATCACGAAACGGTTAGGGTTGGCGGTTTATTTTGAGGTTTGGTCGGTAGCCCAACTCCTGAGGAGAAGTCCTGGTCCCTCCTGTTGTCTGAAAAACACTGCGGAGGTGGATCACAAAGCTGGTGATATTACAGCAGCACCTGCACCAACTGCAATGACAGAGTACACAGCAGCAGACAGACATAAGGATCCAATACTACAGGACCCTCTGAGTGGGTATTGTATTGTATGTCTTTATTTATATAGCGCCATTAATGTACATAGCGCTTCACAGTAGTAATACACATGGTAATCAAATAAATAACAGATAATATAAATAACAGATCATGGGAATAAGTGCTTTAGACATAAAAGTAACATTTAGGAAGAGGAGTCCCTGCCCCGAGGAGCTTACAGTCTAATTGGTAGGTAGGGAGAATGTACAGAGACAGTAGGAGGGAGTTCTGGTAAGTGCATCTGCAGGGGTCAAGCTTTATGTATCATGTGTTCAGAATATCCACAGTGCTATTCATATGTTTCTTTAAGCAAGTGTGTCTTAAGTTGGATCTTAAAGGTGGATAGAGAGGGTGCTAGTCGGGTACTGAGGGGAAGGGCATTCCAGAGGTGTGGGGCAGTCAGTGAAAAAGGTTTAAGGCGGGAGAGGGCTTTAGATACAAAGGGTGTAGAAAGAAGACATCCTTGAGAAGAACGCAAGAGTCTGGATGGTGCATAACGAGAAATTACGGCTGAGATGTAAGGAGGGACAGAAGAGTGTAAAGCTTTAAAGTGAGGAGAAGAATGGAGTGTGAGATGTGGGATGTGGGATTTGATCGGAAGCCAGGAGAGGGTGACACACTTCCCCTTAAAAGTATGAAGGCTTTTATTTATGGACACCAAATATGTGTTTTTTATGTATTTTTGATTAACACTGTACTTTCTCTATGGGTGTTTTTCTCTCTTTTCTTTACCCATAGAGACTAACAGGAGACTGTGGTGGACAGAGAGTCACAGGAGACAGAGGACAGAAAGTCAAAGGAGACAGAGGGGGCAGAGAGTCACAGGAGATAGAAGGGGGCAGAGTCACGAGAGACAAAAGAGCATAGACAGTCAAAAAATACACACACAAAAAGGAGAGAATGAATACACACAGCCTCACCTCTCCAGCCCATGCTGCTTCCTCCTCAGCTTGGCCACACACTCTCCCCCCCCCCCCCCCCCCCAGGCTCCTGACACTTCCTCCTGATTGGCTGCATTACCAAGCAGCAGGCAATCAGGCTGGAGGAAACTGCCCAGCCTCCTAGCAGCTGCCCTGCTTTCTCCCTGCTCTGGGAAAATGGGGAAATCCCGCGGAACTCTTTTGGTCCTGTCACAGATCCCCAGGCTGCAGTAGAACCTCGGTTAGGAATCCATGGTAAAGAGTGTGCAAATCAGTGCATATATCATTGTACTGTGTATACATACATATATACATACATATACAGTATATAAATCTGTATCTGTGTTCAGACTCTTTGAAGCTGAAATAGAGTTGGATAACAACAATGGAGTCAAAGCACAAACTCATTATCTGGGTGCAAATGGCTAGTTTCAGGCACGTAAAAATAAACCCCAGATTTAGAGTTGGCCAACGAATGGCCGGTTTTCAGCTCATAAAAATATGATCCTAGTTTAGAGATGGCCAAAAATAGGTTGAAAATACAGTTTGCAAGGGGTCGTTAACTTAACTACTCGTCAGGTGTAGCACAGCTGTGTCTATTCCTAATTTATTTAAATGAGCTCAACATTGATATACACACATTAAACACCACCTACTGTATATTGTATTAGCATCCATTTTGTATCTAAAGCCCTCTCCCACCTTAAACCTTTCTCACTGACTGCCCCACACCTCTTGCATGCCCTTCCCCTCAATACCTGACTAGCACCCTCTCTATCCACATTTAAGACCCACCTCAAAACACACCTGCTTAAGGAGGCATATGAGAAGCTCCATGGCTGATAATTTACACCTCATACAGTATACAAACCTTGACACCTGGCAGATGCACCTACTGTACCAGAATGCCCTCCTACTGTCTCTGTACCTTCTTCCTACCAACCAATTAGATTGTAAAATCTTCAGAGCTGGGACTCCTTTTACTAAATGTTACTTTTATCTCTGAAGCACTTCTCCCCTTTATGTGTTATTTATATTATTTGTCATTTATATGATTGTCACGTGTATTACTGCTGTAAAGCGCTATGTACATGAATGGCGCTATATAAATAAAGACATACATACATACATTTTAGAGTGGGATTATCGGCTGTTCTTAATTTAAAACCCCTTCCCAATTATGCGCCTATAGGGACGAGGGGCTAATCAGACTTCACTATAACAACCCAGCATTTGCAACATACATTTTCTGTAGCCATGGCTGCAATTGCAGCTCTATTGATGCGTAGACGCTACATGGCAATGCTTGATATTCTTCAGAATAAACCAATACCCCAGGGACAAGAAGAGAAATAATGTATTCATATTTATTTTAACAATTCTCTGTTAACCGTGAGTTTTCTTTCTCTCTCCTCATGCTGGCTGCTTGTTTCCTCGGTCATTGTGCTGCCTGGCTTCCTTCTGTTAGACTCTGTTGTTTTTAAGATTGTGTGCTGTTACACAGACATATTGTAATTGATACGCACAGACATGATTCGGACAAAACTAAAACGTACGCATCGCCATTTGAGCAAATCTAAGACCTCATTATCATACTTTAAGGTTAGCCGCTAACGACTCTATAGCCCCTAACTCAAAATCGGTACATAATGCCAGAAATGCAGAGGTAGGCAGACTTACGGTCTTCAGTACCATGACATGGCGTGAGATTCCATCCCCGGGAACACTTTGGTTACCGCTGTACAACCGTGGCTCGGCCAACAGAATAATTTTAGGCAAACGGCGCTAAACTATCAATGCTAGCGCTATATTTCCGATCAAGTCTAAACACTATGGCCCAGATCCACAAAAGAGCGCCAAGCTTAAGCACACCATAGTTCCCATTAATATGAACGGGAGTAAAGACGTGCTAAAGCTTGTGTCCTTTTGTGGATCTGGGCCTAAATCGGGCGCTGTGAATCAGCACCTGATTTCATCAGTACCTGCATGTTTCAGTGTGTTAATTTGTGTGTCCCATGTGTGTATCAGTGTGTTAAAGTGTGTACAGCACGGCTCCAGTCATGCGGCGGGTTCTGTTCTAAGGACCCGCCGCAAAGCGAAAATCGCCGGAATGCGGAACCGGCGATTTTCATTGTGCGCATGCGCAGACCGGCAATGCGCCACTCTACGCATGCGCATCATCGGCAAAACACCTAATTCTGCACGTGAGCGACCACGAACCAGTCCGTTCAGTGCTTGCGCGACATTGCAGCAGCCCGTTCTGCGCATGCGGCCGGTTCTGCAGACATGACGGCCCCCTTCTCGGTACCACCGTATCGGCGGATCGCCGAAAAACGGGGTGCCGAGAAGCGGAGCCTTGCTGTACAGTATACTCTGTAGGCATTGGCCATCAGTAACTACAGCAGGGGTGCGCTATCTTTCCCTGCTGCGCCCCTCTGCCTGCTTCCCTTCCTGCTCGCAGCCCCTCCGCGTTACCATGGCGACGCATCGCCAAAGACAAGGTAAGTGAAGTTGCAGTGGCTTCACGCAACCCCCGGCATTAATTTAAATGCCTTGGGGGAAGAGCGCGGGGCCGCAGCAACCGCGCTCCCCCCTTGAAAAATCTTGCGCCCCCCTGAGCTACAGTATACACTACAGATAGTACCTTTAGCCTTTTAATTGCCAAAGGGGCCAGCAACGCTTGAGTTAGATTTGTCAATTCTGCTAATAATGCCACCTAAGAACATGCAGTCTGCTTATTCCTTATTTTATGCATGTGGTAGAAAAATGTCATTCTAAAACTGACTTTATTCAGTGAAAATAAGTGTGATTGACCCCCTGGTACTTTTCCTTATCTGGTAATTGGTTTATAATATTTCTGCCGAGTGATCTGTCTTTGTCTAAGAGTTTGCAGACAAATACATTACTGCTCAATTCTCTTAACAGTTCAGATTCACAGGGCTGAGTTTTTTGGACTATCAATTAAAGTGTGCAGTGCCAATAAAATAGTAACAGTCTTTAACTAATGCATACAGTTAGAGAACAATTACATTGATATTTCATGAGACATTTATTCAACTAAGTTTTCAAAGGGTTTAATTTAACCCAAAATACATTTTAGGAAAGCTGGCAGGAAAGAATACTGTAAAGTGATTCTAAATATATTTTTTAGTCTTAAAATTATTATACATCAATAAAAGTATTTCTAACATCTACTGTATGTCATATACTGTAGTTTCATAATCTTGTCCTAAAAGTGAGTTTGGCAGACACAGATGGTACAAAAACTACATTAAGATTTGTCTTGTAGTCTCTTGAGGTTAAATTCCTGCCTTGTGCCCAGTAATTTCATTTGTTTATCTAGTTTATGGGATTAATCTACTCTTTAGTATGATCACCTGATAGGTTTACCAATTGATCTAGTGTACTTTTTCACTGTTTTCCTTCACTGCAAGAGTTTTCTTTTATTTTCAGTTTGAATAATGGCCTTTTACACTGGCTAATACCAATTAAGTATGAAAAATGACAAGCCAGTGTATGTAATTATATAGGGACAATGAACATCCATCAGGTGTCTTTTCTTCACTTGTTACATGTTGAGAAAATAGTAAGTCTATAATTGGAACCCGAAACGAAATAGATCATTGAAACTTCAGCTATTGTGTTGGATTTAATTGTTTCACATACAGTAAACCCTACTTCACAGCTTGAAAATGGAACTAATGGAGCCTCCTACAGATTCCTGCTGTTGACAACAACTGGCAAGTAGAGCTGCTCACATCTGTGTATTGATTTTAATCACACACCGAAGCTTTTTATAATCTCATAACAATATCCTTGATAATTAACACACACAAAAAAAAAGGAGTTCTCACAACAGCACTCTCGGATAATTCATATTTTTTTTATTAATTTTCTTTTAAAAGTCTGCACCTCGGTTCTAACAAAGTTTTACAAAGAAATGTGAATGAAAAATGCAAGCAAGACACTGCCAACAAATCTGATTAATTGACCATATATTGATCAATAAAAAGTTTAGGGTGCAACCAAGATTAAGAACATATTTGTTATGGTGACACCTTCCATGCTGGAAGACAACTTATAGCCATAAAGGGCCATTTTCATTACTATGCTGTGTTTCTGCGTAAAACACATTTTGCTATTTTTATTACACATTGCTGAAAGGTGTCTCATAGAGTAGCACTGCTTAGTAATAATGACCCGCAATCAATTTGGACACATGGTCCTGTGTAGAGAGCCTCAGCAGTGAAGTGTTTGATGTAATGTCTAAGTATTTATAATCCTACATTGCTTCTGACCTATTGTTGTTCATCGTAACACTTCATAGATTCTGTACTACACTGTCATTTATTAATTATGCATAATGCTCATGTCCTTTTAAAAGACAAATCTATAGACATGCTTCTAGTGTAATGCTTTAATTTGCCAACCCAAAATACAGTTTGCAATTGTATTGCTGATCATTATAATTCTGGAAATTAGTGTATAGAAGTCTTTGCACTCGTAATTACAGCCTTTTCAGAGATGAGCCCTCAAAGGGACACGGATGTATGAATCATTTCTTAAATGTCCCTTCGCATTACACAAAAATGAATGGGAAAATTGCCTTTGATTAGACAGCAGTAGAATGTGAAATAATGGTTTATTAATATGGAGAAGGCAGAGGCAAGTGTGTAGCCAGCATAGGCTTATTGTGATATAAAACAATTAATGGCTCTTAGCTGTTCTGCAAACACTGTCTGTAAATACACTACAGCATTTGAATAATAAAGAGAATTACATTCCTCTGGTTGGCTTCTCCTTTACAGATTATGAATGCTATGTATCATGGGATGCGATTAAATTAATGCATACAGGTCAATTGGGAATGTACAAAGATGGTGCAATTTGCTCCAAAACACACAGCAAAAGTTTTGATCTGTGCCTATTTGCACAGATGTACAGTATGAAGCTTGTTAATCATGTTTTACATATTTGTTGCAGATATCACTGGAGCAGAGGTGTAACGTTGCCGACTGCAGGACAAGATACGGACCCGCAAGGCAGAGGTAGGGAGTAATACACTGACCTTGGCCTGGGATCAGAGGCCTGGGATGCAGGGGTAGTCAGGTACGGTTCCGGGGTCGAGGCAGGTGGCAGGCAAAGGGTAGTCAGGTCAAGTTCCGAGGTCGAGGCAGGCGGCAGGCAAAGGGTAGTCAGGTCAAGTTCCGAGGTCGAGGCAGGCGGCAGGCAAAGGGTAGTCAGGTCAAGTTCCGAGGACGAGGCAGGTGGCAGGTGGCAGGCAAGGGGTAGTCAGGTCCGGTTCAGAGGCAGGCGGCAGGTAAGGGGTAGTCAGATTCAGTTCCAAGGTTGGGACAGGCGGCAGGCAAAACAAAGGCAAGGCAAAGCTCAGACGGGATATAGTACAAGTACTTTGCACAAGCAAAGATGGATAGCAACTGCCTCCTATTGAAAGGCCAGAGGCAGCTGCTGGCAATGAGGTACAAAGCGAGGCTTCAAGATTTGCCAGGAAGTAAGATGACCGTGGCAGCTTCGGAGAAGATGATGTCACTTCCTGTCAGCAATCATCCTGGATATTCGGACAGATCCCTTATAAGAGGTTAACACCACCTCAGACTGTGGTGGATTTATTTGACGCAAAGACAAAAGAAAACTGAACAGTCATACAGTAGGAGCAAATGTTTATACTTCTCATTAATATTGTGCTGTCTCTCTCTAATGACTCTGTAAAATGCTTACTGGTGCAAGATATGTTGGTGCAAAATAATTCAATTTGTACCAGTTGGGTTTTTTTCAGCATTGCTCAAGTTTGCTCCAATTGGTATTTATGGCCATGTACATTAAGGCAAAAGTGGCCCACTTCTGGGGCACAAAAATGCACTAGAGATACAATAGAAAAAGAAATACTAGGTTTTTTTTGTTTGCCCTAAATTACACTACTTTTGCCTTAATACATAGAACCCAACAGGGGGTGCGTGAGGTGTCTTCAAGTGGTTTGCCCAAAACTATATGTAATGGTGGATGACAGGCAGTATAGTGTGTTCCTGAGCCTGTGCGGGGACTGTGCCCTTAGTAAGGCCCCCAACTGCACCTTGCATGGGTGGTGTAGTTGTCAATTACAGCAGGAGCTTCCAAAGTCACTCCCCACAATGCTTTGCATCCACAGCGGAAAGGCATTATGGGCCGTGACATTGGAAGTTCACGCAGTGACTGACTGCTATACCAGCCGTGCTGTCTGCACACACTGATGTGCAGTTTGGGGGCTTAAGCATGTCCCCCCCCCCCATGAGCTCAGGACACTATACTGCCTGAGATCGGTCCAACAGTTTGATGAGTAATAAGATAATAGGATTTCATTATTAAGGGCTCAAATATTTTCTAGCAGGTGGTGCAAAACTATTCAAAATGCATTTGCACATATTTTATGCTTCCCCCCCCCCTTTGTTATCAATTCCCTATGAAATGTTAGTCAAACCTCAAAGAACTATAAAGTCAACAAATCAGTAAGGTTAAAGTGACATATCGCCAGACAGTGAGTGAAACATGATATGTGCGCCTTATTTGTAGTCTCAGAATTAAAGAATCATTGTCTGGGGGCGAACACGTGATGTCAAAGGCATGAACGTCTAGGTAAAGAGCTCCGCAGACCTCACAGAGATAAATAGAGCAATACAGCTAGAAAACGGCCAGAAATCGTTCTAAATACCTTACTACGGTACATATAAGTGCTGAGGATGTCTCTGTAAGGATTCTGCTCGATCCGTGCTGGGTTTTGCTGCGGTTCGGTATTTCCAACTGCCTTTTCAACCTGCCTTTTCTGCTCACTGGGTACCCTCTGTGGAGTTCCTGCAATGGATGACAAAATCCAAAAACTCCAATTACTCTGGAATTACTCTGGACGAAAATCCAGGCCAATCTGACCAAAGCCGCCCTCCAGCCAAAAAACCCAGGTGGATAAACGTCGACGACCACAGCCTCCGTTTCAAGTGGGAGATCAGTTTGGTTGGCTACAAAAAATATCCGCTTGAAACTGCCTTCCTCCAAACTCGGGCCCAAGTTCATTGGACCTTACAAAATCCTAAAACAGGTCAACCCTGTGGCATTCAAACTGGAACTTCAGGATAATTTAAGAATACCGCCAGTGTTCCATGTCTCCCTCCTCAAGCCGTTCATCCAGAACACCTTCTCTCCTCCTACCCTCCCTCCTCCTAGACTGTTCTTGGCGGATGGCGGAAGGAATTTGAAGTACAGTAAGCCAAATACTGGATTCCCTTTGATCCCGTGGTGGGCTACAGTACTTGGTCCAATGGAAGGGTTATATACCTGAGAAAAAATCATGGATCAAATCCAGGGATGTCCATGCTCCAAACCTGGTCCGGGCGTTTCATCAGAAATTCCCTACCAACCCCAGCTTAGATCGCGCGGAGGTCTCTCCTCAAGAGGAGGGTACTGTAGGGATTCTACTCGATCAGTGCTGGGTTTTGCTGTCGTTCGGGTTTTCCAATTCACCTGCCCTTTCTGCTCACTGTGGCCATTTTTGGTACTGGCAGCCTGCTATATAAGGCTGCGGTTCCTAGGGGGGTCACCGAGTAAAGTTCTAACATTTGCAGCTCTTGTTGGTCTTTGCAGTCACGCTTTACCCTTTTGCCCAGCCCTGACCTCTGCCTGTCTCCTGGACTTTGCAACTCTGCCACCAGCCTTGACCCCTGCCTGCTTACCGATACTCGAACAGGACTCTGTTCCTGGACTTTGGTTGGTTTATTTGCATCCCTACCTCAGCCCTGCGGGTCCACTTCCTGATTTGAGACGAGAACCGTCACAGCCTCCTAAGAATAGGAAAGCCACCCCACTGGAGGTATCACGGTTCTTTCGGAAAGAAAGCTTAGCCGTCGCTGAGCCAGAAATGGCGGTACCTCTCTCTGCTTCTAGCGTGCGTCTTCAGACTCAGATCTCGAGAAAGGAAAAAGATGAAACCATGAAAAATTACCTGGAAGAGCTCCTAACCAACATGAAATTATCAAAATAGAAGGTAAATCAGATAAAACCCTACAAATCCAGGTAACCACAGATGAAGTGGTGTTTAGGATGGATGAAGAAATAAGGGGACCTACAGAAAAACATGGAGGACCTGTAGAACAGGGGACACAGACAAAACCTTCACGTACGGAATGTTACAGAATCAATCCTTGCTGACAGCCTATAAGAATAACTCAAAAGGTTTTCAAATGTATTGATCGTCCCTGGATAAAGGGGAAATGCGAATGGACAGAGCCCACAGGGCATTAAGACTGCAATTCCAGCATCTGAACAAAAGCAGAGATATCATCCTCAAGCTTCATTATTACACCACCAAAGAAAAATTGATGAGGATGACTGGACAAAGAGGAGATACTATTCTAAAATCTAAAAAAGGAAGAGAGAGCTGAAGCCTATTTCTTCCCTGCTCAGACAGAAAGGTTGGCATTACAGGTGGGGATTTCCCTTTGGAATATCTGGAGTAGTCCAGAGCCGGATTACTCTCCCTAAAAATAAGTGACTGGAGAGGCGGAGCTTGAGAGCTGTGGTGCATGGATGCTTGTTAGCTGAGCTCCAGCCCGTCAGTGCAAACAACTAACTAAATATCAGCATTTTAAGCACGAAAATTTACAAAAAGACACCCTCAAGTATCTGAACAGCGGGGGATGCCGCTGACCACAAGAAGGGGCAGAAAAGTCACTTCCGTAGCAAGCTACTTCCATAAAACCCCTTGCAAGTCCCCTGCAGCAATGGCGACGGGCGGGAAAAGCAAGGAGAGCAGGAACAAGGACAGACCCCCCCCCCCCCCCAAATGCCCAACGATGAGACTGACACGGACACAAAACCGGGGGCTAACAGACCACCCTCAGGAGCAGGAGACCAGGGGTGGGCCAGGGTTAAAGACATAAAAGAATTATGTGGGGAGATGAGGACATACTTCAAGTCTGAACTATGGGCCCTGCGCAAAGACCTGGACGCCCTGGGAGAACGGACCGACACACTGGAGGTAAAATCTGACGAAACTATATCAGCCCTGCAGCAAACTAAAGCGGAGGTCGCTTCCCTGTCGGCCCAGGTGCGGGGGATAGGGGACAAGTTGGAAGACTCCGATAACAGGGACAGGAGAAACAACTACAGGCGAGGGGAGCGCGAGGAGGGGGGAGAGAGACGAGGAGGGGGGGGAGAGACGAGGAGGGGGGGAGAGAGACGAGGAGGGGGGGGAGAGAGAAGAGGAGGGGGGGAGAGAGACGAGGAGGGGGTGTAGAGAGACGAGGAGGGGGGGGAGAGACGAGGAGGGGGGGGAGAGAGACGAGGAGGGGGGAAGAGAGATGAGGAGGGGGGGGAGAGAGACGAGGAGGGGGAGGGAGAGAGACGAGGAGGGGGGGGAGAGACAAGGAGGGGGGAGAGAGACAAGGAGGGGGGGGGAGAGAGACGAGGAGGGGGGGGAGAGAGATAAGCAGGCAGGGGGGGGGGAGACAAAAGGGCTGCAGTATACTATTAAATCAGACTGAGCGGTTTAGGGGACGGATACTAGGCGAAGCTTGTTAGCCACAGGTTGGGATGTAGTTAGGATTTACACAGAAATGTCATATAGGGGAAAAGGTTAAGGTATGCAAGATTCAGAGGGGAGGTTTAGAGGTGGGACTTCCCACATATCCCTATAGTTACTCACGATACCCCTCTGAGTGTTGTCGTTTGCGGGGTTTGTAAAAGTTTTAATTACTTACAAAAGTTATTAGTTGATGTATTGCTGGTATAAGTTTATATAAATAATGCTTTAAGATGCGCCGGCGGGGACTGCCCCCGCTGCAGGCTTCTCCTATCTCGACCCATTCCCCAGTAACGGGTCGTACCCTAGTCCCTAGGAGGCTGGTCCCTCGGGACACAGACAAGTCCACTGTTACGGACGGTCTGTCAGGCCATACCTATGGGCATAAGGATCTCTCTGGGTCCATCCCAGATGAGATCTTCTCAATACTATGTATATTCACTGTCAGAAACACACTGTTTACGCTGTCATTTTTGTCTCTTTGTTCGTTATATGTTATATGTTCCCCTGCCCCTTCCTACCTTCATGTGTCCCCCCTCCCTGGGCCCTGGCCTCCCACCTCCCCAACCCCCCCCAGAGGAAAGAGGAGCGGACGGCAAGGGAATATGCGGTAAAGACATCTCCACATCGGCAGTCAGTCCATCGGATGGATACCTCGGCCCTAGGAACGGGGAAGAGAGAGACCGACTACAGAATCGGCATAGAAGACGGCACTGGACACCTGCAGCAGATGGAAATCAACGAGCCAGCCACTGCACAAAGTCCAAGAGTCAGAAACCCCATAAAGTATGTTGAATAAAGAAATTAGGTTTATTTCACACAACGTTAAAGGTTTCAACAGCCCAGCAAAACGTAAGTTGGCCTTTAAAGAGTATAAACGCCGAAAGGCAGACATTATTTTTCTCCAGGAGACCCACTTCTCTAGGAGCTGTTTCCCTAAATTTCTAGATAAAGATTTCAGAACAGTACACTTAGCCTCAGCGACAGAGGAAAAAAAGAGGTGTAGCTATTGCAATCCACAACAGACTAACATTTCAGGTACACAAAACGATAGCGGATAGAGAAGGGCGATACCTCATCCTGGTGGGGTCCATACAGGGTCAGCCCCTCACGCGGGCCTCTGTCTACGCCCCATGCGAGCCAGCGCCGGCATTTTTTTCCCTTTTTTTCCAGAAACTCCACAGTGTAGCTCAGGGAAATATAATTGTAGCTGGGGACCTCAATAGGACATTAAACCCCATCCTAGATAGGTGTACGACTACTAACCTGCCCCCTAGACAGGACATACTAAACATTACCCACGGACTACGAGACTGTCAATAAGTAGATATTTGGAGAGAGCAACATCAGCAGGATAAGGACTCTACGTTTTACTCCCACCCACATTACAGATATAGCCAGATAGATTATTTCCTGGTATCCAATAGACTGGTCCTGGTGGTCTCCCATACGGGGATCCACGATATTTCATGGTCAGACCACGCACCAATCGAGCTGCGGTGCACGTTAAATTCACTAGACAGACCTGGAGCAAACTGGAGACTTAATGAGCTGCTACTCAAAATTCCAGCCATTATGAAGGAGATAGGAGACAAAATCACAGAGTATTTTGTGGAGAACGAGGGTAGCGTGACATCACACTCCACGTTGTGGGAGGCACATACGGAGGGAGGATCAGGGGATCTCTGATGTCTCTGGCGGCTCGGCACCGGAGGGAGCAGGACCGCCAGATTCAGGAATTACAGGAGAAATTGGCATCACTCACTGCAATACATAAGTCCTTAAAGCAGGACGACATTTTAAAAGAGATCGCGGATATCAAACACCAATTAAACATTTGATTAACCTCCCAGGCGGAAAAGGAGTTGAGTTGGACTAAACGTGGGTTCTTTGAGAAGGCGAATAGGCCGGACATCCTTTTAGCGAACAAGCTTAGAAATAAAACACCAAATTATCACATCCAATCTATTCGTACACAAGGGGGGGAGCTTACCTCCAATCCTAAACGAATTGTGGAGGAATTCAAATCCTACTATGAGGCGCTCTATGATGGAGGTAAGGTCACACACAATCAGAAAACGAGGGACAATCTGCGGGAATTTTTCATGGGGGCAAAGTTGCCAAAGTTGAGCAGGGTGGAGAGGGAGACACTACAGATAGACTTCTCTCTAGAAGAGTTAACGGCAGTAGTAAAGTCTCTCAAGCCAGCCAAGGCACCAGGGCTGGATGGCTTTTCAAACCTATACTACAAAAAATATCTGAAAATATTAGCACCATATATGTTAAAACTCTTTAATTCGGTCTTGCAAGGGGCCTCGTTCCTAGCACAGATGCTCCAAGCTTCCATCTCCTTGATCTATAAACCAGGAAAGGACCCGGCAGACTGCAAGAGCTACCGGCCCATCTCTTTGATCAATACGGACATAAAAATATTCTCAAAACTTATAGCTAACAGAGTGGGTACCGTCCTTCCTAGGTTGATTCACCCAGATCAGGTGGGGTTCATAGGAAGAAGGCAAGCGGCAGATAATACCAGACGAGTAATAGATCTTATTAATTTGGCCCAAAAATATAATATCCCGTCTATGGTACTTAGTCTGGATGCAGAAAAAGCCTTCGATAGGATTGATTGGCCTTATCTAAGGGGGACACTGGAGGCATTTGGCTTCGAGGGACGCATCTTGGGAGCCATTATGGCCCTATATGAAGGGCCGGCAGCAAAGGTGAGACATCAAGAGTTCCCTTCAGGACAATTTCAAATCTGTAGTGGCACGAGGCAGGGTTGCCCACTGTCCCCCTTGCTGTTTGCCCTCTGTATCGAACCCTTGGCGGCTCACCTGAGATTATGCCCAGATGTGTCAGGAATAACAGTAAAAGAGCAGACGCACAAAGTGGCGCTGTACGCGGATGATGTGATACTGACATTATCCAGACCTCTCACCTCCCTGCCCAATGTGTTCGCAATATTGGGGCAGTTTAAACGAATATCGGGGTTCAAAATTAATCAGGCCAAATCAGAAGCCCTCAATATAAATCTACCCAAACCAATGGAAAAACTAATTGGATTAAACTTTAAATTTAACTGGCAACCCTCCATGATCAAATATCTAGGGGTATATATAACACGCGATGTCAAAGCACTATACAAGGCAAATTATCCCAGGTTGCTCAAGACACTGAGGGAGGATCTCAGAAGATGGGAGGAGTTTGGCATCTCTTGGATTGGAAGAATTCACAGTGTTCAAATGAATCTTCTACCGAAGGTGCTATACCTCTTTCAGGCCCTCCCTGCCCCCCTGCTGAAAGATGACATCCTCTCGCTGCAGTCTAGAATAATGAAGTTTATCTGGAATAAAAAAAGCCCACGGATAAAAAAAAGATATCTTGAGGAGGCCGACCTCGAGAGGGGGGTTGGGGGTGCTTTGCCTGTTTGCCTACTACAAAGCAGCCCAACTGAGCCAAATCATACAGTGGCACACGGACCCGGATCTCCGGAGATGGGTGGTCCTAGAGAAAGATTGCTGTGCCCATTGAGCTGCAGAACCTTATATGGTTACCTAAAAAGTGTTGGTCGGGAATTCAGAGTCTGCTACAGGCTATATTAAACTCCTTGAAGGTTTGGGAGGCTACCAAATTTAAATGTTCTCTCACAACACTAAACTCCTTGATGACGCCCATTTGGGGTAATCCGGACTTTGCTCCAGGGATGGATAGTTCACATTTCGCAAAATGGTTTCAATCAGGGTATATTAGACTAAATGATCTGGAGGGGAGACAGCATATCAAAACTTTTGATTATATCAAAGAAGAGAAAAACATGCCCAATACAGAATTCTTTAGATACCTCCAGATCAGGGCATTTTACAACAAAACCCCAATTCGGCCTAGGAGAACAAACTTCGAGGAGCTGTGTTCCAGAGGTACGGACACAAGGGGACTAACCTCTAGGATGTACAGGGAAGTGATCTGTCCAGAGACAAAAGACAACCCCGACTTAGTTATATGAGACAATGGGAAGCCGATTTAGGGGAGACGTTAGAGGACGAGGACTGGGACAGGATCCTACAGGCAGCAGCCTAAAGCTCTATCTGTACCACGTTAAAGGAGAACGCATACAAAGTTCTAATGCGGTGGTATTACACCCCAACAAAATTAGCCAAATTTGTCAGAGGTTACTCCCCGCTTTGCCCGAAGCAATGCGGAGAACGAGCTGACTTACGCCATATGCTGTGGTCTTGCACGAAGGTGGCTCCGATTTGGGCAGAAATTAGAGATTGGCTTCAAAGATTGATCGGAGTGGAGATCCCCCTGGGCCCATGGCTGTTCCTTGTGGGCAGGCGGATCCGGGGGCTATCGAATGCCACTCATAAATTGATATCACACTTAGCAACAGCCACCAGATGTGAGATCGCAGCATTGTGGAAGCAACCGGAGGTACCAATTTTACCCAAAATTAGGAACAGAATTTGGTTTGTGTGCCGGATGGAACAATTGACGAGTTTGGTCAATGACTCCGGCTCAAATTTTCTAAAAGTGTGGTCGCCCTGGTTGGCCCAAACAGACATCCCGGGAGTAGATGCCACCACAATTTTGCAATGATAACCATAAATGCGTTCTCCTCTGACCAAATGGATTCTTGACCACACAGTGAGTAGGAAAACCCGAGGTATAGGGGAGCTCAAGGAAGTAGGGCCACTCCGATAGGCTGAGCCGTTGACCCGGCACGCTAATACCAACAAGATATCAATAGAGAGGAAAGTGAAAAGAGTTGTATCCGCCCAGCAGTGATCAAGGTCGCGTTCTGGACCTCCCCCTTCCCACCCCTCCCCTCATCCCATTACATAGGTTGGTAAGGGAGTAAACCCCTATTTGGGTGCTTCAAAACTGATGTCGGTGAAGACTAGCATAAAACTTTCAGAGTCTTCAGTGTATCCAGGGTTTAATGCTTCATGAGCAGTGTGATAGGTTCTCCCAGATCTTCAATGGAAACAGTTCATATAGACAGCTATATAATATACCTAGACACAGTTAGGATAAAACCGCTTGTGGGGAAAGAAAACCTCTAACCTGACCGGAATGCATGTCCCATCCGGCGGTTCCTTCTCTGGCGGGTCACGTGTTCCCAGCGGGTCCTCGAGCAGGGAGTGCAGAGACTCTCAAAGCTGCCTTAGCGGTGCCGGTAAGCTGTTGGTCCGGGGGAAGGAAACCTCACCACTGCTCTCCTTGTGGCGTGCATCCGTCCCAGCAGTAGATAGCAAGGTAAGTAAAAAGGGGGGGCTTGGAGCACTGCAGAAAAAAGTATCAGGCTGGCGGCAGCGTGCAACAAAAAGACTTTAATGTGGCATAAAAGCCCTGATTAAAAAGACAGACAGAACAATTCTCTGACGCGTTTCGTCTAAGCGACTTTATCAAAGAGTGCTATACTGCAGCCAGAGATGTGCCCTAAATAGCCATAGATTCCCGCGCGAGGATTTTGAAATCCCCGCCCCACTGTGATGTAATCTATACCACTGCATGATTATGCAAATCTAGAGGGAACGGCTCACATAGCCTAATAAAGAGGGATTTAACCCTTTTGCTACTAAATGCAATGAAGGTGAAACCATAACTGCAAATATGACAAGGGACAAATGGTGTTAGATAGGGACAATCTTCTGGCTGTCAAAGCAAACTAGCATATGGAGAACAATACAAAACAAAACAATACTTTTACAAAAGAGATACATAAATTAAATAAGTAATACATTGTGTAATAACACCATCAATACATAAGTAACTAACCTAACAATATGAAATAAATATAAACATCTATACAACTTTCCTAAGACACTAATAGGTGATATGAGTATATTTAGTGTCTTAGGAAAGTTGTATAGATGTTTATATTTATTTCATATTGTTAGGTTAGTTACTTATGTATTGATGGTGTTATTACACAATGTATCACTTATTTAATTTATGTATCTCTTTTGTAAAAGTATTGTTTTGTTTTGTATTGTTCTCCATATGCTAGTTTGCTTTGACAGCCAGAAGATTGTCCCTATCTAACACCATTTGTCCCTTGTCATATTTGCAGTTATGGGTTCTCCTTCATTGCATTTAGTAGCAAAAGGGTTAAATTCCTCTTTATTAGGCTATGTGAGCCGTTCCCTCTAGATTTGCATAATCACGCAGTGGTATAGATTACATCACAGTGGGGCGGGGATTTCAAAATCCTCGTGCGGGAATCTATGGCTATTTAGGGCACATCTCTGGCTGCAGTATAGCACTCTTTGATAAAGTCGCTTAGACGAAACGCGTCAGAGAATTGTTCTGTCTGTCTTTTTAATCAGGGTTTTTATGCCACATTAAAGTCTTTTTGTTGCACGCTGCCGCCAGCCTGATACTTTTTTCTGCAGTGCTCCAAGCCCCCCCCCCTTTTTACTTACCCTCATCCCGTTACCCTGCCGTCATGTTCGTTGGTTTGTTAAGTCTGTCACGTGTGTCACGTTTAGTGTTTGGAAACAAAGAAATGGTGAAGTTACAAATGCTAATGGATTGTGTTATAATGTATGCACCAAAACACCTAATAAAACCAAAGTTATAAAAAAAAATAAGTGACTATGATAATGATGTCCATAGCAATGTTACCCAGGCCTGGGAGATGTTAGGGGAGGATTATGAGCCTAAATACTTAAAGGCCTTAACCATCCCCTGAGGAGGTGCCACGAGGATAGCTGCCTTATCCCTGCCAATGTAAAGCAGAAAGCATCTACTGTAGTTGAAGGGTGCCACTCAGCCTGGTTAACAGAACAGGAGGGGTCTCCTCTGCCTGGATGATCCGACATTGATATGGCAGGCGGGAAACTTTATACTTAAACTCAGAGCCACTAGATCCAAAAAGGGAGACGGACTAAATGAGCAGCGAGGCATACCAGACCCAGGGCTACCCAGGAGAAGAGACCTACTATTAATCTTTAGGATCATTGTTTACCACCCAAAGAATGGAGAGCATTTGGCATGTTTAAGGGGAGGCTTTGTGCTTTAAGTGAACTCTCGGTTGAGAACGGAACCATCCCATGGGGTGACGGCCAAGAAGGCCGCTGGGATTGATTGGGTGGTAGGCTTTGGACTTTGAAGAGACAGAAGAAAGGATCTACAAATGACTCATATAAGCTCTGAACTAAGGTCAACTTGTGGGGGGCGATATGAAAGTATTTAAACACAATACGGATAGGGTTTTCTTTATGCATATGTAGCCCCCTTTTTGGGATTACTATTGCAGTTAAGGGGTTAATGAACTTAATGGGTTCACTGTGTGGATTCACTCAGGTCACTCCCCTCCCCATCATGTGATGTAGATGACAATGCAGAAGGGATTGCCACCCCCTTGTATTTCTTGTGACCCGTGATGTCACTATAGGGAGTATATATTGGTCTACCCTATGTTCTACAAGAGGTTCTTCTGAGTTTTGACTGTGATTCTCACTGTGAGCCCTGTAAATAGGTTTATCTGTATAGCTAAGTGTAGTAAGATGTGTCCTGTCACCGTTTGTTGTTTTCAGTTAGAAACGTGCTCAGTAAGTAAGCGCCAGTAGTAAGGGCCCAAGATTGTTCTCATTACTGCAAAGTGGAAGTTCTCGGCATAGTAACTCCGGAGTATGTTTGGACCAGTCCAACGGAAGGTTACAGTACAATACTGATCAAATAGGTAGAAAGAAATATGCAGTAGATAGTAGAGGGTTACTAATCCAGGAGCCTGAAGTGTATTCCAGAAAGGAGAAGGACTGGCTCAGTTACTAAAGACGCTGACTCTGTAAACAATGACACAGAGTTTGAATCAGTTTGAATACCACGCACTATACTGTAAATGTGAAGTGCTTTGAGTTCCGCTGGGAGAAAGGAGCTATATGAAATAAAGTTGTTATTATTATTATTCGATATGGGGCTTTACTGACTCTATGCAAGAGAATGTCACTTATCCCTTAGTATGGGTAACAAGTCTTCTCAGCATAGGCATGAGAGCTAAAAGGGGATGAAGTCCAGAATTGTATTGTTTCCCACCAGTTTCTGTCAAGTAATCAGCATGTCAGTGTCTGTGAAGCATTATTGACAAAATGTCTAATAAGCACTTTTTTGCTTATAAAAGCTCCTGGCGCCAATCAATCCTTGTTATATTCAAGCATGCAACAGACGACAGTGAAGCACAATGCTACATTCCACATGACAAAAATTAAAAAGTAAAATACTTATATATTCTCTTGGAAAAGGGTCATTTAGTTTAACCCTTTGGCCAAAGCATTGTAAGCTTGCGAGCGACGACAAGGCAGACCCTGTTCGCAAGTCCTAACACTACCAGATGAAATACTAATCTACTATATATTTCTGAAAGCATTGTATGTATGTATGTTTCCCTGGTGTGTTCCCTGTCCCTAGCGGCAATGTCATTGGTCCCTTGGCCCGCCCGCCCCCGCACACCTCTCATTGGCCTCACACACTCACACCACTGCTTCAGGCCCCCTTGGCCCGCACCCGCACACCTCTCATTGGCCTCACACACTCACACCACCCACTTGGCCCGCCCCCACACCTCTCATTGGCCTCACACACTCGCACCACTGTTTCAAGGCCCCCTTGGCCCGCCCCCGCACACCTCACCACTGCCTCACTCTCCCAACCCTCACTGAGCTTTGGGAACGCACCTAACTCTCACTGCTCTGGGAGACGACGCTTCACAGCTCTCATCTCTCTACGCACTAAACCCTCTCACCTCTCAACGCACTAAACCCTCACCAGCTGCTACCACCAAAAGGAATCAGGTACAGACTCTCTATATATATTGTGTAAGCACCTGAAAACCGCAGGACACAACACAACTCACCTTCAGACTCATGAGACACACTCCTTCACCGGACAAACAAAGCCCTCCTGTAGCACGCCAAACACTCACAAAACACTCCCGTCGCCCACTACAATACCCCCCCAACAACTAACACCTCCCGTAGGACAAAATAAAATCCCTCCGGAACCAACACAACTCTCCTTCAGCCTCATGCGACACACTGCTTCACCGGAAAAATAAAGCCTTCCTGTCGGCCCCCAAAAAAATTATATACCGTTTGCAAACACTCCGGTGGCACACAAACCCCCCCCCCCCTCACAAACACCCCCCCCCCACAAACCCCCCCACCACAAACTCCCCCCCCCCCCACTCACCTTCAGCCTCATGCGACACACTGCTTTACCGCAAAAATAAAGCCCTCCTGTCGGCCCCAAATAAATAAATATACCGTTTGCACACTCAACAAACACTCCGGTGGCCCACAAACACCCCCCCCAACCCCCCAAAATAGGCCAAACAACACTCCACATAGCCCACTCCCGTTACCACAACCCGCCTGCCATCTCCAAAAAATAAACACGTGCACCGACAATAAAACAAACAACTCCCTAATAAGACTAAACTAAATCCCTCCGGAACCAACACAACTTTCCTTCAGCCTCATGCAACACACTGCTTCACCGGAAAAATAAAGCCTTCCTGTCGGCCCCAAATACATTTATATACCCTTTGCAAACACTCCGGTGGCACACAAACCCCCCCCACAAACCCCATCCCCCCCCCCACCACCACAAAGTCCCCCCCCCGACTCACCTTCAGCCTCATGCGTCACACTGCTTCACCGGAAAAATTAAGACTTCCTGTCGGCCCCAAATACATTTATATACCCTTTGCAAACACTCCGGTGGCACACAACCCCCCCCCCCAAACACCCCCCCCCACCAACACAAACCCCCCCACAACCCCCCCTCATAAACACCCCCCCACAAACCCCCCCACCAATCCACCCCCCCCCACCCCCCCCACCCCCCCCCCACGTACACCAACACCCCCCCACCCACGTAACACACCCTAACCACACCACTAACATCTACAACACTAACTCAACAACACCTCCCCTAGGACGCAGCAACCCCCCGTCCGGAGCCAACACACCTCACCTTCAACCTCCTGCCACATCAATGCTTCACAATATAATATAGCACTGAATTCAATTCCACAACACGTCCTGCTTGCAAAATAAATATCAACTCACACTGTGACATACACATAAACACACACACAACACTCACCCACAAACCCAAAACCCACCACAACACCATCACACACACGCCACGCACACACACACACACCCTGACCAACACCACACGCCATCAGACACACCACCCACCGCGTACACACACACACACCCTCAGCCACTACCCACGTACACACACACTCACGCACGCAACACGGACTGACACACAAACAAAACTCCTGTGCTAATACGCCACACAAAACAACACTTCTACACACAACTACCTACCCCACACAACACACACACAACAACACACAACGGACGCTGCGCCATATTCAGCACACCTCACATAGACAACACCTCAACACACCCTCACACACCATAAAACACATCAACACACCCTCGCACCAGGAAACACACCTCCCCATTCAACATCTTCACAACAACACTACTCTGAACACAATGCACATTTACACGTCTGCCCAACAAATCCCCTTGCACCACAACCAAACACCACCACAAACTTGCACTACAACACACAACATCCAATGGCAACACACCTCACACAACAACTCACCTCTTCCGTGCAATAACAACTATTCAAAACACATTTACTATTGAGACGTGTGTCATTTCTTCCACAAACACTCAACACAACCACACATAACACTCACAGACATCCACACAACACTCACAGAACGCTCAGTCAGTCACACAACACTCATATCACACACACAAAACAACACTCACACACACACACAACACTCCTGTGCTGAGACACCACACACAACACAAAAGTTTACACTACCCTACCCCCACAACAAACACTCCCTTGCAAACACAACTTACCTTCAACTTCCTGCCGCACACACTACACTCAACATAATGCACATTAACACATCTATGCCACACCCTCCCCTTGCGCCTGAAACACCACACTACCCCCCCTACAACGCAAACACACACACACAATATACACACGAAAACACCCCCTCAACACTCAACACACCTCACACAGACAATCGCCTCTTCACTTACAAAAATAATTAAACACACAAACCACGTTTACCAGGATGGGAAGACACAATAATTAGGTCTCAATCTACTATATATTTCTGAAAGCATTGTATGTATGTATGTTTCACTGTGTTCCCTGTCCCTAGCGGCAATCTCATTGGTCCCTTGGCCCGCCCGCCCCCGCACACCTCTCATTGGCCTCACACACTCACACCACCCCCTTGGCCGGCCCCCCACCCCTCTCATTGGCCTGAGGCGGAGTGACGGGCCAAAGGTCCAAAAAAACACACACACACACCTCTCACTCTGTCCTCTCCCCCCCATCACACTCACCTCCCCCCCTCCCTGGTGCTCCATTCACCTCCCCGCCTCCCCTCCGCTCCACTCACCTCTGCACCACTCACCTCCCTCCCGCTCCACTCCCTCCCGCTCCACTCACCTCCCTCCCGTTCCACTTACCTCCCTCTCCACTCACCTCCCTCCCGCTGCACTCCCTCTCCACTCACCTCCCTCCACCTCCCTTCTGCTCCACTCACCTCCCTCCCGCTCCACTCACCTCCCTCTTCACTCACCTTCCTCCTGCTCCACTCACCTCCCTCCCGCTCCACTCACCTCCCTCCCAGGCGCGGGGATAGGCAGTGGGCAGGGCAGCCTGCCGCTGCCACGCGTCACCTAAAATGGCGGCGGACAGAAGGACCCCCTTCCTCCCTCGCGGACTAAGTAACATGGCGGCGGCCGGAAGGAGAGGTCCCGCTCCACTCACCTCCCTCCCGCTCCACTCCCTCCTGCTCCACTCACCTCCCGCTCCACTCACCTCCCGCTCCACTCACCTCCCTCCCGCTCCACTCACCTCCCTCCCCGGCGCGGGGACAGGCAGTGGGCAGGGCAGCCTGCCGCTGCCACGCGGCACCTAAGATGGCGGCGGAGGGAAGGACCCCCTTCCTCCCTCGCGGACTAAGTAACATGGCAGCGGCCGGAAGGAGAGGTGACGTGTGTGTGTGTCACTGTGTGTGTGTGACACTGTGTGTGTGTGTGTGTGTGTGTGTGTGTGTGTGTGTGTGTGTGTGTGTGTGTGTCACTTTGTGTGTGTGTGACACTGTGTGTGACACTTTGTGTGTGTGTGTTACACTGTGTGTGTGTGTGTGTGTGTGTGTGTGTGTGTGTGTGTGTGTGTGTGTGTGTGTGTGTGTGTGTGTGTGTGTGTGTATGTGTGACACAGTGTGTGTGCCCCCCCCTCCTGTCCACTCTCCTCCCCCTCCTGTCCACTCTCCTCCCCCTCCTGTCCACTGTCACCCCCCTCATGTCCACTGTCACACCCCTCATGTCCACTCTCCCCCCCCTCCTGTCCACTCTCCTCCCCCTCCTGTCCACTGTCACCCCCCTCCTGTCCACTGTCACCCCTCTCCTGTCCACTGTCACCCCCCTCCTGTATACACTCCCCCCTCCTGTCCACTCTCCCCCCCTCCTGTCCACTGTCCCCACCCTCCTGTCCACTGTCCCCCCCCTCCTGTCCACTGTCCCCCCCCTCCTGTCCACTGTCCCCCCTCCTGTCCACTGCCCCCCCCCTCCTGTCCACTGTCCCCCCTCCTGTCCACTGTCCCCTGCCCCCCCTCCTGTCCACTACCCCCCTCCTGTCCACTACCCCCCCTCCTGTCCACTGTCCCCGTCCCCTCCTGTCCACTGTCCCCGTCCCACCCCTCCTCCTGTCCACTGTCCCTCCCCCCACCTTTTCCTAGCGGCAAATTTAACTCACGGGCAACGCCGGGTCTCTCAGCTAGTATCCTCTATTAGGATTAAAATTCTCATTTACCTCTATTAGGAGGGAGAAAGACCACATTGAATCTATATCCAGTAGAATGAAAGGACCTACTAACTTGGGAAGTTATGCATGACCTCTTTTAGAGCTGGGTAAGGAGGGTTGTATGTTTGTATGTATTATCCATCCCATGATATTCTCTATTTCTCCCTCACCCTTCCTCCCATTGTTCTTAAGCTTTTACTGTTCCGGGTTGGGAAAGAGGAAGGATGGGAGACAATGTTATTATGTTTAAGGGCTTCTAACCTGATAAGGGGTGTACAAAATAGCTTTAAATAATTGCCCCGAAGGTCTGAACATTTGAAGGCGATACCTCCTAACATCAAGGTAGTTTTATGCAATTTAAGAATGGGGCGAGATATGTAAACCCAAAATGTTCTGATTATGTTATTTGTTACTAGTGAATGTGGATACTTTTACTGTAGAACTGGTTTTATTGATATGGCATGATAGAGGTTTTGTGGAAGGCCTGGCTTCTGCAGACCGGGGGAGGGGGAGGAGCATCTTTCTCCAACTTCTGAGACAGGGCCCACTGGTCTGCCTGATGGCCTTAAAAGGCTAACATCTCTGAGGTCTGAAACTAGGGCCACCCTGGACAGACGCACTGGGAGAAGTGCTTACACCCTAGGGCATGTCCCCAATCCAGTATTTCAGGGATGAATTTGGGTTCCACGTACAAGGAGTCTTTAGGAACAACTAGACCGATCGGAAGATTCTCTTGAGACTTGATGATCCTCTCAAGATTCTTGAATGCTACAGCTGCTAAGATTCTTTGTTTAGGAAGGATGGACTCGGTGGTCTTTTCTGATCTCTCTTCAGAAGAGTATTGCCGGGAGAGAGCATCCGCTTTGACGTTCTTAGTGCCGGGAATATATGAGAGAACAAAATTAAATCTAGAAAAAAATAACGACCAGCGGGCTTGGCGGGGACCTAAACGACGGGCATTCTCAATATACAATAAGTTTTTATGGTCCGTGAGAATAGTGAATGGCTCTTTAGACCCCTCCAGAAGATGTCTCCATTCTTGAAGAGCCAACTTGACGGCCAAAAGTTCCCTATTGCCCACGTCATAATTTCTCTCTGCAGAAGAAAACTTTTTGGAGAAAAACCCGCAAGGATGAAGTTTATCCTGGGAAGAAATTTTCTGAGACAGAACCGCACCAGCCCCACAGTCCGAAGCGTCAACCTCTAGGGTGAATGGGAAATTCGTGTTTGGGTGTCGAAGGATGGGAGCAGAGACAAAAGTTTGTTTCAGCGTCTCGAATGCCGTGACTGCCTCTGGAGACCAAGATGAAGGATCTGCACCTTTTTTGGTCAGTGCCGTGATAGGAGCGACAATGGTAGAAAAGTTACGGATAAACTTCTGGTAATAGTTACAAAAACCTAAAAACCGTTGAATAGATTTGAGGGAATTGGGTTGCGGCCAATCCGCGACGGCTTTCAGTTTCTCTGGGTCCATGGCCAAGCCTTTGTTGGAGATGATGTATCCGAGAAAGGAAGTGGTAGACTGATGAAAAATGCATTTCTCCATTTTAGCAAACAACCGGTTCTCTCGGAGGCGTGAAAGCACAAACTTCGTGTGGATGATATGATCCTGTAAGTTTTGAGAAAAAATAAGGATGTCATCCAGGTAGACAATGACAAAGCGATTAAGAACGTCCTGAAAGATATCATTGATGAAGTCCTGAAAAACTGCCGGTGCATTGCATAACCCGAAGGGCATCACTAGATATTCGTAGTGTCCGCTACGGGTGTTGAAGGCAGTCTTCCATTCATCGCCCTAACAGATGCGGATGTGGTTGTATGCCCCACGAAGGTCCAGTTTAGTAAAGAGGTTGGCCCCCTGAAGTCTATCAAAGAGTTCGGAGATGAGTGGGAGAGGATAACGATTCTTCACCGTGATATGATTCAGACCCCGGTAATCAATACATGGTCTGAGAGTACCATCTTTCTTTTTGACAAAGAAGAATCTGGCCCCCGCAGGAAAATTGGAATGACGTATGAAGCCCCGCTTAAGATTCTCACGAATATATTCGTCCATAGCTTCTGTCTCGGGCAATGAGAGAGGGTAAGATTTGGCCTTAGGCAAGGTATAACCAGGTACCAGGTCAATCGGACAATCGTAGGAACGATGAGGGGGTAGAAGCTCAGACTGTGTCTTGCTAAAAACATCCAAAAATTCAGCGTATGGAGAAGGTAACTCCCTCAGAGGACTGGATGTGTTGGCTAATAGAAAGGATGGTTGCTTGGTAGACAAAGAAGGTTCCTCTGACCTTGACCTCCACTTAATAGGGTTAGGAGAAACCCAATCGAAGAGTGGATGATGCTTCTGTAACCAGGGCAAGCTAAGCGTAATAGGTGTTCCCGGGGCACGAATAACGTCAAAGCCCAGAGTCTCTTTGTGAGAATGAGTAGAAAGGGTGATAGGTCCGGTCTCTAAGGAGATATAAGCCGGGGTGAGAGGCTGATTATCAATCCCGACCAAGGCAACGGGAGAGTCCTTCCTGGAAAGCGGAATCTGATTTTGTTCAGAAAAGGTTTGATCTATGAAGTTCCCTCCTGCGCCGGAATCGATAAATGCTGCTGTGGAGGTGCGGAAAGTCGGGCCTGAAAGGGAGACGGGAATAATCAATCTTTTGGGAAGTTCCCTTCTGGGAGGGGGACAAGGAGATTCAGCACCCAGAGAGCGCCCCTTCGTACTCACTGGGCTTAGTCGTTTCCCGGAGATGGTGGATGGTTACGAGTGCGCTGCTCAGAAGATCCGCAATGATGGCACGACTCCCCAGTAGAGCGAAGTTGTCGTAACGGTGCCCGAGGTTGCTGAACTCCAAGTTGCATCGGCTCTGGGGCCTCCAGCGCCGGCAGCGGGGAGAAGACGGGTCTCTGGGTAGTAGAGAACCTGGAAAAGGAAGCACGGAAAGGCGTAGACCGGGGATGATGACGCCGAGCGCGGCGTACCTGAAGACGCTGATCCATACGAATGGCCAGGGAGATGAGCTCCTCCAGTAGTTCTGGCCTGGGTTGAGAAGCAAGTTCATCCTTCAGGGAATCCGATAGGCCTTTCCAGAAGACGGCGACTAAGGCCTCCTGACCCCAATGAGTCTCAGCTGCTATGGTTCTGAATTCCAAGGCGTATTGGCCCACAGGCCGACGTCCCTGTGTAAGCTCTAGCAGGGAATCAGAAGCAGTCTCTTGACGTGCGGGGGTATCAAAGACCTGTCGAAAGTCCCGTCTGAAGGCCGCGTAATCACGGGTAATATCAGGGCGTAACTCCCAGATCGGAGAGGCCCATGCCAGTGCATTACCTGTGAGCAAACTATATACGTAGGCTACCTTTTTCCGGCCAGTAGCATACAGCTGCGGAGCCATCTCGAACTGGATCTCACACTGGTTGAGAAAGCCACGACAGGCGTGGGGATCCCCTGCGTAGGGCCTCGGAGCCGGAATCTTCGGAACTGAGAATGAAGTGGAAGATAAGTCAGGCTGCGCCGGAGGTGCAGCCGCAGGAGGTGCCTGTAGAGAACGGTCCTGTACCTGTTGGGAGAGGAGAGCCACTTGATCCGTTAAGGCCTGGATTTGTTGGTACATGGCCGTCATCATAGAGTCCACATCAGTCTGGTCTGCGTCTTGTGGGCTCGACATAATGTTACGCCGGTGCTGCCCGCAGACCAGACCCGTTCCTTTCACTGAGGTGAGGAACGTATAGAGGCTCATTTATACAGTGTCACGCTATTGTGAAGGTAATAAAGTATTATAAGAAACTATTCGTCCATTTTGTATGCATTCCGCCATATTGAATCTGCTTTAACTGCAAGGCTTGGAAATAACGCAGTATGTTTTTATATAAGCTAATAAGTCTCTCTCTCTCTCTCTGAGGTGTATCGAAACTCAACCAGGAGCCTTTTTCTACTGACTCTCGGTTTCCTGTGAATTCAGCTGGTACAGAGAAACGAAACTGAAGTTTATGGTTTACAGAGAAACGAAACTGAAACTTATTGTCTGCCTATATATATTGTGTAATACATATACTCGGCACGTCAGTCTGAGCTACGGAGCCTGAGGGAACTGATATATGACTCTGTGTGTCATTTATTGGGATCCGGGGTGCACCCAGGCTTGTGTTATACTAATTTGGCAATCCACATCTGAGCAGAGACCCTGACTTGAGAAGGGAACCTCAACAGTTGGCGTAGTCGGCAGGATCCTTGTGAAGGGACACCGGAACAATCCTGGACCCGTCTCTATCCACGGACGACCGTCCCCTGACCGGACTGATTGAGGCCTGATCAACCTCTAAGGACAAGGTAAGATATATTCAGAATATATTTTTACCGAACTCCTGTCAGTCTGTTCAGGTTGGCGATCTCTTGGTTGACGGTAACAGTATTGTTAATCTATACAAGACCATAGAGTCCGGTGGTTCCCGCCAAGGATTTATATAGTTTGTAAGGTCTTGAGACTGCCAGATGTGTGGTTTATGTTCATATGTCATAAGGGTTACGGAATAACTATAAAATAAGGGGAAGAGTCTAGGATATATATTGATAGATAATAGGAGGATCGTCCATACAGGTGACGGTCCGGGGACTGCCTGCGCGCCTCCCCGTCTAGGTCGATTTATCACTAAGACTCAAGAATCCCGAGTGTGTAAGGATATAAATTGATAGATAATAGGAGGATCGTCCATACAGGTGACGGTCCGGGGACTGCCTGCGCGCCTCCCCGTCTAGGTCGATTTATCGCTGAAGCTCAAGAGTCCAGGTACCGCCGGTAATTGGCGCACGTGTCCGAGGTTGTTTTTAAAATAGACAATGTTCTCGCAGTTTTTAAAGAAGGATTTGCCTTCTGGTGCCCGGGATTCCGTAACTCTTGTGACAGAACGGGAGGGAAAGAAGTATACCAAGAAATGTAAATTGTTGTTCAAACTGTTAGATTTACCCCCTACGGGAAGATTGCAACCGAAGTTGTTAAGAACGAATATGCAAAAGTGATATAAGTGAAGAGAAAAAAAAAAAAAAAAAAGGTGCAGTTTTAACATTTAAGCACAGGCAGGTAAGACAGGGAAAGGAGTCTTAGCCTGCCACCGAGAGAGAGAACAGAACGGAAAAGAATGCCAGCCCTGGTAATATTTCTTTGAAAACTTTATTCGTGCTGGCCACACGAATGGGTCTTTTAAAACCAGAAAATATTCTTTTTCCTTCTGTTCTAATAGCAACTAGAAAGAGGAGTCTTTTTCTATGGGAGGGAGAAGTTCAGGGAGCGCAGTCTTATGTGTTTTTTTGAATCCCACATGGAAATGTACCTTACGTTAGTATGAGTCAAAATAATTCTGTTAAGGGACAGAAGGGTACCGCTGCAGTTATTTTATCATTGCCAGGACAGAAGTTAATATAAGAACAAGTGAAAAATAAAGCAAGTACGCTGTTTAAAGTATGTAGTATTACTGCAGCAGAAGGCAGGTTACAGCCAGAAGAGTGGCGAAAGATATTGAAAGAAAAGAGAGGAATTTTGAATGATAACAACCTGCTGAAGATAGCAGAAGCCTGGTTTAATGTTACCAAGGCTGTCCAGAGAAAAATAGACCGAGCAGGAGATAGAAAAGGGAGGCTAGGATTGTTTTAATTGTGGTGTGACTGATTTATCTATGTGTGGCTATTGAGCTTCAAAAGGAAGGTTTCACTGAAATAGAATGTGGAGGGAAAGATAAGACAAGTTACTGTTATATGAAAGTACCCGAAAGTGACAAAACTACACCTTCTACCCCTAAAGTTGACTCTCCCCCTCCATATCCTCAAAATAGTCCATGTCCCGTGGAATCACCATATTGGGTATGTCCCATATGCAAATCACAGAACCCAGTATGCAGGGATAATTGTTACTCCTGTGGAGCTCACCGCCCCCGTGAGCCTGCTAGTCAGGAGAAAGACGAGAAAATAAAATTATGCCCCCTTGTCACAAGATAGCATAAATTTGTAGTGAATGAAGTCAGTGAAACTATGAAAGTTAAAACAGAAAGCATTAAAAAGAACTGAGTGTAGGGAAATAGCATGAGCGTGTGGCGTTATTTGTGTGTTAAGATGTTATATGAACCTCAGCTATATAAAAGCCTGTTGGTTAATTTTTGAAAGGTCATAAAAAATGTAGTTCTTAGGGCTCTGGATAAAGCTCCATGTATTTAAACTTTAAGCAAAAGTTCCAAGCTAATAATTATTATTTTTCAGGAAGAAGCTGTGGTGTACCTTTATCTTATCTTTTCAGGGTCAATTGGCGAAATGCCCAGAAACAAGATGGCTCTTTGCCCGGAAACAAGTCTTATAGAATTATTTTTTCTTTAGTCAGATGAATATGCAGTGTCTTTAAAATGATAAAGCTGACCGTGTGCTCAGCACTGTGCAAAGAGATTATATAAAGCAAGACATTAGTGTGAAGTCTTATACAAAATCATTTGTCTATTAACTGAATATGTGATGTATGTTATAACGAATTAACCATTTATTTTTCCCAAAGGTATCCGTAAGCAGTGGTTATTGTAAAAATTGCTGTGTAATCTAGAATGGGTTTGCCAGAAAGGGGTGAATTTGGGAGTCACCTCTCATTTGTGGGTGTGTCTTGTGTATAGGGTTAAATACAGGGGATACATAGTTGCAAAAGCAGTTACATAAGTGAATAAGGTATGCATTATATACAAGGCATTTCAATTTTTTAACAGAATCGTTACAGTGGAGTGTTCGGGGTAAAAGCCAAATAGGGATTGGCTAGGGAAATTTGTAGGGGTAAAATAATTGCTTAAATTGGGAGGGAATATTTTTCCATAACAGCAGATAGTATTGGGAAAAGGGATATTGGCCTGTAGTTTGAGACAGTGTTTTTTGTCCCCACTTTTGAAGATTGGGACAAACTCTGGTAGTTTCCCAGGTCTTAGGGATATGGCCTGCAGACAGGATAGAATTAATTATGGAAACAAGTGGGTTAGCAAGGGATGAGGCCCTAAAGTTTCAGGAACTTAGATGGTATCAAAGTCAGGTTCACATTGGCTACTTAGTTTTAATTTGAGGAACATTAATAGGGAATACCTCTGTCTATATGTGGATGCTAAGACAGGAGTAAACACATTGATACAAGAATTGATTCCTAGGTATAAATTATCTCCTTATGAGACACATATGGGATGACTTATGACTATCAGCAGTCCAAAGGAATGAATTAAGGACCATGTTATTGGTAATAAAACAATAAGTTGTATGCAACTAATATATATTTTTTGAGTCTCTCTAGGCAACGTTGAAAGTGCACCAACTCGAGATGGGGTTAATAGTCACATATTTCCTGCGCAAGCATGCTTTTCATCTCAGGTGAAAAGGCCTAAAGTAACCACCAATACAGCAAAGTCAAAGCGGCAGAGTCATTTTCCTGGACCCAAAGTACAGTAAAGCTCGTTCCAGCTCCACCAAAGACCAGAGTCACCTGAAGCACAGCCGCATCAAGTTAACGTCTTGCCGAGTCAAAACTCTAACCGTTAACCAACGAGGAAAATAAGACACCAGGCTATGGCCAGGTTTTATCAGAACTTTTCATTTTTGCAGAGACTCAATATTTTTATTCTTTAGAGTGTGTTAAGTTAGAAATTTAAGGTGTATGTAGAATTGAGCCTTGATGGGAGGATTGGTTTCCTGGAAGCGTGGCTTGTGAAAGCTCTTGTATGTGTTTTGGCAGTACTCATCACTCTCTATGTATGTGTCATGTGCAGCAAAACTTTGATCCAGAAGTGTGTTGCACCTCCACCGAAAGGCGTGTGTCAGCCACAAGGAAAGGATCATAAATCAGCCATGTTGACCCATCGCAGACATCGTCTGTTCTGATATTCTGAGTGATTGATGTATAAAATGCGTGCAGGGTGAGGATCATGCATTAGCTTCCACAGATACCAAACCCCCTCAATTCTCAGTAATAGAATGTTGTGATGATTATGAAAATCCAAGAACGGTTCAGATTAGGCTTATGGCCTTACAAAACAGAATTGCTTTAGACTATGTTTTAGCTTCAAAAGGAGGGTTATCTGTTTGATTAAAGACAATGTTGTGTTTTTATTTCAGATCAGTGTAGCAATGTGCAGCATGAACTTGATTAAATACAAGAGATTCAAAAGAGGTTTACAAAGGGAAGTGACAGATTATCACCCTTGGGGTTAGCTGAATGGCTTAGATCACTTGGAGCAAATTTTTTTTTTTTGGATGTTTTGATGTGTTTGGGAGTGTTACTTGTTGTCATATATGTGGGTGTCCCGTGTTGCAAAGGTATGATCCACAGGTGTGCGACCCCCTCCCCCATTCGGATGCCACTCTTTACAGATGCCAGAAAACAGCAGTCCCGTGAAGAAAGAAGATGCCGACCACAGTTATTCAATTCATCAAAAGACATATTGGCCGCAGCGCCTTACGAGACTATGACAGTGAAGGGCACGCGCCCTTGTCCTCTGAAGTTATCCCTGGACTATCATCATGAACTTTATTCTCAAAAGCTATGTTTTAAGAATAAAAAGGGAGGGAGTGACAAAGTGAGAATATGACATAAGGGAGGGGGGTCTGACATAACAGCACTGGGATCTAAGCAACCATTTTGAGTCAGCATCCATCTTAGGTGCCTGATATTGTCTATTGTCTGTATGAAAGTTGGAATGAATGTTAGTTTAAAATAAATTTTTTCTTCTGAAGTTCCAATTGATATTGAGCGGTTCAGCTAAGCCAAAAAACCTTGAGAACAAGAGCAATGTGCCAATGTTATGAAAATATGCCATTACAAAAACAAGAGAACATAAGACCAGTCCATTATAGTACTCTGGAGTGACGGGTGACCAATCGAGTTCCCAGACCCTAGTTTGTTTGTTTGAGGTCAGGGAACCCTTTTGTGTATACTGTAGGTCTTCGAGTTTAGCGAGCCAGAAGTTGTCGGGGATGGGACAAGCCCATGCACAGCCGACCAACACCCTCAGGTAGGGACTCTAGCACAAGAAATAGAAATTAGGGACAGACCCCTTCCAACAAAATGTCCTTTTAGTGTCTAGGGGGGAATGTGAAGGTAATAAAGTATTATAAGAAACTATTCGTCCATTTTGTATGCATTCCGCCATATTGAATCTGCTTTAACTGCAAGGCTTGGAAATAACGCAGTATGTTTTTATATAAGCTAATAAGTCTCTCTCTCTCTCTCTGAGGTGAATCGAAACTCAACCAGGAGCCTTTTTCTACTGACTCTCGGTTTCCGGTGAATTCAGCTGGTACAGAGAAACGAAACTGAAGTTTATGGTTTACAGAGAAACGAAACTGAAACTTATTGTCTGCCTATATATATTGTGTAATACATATACTCGGCACGTCAGTCTGATCTACGGAGCCTGAGGGAACTGATATATGACTCTGTGTGTCATTTATTGGGATCCGGGGTGCACCCAGGCTTGTGTTATACTAATTTGGCAATCCACATCTGAGCAGAGACCCTGACTTGAGAAGGGAACCTCAACACTATGATTTCTCCCTTTATCTCCCTTGCATTATATACCACGGTTGCTGCTGTGGAGCCTACTGTCTAACAACTGGATCACCTTTACTGGATACTGCAGCACACCTTTGGACTTATTTTCCTTTTTGGACATTGAGGCGCCGGTCTGTATTGTTTTCTCTATGCCAGCCACTATACATACAATGCCAGCTACAAATTCAAATAGAAACAAAGCAAGTAAACATAAATACATTTACCATCAATCAATTTCCTACATCAATTACAATACAATCCCAATCAATTATACAATTCACTATTCCTAAATACAAACCAATGAGAAAATAATTATAATTCAAAGTAACCACCATCATACAAATCTAACTACCAGAAATAAGCCATTATTCAAAAGTGTGTGTGGGTTCTGATAAGGGAGCACTCCCACCACGTTGGGATCCCTCATCAGTGGAGGCGCTGCACCGAGTGTAAGTACACCCCAGGCTCCCAGTGGCGGAGGCTCAGGTTAGCTTCACAGGTGAATGCAGTACCAGTAGTGCCATTCCCCAGGCGTACACCCGCTACACAAGCATTTGTGTTTTGTAATTATTTTTGGGGGGCACTGAATTGGTACTGCAGGCCCGCAGGGACACCTGCGGGTAACACCCGAGGGCCACCGCCGGCCTATAGTATCATTGCTGTACATATACTGTATGTTAGGGGGGTATAGGGTTTGTTGGGGTAATATATATATATATATATATATATATATATATATATATATTGGGGCTGTTGTGTGTGTATTTTTTTTATTGTGGGTAGCGGGGATGGGTGAAGGGGGTATTAGCCCCAACGGTGGTTGTTTAGGGCTTGTGGGTGGGTAGCGGGAGGGCTTAACCCCTTCATGACCATAGCGGTAATGAAGGGGTTAAGTCCACCCGCAACACCCCCCCCGCAAGCTCTAAACAGCCACCAAGGGCCAAAGACCCCCTTCACCCACCCCCGCTACCCACAATAAACCTGGCACGGCTGTTAACCCCTTCATTGCCTTAGCGGGTAGCCGCTAAGGTAATGAAGTGGGCTTTAAATGCATTTTTCCTGCCTCGGATGCATGCCAGGGGGCTCCGGTGCTGGTATTAATGGGTATCAGCTCCGGAGACCCCCGGCAATCCCAGGCAGGAAAAAGGTCTGATTTTTTCTAAGTGCCGTTCCGCCGCTCATCCGCAGCCTCTCCCCAGCAACTTGCCAACTTTTTCGGCCGAGACGGATTGCCGTGAAAATCTAAATTCTAGAGTGGTGAGTAGTGGCGCAAAGCTACTCGCCACTATTAGAATTGAGCGGGTTTCAAAACATGTCTAGTTGGGGCGCAAAGTGACTTTTCGCCACGCCGATGGCGGAAAAAAAACCCGCCAACAAACTTGCTGTTTTTTTTGCTTTTCGCCAAGTTTTCGGTGCTTACTGAATCATGGTATGCATTTTTGGCGCAAAACGGGCGAAAAGTGACTTTGCGCCGCTTACTGCATGAGGCCCTAAGATTCAAAAGGCATTAGAGGAATATTTTATGCTAAATAAGGGGTCTGTTGATTCCCCCACTTCCCTTTTGGGAAAGCCACAATTAGAGGAACAAGAATTGCAATAGCCACCCATAAACAAATGGTCAACACCAAACTAGCTAAAGATGTAACTCAAAAAATTGTGTTATTAGAGCAGAAACAAAAAGACAAGCCATCCAAAAAACTGTAGAAATCTGTAATGATGCTTAATGTTACTCAGAATTGAGCTTGAGCAGTTCCAAATGGAGGAGACTGAAAGAGCCCATAGGAGCTGTATAATTTAAACTTGCCAGGAACGTGTATAAAACCCCTGCGAAGGGCCAAAATCTTTGAATACCTGGAGAAATGCAATCTCCCCAAACTAACTAGAGAGAATGTTGTAGTCTAAACACAAAACTAACTAATCTTGAACTAAAGGAGGCAGTCAAATCTCTAAAACTTTCTAAAGCTCCAGGGCCTGATGTGCCAACATCTATTATAACAGGTATATCGAGGTGATATCACCCCATTTGTTAGCCCTCTGCAACTCCTTTCTAAAGGAGAATAACATTCCTGAACATATGTCTAATGCAAATATAACCCTAATTGATAAGGACGACAAAGATCCATTAAATTGCAGCAGCTATAGGCCGATCTCCCTCTTATCTACAGACCTTAAAATGTATGGCAAAATCTTAGCTAACAGATAAAACCCAATACTACCATGACTAATACATATTGATCAGGTAGACTTTATTAGTGAGTGGCAAGCCACAAATAATACTAGGAGAACAATAAATAAAATTGAACATTTACAGTCAACTCAAACGAAAAGCAATAATCCTGACCCTCGACACTGAGAAAGAATTCGATAGAATCAACTGGGCCTTCTAAATTGTACAATGGAATCTTTTGGAAGTACAGTATGTAAGGAGTATGAACCCTATGCAACATGGTATGTTCCAGAGTACCTGTCTATCCCCACATCATGTATCTGCTATGCAAGTCCTGTTAAATTCCAGGCAGTAGCAGGTTAATCTATGGGCCAGTGACTCCCCTTCTGCTTCCCTTGAAAGTGAAGGAAGGTTGGTGGTGACTCATGGCCTGTGTACAGCCCCTTGGAGGTGGGGATAGTCCATGAGCCCACCCCTTCCAGAGTTTTCTAGGGGAGTAGCTAAAAGTTAGAGTATTTTTCTCTACTCAAGGAGTGAGGAAGGAGCTGTCAGTCTTCCCCATTGCGGGGAAAGCATGCTCACTCTAGGCCGGCTGGCCTAGAGACCACCAAGATTGAGCCCATGATACTGGGTGAGCACCATGCAGAGTTCCTGGAACCGTGTACAGTATGCTATGCTGTAAGAAGGAGCTGCTGCAGGATGAATAATAAAGCTGTATATTCACCATACCTCTGCCTGGGTGTCAGTTCCTGGGCAGGAGGGGTAATGAATGCAGTGGTGGGAGCTGATATCCTACATCCTAGGATCCCATCACAGCTGGAGGCGCTGTACCAGGAAACGAAGATCAACTAAAAGAGACCCTAAGCCTGTCCTGTTGCCCCATATCGCGGCAACTCAGTTTCTCCTGACCTCACAGGTATGCTCAGCACCATACATACACCAACCATGTAGCAGCAGGTAGGGAAACCGGGCTACACCCATATATTAAACACCAACAGCTCCCTGAAGTAATCTGGAACGTAATTCAGAGGTAGTGACAATAACAAATAGAATCAGATGCCCCCTATTCCCCCTGCTCTCACAATAGAGCCTTTATCAGCCTCAATTTGTCAAATTGAAGGAATTAAATTGTCTGGTGTTTGCAGACATTATTTCAACGATAACTAACCCGCTAATAATCACTCCCTAATCTGCAGGTGGCAGTTTTCAACTTTTTGAAACTATCTGGATATAAAATAAATAATGATAAATCCGATGCTTTTGAATGTAACTTTAGCCAAATATGAAATGAAGCTACTCCAACTATATTACAAGTACAAGTCCCATTTTAAATATTTGGGTGTAAACATCAATAAAGATAATAATTCATTGTACAAAGCTAACTATCTGTCTTTATTTTCCCAGATTAAAAAAAAGACCTCCAGACATGGGACAAGTACTATACATCTTTGCTGGGTCGTATAACTTAATTAAAAAGGAATATCCTCCCACAGTCTTTGAATTACATTTAAACTCTACCAGTAGCAATTCCTCAGAGAGAATTGAAGGATATCCAGAACAGGATATTCACACTCATTTGGCAGGGTAAGAAGCCATTTATTGACCCCAAAAACTGGAGGAGGTTTAGCAATTCCAGATGCAAGGAGATATTACATGACGACGCACATACAGTTTACAAGAACTCAGCTCCAAACTTATACAGCTGGGTAGACATAGAAATATGCTGCAATAAGCCTGAGTACTCATTACTGGGAACTGAGAAAGATAGGAGGGTACACCAACAACCCCAGCCAAGTGTAATTAACTTCACACTTAAGATTTGGAAATCAGCTAACCACAAATGTAAGTTGCTTTCTTCACCATCACAAGTTATTCCTCCATTTAACAACCCAAATTTCTCCCCAGGCTGTGATTCAAAAGGGTTTGACATGTGGGAAAAGAATGGTAGTGTGGAGGTTGGTGATTTGTTATTAGGCAGACAGTTGCAATTCGAGGAAATATGCCTAAAATACGGTATAATGTGCCGAAGTCAGATCGGTTTAAATATCTTCAATTAGACATTTTGTCAAAAGAATCCCATCATCAGCCGAATTTTTTGATGTAACTGTATTTGAACAATTATGTAGAAAGAATAGGTATCAGAAAGGTTTCATTACTATACTATACCAAGAATTGGTCCCAGTGAGGGAATCCCGGGGTCACTCCTATTGTATATGCAGAAAGGGGTGGATGATATAAATTTGCAAATCTCCCATGATGACTAGGAAGACATATGGGAGAGTGCATCAAGACATCTATATGCACGGCAACAAAGGAGAATGTTTAAAAGATAATGTTCCGATGGTACTTAACACCCAAAAGGCTGAGCCAAATCTACCCGGGAACCTCGGACCAATGTTGGAGAAGATGTGGCTTTGTGGGTGATCTAGCACACATATTGGTTCTGCCCAGTGATTCCAAAATACTGGGTAATGATAAAATAATTAATTGAAGAAATTGTTGAGCTCACTACCCCGCTTGATTAATCTATATTAGTATTGTCCAACCCCCTGGAAAACGTGAGCCCCCACCAGGGTAAACTAGTATCTCATATGTTAACGGCAGTTAGACGTCTAATATCAGCAAATTGGAAGAACAGCTGGACTTCATTTAGAGCAAGAGTGCTACAGAGAATTGAGGAAGTGATGTTGATGGCGAAAATTACCTAATTCCTCAAGCATAAGGAATGAGATGGAGACTTGAGAGGTACTTACGGGGTCTCTTGCAAGGTGAAACTGCTTCTGCCGAAGTCCGGATTGCAAATAGAAGAAGAAAATGGTGGTGGACAGCCGAAAAAGTCACTAAGGGTTGATGAGTCTTTTGGCTGTGCACCGCCATTTTCTTCTTCTACTATTACTTCTTGGTAAAACATTTGATAAAATGTATGACTGCAACAGCATTGGGAGCTTTTTCAGGAGAAAGGGGAAGTTCCATTAGCATTAGACTGGTGGGAACGGCACTGAAGACGAGGTTCATCCCCCGAAACGTTGGCCCCCTTCTGTAATTCCACTGACATTTTTATTTCTCCTTTATTTTTTGCTCCCTTCTTCACTCCCCGTTTTTTTTGCGCTTGTTTTTCTATCTTTTTGTTGCTCGGTCTAATCTGCATCAATCTCACATTGATCATCCATATGTAAGATACGTATATTTAGTTTTACTATACTGTTTTTTCAGTGTTCCTTATTAGCTATTGTCAGTATTGTGAAGTGTATTTGTTCTTTGTTTGCATCCCATTAGCCTTATCCACAGTAAATAAATCACTGATTCAATTATGTCTTGTTGATGTTTTTTCTAGATCTTGCTTACAGAGTGCTGGGAACATCTCTTCATTTTTATTTGCCAAATGAAGTCTTACTGTTTGCTGAACACAACTATAAGCAGAGAAAGTAAAAATAAAACATTCTGGGTCCTACTGTGTACTAAGATATCTCATTTTTTTTGGTAGGTTAACATTTTACTGCTACAAAGTAATACAGACCTTCACATTAATATATGTGACTTTCCACATATGATGCACAGTTCGTGTTTGAACAGGTTTGACGCATCAAGCCATATCGATTACCTGATTGATACAATTTACATTTAAACAGAATCGGGGCCTAGCCTCCTTTATCCATATGGGGTTGCCCTGTCCGAAGATAGAACAGATCTGGGAGAAATCCAGAAAGTGGTCTTGGAGGATATTACAAATTGACATTCCACTGGATCTGTGGCTGTTTATCTTGAGTAGATACAGTATATCTGTGACGGGAGCTTTGTGACAGGCTATGAATAATACACACCAAATATAACTGGGTTGAACTGGACGAGACTTAGATATGATAAAATATCATTTATTCCTTGAAAAAGGTGAACACACGAGATATACAAATAACAGACAAAATATGGACACTCACTTAAGATGGAAATGATGAAGCAGTCATAATTCTGGACTGGCAGTTCATACAGCAATCTTCAAAATCATCAAGACACGAAACACACATGAAGGACAATAGCCATAGGCTGAGCCTGGTTCTTATACAATTATTTCCCATTGAACACAACCTAAACCCAGCCCCTCTCATAAATCAGTGGTGAGGTTGACAGTTTTCCTCAGAGTAAAACTCCTCCCACCCAAGGATGTTTGAATCTGCTTTTCCTATCTAAATAACTTCATAACTTCAGTTCAGTAATATATTTACTGGCACGCGAGACATATTAATACATTCCGGCACGCATGACGCTCCCAATGAGACTAAATATTACCGTGTAATACTAAAATTAAGAGAGATATTAATATCTGTCTCTTAGTACCTGCCAGACATCAGGTGTCCTTAATCCTTACAGTATGTGCGAATCAGTCCCACGAATACACATATGTAGCTTTTAGCACGTTCAGCCGAGGACATCTCATAATATTCTTATATTTAATAAGGTCACTCATTCTGATATCTCCTTGCATAACCGCACCCCTGGCCCCCATCAAGAAATCCTTTGAAGCAGGGACTCCTGTATAGTGAACATTTGTCACCGGTGCTATATTTCACACCCAATGACCCAGCCTGGGTGCTAGCTGTCTCTACCAGCCAGATGTGTTAACATACACCAAACCCCCTCTGTGCTTTTCACACCCAACTTCAATCAAGCCTTTTGAAGCCCAGATATTTCTGAAAAGACACCACGCATCCTAATGTATTTTCCTAAACTGCAGCTCATTAACCCCTTAAGCCCCAGTGTGTGTGTGGTGCAGACACTGGCCCAGAAACAGTACATTTATACAGGGGAATAAACAGTTGGATGGCTGAAGCAAGGCAAAAACACATTACTGGACCCCAGTCCAGTTAACCCCTTGCTTCCCAGGTGAGAGTAGAGGGTGGCCAAATGGGGTGTACCCCTTTAATCCCGGGCCAAATCCCCTCTCTCTTGACAATATCAAGGGTAGAAAACAAGCTATTATCCAACATAGCGACAGCAACTTGAATAGGGATAGTAGCTATATGGAAACAAAATGAGATCACCTAAAAAGGGTCAGAATCAGCAATACAATGTGGTATATTTACCAGATGGAAAAAAGTTGTGCATGGTGAATAATGAATTCTCCTGTGCTAAGTTTCAGTAGGTTTAAAAAGTCTGGATGGCCTATTCTGCTGTCCCGGGTCTTGATCAACACTCGGTTCTCATCTAGGTGTGAGGGAACATCTGGTCCCTCTAGTCTAACACATCTTTTTTTAGGATAAATAGCAACATAAGAAGTGTCTTTGTTCTTATATTATATGGCTGTACATAAGATTATGCAACCATAAGGGATTAGAGACTTTTTCAGGGGGATGCACACATATATGCCAATGGAAATCATTATTCCCTACTCTCACCGGCACTGAAAGTATTAAAGTGTGTGGTCCATCATGATCTATAAATTTGGACTACTACTAATACAACGTCAGTGCATATTAATGCCACAGGGCAGCTGAGTCTAAGATGTGAGACAACCATTTCTCGTTTACGTCTTAGGACAGATTTGCAGAATAATCTCCTGTAGGAAATCTGTTTGTGATTTATTAATATACCAACACTGTAAAATAATCTTATTTACAGCTTCCGCATTTCTCTCTGCAGATAAGCAGGACGTTTTCCTCCACAAACCTCTCTCCTCTCACAGATCCAGATAAATGCATTTGGTTGCAAGTTGCCTGGGCAGTCGAGGGGTTAACAGAATTTCAAGTGTCAGGGTTCCAGAAATTGTGTTCCAAAAATTAATTTTCCCCATACAATGTGAAAGGCCTGAGAGCTTTAAATTAATGGTCCTATTATTACTTGTTCATTGCACTGGTTCATTGCATGTAAAGAATACAGAATTTGTTGCTAAATTCATCATAGGAAGTGCTATATACAGTAAGTGCAAATAGAGGCTCTCTTCTATGTTCTCCTTGCAATTGTTCAAATGTAAAAAGATAGTTAATCAAATGTATTACATTTAATGCAGAGACCTAGAACCTATGAATGTATCTGCGCTTCTTCCACAGGTCTCCAAACATGCTACATCTACCCCATTGGCAAATGAAAGGCTAAGGCCCCAGTATGCGCGCTGCGCATGGGACGATATGCCTGGTGGCACTCATTACCTTCATCAGCGCGACCTGGCGGACTCCAGGCAACTTGCGGAAGAGAGGCGTGGCGCGGGGCGTGGCAGGGGCACAGGCATGACGTCACGCGACTGGTTCGTCCTCATTGGCTGAACCGCCACTGTAACGTGGCCAAGACAAAAATCCCTTCTTTTGGCAAAGGCAGTCGGGCATTGTGCCTTGTGCATTCACGCGCCAACTGGGGCCTGCCCCATAGAGGGCTGTACCTTGTGTGTGGCGCGCATGCCGTTGCACGCACGGCTGCGGCCACCGGGGACGAAGCCTAAAACAGTGGCTAAGCTACAGACAAGGATTCTGGGTAGTGACAGCAAGTAAGGACACTGGATATGTCCCTTTCAGCTTTCTGTTGGTCTTGTATATAGACTCCCTGGAGCTTTTGCCTGTAGCATTACGCAGCTAAGGTTTAGTCCCCGGTGCTCAGGCGCCTGCCAGGCTCGCGACGTGTGCAGCTCTATTCCCCTGGTCTGTGTAGAGCTGCAGGGGAAAGACGGGGGGGGGGGCGTGACAGGGGTGTAGTGGGGGGTGCCGACATAACATCACCTGGCAGGTTCGCCCTCATTGGCTTAACCGCTGGGGGCGTAGCTAGTGTTCCGTCGCCAGATCTGAACACAGTTTTTCCGTCTTCAGAAAAATCTGGCCATGCAACGCGACGGCCAGCCCTGGTAGTGGGCCTCGCCCCATTGAGGGGCGCCTCTTGTCCCTGCAGCGCATGCCCTAGCGGGTGCTGCAGCGGGTGCTGCAGCAGGCAGCGGGGACCTAGCCTTAACCTGGGATAAGGAAGTGCAGAATCACTGGACACTACCCTTTTGTATGTGTATGTATGTATGTATGTATGTATGTATAATTGTGTAGCCCCTCTTCCCTGGGCCAATCACAGATTGGGCCCCCCCCCCTCTGTACTAGGGTCTGGCTACGTGAATGTATGTGGTGCATACCTGCTGGCAACAGGAGGGCCTGAGTCTCCCGCGATGGAATAGGGGATAACAGGACCAGGTTACTGGGGTGAATGCCACTGTCTCACTTAATGGTGCAGCGCCTCCATCTCTGGTAAGCCCTAGGAGCGTAGGGTGAAATCCTTCCAGATAGTCCCCCCACTCAGGGACAAGAGATTTCAGTCTCACACAGTCTCTTACTTAAACGTAGCAGCAGCTCTTTATTCACACCGCACAGCAGAATAGCAGCAGGAACACAGGCAGATACAGTTGGTCTCTCTCCTCAAACTGCTCTCCTTCAGGATGTCTCTTGGTTCCCTGCCACCACCCCAGCTCACGGGCACCAAGGGTGGGGCTAGCTCTTCCCTCACCCCCTATGCAGGGTGAGAGGTATTGGTCCACCTATAGCTCCCTATAGTTCTAGCAGCTCTAAACAGGGCCTGCCAGTTCTCCTCCTCCAGCTGTGCACTTCTCTCTCTGACACTAACTGAACTGGACTGACCTGTCACTGACAGGAACAGGCACACGAAATAGAGACAGCCCTACCCTGCATGACATCAGCAGGTACCGCCCCTGTGTCTACACCTTCCACACAGGGTCAGGTGACCTACTTCCACCACTCAGAGCAGGGCTTGATGTGGGTGAAACCCATGTTAACTACTGGCAGCCTGCCCTTACCAGCAGGAGAAAAGACATATAGCCCCATTTCTTACCAGGGCGACACTTGTATTTATATAGCGCCAACAATGTACGCAGCACTTTACATAATTACAATACAAGGTAAATCAATTACAAACAATGTGAATAAGTGCAACAGGTAAATGACGAGACAAAAAGGAGACCCTGCCTGTAACAGGGGAATTATCCCTGTTCAGGTAATGTGCCTCTAATCCAGCAGTGTGGTGGTTAACTGCTGGTAGTCAATTAACAAACACCACCTGCCTGATTAGGTTGCTTAGAAAAGCCTGTCTTTTGAGACAGCAAGTGAGACTCATTAGCTCACACCTGAGCTGAACTTGGAGACAGAGCAGAGATTCCTTAGTCCACAACTGGGCTGAACCAAGGAAGGGCAGATGTCTTCAGCGACATGATGACCACAAGACAAAGGGGACAAGATTCTAACCTGGAGCCTGACATTTCCTGTGCACACAAGGGTGCGGTTCCAAGAGAGCAGAGAAGCTTCCCCTACAGAAGCCCAGCTAACAGATAAGACTTTCATTTATAAGACTTTTTTTTATATCTGTTCATTTCATGCTATATGTTTGGGGATGGGAGACATGCTTATCTAAAGGGAGTGGTGGATTACATAGTATTTCACTAGAAATACTGCCAAGTGAATAGAAGCTTTGTTTACCCCTTTTTTGGATGGTTTCCTGATGTTAAGTAAACAGGCGCAATAAAAGCCTTATTTAATTTCACCATAACCAGTCTCCCTTGCATACCTCTGTGAGCGTCCGCATACATATGGTGTCAGAAGTGGGATAAGAGAGGTGGACCTTGAAGTTAAGGAACCCGGAGTTTGGCTGTGAAATTATTTTATGCTTTTTGCCTACAAATAGTCTGAGCAACATAAACAAAAAAATCTCATGCACCAGAGACCAGAGATAAAGTGATACACACCCAGGCACTGCACTGAAACTTACAAAACCACAGATGGAATCTTTTCCCCAATCCCAAGAGGAAAGAGAGACTGCTGAAGCAGGTAAACCTTATTTGCCTATCACAATAAAGTGTAATATGGTCATTGAAATAGGGGGTTTGCCTTCCAGCCATAGTCAGGGTTCAAGAAGTGAGTTAGCCCTTAAAAGGGATAGGCGTTTGTTGTTTTCAAATGTTTAGCTGAATCAGTGAATACAGATGGTGACCCATGAGCGGTACTGATTATGCAAGTAAAGGCTGCCACACCGCATAGGACTACCAGTTGTGAATTGAGTATATGCAGAAAAGTGTGAAAATTGATGCAAGACTGTGCTGAAGCAGGGGAATTTTCAGTAAACAAGTGCTGAGGGTAAAATTACCTACTAGAAAAAAGAAATTGCTGAGCTGTGTAAAAGGTATCCCAAAGTGTGAAGAGTGAATGTCATAATACCCAAAGTTGAGACTGAACTCAAGCAGAAAACCACATTATTTGGCTGAAGCAGAGAGATTGCTTTATACCATTTACTTGCTAGGTGCAAACAGAAGTTTTTACCTAGCAACTGCACATCCAGCATACCTAATGAGAGATTACACCTAGCAAGTAAATGGTGTAAAGCAAATAGAAATTTTTACCTAGCAACTGCACATCCAGTATACCTAAAGAGAGAATGCATGCACAGTACTGCTGATATTGTAAAACTTACCCAAGAAAAACAAAAAAGTCTACAGAGATGCCTGTGAGAGCCACGACCTCTACAAGCAAAATATGCCCACCTGTAAGACTACCACAATTGGTTCTAGCAAATACAGTGGCAACAACTGCAATCGCACCTCCTGATGTCAGGAAGAAAACTACACCTGAGAGCCCCAAAATGGAAGACAAGATGCAGCGTTCCTGTAATGAACCCTACCCCACGGAAGAGTGGCCCTTCCAGTCCAATAAGGAGGAAGACATCTCTTACGGGGAACCCGAACCGAGTCACACCCACAAAACACCCCAAGAATGGTGGGGGTGCCTGAACTCGGCACGAACAGAAAAGACCGATCTCTATGATGACAATTATGGTTGACAAGAGACACAGCGGGAGCAGCAGATCACCCAATATTTCTGTCAGCTAAAGCAACTGCAAGAAAAGCCTGGCGTACTGTATATAATGAAGCTGCTGAAGTATCAAATAAAGAAGGAGACCCCAGTATTCCTGATGGGACGGAGTCATCCAAAACAAAAAGGCGGAAAAATAAAAGCGGTTCTTCACTTACCGTGGAAGGAACAGACACGTCCGCAGATGCTGTGGAGGAAAAGGGGGACCGAGTTGCCCTGCAGTCTAGAGAAAATAGAGAATTCGTCCCGCGGTTAACCGAATATCCAGAGGGCCCAAGGCAGAAGTCGTGTACCCCAAAGAAGTGTCTGTCCAGTGCCAACAGTGAGGAACCCTCAACCAACCATCCCAGGGAAGTGGAGCCGGAACCAGTGAGTGACGATCCCTTGACCAGCCCTGAAGATGCCCTGAAAAATGCCAGGCATGACTGTGATATGCTCTGTGAACAATTGAAACAAAAGAAAGATGGTTACACAGAGCTACAGAAAAATAACGTGAGGCTACAGAAAGATGTGCTCACAATTTACTCTTTGGCCAGGACAGAATTGGACGATCTCAAGACTGAGCTAGATACTGCAAACGCTACTATTTCCGCCATGGATGAAAAGCAAAGACAATCTGATGAAATGATGGCTAAGCTGAAGCGGAAATATGAGGAGGCACTAAAGCAGATGACAGTTGTTATGGAACAAGAACTACATTTCTGACTCACCCCCCTCTCTCCTTTGCAGCTTCTGCGTGTCAGATCTTATTCTCAGCTGCATGGAGTTTGCACACACATACTGTGCCTGTGTAACTTGCAACAATGTTGTATTTCTTGCCTCTGGGCATGAAAGCAGTGAGCTGCTACTGCAGCCCCTGTGATACTCACCAGAATGGGCTAGTCTGCCCCCCCTCCTGTGTGGCCTAGATAGTCTGTCCCAAGGCTATTCCCCTTACCCACACTGCCCCTCACTTCCTTTTCCACCCTGGAGACAGTGAGTACAGAACCCCTTCTCTGTTCATCTCCCATGGTGAGGCCATCTCTTTTTACCGGTTTCTAACTAATAATCACCACTACATACCATCCACAAGTATCTGTATCCTGCTGCCTTTTCCCAATAAAGTGGAGGAAATATTACAGGGCTTGGAGTGATTTAAAAGGGAACTGAGTTAATGCTATCGGGAGCCATTCACACACCAAACGTGACCCTGGCTTCAGAAAAGTAAAAAGAGGACCGTGTGCCTTGGGAATACACACAGAGGAGCTGCTACCCACAGCCTTTATGCTAAAGAAACAAGCAAGCAGCTTACACAGCAAATAAACAGTAGTCTCTCACGACACTGTACAGCATACTGCTCCACGTTGCTACTGTACACAGAGCCACCAGCCTCTACACAGCAAACAACTACAGCTTTATGCAAAGACAAGTGAGCGGCCTTACTTTGCTAATAAAAACACAGCCAGCAGCCTTGCAAAATAAGCAAGCAGATTCACACTGGGCACAGTCAGCTTCAACCTTGCACACAAGGCAGCAGCTTTGCAGACAGACAGTGCACTTTACACACAGAGCCTTGATCGCCTTCTCTGTCTTTTTGAGTCCATCCCCTGCACAGCCCCATAGTGAGGATCCACCATCTCACCTACTACTGCGCACGTCCCCACGGCCAGCGCCATCAAGGGCCACGCCACCGGACACGGGTCAGAGCCATCAGACACCTGTGAGTACAGCCACCCCTACGCTGCACGCTGCAGGACACCGCTCGGCATCATCTGAGACAGACGCCCATCGCTGACAAGGTAAAAGACCGCACGCCACACGCACTGGCTAAAGGCCTACACACAACTACAGCGTGGCAGAACTCAGAGCCTCACCAGACATCACGCAGGAGAGCGATCACTCAGACACAGAGACCGCTGCGCAACTGCAACAGGCGCAGGCAGGCGCAAGGCCCAAACGGGCAGTCACACTGACACAAAAGGCCCGCGAAAAATACGAGACTGGCATTGAAGCGCATCGCGCTAAATTAGAGTTGGCCTGGGACACTACCACACTTGGGATATGCAATGTCGCCGGCGCTGGCAATTCTGTACAACAGCTCGAGCAGGCAATAACTCAATTAAAGATAGATCACGCACGCTACCAAGGGCTGTCAGAGGCATACGTCACTTACTTGGCCAGGGCTAATACCGGCGAAAGCCTGCAAGAAAGGGACTTACAGCTCAATATTGACTTGACACGTGACAGCTGCGTGCGAACCTCTATCACGGAAGCCGATAGTAAGAGGAAAGACCTTTTGCTGGAAACCGCATCGCAGCGCTCAAGCACATCCAGGCATTCTTCAAGGTCAGCAAGATCAGCGCGATCTAACGCGTCCAGCGCTAGCGCAAGCGCTACCAAGGTGCGAGCCTCCACAGAGGCCGCACATGCCAGGGCCGAATATAGTCGAAGAGAGGCAGCCTTAAGAGCAGAAAGAGCGCACATAAAAGAGGAGGAGCAGAATGCCGCCGCTGCCAATGCCGCCGCCGCTGCTACTGCCGCCGCTGCCAATGCTACTGCAGCCGCTGCCAATGCCGCCGCTACCGCCGCCGCTGCGCGCAAAAAGGCCGAATTAGATACGGATCTAGAAGCTCTAAGTAAAGAAGAGGACACCGCCGCCGCCATAGCCCAAGCCGAAGTCTTAGAAGCAGCTGCGAGACAGGACGGCGGGGAGCAACCGTACAGACGGATAGCCTCAGAGGATCCAATCCAACGCACTGAAGACTACGTAAGGAGCCTCTTCCGTGTAAACACCAGCGCACCATCTCAACACGGAGGGAGTGACTCCACAGACACCGAAGACTTGCTAGGTCCACGAGGAGAAGACGCTGTTCCTTCAATGGTACATGCTGCCTGGGATAGCCACAGCCGCAAGAGTGATCCACACGCCAGCGCACACACGGATGCACTATAACGGGCTCGCAATCCAGGTACACCCACACGGGAGAACACAGTCCCTCACACTGACCAGCAGTCATCACGCTTCCACGCCAAGGAAGAGGCGACCGCACAGACCCTCCCAGCAACTACCTCAGAACGGGACAAACACGCCGAAGCCTCAGGCCTGACAGACATAGTCAAGTACATGATCTGGCGTGACCTGGTGCAAGCAGGACTCACCAGCTTCGACGACCGCCCTGAGAACTACCGGACGTGGAAGTTTACGTTCAAAGACGCAATCAACAGCTTGGACTTCTCAGCAAGGGAAGAGCTCAACCTGCTATTCAAGTTCCTGGGGAACGAATCCAGAGAGCACGCGAATAGACTGCAGGCGGCAAACGCGCACCAACCCCAAGTAGGTCTTGACCTAGTGTGGGAAAGGCTGGAAGAGTCCTACGGCAGCCCCGAAGTAGTCGAGGATTCGCTCTTCAAAAGAGTCGACAGCTTCCCCAAGATCACAACTAAAGACTACTCGAAGTTACGAGAGCTCGGGGACCTGCTGCAAGAACTGGAGTTTGCAAGGAAAGACCATTCCTTAATAGGTCTCAACGTCCTAGACTCAGCTCATGGAGTGAGACCCATCCTGGAGAAGCTACCCTTCAACCTCCAAGAAAAATGGATTTCACAAGGCTCCAAATACAAAAGGGAGAAACAAGTCGTCTACCCCCCATTCTCAGTTTTCTTGAGCTTCATTCGCGAAGCAGCCAGGATAAGGAACGACCCCAGTTTCATCTTAGGTGCGCAAACCACATACAGTGCAAGCAGTCTGAGGAACGAGAGACCAGTGACGAGATATGGTAACACCCAAACACCCATCTCGGCCCGCAGGACGGACGTGCCTCCCACGACCCAAACTACTCCCGATCAGTCGGTCGCCGGAGACAAGGAACCAAGGGACCCAAACAGGGAATGTCCCATACACAAGAAGCCACACCCACTCAACAAGTGCTTTGGGTTCAGGATGAAGTCCCTAGAGGAACGCAAGAGGTTACTTGGAGAATTCAGAGTTTGCTTCAGGTGCTGCGGTTCCACGACTCACCTAGCCAGGGACTGTAAAGAAGAGATCAAATGCACAGTGTGCGAAAGTGACAAGCACGTGACAGCGTTACACCCAGAGGCGCTGACACTCCACCAACTCAAGAACCCATCCTCCGTAGCGGAGCATGGCGGGGAAGAAGGAGAAGGAGAGTGAACATCCATCACATCTCAGCGCACTGAGGTTTGCGGAAAAGAAGGTGACAAAATATCCTGCTCCAAAATATGCCTTGTCGCAGTGCACCCCCAGGGACAACCTGAGAAGGCTATTCGGATGTACGCAATCCTCGACGACCAGAGCAACCGATCTCTGGTCAGGTCAGAGTTCTTCGACATGTTTAACATACAAGACGGTGCTTCTCCTTACACTCTCAGAACGTGCGCAGGGCGAATGGAGACCACAGGGAGAAGAGTGAATGGCTACACCATATGCTCAATAGACGGCAAAGTGAACATGCCCCTTCCCACACTCGAGTACAGTCACATGGCCACAAACAGGGACGAGATTCCCACACCAGACATGGCACACCATTACCCGCACCTCAAGGGAATAGCCAACTACATCCTGCCGGTAGAACAAGGCGCCAAGATCTTGCTGCTGCTCGGCAGGGACATCATGAGAGTACATAAAGTCCGTAAACAGCATAACGGACCCCACAACGCGCCATACGCCCAAAGACTTGACCTAGGATGGGTGATAGTGGGCAACGCATGCACTGACAAAGAGCACGGACAAGACTATGTTGACGCCCGCAGAACGGTGGTAACAGAATGTGGACACACATCTCTCTCTGAACCATGTCTTGGCCATCTCCAAGTGACCGAAGGGCCAAGTGAAGAGAAAAGACAAGGTCATAGCCCTGAGGTCAACAAAAACATCCTTGCATCGGGGGGATGTGACAATGGCCTCGGATGCTTAGCGGTTCAGGTAACCAGGGATGACGAGTCGACTCCACTGAAGGAAGAAAGTAACCTCCCAAAGGTGACCGACAAAGGGGTCATCCAAAAGACAATAAACAATCGGACGATCGTCTCGCGAGCAATGGCACGGCTAGGATGTTCAGTCGTTCCTCTCCACAGAGTATCCAGCGATAAAGCAGCCAGCTGTCACGGCTGGCATAACCACAAAAGATTGCGCCCTGCAGGTGAAGCCACAGTGTCAAAAAGACTGTCCTTTCACACGTCAAGAAAGAGACAGTCGCAGAGACATTTCCAAAGGGATTTACAAGGACAAAAGAGACTGTTTTTCATCATGTCCAAGGAGAGAACAACCTCCTGAGGGAAGTTAACAAAGAGATACAAAGGCGTATCACCAAAATACGTGGAAACGTTCTCTTGCAAGAGAAATGCACCAATGACCTAGGGTGTACAGCGTTCCAGACCACAAAGAACGACGTCCTCTTTACTGGACTAGATTCGACAACCAGTCTTCCAGGAGTGTTGTTCCGCTTCTGCAAGGGGCCAAAAGCCATCTCCTTCGTCCAAACGCCAGGTGATAGAGCAACAGGCTACCACGACTGGCATACCTACAAGGGGATGCATTCTGTGGGTAAAACTACAAAAAGACTGTTCTCTCACAAGGCTAAAAGGAAACAGTGCCAGAGACTTTTACACAAAGACATTGTGGTGCAATCAGCAAACCTGGAGCTGTTTATCCACCCTGCAGCCTTTGCCAAAGAACCTTGACCAAGGGACCTTGATACCAGTGATACCGGCCGGTGTCACATCGCTATGTGGACATGGACTCTTGCATCGTTTGAGAATGTGATGTTATCTTTGTTATGCATTGCACATATGTTCCACATAGTCTGTTATATAGTGGTATCTCCAGATACCAGACGGGGAGTGTCATAGAACAAGAACTACATTTCTGACTCACCCCCCTCTCTCCTTTGCAGCTTCTGCCTGTCAGATCTTATTCTCAGCTGCATGGAGTTTGCACACACATACTGTGCCTGTGTAACTTGCAACAATGTTGTATTTCTTGCCTCTGGGCATGAAAGCAGTGAGCTGCTACTGCAGCCCCTGTGATACTCACCAGAATGGGCTAGTCTGCCCCCCCTCCTGTGTGGCCTAGATAGTCTGTCCCAAGGCTATTCCCCTTACCCACACTGCCCCTCACTTCCTTTTCCACCCTGGAGACAGTGAGTACAGAACCCCTTCTCTGTTCATCTCCCATGGTGAGGCCATCTCTTTTTACCGGTTTCTAACTAATAATCACCACTACATACCATCCACAAGTATCTGTATCCTGCTGCCTTTTCCCAATAAAGTGGAGGAAATATTACAGGGCTTGGAGTGATTTAAAAGGGAACTGAGTTAATGCTATCGGGAGCCATTCACACATCAAACGTGACCCTGGCTTCAGAAAAACAGTCTTTCAGCAAGAGGTTCACACTCTTCACGTAGAGCTGTATGCTTCACAACAGGAGGTCAACAATGTCCTGACAGAGGTGGACGTATCTCAGAAAGAGGTTCAGACACTCCGCAGAGCATTGGATGCCTCACATCATGAGACCAACAGCTGTCGCACAGACCTGGAAGTTTCCAGAAAGGAACTACACAGGCTCACTGAGGAGCTGGACGTTTCTAAAGAAACGATTGTCAATCTTAATACAGATCTCCAAGTCTCTCAGAAGGAGTTACAGACCCTCAACCTAGAGAAGGAAGTCTCACGCCAGGAGACTGTCATTCTCAAAGAAGATGTGCGTAAATGGAAGGAGGACTGCAAGGAGGCCCTGAATAGTAAAGATTGAAAAAGGAGAAAATTTAAGATTAAAAAGAAAAAACTTAAAACTCAAAGAAGAACATTTTCATTTGACAAACGACGTCAAGGAAAAAAATTAAAAGCTGCACGAGCTTAAAGAAATACATAGACTTTTGGAAGGTGAGAAGTTTGAAGAAGAGCACCGACTGCAGAACCAACTGCAAGGTCTGCGTACGCACCTCGAGAAGGCCGAGGAGAAGCAGCGAATTCTGCAGGAAGACAATCTGCAGGCTGTTAAAGAAATTCAAGTGCTGCAGGTACGTCTGATTACCCAGTATGTCCCCGCAAAGCAGCATGAGAAACTGAAGGCTACCCTGAGCGTCACCAAAGCAACGCTAAAGGCCAAGCTTAGAACCCAGGTGACGCGGCACAATAGGGAGCACAAGAAGGTCCAGAAACTGAAACAAGTAACTGTGGCCCAAGCAAAGAATTCATAGTGCTTCACAATGCAATAAAAATGTGGAAGCAAGCTCAGAGAAAGCAAAGCATGCAGATAAATTCCCTGAGAAGAGACTTGCAAGATGCACTCAAAAAACAGGGATCTCTCGCGGATGAGATGACAGTTCTACAAGGACAATTATTGACCCTGACTAAGCGTCAGTATCCCACAGCCACAAAAACCAATGAAGACAAGGTACAGTGAGAGCTGGGAATACCGCTCGTCTGAAAGACAAGGTTGCAAAATGTGAATCACCTAAACAAGCACTAGCAAAACCTTCAGCCACCCAACAGGCAATAAAAGAAGGTACACGTGCTGAATCAAAACCAGAAGAATCCTTAGCTGATGAAGCTGAAAAGATGGGACATTCTCTGGAAGTGGGTGTGGAGTTACAACTTAATCCCAAAGAGGCTGAACTAGCAACCCCATTGAGTGGGAAAAGGGCAGAGAGACAGCTTCAAGAGCAGAAAACTCAAAGGGCTGTTTTTAAACGCTCTGCAACTACTGCCACAATAAGACGAGCACCCGACGCGAGGGAAATCTCATGACCGTGCACATAGCAAAAAGACTATACTTAGAAAAAGTCCTCCTCGAGCGACTGAGGAGTGCTGATCTCAAGCACCTTCGGGAGGAGACGCGAATAAACTGGAGAAAGGGCTCCAATCCCAGCGGGATCACCGCACGAGGAGCACCGACCACTTTGCCTTCTTTAACTTTCGCATCTTCTTGGAGAGGCACCCCGCTTCGGGCCCTTGATTCACTATCGGAGCAATGTTAATTCCTGTCAGCCCTACCTGTTCCCTTCCTATTTACATTCCTTACTGGCACTTCAAAGGAGAATGCATCTCAAGCTATCAGAGCAGAATGGTGGCGGCATCTACCTCATGGATATCAGACTGGGCCAGCCACAGAGCCCATACTTTTAGAAAGTTTGCGCCGGTGTCATTGATCAGACTCGTCAATTGTTCCATCCGGCAAACATACCATATTCTATTCCTAATTTTCGTAATCGTGGGTAAATCTGGTTGCTTCCATAATGCTGCGATTTCGCACCTCAGGGCTGTTGCAAAATGTGCAATCAATTTATGCGCCGGTCTGCTTAGCCCCCGGGTGCGTCTGCCTAGCAGGAACAACCAGGGGTCCAAGGGGACCGCGAGTCCGAGAATTCTCTGTAGCCAATTTCGAATATCCTCCCATATTTTGGCCACCTTGGTGCAACTCCACAGCATATGTAGCAAGTCTGCTTGTTCCCCGCATTGTTTCGGGCACAATGGAAGGTAATCCTTAACAAACTTTGCCAATCGCATCGGGGTGAGGTACCACCGCATCAGGACTTTATATGCATTCTCCTTTAAAGTAGTGCATATAGAACTTTTTGCCACTGCCAGTACTATTGTGTCCCAGTCTGCGTCCTCTAGTGTCTCCCCTAAGTTCAACTCCCATTTAGTTCTATAACTGAGTTTGACGTCGTCAGCTGTTCCAGGGCAGACCACCTCCCTGTAGATCCTAGAAGTGAGTCCCTTGGTGTCCGTCCCTCTTGAACACAGCTGCTCAAAATTTGTGCGCCTGGGGCGTTTTTGGGTTTTCGTGTAAAACGCTCGTATCTGGAGGTATCTAAAAAATTCAGAGTTTGGCATCTCTTTTTCTGATTTAATTTGCTCAAAGGATTTTATTGATCTTCTGCCCTCCAGATGTAAGAGCCTCGTGAGGCCCTTCAGTTTCCAGATTGCTACATTTTTGCTCGGCAGGCTCAGAGCAAAATCAGGGTTCCCCACAAACGGGGTCATTAAGGTATGCCGTGTCGTAAGGGCACACCTATACCTGGTATACTTCTCAAATTGCCAACGAGCTGCTCAGCGCGGCTAGCGGCTCGCCTATGGTCTTAATTACCTGTTTTGGCAACCAGATTAAGTCCTGTAATGCTACAGGGGCACAGCACTCTTTTTCTAGTTCAACCCATCTTCAAAAGCTTGGGTGCATGTGCCATTGAGTAATTTGGTATAATTGGGCCGCTCTGAAATACGATAACAAGCAAGGTACCGCCAGTCCTCCTCTTATAGTTGGTCTAATTAGCGTGCTAGATTTAATACGTGGCTTTTTGTTACCCCATACGAATTTCACCATAGAGGACTGCAAACGGAGGATGTCATCCTTTGCCACTTGTACTGGGAGGGTCTGGAAAAGGTACAAGATTCTGGGTAGGAGATTCATTTTGAGGCTCTGGATCCTGCCGACCCAGGAAATTGCATAGCCTGACCATTTTCTGAGATCCTCCTTCAGGATCCTTATTAGTCTGGGGTAATTGGCTTTATATAGGGCGCTATAATTGTTGGTAATGTAACCCTAGGTATTTAATGAGGAGGCTTGCCATTTGAAATTGAAATTCACATCGATTAATTTTTCAGTGACCATTGGCAGGTTTATGTTTAGGGCTTCTGACTTGGACTGATTGATTTTGAACCCAGAAATCTTATTAAATTCTCCTAACAAGCTAAAAACATTTGGCAGAGAGGTAAGGGGCTTTGATATCGTTAGGATAAAATCATCTGCATACAGGGCCACCTTGTGTGACTGCTCCTGGATTTTTATTCCTGTTATGTCTGGGCTGAGATGAATATGCGCCGCCAAGGGCTCGATGCATAATGCGAAAATAAGTGGGGACAGGGGGCATCCCTGCCTGGTGCCACTCTTTATCTGGAATTCTTCCGACGGGAAGCCTGGTGTCTAACCCTCGCCATCGGTTCCTGATAAAGAGCTAGAATTGCACCCAACATTCTCCCCCCTATACCAAACTCCCCAAGTGTCTCTCTCAGGTAGGGCCAATCAATCCGAACAAAGGCTTTCTCGGCGTCCAGACTAAGTGCCATAGATGGGATATTTTTCCGTTGAGCCAAATCGATTAGATCTATTACCCGTCTAGTATTGTCTGCCGCCTATCTCCCGCATATGAACCCTACCTGATCAGGGTGGACCAATTTTAGCATAACTTTGTTTAGTCGGTTAGCCAACAATTTTGAGAAGATTTTAGTGTCCGAATTTATTAGTGATATTGGTCAATAACTTTTGCAATCTGCTGGATCCTTCCCTTGTTTATGGATCACCGAGATAGACGCTGGGAACATCTGGCTAGGTATGGGGGCACCCGCCAAGAAGGAATTAAACAGCTTTAGTAGGTGAGGAGCTAATAATTTCCGGAATTTTTTGTAGTATAGGTTGGAGAAGCCACCTGGGCCCGGTGCTTTGGATGGCTTCAGTGACTTAATTACCTCTGTCAGCTCCTCACCTGTAAAATCTTCCTGCAGCGCTTCCCTTTCCTCTCTGCTCAATCTGGGTAAATTTGCTCCCTTCAAGAATGCCTTTAGTTGTGTACAAGTGGTCTTGTTATGGGAGACCTTCGGCCCATCATAGAGGGTCTCGTATTAGGTTTTAAATTCTTCCACAATTTGTTTGGGGTCAGAAGTGTAGTCACCTTGCTTTGTCCGAATTGTCTGGATGTGAAAATTATGGGCTTTGTCTCTAAGTTTATTGGCAAGCGAGGTATCTGGCTTGTTTGCTTTTTCATAAAATTTCCGTTTAGACCAAGTCATCTCCTTCTCAGCTCGGGAGGCCATCAGTAAATTTAGCTTTGTTTTTGTATCAAGCCAGGCCTTCAGAGTCTGTGCTTGTTTATTATTATTATGAAGGGCGGATAGGACTGTCAATTCGGATTGTAATATTTTATTCTCATTGTCCTTTTCTCTTTTACGCCAATTCGCTATCCCTATGAGCTCACCTCTTAGTGTCGCCTTATGGGCCTCCTATAGGGTGGACTGTGATTCACACTACCGACATTTTCACGGAAATATTCCCTTATTCTGTCCCCCACTTTTTGTTCAATCTCGGGGATTTTTATCAGTATCTCGTTGAGTTTCCAAGTCGCTCCTGGCCTGTCGAGCCTAAAATCAGTGCACCGCAGCTCGACAGGTGCATGATCCGGCCATGAAATATCATGGATTCCCGTGTGGGAGATCTGAGAAACCATTCTATTAGACACAAAGAGGTAGTCTATCCTGCTGTATCTGTCGTGTGGGTGTGAGTAGAATGTAAACTCTTTCTCTCCCCGGTGTTGTTCGCGCCATATGTCGACCAATCTATTGGCCTTCAGGCCTCTGACCAAAGAGGCTCTACCCTTCGTTCTTTTAAGGCCTCCCGGGGTGTATCTATCTATTGTCGGGACCAGTGATTCTCGGTCCTTCATGGCCAGGTCCGACTCCATCTTGCCTGGCGTGCGTTCCACGGCCATCTTCCTTGTCCAGCTTACCACCGCTAGGCCGCACGAACAGGTAAGTGCGCTGCAAAGATTTTCATTTAGCTTGCAGAGCGTCTTTCAGCTTCGGATGCCATTATAGGGTCATTTCGGTTCCTCTTTGGGGTCTCATTTACGGGGTGAACATTACTGCAAAGTCCTTTCTTTTAGGGAAACAGGGCCATTTTATTTAGAACTTTATCCGCAACTGCGGTAACTTAACAGAACTTAGAACGGGTAACTCTGTCAATTAAGTCTTTATCTGCCGCCGACGTTTCCCGGTTTCTTTTAGAGTTATTGACTCTCTGCCATTCTGCCTCCGGTGTCGGTTCCTCATGGGGTCCCAGTGCCGGGCCCTCCTTTACCCCCAGTTTGTGGAGGAAGTCATCTCCTTCCTCGGGCTCCTTCATAGAGATGGCCCTCCCGCTCTTGATGAACAGTAGGCCGAACGGGAAGGTCCATCTGTACCGGATGGCCCTCTCGCGGAGTATTTTCGTGACCGGCTGCAGTTTCCTCCGTCTGGCCAGTGTTATTGGGGAAAGGTCCTGGAATAACTGAAGGGTGGCTTCTTCAAACTTGCAAGCTCCTTCATTCTTTGTTTTTTGGAAGATCGCCTCCCGGGTGCGAAAATAGTGCAACCTTGCAATGACGTCGCGTGGTTGCTCATTTGCCATAGGCCTGCTCCTTAGAGCGCGGTGGCAGTGGTCCATCAAGAGTTCTGTCACAGGTATGTCAGGGAGCAAAGCTGCCATCCACGGGAAACAAACCCCTTAATCTCTGTGACCTCCTCATGGATGCCATGGATCCTTATATTATTGCGGTGATCCCTGTTCTCTGCATCCTCCTGTCGGTCTGCAAGTTCTGAGATTTGGGCTTGTAAGTGTGAGGACCTTTTCTCCGTCTTCTTTATGGCTTTTGAAGCGGCCGCCATTTTTTCCTCCAAGGCTCCCGTGCGCTCCCCCACTCCCTGAACCTCTTTACGGAGCTCCTGTATCTCGGCACGAAAGAGCGTCTTCATGTCGTTATATAGGCGATCAAAATCGCAGCGCCGGATCGGCACCTGCTCAGGCTCCTCCACCACAGCCTCCTCGCGGTCGGAGACCGAGCCCACGGCGGAGCCCGTCGCCATTTCAACTCCGGCGCCTTTTGCTGCTGATCTGTGTAAATATTTTCGTAGATCACCCGTATTCTTTTTTTTATTATTTTGTGGGGCCACCTCTGCTCGTTCCCTAACTTGTCTGAGAGAATTCTGAGTCTCAAAGTCAGCTGGAAAGTGGATATTTCTGCTTTATTAATTTGGCGGGGGACGGAGCTCAAGGCTTAAGCAGCCATCCACCACACCATCGCGCATGCGCCCCCGGAACTTTTATAGTACAAACAAGAGCTTTAGTCACCACCGTCAATAATGCTTGACCTACAGAATATACTTCACTTCAGACATTTAACTGGTGACAAATAATAAGGTTACTCAGTGCGTCTTCCCCAGGTAACTCACTCTTATGCTGGGGAGGTACTTATGCTTGTTTCCTTTACTATTGGTTAGCCCAGCAGTGCGCAAACTGGGGGCGGGAGAATTTGCAGGGGGGGCACGGGCTGTTACAGAGGCCCCGCGCTCTTCCCCCAGGCATTTAATGTAATTCCAGGGGAAGCGTGAGGCCTCTGTAACCTCGCTTACCTACTGGCAGCCGGGTCTTCGGCGACGCGTCGCCATGGCAGGGTCATGTGACGTCACGCGTCGCCATGGCAACGCGTGTCAAATGACGCGGTGGGGTCACGTGACCTGCAACGTCATTTGAAGCCGTGCCTTTGGGGGAGGGGGGGGGGGCGCGAACGCTGCAGCTCCAGGAAGGGGCCCGCAGCTAAAAAAGTTTGCGCAGCGCTGGGTTAGACTGACAATCTCCTACATAGCGTCATTAATGCCCTTTCTCAGGTAGACTCATGTTAGGAGTACGGCATTCTTCCTCTATGCATATTGGATCAGGAGTTTACCAAGGACCTGCCGTTGGAGTCGATCCGATTATGCTCCAGAGCAACTACTCTGAGAACTCCTGCCAAGCACATGTTCACTCCTCTTCCTTCACGAGAACAATCTTAGGCCATTACTATAGGCGTTGACTACATAGGGCACATTCCCTAACTGGAAACACTAAAGTTAACATCCTTATGTAACGCCTTACCCCCCCCCCCTCCCCGAAATAACCTCAGATAGGGTCCTCTAGGGGAACTAAACTCTTCCGTTACATGTCTGTGTGTGGTGCGTACCTGCTGGCAACAGGAGGCCTGAGTCTACCGCGGTGACATTGGGGACAACAGGTCAGGTTTCTGGGGTTGTGCCTTCGTTCTTCTCAATGGTGCAGCGCCTCCATCTCCTGCAGGCCCCAGGGATATGGGGTGGAATCCCTACAGCAGAACTTCCCTCCCAGGGATGAGAGATTCCAGTCTCACAAACTGTCTCTTTAAATCAGGACTCTTTATTCAAGTCCAGCAGCAGATTACACCATACAGGTACAGGCAGTTGTTCTCAGCCAGCTTTCTTCCTTCGGGATGTCCCCTGCCGCCACTCTGGGCCTAGGGCCACCCAGAGTGGGTCTAGCTCTTGTCCTGCCCCCTATGCAGGGCAGGAGGTATGAGGTCCACCTACTATAACTCTATCAACTCTAATCATCCTCCTACGGCTCACTTTCCTCACTCACTACTGCTCTACATAGGATGTGCAACTGCCCTAAGTAGCTTCATCAGGCACCGCCTCTGTGTCTCTTGATTGGACACAGAGTCAGGTGACCTACCTTCACTTCCTTAGTGCAATTGCTTGAGGTGGGAGAAACCCATGATTACTCCTGGCAAACCTGCCCTTACACAGGAATTACTGCCAGGAGGAGGGTAGGAATACAACCCAAAACCACACAGGGCTACACTTACTACACTTAAACCTGTATACATGACTCATAGTGAGGCACCTCCAACTGACACTCTCAGTAGGGTGACCAGAATTGTCCCGGAAAAACTGGGACAAATGTCACGCATGCGCAGTTGGCACTCCCCGACTGCGCATGTGCGAAGAGAGCTTGCCGACAGCACATGCACGATCAGCACTTGTCGACTGTGCATGTGCATCCCCGATCAACACTTGCCGGCTACTTATGCGCATGCAGTCGGCAAGTGCCAATCGCGCGTGCGCACGAGCAGCCGGGAAGTTCCAATCATGCATGCGCAGTCAGCAAGTGCCGATTGCACTTGCGCTCTTTGCGCATACGCAGTCGGCGCTTGCCAACGGAAAAAAACCCGGGACAGAAAAAACAGGCCTGGTCTCCCTAACTCTGTGGGAACCTTGTTCTAGAACATTTGTGGCAGCTATACATACCCTTCCATCTCCGTATTATGACATCACTGGTCACGAGACATACTGGGGCTATCCTTTTCTATATAATCATCCTGCATCACATGATGGGGAAGGGAGTAACCTGAGAGAGCCCACACAGTTAGCCCATTAAGGCTGTTAACCCCTTATATTAATTAGTAGTCCCCAGAGTGGGCAACATCCATTTTAACATGGATCCTTATAAGCTTATGTCTGCCCTTGTGCCTGCTGTGTAGCCATTAAAGTTGTGGGGAGGGGGGGCTCTGGCTGTACCAAGGACTTGTTGAACACACAGCGACATCACAAAAAAAGAAGCAGCCTGAGGAAATCAAACCCCTCCCAAGTCTAACATTATAAAACACACACAAAAATACTGAGTGTTAGATTTGGGTGAAATGGGTAGCAATCATCCAGATGAGACCCATTAAAAAGGTCACTGGAATCAGTTCACTTTAATCACTCCACTGATTTTAGAAAGACTCCCTACCCATTTTAGAGCATAGACGTGTGTACATCTTACTAAAATAAGGTGCATGAAGCTGTTCCTGGCTGATTACGTGGTTGATAATATTGTTTAAAAAAAAAAAGGCATTAGTACCACTGCTTTATTTTAACCCCTTAAGTGCCAGAGGGTCCAGAAACATTTCTTTGTAATGCGTTGCCATCTCCTCTGGCATTCAAGGGCTTTCAAACACTGTTTTGATGTTTTAAATCTGATGCTCTGTTGTGGAGATATACGCGTTTGAAATATTAGTTGTCTGGAAGATTAAAATGAAGCTCTCCCCAGAGCCCAGAGCAATCGAAAGGTTACCGTGGTAACCGCAGAAGCTACACATTAAGATTCAATCAAGTTTTTTTTTAACGCTAGAGAATAAAAAGAAGAGCAGGACATGCTCGGGGGGGAGGCAAAATGCTAACTTTATGTGAGTTAAACTCATGTAGGCTTCTGGTGGGATTGCTGGTTTAACTTCACATCTTAGTTCATGTGTATTTAATCTTCACTCGGTATGACGGATGGGCTCAATCTTATCTGTTATATTGCCAGGAGTGGTTTATGTATTTTTGTGCTGAGGCAATCACCCTGGAAAGTACCAGCATGCTGAGAAATTTATAGGCACATGCCTGCAATGCTGGATGGGAACATCCTGGCTGACAGCTGAAATTCAGTATATTAGTAATTATGCACTGGGGAAACCGTCTGGAAATAACTTATTCTTCCTGCAGGAGCATGTTTAAAAGCAATAATGTTTTTTTGCAAGTGGTTTGAGGTTGATTTGTTTTGTCTGACAGCATACATAAAATAGCCATGAGTGTAACTGCATGTCTTCCACCTGATTTACTCACCCTGTAGTCACATGATAGGGTTGCCAGGTGACCTCCAAAAATACTGGAAACAACGACGGTGGGCAGGTATGTTGTTTATAAATGATCTGACCATGATGTCATATTTTTTTTAATTTCACTCCCAGTTTGCACCGATTTTCACCATTTCATATTCTATTAAGTAAAAAAATAAATATGGGGAGGGGTGTGGGGATTGAGCACTTTCCCCAGCATTTTTTACCAAATTGAAAATTCAATGGTTCAAATAAGTGCAAACTGGGTGTGACATTTAAAAAAAGATGACATAACGGTCAGATAATTTATAAGTAACATACCTGCAGTCATACTGTAAATGGCGAGCAATACTAATCTTAATTACGGTTACCGAGTGGTTAAGCAGCAGAGAAGGATTCTGGGTACTGTCATGTCAAGTAAGCTCAGTGCATGGGTCACTTTTAGCTCCCTATGCATATCATTCTCACAGATTCCCACAACATCTTACAAGTCATTCAATGGTAAGCTCTGTGGGTCTGGGACTCTTCTATTAATAAAACACAGCACATTCATGCTGCAGCTATAGGAAAATCACAACATTGATGTGCCCAGCTACTCTCATCACAAGCCTTTCACTGCCAGAAGGGTCATCAATTGACAAAGGGTTAATGTGATATAGCCATATATTATAGATAGGTAAATAGACAGGGACAGAGATGGTAAAGTCTGTGAATTGAAATCAACGAGATTGGGAAGCTTTGCGGGACAATGTTTTTGTTTGTTGCATTTGAATGGGAAAATGTGTTGATTTGACCAAAGTCCTGTTGCAGGGTGTAGGATTACCGAGCTTGCTGTGCTTGTGCCCTCCCTTCCAAGTACTTTCTCTTCCACAAGCGGAAGTTGTGTCTCTCACAGTAGCTGAGACAATGACGTCTGGGACAGAGAGCGTATCCCTTGTCCAGTAAAACAAGAGGGGTCGCCTTGTTTTACAGCTTCAGGCATGCCTGGAAATCCCAGCACAAGATATGACCTGCGCTGCTACTACTGCCTGAAATTCTCCCTCTCCTTCTATGCCACCCTCTTCTCGGTAGGTGACCGTGTTTTTTTGTGTGTTTGATATGCAGGAGGAAGTCAGTGCTCTAAATACTGTACCAGTGTAGCAGGCTCTGGATCCAGCACCTGATACTGACCTGCTGCTGCCTTATTGCACTTAATAAGGCAGAGGAGAGCTTAATTGTCTGCTCTCTGCTCCCAGTGGTGGAAGCTATCCATCTACAGTACAGTGTCTACAGTAAAGATCGAAGGTTGATGTCACTCTCACTACATACTGTATGTGTGTGTAAACATTATATGACATGAGATATATAGTTATACAGTATGTATTAAACTAGTGTATGTGTGTACAGTATATATGTATGTATATATATATATATATATATATATATATATATATATATATATATGTAGAGGTATCAGTACCGTGTTAGCCGAGCTTCAATAATCAAAAAATAAATAGATGATACCGTTCTGTAACATCGCCGGAAGAAGAGATCAGTGTATCGCGAAAGCTCGCACAAATAAAAGCATTTCGTTAGCCACAGAACGGTATCATCTATTTATTTTTTGATTATATATATATATATATATATATATATATATATATATATATATATATAAAGCAGAAAATAGCCGTGTTAGTCCAGTTGCGATAGTGCAGAATGATGAATGAACTCATTTATTCTGCACTATATATATATATATATATATATATATATAGCAACTGTAAATATTCCTGTATATTCCTATATATATATATATACACGCGTGTGTGTGTGTGGTGGTATCTGTACCATGTTAGCCGAGATTAATAATCAAAAATTAATAGACGATACCGTTCTGTGGCTAACAAAATGCATTTATTTGTGCGAGCTTTCGAGATACGCTGATCTCTCATTCCGGCAATGTTACAACGGATAAAGCAAGGAAGGTTTAACTTAAAAACAGTGCATCCTGGAATGTTATCTGTGACTGAAACCTATATACACAAACGTGTATATGAATATATACAGTATACAGAAAGTTACTTTATTGGAACCGAATGTCGATTTTTATTTAATTGTTTCCCACAACTTTATAAGATCTGTGAGTTCTTATTCTTTCCTATAGTGTATTACCCAACCTTGTTTAGTGCACCCAGTAATGTTTCTGCCGTTAGTGGAGTGCCACCATTTAAAAATATATATATTTATTTATATTAATTTGTCATGTGTGCACATACAAAGATTTTATATATAGATCTAATTTGTTGTTTTATTCATAAGATGGATTTGTTCCTGTATCATGCCGTTATTAACCTTTTCCTGTACTGGAGCGTCGGGCAAGGCACAAGGTGGCAGAGTAGCTTTTATTTGTGCTAAAAGTGGTCAGACCTTTTGTTTGAGATCTCCCTGGATTAACCTTTGCCTCTCTGAGCCAGAATTAGATTGCAAGCTCTTCAGGGCAGGAATTGAACTGATCCAACTTTTGTGAAAAAACTCCTTAGGCTGCGCTTATAGTGCCGGCGACGGCGTGCGCTTACAGTAAGCGTGACGCGACGGAGCGACGGCTTGAAGTCATCTCAATTTGATTTTTCCAGCGACCGCAGCCTGACGTCTCCGACACTATAAGTGTAGATTTTAGTCAGGTAGTGTTTTATCAGATGGAAATCACCACCTGTATCTTGTGCCTGTGTGTGAAAGGATATCTCATTTGTTTGTTTGGCAAATGTGTCATGGCTTTATCCTTAGTTACAGGCATCAAACACAGTATTAACCCCTTCCGTACTTTTGGGGCCTTCAACAACTCAAGGAAAGATGAAGGGATGTCAAGGCTTCCCTCCCAGTTAGGTGTTATCAGTTGGTGTGTGTGCTGCCGGAACACTGCTATTGTGACACTTTATAATTATGAAAAGATGCAATTCCAACTTCCCTGACCTTTTGTCAGATAAAACTATGTTTTCTAGTAAACTAAACCCTCTTATCTACATTGAAGCGCTCTTTTATTACCAAACATTAAACAATTGGCTCCCTGACAGGCCTCTGCAATGCATTCAAGGCTTCCATGATAGCTTTGATTAAGGTATGATGGTACTATGGGGTAGACTAGAGTACCAATACTTTTTTTTCCCCATACATATTTCTCTTTAAAAAAGCGTTTATTCCAGACCCTTTAACATTGGACACAAAAATAGGTACCCTTCATTGTTCTGCCAACGTGGGATGTAGCAGCTAACAAGTGAGTACCTGCTATGAAGGTTCCATAGCACATGCAAATAATTTTACGCAAAGATCATTCCATCAAGAAAACACTTGTATTTCTAGATTTATTTGTATTTAAGTGATGATAAAGTCCCTACTTATCAAATTAGTAATTGATCTTCAAGCTGCTGTGTAGCCCCCTCTTGGATGGCCACTAGTTTCTGAAAGGGGGATACACTAGGGTTCATCCCTCCCTTTCTTACAAGTGAGTCCAGTGATTTCACCATTGGAAGCACAGATATATAATGTATAACCATTGCTAGGTTCTTCAGAGTTCTGACTGGGGTTCTCAATGTGTCCTGTATATAGAGTTTCTATGTGTCGAGCCTGCAGCTAATAAATATGTCTACGCAACTGTTTGTTTTCTAGTTTTAATAACATTCCCCAGTCATTAGCTAGCACCTGTTAAAAGATCAGGAAGTCTATGTTTACAGGAGAAGGGTGCCGCCTTGTCCTCATGGGTTGCTGTAGGATGCGTGCATAGGTGAAATCAGACATTTTTGGAACAAATAAATGTAGGCCAAAATGCCATAAACACAAGCATAGGCTTTTCCTCAGCCAAGTTGCAGCAATATAAAGATTAGGGTTTTACTAGGCAAAAGTTCAGTTCACAAGCATATTGGAGTCTCTAGAGGTCTGCATGCTCTGATGTCCCTAGGCAACAAGTACACACAATATCTGTACTCAGACCAGAGAGAGATCCAGGCTTTTAAACCCTCCTAACGAGACAGATGAAAGCTGGTTAATTATCTAACCAGCTCACTGCTGGACTCAGTAGCTACACATAAGTTTCCCCTGCATAACTTATTAAACAGGGGAACTACCCTGTCACATTTGTCCATACTGCAACATGTACTCCCACTGGATTGGCGCAATTAGCCGGTAATTTTCTCATATCACTGTCTCTGTGCAAGCTATTCTACTAAAGCCGCGCTTATAGTGCCGTCGACGTCGCCCGAAAACAAATGCATTGCCGCCGCGTGCGCTTATATTAAGCGCGACGGAGCAACGTCGCCCTTGCGAAAACTGGTAGCCAGCAATATTTGATTTTTCAAGGGCTGTTGCCTCGTGACAATGCCAGGAACATTGCCGCCGCCGCCGCCGCACATTGAAATATAACTTTCGCCTGTGGCGACGGCGACGTCACCCGTCGTGTCGCCGTCGCTATAAGCGCGGCCTTAGTCCTTATGCATCGGGTAACTAAGCCTATGTACCTCCTCCTGGATAGGACTGGAACCCACTAGAGGAGGATTTTCTGAAAGTATTATTTGCCACGTGTATTGTGAATGTCTATGTGAACTGTTTATTGGACGGCTGTTCAATAAACACCTTTTTGTTTTGTAAACATTCCTGGCGCCCATTTCCATACTGTACTTTCATCCACACCCCGCCAGCACTTCCACTCTCACCATCTATATGCCTGAGAGACTGAGCATTTACTTCATGGATTAATCTGATGTGACACCATTCATAGCCAGGCAATTGGGGCTACAGTTGTAATTGGCTGAAGATTCTGCACTTCAACCAATAGGAGACAGGCGGTGCTCTCCTACACTCGCACACATTCAGAAATAGGTACAATACACACATCAGGTACAGGGCATAAGAAATAGGTACAACACAGAGCTTACCATCTAGTCGGCATGTGGGGAGACCAACAGAAACAGTAGGAGGAATTCTAGGTACATTGGTTGGAGTGTGTTGTGGAATAAAAATTCATATTTAGCTACAGTGTTGGGTTATGGGTAAAAAGCAAGATTTGCTGCAGAAATGTATTGTGGGTAACTAGCAGGTGGTCAAGGGCTGTGTTTACAGGAAAATGCTCTATGCTTTACTTAGATTAACCACATATTTTGCTTAACTTTTTTCTTAGAACAGGGGTGTGCAAACTTCCTGC